>NW_027553586.1:0-675000 GCF_045843805.1 Urocitellus parryii
TTTGAGAATTCAGAAATGAATATGTATGTCAAGAAAATGTATATTTCTGAGAAATATCTTGTGAAAAGTTGATTATAAATCCACCCAGATGGACATTAAAGAATCAAGGTAGTATAAGTATTGACACAGCGATTCAATATTTCAAAGGGCAAAATGAAAAATGAGTCTAAGATATATGGGAACATGTGCCACATAACAATCTTCCACTGTTATCCACCACAATGCCTTGACATTACTATCACCCCAAATAAGACACAACGAGAGGAGAAGAGGAACAAAATCTGTGAATACATATCTGGAATTGGAAATTCTGAGGAGCTCACAAACTTGGGTGTGGCACAAGAGATCCCAATGGTAGGGGACAGGGTAAACATTCCACAAACATGGAACTTTGCTGGCCAAATGACTTCTTGACTATCTGCCTCTGACATTTGTGCACTAGAAATATAGCTTTGTGCTTTAGCTTCCTTTGCAGTGAGACCAGGAAAGCTTGGTCTCAGTCTATGTGAACAGGAGGACATGCTTTCCTTATTCCCAATACGAACAGGAGGCAGCAGAGCTGAATCTTCTCTTTGTAGGTAACTGTGGCCGTTGGGGTATGAGTGTCTCCCTGGGGGGATTGTGAAGCCTTTGGCTCACAGTCCAGTTTTAATGGCATTTCTTGCAGCTTCCCTGGAAATTTGGTGTTTGTTTTTGAAATACCTAAAGGTCAACCGGGACACAGTGCTGGAGGGAGCTCTGTCACGTGGGGTGAGTCAGGGTCTGACGGAAAAAACACAAACTGGGCTGCTACCCCATATATCTTTCCCACTTGAGCGTAGCAACTTGATTCTGAGCATCGCACCAGATCCTCTCCCCACAACAACATGCCTTTACATTTTAGGGTCTGCTGGCTGCACCTTGTCAGTCACATGTCATTTGGATACCAATGACAGAACCACAGGGGCTCACCACAGATGTTGGTCACACACCTGCACTCCATTGCTCCAGACCCAGTTCCCTGCTGGCTCCTACTCACTGACATCTCTGTTCTTCACCATGGTCATGAATTCCACTCAGTCAAAAACGGCAATGGCGGGTTCAGTCATGATGAGCAACAGGAGATCTAAAGGTTCTCCAGGGATTTCTGGTCATGGGATTCTCAAAACCTTCATGTTATTGGCCTAGCCATATCTCAAGAATGAAGAAGTTGGCACTGTGGGTTTTGATTCATTCAGGAGCCATTAAGGGTTGAGGAATCTCCTGAGTCTCTAATGGCATCACACCAGAGTTCAAGCTGAGGTGGACCCACTCATCTTTTCCAACCACCACACAAAAGACCACTATTCTAACAAAAACACTCCCACATGGCCCTCCTCTTCTTCCATACAGATACTCATCATAACATTCTGGCTGGGGGTTTCCATAGGGGGAGAAGTCTAAGATGGTGTGCAAAGTAAGGTCTCATGCCCATCATGTGCCAAATGTCATGGTGGCCTGGACACCCTTCCTGAGAAACAGGATAGATAAAATGGGCCTGTAGTTAATACTGCTCTGCTTCTCAAATTCGAGGCCTCCTGCCTGCCAGGGGTAGATTCTTTATGTGTACTGGACTCATGAAAACACCCAAACACCTGTGTGCTAGTTACTGGATGGCTTGCAACAACTCATTTGACCCAGAGGATCCCTGTTCTTACTTCATCGGTGTCAGGAGCCTGACCAGAGGAAGGCAAGAGACTTCATCCAATATTACACTTCTTTTTCATCCTTTTAGATGTGCATGGACACATGGGATTTTTCTTGAGTTTCCTGGGGTGCTGAGAATGTAATTCACGGCCACACACAGGGCCAAGAGTCTGATTCAGACACGGCCTTTACAAAGCACTTTACCTAAAAGGCACAGATTGGGCCTCTTCCTTTCCGTTTGAAACTGTTTTCTGGAGGATTCCCAAAGGAGTGCCCTAAGGCAAACACCTCCCTGACATTCAGGGGAACAGAACAATAGGGAGGAAAGAAGCCTGGAGAAAAACTTTAATTGAACACTGTGGCACTGACAGCTCCTAATCATGCAACTTGGGTGGCTATCTATGCAAGCAGGGTTTCTCCAGAGAGATCCTTACCAGTCATGCTAATTTTTACTTTTCTGGGATGCTTGGCATTCCCGTCAGCAATCCAGTCCATGGCCTTGTCACAGAGCTTGAAGGTGGTACCCATCTTGTTCACAAAAACACGAACCCCTTCAGAGAGTGGCCAAAATTCTGGAAGAATACAGGAACTTGGGATCTTGGTAGGTGTTTCCCATCTGCAAGACAAGCAGCAGTCCATTCATCAATTGGCCTTGAGGAGTCCTGCAAAGATTTCCACTAGGCAGGACACATTCACGGCTGCATTCTTCTCTCTACTCTCTTTAACCACACACCCAGTGGGATCCACTGACTGTATAGAAAGACTCACTAGTTAACAGTCCATTTCAAACCAACAAACAACAACAACAACAACAAACACGTTTTTCCTACATGATCTCAGAACATGAGACAAAATGCCAAATTGAAACACACACCCACTAAGACACACAAACCACCCCTGTATTTGGTCTGCATCTATCCACTCTGACCTCTGACTGGTGGGTGAAAGTTTGTTCCCCAGCAGTGGCCGGTCCTGTCTCAGCTCTGGTCTCCTTGGCCATCTCTGTGTAGTTGTCAGGAGCCAGCAATGAGCCAACACTTCTTTCTCAGGAAAGGCCCCTGTTCAGACCATTCAAGGCATTTGGCTACCCACACATCACCAGGTGCCAAGAAAGAATGACTCTGGCCTTGGTACAGAAAAAACAAGGGAGCCCACTGGGACTAGAATTGCCTCTGGGTGCCTCGCCTCCTGGATCCCACGTTCAGAGAGTTCCATCACCAAGGAAGTGAGGTGAGGTCACTTCCTTCAGGGAAGTGAATGAGGTCACTGCCTTGGCAACCACTTTGTCCTAACAGTTGTTTCCAAGGGTCCCATGAGAGGGAGGCTGCCCCACCTTCCTGTGACATTTTCACAAGTCATAAAGGTCTATATACCCTAGGAGCCCGGGATCAGCAACCCACCCAGGCCTGATTGTGTCCATCTTCCCTGCATTGAGAAGAGAGAGGCTGATTCAGCCACATCCCTTCATCCTCACTGGGTTGTTGGCCATGGAAGATGACTTTAGACCTCACAGGTCCTACCTAGCTGCCTACATTGGCTCCAGGGATCATTTCTGCATCTACCTTTGAGCTTCTCAGCAGCTGGAGGATTCCCTACATAGCTGTATGGCAAGATCAACTCAGGACCTGCTGTTATGTGAAAATAGATTGAGGGAACAGGGTCTGCTTCAGGGTCATATCAGGTTCGATTTGGCTTAGGTGTCATTCTGCTGGATGAATACGGGGATTGGGCAACTGGGATATTTATAAGAATGGAAGGTGAAAACTATGTAAGAGCTGAAGCACACAAGGGTGTTGGGCCCTTGATTTGGATACATAGTTTTGAATGATGTTCTGCAGAGGTGAATCCTCTAAATCCATATACAATGCATAAGATCTTGTACCTGGGACCACTGAATGTGAAAGAGAACTTCCAGTGATATTGAGATAGTAGACAGGATTCCAGTGGAGGGTAAGGAAGAAGAGTGAGTTTAGGATTTGGGCAAAAGGCCCTTTTTGCAATTGAATGAATTTCTATTAGAGTGTAAATGGGAATGTCAGCACACATGAAGAGTCAGTCACAACAAGGCACTTGGGGAAATAGATATCAATTGGGATGTTAGGAGATCGGGCCAAGTACAAAATGAGTGATAAGATCAGGGATATTTTCAACAGGGCGGTGGTTGAATACACTATCCTAGGAAGAAACAAGTGTACGCTCACCATAGGATTGAATATTGAAAACAATAGGCAAAGCGGACTTAGATGATTTTAGTAATCCATGCTCTCATTAAAATCAGGCTTTGGAAGAATCATAAGGTGAGTGTGAGTTTTGCATTTGGTGTCCAGAAGATGATGGGATGAAAGGAATACAGGGAGGAGGTGACATGTGTATTTCTTCCACCATTTCTGGGAGCATGTTTTCAAACCCTGTCTAATTTAGAGTTTGGGGATAAAAATAGGTGCACCCTGGGTTTACGTATATAGAGATGATGCATGAATAGACCATAGGGTGAATAAAAAATATAACTGGTTACTATTTTCAATAATGGATTGAATTGATATTTTAAAAAATACATGAAATCTGGTATTCAGATAAACATTCAATCCAAGTAGGTGTACGTCTAGTGGCAATATTAGGGTTACTAATTACACCAAACTGTGAGTTTTGCTTCGAAAATGATGATGGAATTCAAAAGTAATGTTTTATAAAAGAAATCTCATGAAAAAGCAAGTAAAGCAACATGGAGAAGTACATGGGTTCTGATACAGGGAGTGAATGTAAGTGAATCATATGCATGTCAATTTGTGAATATTGGATGCAATGATACATCCTATGATACGAAGAAATAGGAATTTAACAATTTTGAATGAAAATTTACTTCAAAATACACATCACGTCCCGTATGAATAGACTTTCATTGATGTTAAACTGGGTCACTTACTGAAGAAATATTAGGGTTAGTACTCAATATTCACTGAAGTTCATTTTGAGAATTCAGAAATGAATATGTATGTCAAGAAAATGTATATTTCTGAGAAATATCTTGTGAAAAGTTGATTATAAATCCACCCAGATGGACATTAAAGAATCAAGGTAGTATAAGTATTGACACAGCGATTCAATATTTCAAAGGGCAAAATGAAAAATGAGTCTAAGATATATGGGAACATGTGCCACATAACAATCTTCCACTGTTATCCACCACAATGCCTTGACATTACTATCACCCCAAATAAGACACAACGAGAGGAGAAGAGGAACAAAATCTGTGAATACATATCTGGAATTGGAAATTCTGAGGAGCTCACAAACTTGGGTGTGGCACAAGAGATCCCAATGGTAGGGGACAGGGTAAACATTCCACAAACATGGAACTTTGCTGGCCAAATGACTTCTTGACTATCTGCCTCTGACATTTGTGCACTAGAAATATAGCTTTGTGCTTTAGCTTCCTTTGCAGTGAGACCAGGAAAGCTTGGTCTCAGTCTATGTGAACAGGAGGACATGCTTTCCTTATTCCCAATACGAACAGGAGGCAGCAGAGCTGAATCTTCTCTTTGTAGGTAACTGTGGCCGTTGGGGTATGAGTGTCTCCCTGGGGGGATTGTGAAGCCTTTGGCTCACAGTCCAGTTTTAATGGCATTTCTTGCAGCTTCCCTGGAAATTTGGTGTTTGTTTTTGAAATACCTAAAGGTCAACCGGGACACAGTGCTGGAGGGAGCTCTGTCACGTGGGGTGAGTCAGGGTCTGACGGAAAAAACACAAACTGGGCTGCTACCCCATATATCTTTCCCACTTGAGCGTAGCAACTTGATTCTGAGCATCGCACCAGATCCTCTCCCCACAACAACATGCCTTTACATTTTAGGGTCTGCTGGCTGCACCTTGTCAGTCACATGTCATTTGGATACCAATGACAGAACCACAGGGGCTCACCACAGATGTTGGTCACACACCTGCACTCCATTGCTCCAGACCCAGTTCCCTGCTGGCTCCTACTCACTGACATCTCTGTTCTTCACCATGGTCATGAATTCCACTCAGTCAAAAACGGCAATGGCGGGTTCAGTCATGATGAGCAACAGGAGATCTAAAGGTTCTCCAGGGATTTCTGGTCATGGGATTCTCAAAACCTTCATGTTATTGGCCTAGCCATATCTCAAGAATGAAGAAGTTGGCACTGTGGGTTTTGATTCATTCAGGAGCCATTAAGGGTTGAGGAATCTCCTGAGTCTCTAATGGCATCACACCAGAGTTCAAGCTGAGGTGGACCCACTCATCTTTTCCAACCACCACACAAAAGACCACTATTCTAACAAAAACACTCCCACATGGCCCTCCTCTTCTTCCATACAGATACTCATCATAACATTCTGGCTGGGGGTTTCCATAGGGGGAGAAGTCTAAGATGGTGTGCAAAGTAAGGTCTCATGCCCATCATGTGCCAAATGTCATGGTGGCCTGGACACCCTTCCTGAGAAACAGGATAGATAAAATGGGCCTGTAGTTAATACTGCTCTGCTTCTCAAATTCGAGGCCTCCTGCCTGCCAGGGGTAGATTCTTTATGTGTACTGGACTCATGAAAACACCCAAACACCTGTGTGCTAGTTACTGGATGGCTTGCAACAACTCATTTGACCCAGAGGATCCCTGTTCTTACTTCATCGGTGTCAGGAGCCTGACCAGAGGAAGGCAAGAGACTTCATCCAATATTACACTTCTTTTTCATCCTTTTAGATGTGCATGGACACATGGGATTTTTCTTGAGTTTCCTGGGGTGCTGAGAATGTAATTCACGGCCACACACAGGGCCAAGAGTCTGATTCAGACACGGCCTTTACAAAGCACTTTACCTAAAAGGCACAGATTGGGCCTCTTCCTTTCCATTTGAAACTGTTTTCTGGAGGATTCCCAAAGGAGTGCCCTAAGGCAAACACCTCCCTGACATTCAGGGGAACAGAACAATAGGGAGGAAAGAAGCCTGGAGAAAAACTTTAATTGAACACTGTGGCACTGAGAGCTCCTAATCATGCAACTTGGGTGGCTATCTATGCAAGCAGGGTTTCTCCAGAGAGATCCTTACCAGTCATGCTAATTTTTACTTTTCTGAGATGCTTGGCATTCCCGTCAGCAATCCAGTCCATGGCCTTGTCACAGAGCTTGAAGGTGGTACCCATCTTGTTCACAAAAACACGAACCCCTTCAGAGAGTGGCCAAAATTCTGGAAGAATACAGGAACTTGGGATCTTGGTAGGTGTTTCCCATCTGCAAGACAAGCAGCAGTCCATTCATCAATTGGCCTTGAGGAGTCCTGCAAAGATTTCCACTAGGCAGGACACATTCACGGCTGCATTCTTCTCTCTACTCTCTTTAACCACAAACCCAGTGGGATCCACTGACTGTATAGAAAGACTCACTAGTTAACAGTCCATTTCAAACCAACAAACAACAACAACAACAACAAACACGTTTTTCCTACATGATCTCAGAACATGAGACAAAATGCCAAATTGAAACACACACCCACTAAGACACACAAACCACCCCTGTATTTGGTCTGCATCTATCCACTCTGACCTCTGACTGGTGGGTGAAAGTTTGTTCCCCAGCAGTGGCCGGTCCTGTCTCAGCTCTGGTCTCCTTGGCCATCTCTGTGTAGTTGTCAGGAGCCAGCAATGAGCCAACACTTCTTTCTCAGGAAAGGCCCCTGTTCAGACCATTCAAGGCATTTGGCTACCCACACATCACCAGGTGCCAAGAAAGAATGACTCTGGCCTTGGTACAGAAAAAACAAGGGAGCCCACTGGGACTAGAATTGCCTCTGGGTGCCTCGCCTCCTGGATCCCACGTTCAGAGAGTTCCATCACCAAGGAAGTGAGGTGAGGTCACTTCCTTCAGGGAAGTGAATGAGGTCACTGCCTTGGCAACCACTTTGTCCTAACAGTTGTTTCCAAGGGTCCCATGAGAGGGAGGCTGCCCCACCTTCCTGTGACATTTTCACAAGTCATAAAGGTCTATATACCCTAGGAGCCCGGGATCAGCAACCCACCCAGGCCTGATTGTGTCCATCTTCCCTGCATTGAGAAGAGAGAGGCTGATTCAGCCACATCCCTTCATCCTCACTGGGTTGTTGGCCATGGAAGATGACTTTAGACCTCACAGGTCCTACCTAGCTGCCTACATTGGCTCCAGGGATCATTTCTGCATCTACCTTTGAGCTTCTCAGCAGCTGGAGGATTCCCTACATACCTGTATGGCAAGATCAACTCAGGACCTGCTGTTATGTGAAAATAGATTGAGGGAACAGAGTCTGCTGCAGGGTCATATCAGGTTCGATTTGGCTTAGGAGTCATTCTGCTGGATGAATACGGGGATTGGGCAACTGGGATATTTATAAGAATGGAAGGTGAAAACTAGGTAAGAGCTGAAGCACACAAGGGTGTTGGGCCCTTGATTTGGATACATAGTTTTGAATGATGTTCTGCAGAGGTGAATCCTCTAAATCCATATACAATGGCATAAGATCTTGGACCTGGGACCACTGAATGTGAAAGAGAACTTCCAGTGATATTGAGATAGTAGACAGGATTCCAGTGTAGGGTAAGGAAGAAGAGTGAGTTTAGGATTTGGGCAAAAGGCCCTTTTAGCAATTGAATGAATTTCTATTAGAGTGTAAATGGGAATGTCAGCACACATGAAGAGTCAGTCACAACAAGGCACTTGGGGAAATAGATATCAATTGGGATGTTAGGAGATCGGGCCAAGTACAAAATGAGTGATAAGATCAGGGATATTTTCAACAGGGGGGTGGTTGAATACACTATCCTAGGAAGAAACAAGTGTACGCTCACCATAGTATTGAATATTGAAAACAATAGGCAAAGCGGACTTAGATGATTTTAGTAATCCATGCTCTCATTAAAATCAGGCTTTGGAAGAATCATAAGGTGAGTGTGAGTTTTGCATTTGGTGTCCAGAAGATGATGTGATGAAAGGAATACATGGAGGAGGTGACATGTGTATTTCTTCCACCATTTCTGGGAGCATGTTTTCAAACCCTGTCATTTACAGTTTGGGGATAAAAATAGGTGCACCCTGGGTTTACGTATATAGAGATGATGCATGAATAGACCATAGGGTGAATAAAAAATATAACTGGTTACTATTTTCAATAATGGATTGAATTGATATTTTAAAAAATACATGAAATCTGGTATTCAGATAAACATTCAATCCAAGTAGGTGTACGTCTAGTGGCAATATTAGGGTTACTAATTACACCAAACTGTGAGTTTTGCTTCGAAAATGATGATGGAATTCAAAAGTAATGTTTTATAAAAGAAATCTCATGAAAAAGCAAGTAAAGCAACATGGAGAAGTACATGGGTTCTGATACAGGGAGTGAATGTAAGTGAATCATATGCATGTCAATTTGTGAATATTGGATGCAATGATACATCCTATGATACGAAGAAATAGGAATTTAACAATTTTGAATGAAAATTTACTTCAAAATACACATCACGTCCCGTATGAATAGACTTTCATTGATGTTAAACTGGGTCACTTACTGAAGAAATATTAGGGTTAGTACTCAATATTCACTGAAGTTCATTTTGAGAATTCAGAAATGAATATGTATGTCAAGAAAATGTATATTTCTGAGAAATATCTTGTGAAAAGTTGATTATAAATCCACCCAGATGGACATTAAAGAATCAAGGTAGTATAAGTATTGACACAGCGATTCAATATTTCAAAGGGCAAAATGAAAAATGAGTCTAAGATATATGGGAACATGTGCCACATAACAATCTTCCACTGTTATCCACCACAATGCCTTGACATTACTATCACCCCAAATAAGACACAACGAGAGGAGAAGAGGAACAAAATCTGTGAATACATATCTGGAATTGGAAATTCTGAGGAGCTCACAAACTTGGGTGTGGCACAAGAGATCCCAATGGTAGGGGACAGGGTAAACATTCCACAAACATGGAACTTTGCTGGCCAAATGACTTCTTGACTATCTGCCTCTGACATTTGTGCACTAGAAATATAGCTTTGTGCTTTAGCTTCCTTTGCAGTGAGACCAGGAAAGCTTGGTCTCAGTCTATGTGAACAGGAGGACATGCTTTCCTTATTCCCAATACGAACAGGAGGCAGCAGAGCTGAATCTTCTCTTTGTAGGTAACTGTGGCCGTTGGGGTATGAGTGTCTCCCTGGGGGGATTGTGAAGCCTTTGGCTCACAGTCCAGTTTTAATGGCATTTCTTGCAGCTTCCCTGGAAATTTGGTGTTTGTTTTTGAAATACCTAAAGGTCAACCGGGACACAGTGCTGGAGGGAGCTCTGTCACGTGGGGTGAGTCAGGGTCTGACGGAAAAAACACAAACTGGGCTGCTACCCCATATATCTTTCCCACTTGAGCGTAGCAACTTGATTCTGAGCATCGCACCAGATCCTCTCCCCACAACAACATGCCTTTCCATTTTAGGGTCTGCTGGCTGCACCTTGTCAGTCACATGTCATTTGGATACCAATGACAGAACCACAGGGGCTCACCACAGATGTTGGTCACACACCTGCACTCCATTGCTCCAGACCCAGTTCCCTGCTGGCTCCTACTCACTGACATCTCTGTTCTTCACCATGGTCATGAATTCCACTCAGTCAAAAACAGCAATGGCGGGTTCAGTCATGATGAGCAACAGGAGATCTAAAGGTTCTCCAGGGATTTCTGGTCATGGGATTCTCAAAACCTTCATGTTATTGGCCTAGCCATATTTCAAGAATGAAGAAGTTGGCACTGTGGGTTTTGATTCATTCAGGAGCCATTAAGGGTTGAGGAATCTCCTGAGTCTCTAATGGCATCACACCAGAGTTCAAGCTGAGGTGGACCCACTCATCTTTTCCAACCACCACACAAAAGACCACTATTCTAACAAAAACACTCCCACATGGCCCTCCTCTTCTTCCATACAGATACTCATCATAACATTCTGGCTGGGGGTTTCCATAGGGGGAGAAGTCTAAGATGGTGTGCAAAGTAAGGTCTCATGCCCATCATGTGCCAAATGTCATGGTGGCCTGGACACCCTTCCTGAGAAACAGGATAGATAAAATGGGCCTGTAGTTAATACTGCTCTGCTTCTCAAATTCGAGGCCTCCTGCCTGCCAGGGGTAGATTCTTTATGTGTACTGGACTCATGAAAACACCCAAACACCTGTGTGCTAGTTACTGGATGGCTTGCAACAACTCATTTGACCCAGAGGATCCCTGTTCTTACTTCATCGGTGTCAGGAGCCTGACCAGAGGAAGGCAAGAGACTTCATCCAATATTACACTTCTTTTTCATCCTTTTAGATGTGCATGGACACATGGGATTTTTCTTGAGTTTCCTGGGGTGCTGAGAATGTAATTCACGGCCACACACAGGGCCAAGAGTCTGATTCAGACACGGCCTTTACAAAGCACTTTACCTAAAAGGCACAGATTGGGCCTCTTCCTTTCCGTTTGAAACTGTTTTCTGGAGGATTCCCAAAGGAGTGCCCTAAGGCAAACACCTCCCTGACATTCAGGGGAACAGAACAATAGGGAGGAAAGAAGCCTGGAGAAAAACTTTAATTGAACACTGTGGCACTGACAGCTCCTAATCATGCAACTTGGGTGGCTATCTATGCAAGCAGGGTTTCTCCAGAGAGATCCTTACCAGTCATGCTAATTTTTACTTTTCTGAGATGCTTGGCATTCCCGTCAGCAATCCAGTCCATGGCCTTGTCACAGAGCTTGAAGGTGGTACCCATCTTGTTCACAAAAACACGAACCCCTTCAGAGAGTGGCCAAAATTCTGGAAGAATACAGGAACTTGGGATCTTGGTAGGTGTTTCCCATCTGCAAGACAAGCAGCAGTCCATTCATCAATTGGCCTTGAGGAGTCCTGCAAAGATTTCCACTAGGCAGGACACATTCACGGCTGCATTCTTCTCTCTACTCTCTTTAACCACAAACCCAGTGGGATCCACTGACTGTATAGAAAGACTCACTAGTTAACAGTCCATTTCAAACCAACAAACAACAACAACAACAACAAACACGTTTTTCCTACATGATCTCAGAACATGAGACAAAATGCCAAATTGAAACACACACCCACTAAGACACACAAACCACCCCTGTATTTGGTCTGCATCTATCCACTCTGACCTCTGACTGGTGGGTGAAAGTTTGTTCCCCAGCAGTGGCCGGTCCTGTCTCAGCTCTGGTCTCCTTGGCCATCTCTGTGTAGTTGTCAGGAGCCAGCAATGAGCCAACACTTCTTTCTCAGGAAAGGCCCCTGTTCAGACCATTCAAGGCATTTGGCTACCCACACATCACCAGGTGCCAAGAAAGAATGACTCTGGCCTTGGTACAGAAAAAACAAGGGAGCCCACTGGGACTAGAATTGCCTCTGGGTGCCTCGCCTCCTGGATCCCACGTTCAGAGAGTTCCATCACCAAGGAAGTGAGGTGAGGTCACTTCCTTCAGGGAAGTGAATGAGGTCACTGCCTTGGCAACCACTTTGTCCTAACAGTTGTTTCCAAGGGTCCCATGAGAGGGAGGCTGCCCCACCTTCCTGTGACATTTTCACAAGTCATAAAGGTCTATATACCCTAGGAGCCCGGGATCAGCAACCCACCCAGGCCTGATTGTGTCCATCTTCCCTGCATTGAGAAGAGAGAGGCTGATTCAGCCACATCCCTTCATCCTCACTGGGTTGTTGGCCATGGAAGATGACTTTAGACCTCACAGGTCCTACCTAGCTGCCTACATTGGCTCCAGGGATCATTTCTGCATCTACCTTTGAGCTTCTCAGCAGCTGGAGGATTCCCTACATACCTGTATGGCAAGATCAACTCAGGACCTGCTGTTATGTGAAAATAGATTGAGGGAACAGAGTCTGCTGCAGGGTCATATCAGGTTCGATTTGGCTTAGGAGTCATTCTGCTGGATGAATACGGGGATTGGGCAACTGGGATATTTATAAGAATGGAAGGTGAAAACTAGGTAAGAGCTGAAGCACACAAGGGTGTTGGGCCCTTGATTTGGATACATAGTTTTGAATGATGTTCTGCAGAGGTGAATCCTCTAAATCCATATACAATGGCATAAGATCTTGGACCTGGGACCACTGAATGTGAAAGAGAACTTCCAGTGATATTGAGATAGTAGACAGGATTCCAGTGTAGGGTAAGGAAGAAGAGTGAGTTTAGGATTTGGGCAAAAGGCCCTTTTAGCAATTGAATGAATTTCTATTAGAGTGTAAATGGGAATGTCAGCACACATGAAGAGTCAGTCACAACAAGGCACTTGGGGAAATAGATATCAATTGGGATGTTAGGAGATCGGGCCAAGTACAAAATGAGTGATAAGATCAGGGATATTTTCAACAGGGGGGTGGTTGAATACACTATCCTAGGAAGAAACAAGTGTACGCTCACCATAGTATTGAATATTGAAAACAATAGGCAAAGCGGACTTAGATGATTTTAGTAATCCATGCTCTCATTAAAATCAGGCTTTGGAAGAATCATAAGGTGAGTGTGAGTTTTGCATTTGGTGTCCAGAAGATGATGTGATGAAAGGAATACATGGAGGAGGTGACATGTGTATTTCTTCCACCATTTCTGGGAGCATGTTTTCAAACCCTGTCATTTACAGTTTGGGGATAAAAATAGGTGCACCCTGGGTTTACGTATATAGAGATGATGCATGAATAGACCATAGGGTGAATAAAAAATATAACTGGTTACTATTTTCAATAATGGATTGAATTGATATTTTAAAAAATACATGAAATCTGGTATTCAGATAAACATTCAATCCAAGTAGGTGTACGTCTAGTGGTAATATTAGGGTTACTAATTACACCAAACTGTGAGTTTTGCTTCGAAAATGATGATGGAATTCAAAAGTAATGTTTTATAAAAGAAATCTCATGAAAAAGCAAGTAAAGCAACATGGAGAAGTACATGGGTTCTGATACAGGGAGTGAATCTAAGTGAATCATATGCATGTCAATTTGTGAATATTGGATGAAATGATACATCCTATGATACGAAGAAATAGGAATTTAACAATTTTGAATGAAAATTTACGTCAAAATACACATCACGTCCCGTATGAATAGACTTTCTTTGATGTTAAACTGGGTCACTTACTGAAGAAATATTAGGGTTAGTACTCAATATTCACTGAAGTTCATTTTGAGAATTCAGAAATGAATATGTATGTCAAGAAAATGTATATTTCTGAGAAATATCTTGTGAAAAGTGGATTATAAATCCACCCAGATGGACATTAAAGAATCAAGGTAGTATAAGTATTGACACAGAGATTGAATATTTCAAAGGGCAAAATGAAAAACGAGTCTAAGATATATGCGAACACGTGCCACATAACAATCTTCCACTGTCATCCACCACAATGCCTTGACATTACTATCACCCCAAATAAGACACAATGAGAGGAGAAGAGGAACAAAATCTGTGAATACATATCTGGAATTGGAAATTCTGAGGAGCTCACAAACTTGGGTGTGGCACAAGAGATCCCAATGGTAGGGGACAGGGTAAACATTCCACAAACATGGAACTTTGCTGGCCTAATGACTTCTTGACTATCTGCCTCTGACATTTGTGCACTAGAAATAGAGCTTTGTGCTTTAGCTTCCTTTGCAGTGAGACCAGGAAAGCTTGGTCTCAGTCTATGTGAACAGGAGGACATGGATTCCTATTTCCCAATACGAACGGGAGGCAGCAGAGCTGAATCCTCTCTTTGTAGGTAACTGTGGCCGTTGGGGTATGAGTGTCTCCCTGGGGGGATTGTGAAGCCTTTGGCTCACAGTCCAGTTTTAATGGCATTTCTTGCAGCTTCCCTGGAGATTTGGTGTTTGTTTTTGAAATACATAAAGGTCAACCGGGACACGGTGCTGGAGGGAGCTCTGTCACGTGGGGTGAGTCAGGGTCTGACGGAAAAAACACAAACTGGGCTGCTACCCCATATATCTTTCCCACTTGAGCGTAGCAACTTGATTCTGAGCATCGCACCAGATCCTCTCCCCACAACAACATGCCTTTCCATTTTAGGGTCTGCTGGCTGCACCTTGTCAGTCACATGTCATTTGGATACCAATGACAGAACCACAGGGGCTCACCACAGATGTTGGTCACACACCTGCACTCCATTGCTCCAGACCCAGTTCCCTGCTGGCTCCTACTCACTGACATCTCTGTTCTTCACCATGGTCATGAATTCCACTCAGTCAAAAACAGCAATGGCGGGTTCAGTCATGATGAGCAACAGGAGATCTAAAGGTTCTCCAGGGATTTCTGGTCATGGGATTCTCAAAACCTTCATGTTATTGGCCTAGCCATATTTCAAGAATGAAGAAGTTGGCACTGTGGGTTTTGATTCATTCAGGAGCCATTAAGGGTTGAGGAATCTCCTGAGTCTCTAATGGCATCACACCAGAGTTCAAGCTGAGGTGGACCCACTCATCTTTTCCAACCACCACACAAAAGACCACTATTCTAACAAAAACACTCCCACATGGCCCTCCTCTTGTTCCATACAGATACTCATCATAACATTCTGGCTGGGGGTTTCCATAGGGGGAGAAGTCTAAGATGGTGTGCAAAGTAAGGTCTCATGCCCATCATGTGCCAAATGTCATGGTGGCCTGGACCCCCTTCCTGAGAAACAGGATAGATAAAATGGGCCTGTAGTTAATACTGCTCTGCTTCTCAAATTCGAGGCCTCCTGCCTGCCAGGGGTAGATTCTTTATGTGTACTGGACTCATGAAAACACCCAAACACCTGTGTGCTAGTTACTGGATGGCTTGCAACAACTCATTTGACCCAGAGGATCCCTGTTCTTACTTCATCGGTGTCAGGAGCCTGACCAGAGGAAGGCAAGAGACTTCATCCAATATTACACTTCTTTTTCATCCTTTTAGATGTGCATGGACACATGGGATTTTTCTTGAGTTTCCTGGGGTGCTGAGAATGTAATTCACGGCCACACACAGGGCCAAGAGTCTGATTCAGACACGGCCTTTACAAAGCACTTTACCTAAAAGGCACAGATTGGGCCTCTTCCTTTCCGTTTGAAACTGTTTTCTGGAGGATTCCCAAAGGAGTGCCCTAAGGCAAACACCTCCCTGACATTCAGGGGAACAGAACAATAGGGAGGAAAGAAGCCTGGAGAAAAACTTTTCTTTAATTGAACACTGTGGCACTGACAGCTCCTAATCATGCAACTTGGGTGGCTATCTATGCAAGCAGGGATTCTCCAGAGAGATCCTTACCAGTCATGCTAACTTTTACTTTTCTGAGATGCTTGGCATTCCCGTCAGCAATCCAGTCCATGGCCTTGTCACAGAGCTTGAAGGTGGTACCCATCTTGTTCACAAAAACACGAACCCCTTCAGAGAGTGGCCAAAATTCTGGAAGAATACAGGAACTTGGGATCTTGGTAGGTGTTTCCCATCTGCAAGACAAGCAGCAGTCCATTCATCAATTGGCCTTGAGGAGTCCTGCAAAGATTTCCACTAGACAGGACACATTCACGGCTGCTTTCTTCTCTCTACTCTCTTTAACCACAAACCCAGTGGGATCCACTGACATAGAAAGACTCACTAGTTAACAGTCCATTTCAAACCAACAAACAACAGCAACAACAACAACAAACACGTTTTTCCTACATGATCTCAGAACATGAGACAAAATGCCAAATTGAAACACACACCCACTAAGACACACAAACCACCCCTGTATTTGGTCTGCATCTATCCACTCTGACCTCCGACTGGTGGGTGAAAATTTGTTCCCCAGCAGTGGCCGGTCCTGTCTCAGCTCTGGTCTCCTTGGCCTTCTCTGTGTAGTTGTCAGGAGCCAGCAATGAGCCAACACTTCTTTCTCAGGAAAGGCCCCTGTTCAGACCATTCAAGGCATTTGGCTACCCACACATCACCAGGTGCCAAGAAAGAATGACTCTGGCCTTGGTACAGAAAAAAACAAGGGAGCCCACTGGGACTGGAATTGCCTCTGGGTGCCTCGCCTCCTGGATCCCACGTTCAGAGAGTTCCATCACCAAGGAAGTGAGGTGAGGTCACTTCCTTCAGGGAAGTGAATGAGGTCACTGCCTTGGCAACCACTTTGTCCTAACAGTTGTTTCCAAGGGTCCCATGAGAGGGAGGCTGCCCCACCTTCCTGTGACATTTTCACAAGTCATAAAGGTCTATATACCCTAGGAGCCCGGGATCAGCAACCCACCCAGGCCTGATTGTGTCCATCTTCCCTGCATTGAGAAGAGAGAGGCTGATTCAGCCACATCCCTTCATCCTCACTGGGTTGTTGGCCATGGAAGATGACTTTAGACCTCACAGGTCCTACCTAGCTGCCTACATTGGCTCCAGGGATCATTTCTGCATCTACCTTTGAGCTTCTCAGCAGCTGGAGGATTCCCTACATACCTGTATGGCAAGATCAACTCAGGACCTGCTGTTATGTGAAAATAGATTGAGGGAGCAGAGTCTGCTGCAGGGTCATATCAGGTTCGATTTGGCTTAGGAGTCATTCTGCTGGATGAATACGGGGATTGGGCAACTGGGATATTTATAAGAATGGAAGGTGAAAACTAGGTAAGAGCTGAAGCACACAAGGGTGTTGGGCCCTTGATTTGGATACATAGTTTTGAATGATGTTCTGCAGAGGTGAATCCTCTAAATCCATATACAATGGCATAAGATCTTGGACCTGGGACCACTGAATGTGAAAGAGAACTTCCAGTGATATTGAGATAGTAGACAGGATTCCAGTGTAGGGTAAGGAAGAAGAGTGAGTTTAGGATTTGGGCAAAAGGCCCTTTTAGCAATTGAATGAATTTCTATTAGAGTGTAAATGGGAATGTCAGCACACATGAAGAGTCAGTCACAACAAGGCACTTGGGGAAATAGATATCAATTGGGATGTTAGGAGATCGGGCCAAGTACAAAATGAGTGATAAGATCAGGGATATTTTCAACAGGGGGGTGGTTGAATACACTATCCTACGAAGAAACAAGTGTACGCTCACCATAGGATTGAATATTGAAAACAATAGGCAAAGCGGACTTAGATGATTTTAGTAATCCATGCTCTCATTAAAATCAGGCTTTGGAAGAATCATAAGGTGAGTGTGAGTTTTGCATTTGGTGTCCAGAAGATGATGTGATGAAAGGAATACATGGAGGAGGTGACATGTGTATTTCTTCCACCATTTCTGGGAGCATGTTTTCAAACCCTGTCATTTACAGTTTGGGGATAAAAATAGGTGCACCCTGGGTTTACGTATATAGAGATGATGCATGAATAGACCATAGGGTGAATAAAAAATATAACTGGTTACTATTTTAAATAATGGATTGAATTGATATTTTAAAAAATACATGAAATCTGGTATTCAGATAAACATTCAATCCAAGTAGGTGTACGTCTAGTGGTAATATTAGGGTTACTAATTACACCAAACTGTGAGTTTTGCTTCGAAAATGATGATGGAATTCAAAAGTAATGTTTTATAAAAGAAATCTCATGAAAAAGCAAGTAAAGCAACATGGAGAAATACATGGGTTCTGATACAGGGAGTGAATCTAAGTGAATCATATACATGTCAATTTGTGAATATTGGATGAAATGATACATCCTATGATACGAAGAAATAGGAATTTAACAATTTTGAATGAAAATTTACGTCAAAATACACATCACGTCCCGTATGAATAGACTTTCATTGATGTTAAACTGGGTCACTTACTGAAGAAATATTAGGGTTAGTACTCAATATTCACTGAAGTTCATTTTGAGAATTCAGAAATGAATATGTATGTCAAGAAAATGTATATTTCTGAGAAATATCTTGTGAAAAGTGGATTATAAATCCACCCAGATGGACATTAAAGAATCAAGGTAGTATAAGTATTGACACAGAGATTCAATATTTCAAAGGGCAAAATGAAAAACGAGTCTAAGATATATGCGAACACGTGCCACATAACAATATTCCACTGTCATCCACCACAATGCCTTGACATTACTATCACCCCAAATAAGACACAATGAGAGGAGAAGAGGAACAAAATCTGTGAATACATATCTGGAATTGGAAATTCTGAGGAGCTCACAAACTTGGGTGTGGCACAAGAGATCCCAATGGTAGGGGACAGGGTAAACATTCCACAAACATGGAACTTTGCTGGCCTAATGACTTCTTGACTATCTGCCTCTGACATTTGTGCACTAGAAATAGAGCTTTGTGCTTTAGCTTCCTTTGCAGTGAGACCAGGAAAGCTTGGTCTCAGTCTATGTGAACAGGAGGACATGGTTTCCTATTTCCCAATACGAACGGGAGGCAGCAGAGCTGAATCCTCTCTTTGTAGGTAACTGTGGCCGTTGGGGTATGAGTGTCTCCCTGGGGGGATTGTGAAGCCTTTGGCTCACAGTCCAGTTTTAATGGCATTTCTTGCAGCTTCCCTGGAGATTTGGTGTTTGTTTTTGAAATACATAAAGGTCAACCGGGACACGGTGCTGGAGGGAGCTCTGTCACGTGGGGTGAGTCAGGGTCTGACGGAAAAAACACAAACTGGGCTGCTACCCCATATATCTTTCCCACTTGAGCGTAGCAACTTGATTCTGAGCATCGCACCAGATCCTCTCCCCACAACAACATGCCTTTCCATTTTAGGGTCTGCTGGCTGCACCTTGTCAGTCACATGTCATTTGGATACCAATGACAGAACCACAGGGGCTCACCACAGATGTTGGTCACACACCTGCACTCCATTGCTCCAGACCCAGTTCCCTGCTGGCTCCTACTCACTGACATCTCTGTTCTTCACCATGGTCATGAATTCCACTCAGTCAAAAACAGCAATGGCGGGTTCAGTCATGATGAGCAACAGGAGATCTAAAGGTTCTCCAGGGATTTCTGGTCATGGGATTCTCAAAACCTTCATGTTATTGGCCTAGCCATATTTCAAGAATGAAGAAGTTGGCACTGTGGGTTTTGATTCATTCAGGAGCCATTAAGGGTTGAGGAATCTCCTGAGTCTCTAATGGCATCACACCAGAGTTCAAGCTGAGGTGGACCCACTCATCTTTTCCAACCACCACACAAAAGACCACTATTCTAACAAAAACACTCCCACATGGCCCTCCTCTTGTTCCATACAGATACTCATCATAACATTCTGGCTGGGGGTTTCCATAGGGGGAGAAGTCTAAGATGGTGTGCAAAGTAAGGTCTCATGCCCATCATGTGCCAAATGTCATGGTGGCCTGGACCCCCTTCCTGAGAATCAGGATAGATAAAATGGGCCTGTAGTTAATACTGCTCTGCTTCTCAAATTCGAGGCCTCCTGCCTGCCAGGGGTAGATTCTTTATGTGTACTGGACTCATGAAAACACCCAAACACCTGTGTGCTAGTTACTGGATGGCTTGCAACAACTCATTTGACCCAGAGGATCCCTGTTCTTACTTCATCGGTGTCAGGAGCCTGACCAGAGGAAGGCAAGAGACTTCATCCAATATTACACTTCTTTTTCATCCTTTTAGATGTGCATGGACACATGGGATTTTTCTTGAGTTTCCTGGGGTGCTGAGAATGTAATTCACGGCCACACACAGGGCCAAGAGTCTGATTCAGACACGGCCTTTACAAAGCACTTTACCTAAAAGGCACAGATTGGGCCTCTTCCTTTCCGTTTGAAACTGTTTTCTGGAGGATTCCCAAAGGAGTGCCCTAAGGCAAACACCTCCCTGACATTCAGGGGAACAGAACAATAGGGAGGAAAGAAGCCTGGAGAAAAACTTTTCTTTAATTGAACACTGTGGCACTGACAGCTCCTAATCATGCAACTTGGGTGGCTATCTATGCAAGCAGGGATTCTCCAGAGAGATCCTTACCAGTCATGGTAACTTTTACTTTTCTGAGATGCTTGGCATTCCCGTCAGCAATCCAGTCCATGGCCTTGTCACAGAGCTTGAAGGTGGTACCCATCTTGTTCACAAAAACACGAACCCCTTCAGAGAGTGGCCAAAATTCTGGAAGAATACAGGAACTTGGGATCTTGGTAGGTGTTTCCCATCTGCAAGACAAGCAGCAGTCCATTCATCAATTGGCCTTGAGGAGTCCTGCAAAGATTTCCACTAGACAGGACACATTCACGGCTGCTTTCTTCTCTCTACTCTCTTTAACCACAAACCCAGTGGGATCCACTGACATAGAAAGACTCACTAGTTAACAGTCCATTTCAAACCAACAAACAACAACAACAACAACAACAAACACGTTTTTCCTACATGATCTCAGAACATGAGACAAAATGCCAAATTGAAACACACACCCACTAAGACACACAAACCACCCCTGTATTTGGTCTGCATCTATCCACTCTGACCTCCGACTGGTGGGTGAAAATTTGTTCCCCAGCAGTGGCCGGTCCTGTCTCAGCTCTGGTCTCCTTGGCCTTCTCTGTGTAGTTGTCAGGAGCCAGCAATGAGCCAACACTTCTTTCTCAGGAAAGGCCCCTGTTCAGACCATTCAAGGCATTTGGCTACCCACACATCACCAGGTGCCAAGAAAGAATGACTCTGGCCTTGGTACAGAAAAAAACAAGGGAGCCCACTGGGACTGGAATTGCCTCTGGGTGCCTCGCCTCCTGGATCCCACGTTCAGAGAGTTCCATCACCAAGGAAGTGAGGTGAGGTCACTTCCTTCAGGGAAGTGAATGAGGTCACTGCCTTGGCAACCACTTTGTCCTAACAGTTGTTTCCAAGGGTCCCATGAGAGGGAGGCTGCCCCACCTTCCTGTGACATTTTCACAAGTCATAAAGGTCTATATACCCTAGGAGCCCGGGATCAGCAACCCACCCAGGCCTGATTGTGTCCATCTTCCCTGCATTGAGAAGAGAGAGGCTGATTCAGCCACATCCCTTCATCCTCACTGGGTTGTTGGCCATGGAAGATGACTTTAGACCTCACAGGTCCTACCTAGCTGCCTACATTGGCTCCAGGGATCATTTCTGCATCTACCTTTGAGCTTCTCAGCAGCTGGAGGATTCCCTACATACCTGTATGGCAAGATCAACTCAGGACCTGCTGTTATGTGAAAATAGATTGAGGGAGCAGAGTCTGCTGCAGGGTCATATCAGGTTCGATTTGGCTTAGGAGTCATTCTGCTGGATGAATACGGGGATTGGGCAACTGGGATATTTATAAGAATGGAAGGTGAAAACTAGGTAAGAGCTGAAGCACACAAGGGTGTTGGGCCCTTGATTTGGATACATAGTTTTGAATGATGTTCTGCAGAGGTGAATCCTCTAAATCCATATACAATGGCATAAGATCTTGTACCTGGGACCACTGAATGTGAAAGAGAACTTCCAGTGATATTGAGATAGTAGACAGGATTCCAGTGTAGGGTAAGGAAGAAGAGTGAGTTTAGGATTTGGGCAAAAGGCCCTTTTAGCAATTGAATGAATTTCTATTAGAGTGTAAATGGGAATGTCAGCACACATGAAGAGTCAGTCACAACAAGGCACTTGGGGAAATAGATATCAATTGGGATGTTAGGAGATCGGGCCAAGTACAAAATGAGTGATAAGATCAGGGATATTTTCAACAGGGGGGTGGTTGAATACACTATCCTAGGAAGAAACAAGTGTACGCTCACCATAGGATTGAATATTGAAAACAATAGGCAAAGCGGACTTAGATGATTTTAGTAATCCATGCTCTCATTAAAATCAGGCTTTGGAAGAATCATAAGGTGAGTGTGAGTTTTGCATTTGGTGTCCAGAAGATGATGTGATGAAAGGAATACATGGAGGAGGTGACATGTGTATTTCTTCCACCATTTCTGGGAGCATGTTTTCAAACCCTGTCATTTACAGTTTGGGGATAAAAATAGGTGCACCCTGGGTTTACGTATATAGAGATGATGCATGAATAGACCATAGGGTGAATAAAAAATATAACTGGTTACTATTTTCAATAATGGATTGAATTGATATTTTAAAAAATACATGAAATCTGGTATTCAGATAAACATTCAATCCAAGTAGGTGTACGTCTAGTGGTAATATTAGGGTTACTAATTACACCAAACTGTGAGTTTTGCTTCGAAAATGATGATGGAATTCAAAAGTAATGTTTTATAAAAGAAATCTCATGAAAAAGCAAGTAAAGCAACATGGAGAAATACATGGGTTCTGATACAGGGAGTGAATCTAAGTGAATCATATGCATGTCAATTTGTGAATATTGGATGAAATGATACATCCTATGATACGAAGAAATAGGAATTTAACAATTTTGAATGAAAATTTACGTCAAAATACACATCACGTCCCGTATGAATAGACTTTCATTGATGTTAAACTGGGTCACTTACTGAAGAAATATTAGGGTTAGTACTCAATATTCACTGAAGTTCATTTTGAGAATTCAGAAATGAATATGTATGTCAAGAAAATGTATATTTCTGAGAAATAGCTTGTGAAAAGTTGATTATAAATCCACCCAGAGGGACATTAAAGAATCAAGGTAGTATAAGTATTGACACAGAGATTGAATATTTCAAAGGGCAAAATGAAAAACGAGTCTAAGATATATGCGAACACGTGCCACATAACAATCTTCCACTGTCATCCACCACAATGCCTTGACATTACTATCACCCCAAATAAGACACAATGAGAGGAGAAGAGGAACAAAATCTGTGAATACATATCTGGAATTGGAAATTCTGAGGAGCTCACAAACTTGGGTGTGGCACAAGAGATCCCAATGGTAGGGGACAGGGTAAACATTCCACAAACATGGAACTTTGCTGGCCTAATGACTTCTTGACTATCTGCCTCTGACATTTGTGCACTAGAAATATAGCTTTGTGCTTTAGCTTCCTTTGCAGTGAGACCAGGAAAGCTTGGTCTCAGTCTATGTGAACAGGAGGACATGGTTTCCTATTTCCCAATACGAACGGGAGGCAGCAGAGCTGAATCCTCTCTTTGTAGGTAACTGTGGCCGTTGGGGTATGAGTGTCTCCCTGGGGGGATTGTGAAGCCTTTGGCTCACAGTCCAGTTTTAATGGCATTTCTTGCAGCTTCCCTGGAGATTTGGTGTTTGTTTTTGAAATACATAAAGGTCAACCGGGACACGGTGCTGGAGGGAGCTCTGTCACGTGGGGTGAGTCAGGGTCTGACGGAAAAAACACAAACTGGGCTGCTACCCCATATATCTTTCCCACTTGAGCGTAGCAACTTGATTCTGAGCATCGCACCAGATCCTCTCCCCACAACAACATGCCTTTCCATTTTAGGGTCTGCTGGCTGCACCTTGTCAGTCACATGTCATTTGGATACCAATGACAGAACCACAGGGGCTCACCACAGATGTTGGTCACACACCTGCACTCCATTGCTCCAGACCCAGTTCCCTGCTGGCTCCTACTCACTGACATCTCTGTTCTTCACCATGGTCATGAATTCCACTCAGTCAAAAACAGCAATGGCGGGTTCAGTCATGATGAGCAACAGGAGATCTAAAGGTTCTCCAGGGATTTCTGGTCATGGGATTCTCAAAACCTTCATGTTATTGGCCTAGCCATATTTCAAGAATGAAGAAGTTGGCACTGTGGGTTTTGATTCATTCAGGAGCCATTAAGGGTTGAGGAATCTCCTGAGTCTCTAATGGCATCACACCAGAGTTCAAGCTGAGGTGGACCCACTCATCTTTTCCAACCACCACACAAAAGACCACTATTCTAACAAAAACACTCCCACATGGCCCTCCTCTTCTTCCATACAGATACTCATCATAACATTCTGGCTGGGGGTTTCCATAGGGGGAGAAGTCTAAGATGGTGTGCAAAGTAAGGTCTCATGCCCATCATGTGCCAAATGTCATGGTGGCCTGGACACCCTTCCTGAGAAACAGGATAGATAAAATGGGCCTGTAGTTAATACTGCTCTGCTTCTCAAATTCGAGGCCTCCTGCCTGCCAGGGGTAGATTCTTTATGTGTACTGGACTCATGAAAACACCCAAACACCTGTGTGCTAGTTACTGGATGGCTTGCAACAACTCATTTGACCCAGAGGATCCCTGTTCTTACTTCATCGGTGTCAGGAGCCTGACCAGAGGAAGGCAAGAGACTTCATCCAATATTACACTTCTTTTTCATCCTTTTAGATGTGCATGGACACATGGGATTTTTCTTGAGTTTCCTGGGGTGCTGAGAATGTAATTCACGGCCACACACAGGGCCAAGAGTCTGATTCAGACACGGCCTTTACAAAGCACTTTACCTAAAAGGCACAGATTGGGCCTCTTCCTTTCCGTTTGAAACTGTTTTCTGGAGGATTCCCAAAGGAGTGCCCTAAGGCAAACACCTCCCTGACATTCAGGGGAACAGAACAATAGGGAGGAAAGAAGCCTGGAGAAAAACTTTTCTTTAATTGAACACTGTGGCACTGACAGCTCCTAATCATGCAACTTGGGTGGCTATCTATGCAAGCAGGGATTCTCCAGAGAGATCCTTACCAGTCATGCTAACTTTTACTTTTCTGAGATGCTTGGCATTCCCGTCAGCAATCCAGTCCATGGCCTTGTCACAGAGCTTGAAGGTGGTACCCATCTTGTTCACAAAAACACGAACCCCTTCAGAGAGTGGCCAAAATTCTGGAAGAATACAGGAACTTGGGATCTTGGTAGGTGTTTCCCATCTGCAAGACAAGCAGCAGTCCATTCATCAATTGGCCTTGAGGAGTCCTGCAAAGATTTCCACTAGACAGGACACATTCACGGCTGCTTTCTTCTCTCTACTCTCTTTAACCACAAACCCAGTGGGATCCACTGACATAGAAAGACTCACTAGTTAACAGTCCATTTCAAACCAACAAACAACAACAACAACAACAACAAACACGTTTTTCCTACATGATCTCAGAACATGAGACAAAATGCCAAATTGAAACACACACCCACTAAGACACACAAACCACCCCTGTATTTGGTCTGCATCTATCCACTCTGACCTCCGACTGGTGGGTGAAAATTTGTTCCCCAGCAGTGGCCGGTCCTGTCTCAGCTCTGGTCTCCTTGGCCTTCTCTGTGTAGTTGTCAGGAGCCAGCAATGAGCCAACACTTCTTTCTCAGGAAAGGCCCCTGTTCAGACCATTCAAGGCATTTGGCTACCCACACATCACCAGGTGCCAAGAAAGAATGACTCTGGCCTTGGTACAGAAAAAAACAAGGGAGCCCACTGGGACTGGAATTGCCTCTGGGTGCCTCGCCTCCTGGATCCCACGTTCAGAGAGTTCCATCACCAAGGAAGTGAGGTGAGGTCACTTCCTTCAGGGAAGTGAATGAGGTCACTGCCTTGGCAACCACTTTGTCCTAACAGTTGTTTCCAAGGGTCCCATGAGAGGGAGGCTGCCCCACCTTCCTGTGACATTTTCACAAGTCATAAAGGTCTATATACCCTAGGAGCCCGGGATCAGCAACCCACCCAGGCCTGATTGTGTCCATCTTCCCTGCATTGAGAAGAGAGAGGCTGATTCAGCCACATCCCTTCATCCTCACTGGGTTGTTGGCCATGGAAGATGACTTTAGACCTCACAGGTCCTACCTAGCTGCCTACATTGGCTCCAGGGATCATTTCTGCATCTACCTTTGAGCTTCTCAGCAGCTGGAGGATTCCCTACATACCTGTATGGCAAGATCAACTCAGGACCTGCTGTTATGTGAAAATAGATTGAGGGAGCAGAGTCTGCTGCAGGGTCATATCAGGTTCGATTTGGCTTAGGAGTCATTCTGCTGGATGAATACGGGGATTGGGCAACTGGGATATTTATAAGAATGGAAGGTGAAAACTAGGTAAGAGCTGAAGCACACAAGGGTGTTGGGCCCTTGATTTGGATACATAGTTTTGAATGATGTTCTGCAGAGGTGAATCCTCTAAATCCATATACAATGGCATAAGATCTTGGACCTGGGACCACTGAATGTGAAAGAGAACTTCCAGTGATATTGAGATAGTAGACAGGATTCCAGTGTAGGGTAAGGAAGAAGAGTGAGTTTAGGATTTGGGCAAAAGGCCCTTTTAGCAATTGAATGAATTTCTATTAGAGTGTAAATGGGAATGTCAGCACACATGAAGAGTCAGTCACAACAAGGCACTTGGGGAAATAGATATCAATTGGGATGTTAGGAGATCGGGCCAAGTACAAAATGAGTGATAAGATCAGGGATATTTTCAACAGGGGGGTGGTTGAATACACTATCCTAGGAAGAAACAAGTGTACGCTCACCATAGGATTGAATATTGAAAACAATAGGCAAAGCGGACTTAGATGATTTTAGTAATCCATGCTCTCATTAAAATCAGGCTTTGGAAGAATCATAAGGTGAGTGTGAGTTTTGCATTTGGTGTCCAGAAGATGATGTGATGAAAGGAATACATGGAGGAGGTGACATGTGTATTTCTTCCACCATTTCTGGGAGCATGTTTTCAAACCCTGTCATTTACAGTTTGGGGATAAAAATAGGTGCACCCTGGGTTTACGTATATAGAGATGATGCATGAATAGACCATAGGGTGAATAAAAAATATAACTGGTTACTATTTTCAATAATGGATTGAATTGATATTTTAAAAAATACATGAAATCTGGTATTCAGATAAACATTCAATCCAAGTAGGTGTACGTCTAGTGGTAATATTAGGGTTACTAATTACACCAAACTGTGAGTTTTGCTTCGAAAATGATGATGGAATTCAAAAGTAATGTTTTATAAAAGAAATCTCATGAAAAAGCAAGTAAAGCAACATGGAGAAATACATGGGTTCTGATACAGGGAGTGAATCTAAGTGAATCATATGCATGTCAATTTGTGAATATTGGATGAAATGATACATCCTATGATACGAAGAAATAGGAATTTAACAATTTTGAATGAAAATTTACGTCAAAATACACATCACGTCCCGTATGAATAGACTTTCATTGATGTTAAACTGGGTCACTTACTGAAGAAATATTAGGGTTAGTACTCAATATTCACTGAAGTTCATTTTGAGAATTCAGAAATGAATATGTATGTCAAGAAAATGTATATTTCTGAGAAATAGCTTGTGAAAAGTTGATTATAAATCCACCCAGAGGGACATTAAAGAATCAAGGTAGTATAAGTATTGACACAGAGATTGAATATTTCAAAGGGCAAAATGAAAAACGAGTCTAAGATATATGCGAACACGTGCCACATAACAATCTTCCACTGTCATCCACCACAATGCCTTGACATTACTATCACCCCAAATAAGACACAATGAGAGGAGAAGAGGAACAAAATCTGTGAATACATATCTGGAATTGGAAATTCTGAGGAGCTCACAAACTTGGGTGTGGCACAAGAGATCCCAATGGTAGGGGACAGGGTAAACATTCCACAAACATGGAACTTTGCTGGCCTAATGACTTCTTGACTATCTGCCTCTGACATTTGTGCACTAGAAATATAGCTTTGTGCTTTAGCTTCCTTTGCAGTGAGACCAGGAAAGCTTGGTCTCAGTCTATGTGAACAGGAGGACATGGTTTCCTATTTCCCAATACGAACGGGAGGCAGCAGAGCTGAATCCTCTCTTTGTAGGTAACTGTGGCCGTTGGGGTATGAGTGTCTCCCTGGGGGGATTGTGAAGCCTTTGGCTCACAGTCCAGTTTTAATGGCATTTCTTGCAGCTTCCCTGGAGATTTGGTGTTTGTTTTTGAAATACATAAAGGTCAACCGGGACACGGTGCTGGAGGGAGCTCTGTCACGTGGGGTGAGTCAGGGTCTGACGGAAAAAACACAAACTGGGCTGCTACCCCATATATCTTTCCCACTTGAGCGTAGCAACTTGATTCTGAGCATCGCACCAGATCCTCTCCCCACAACAACATGCCTTTCCATTTTAGGGTCTGCTGGCTGCACCTTGTCAGTCACATGTCATTTGGATACCAATGACAGAACCACAGGGGCTCACCACAGATGTTGGTCACACACCTGCACTCCATTGCTCCAGACCCAGTTCCCTGCTGGCTCCTACTCACTGACATCTCTGTTCTTCACCATGGTCATGAATTCCACTCAGTCAAAAACAGCAATGGCGGGTTCAGTCATGATGAGCAACAGGAGATCTAAAGGTTCTCCAGGGATTTCTGGTCATGGGATTCTCAAAACCTTCATGTTATTGGCCTAGCCATATTTCAAGAATGAAGAAGTTGGCACTGTGGGTTTTGATTCATTCAGGAGCCATTAAGGGTTGAGGAATCTCCTGAGTCTCTAATGGCATCACACCAGAGTTCAAGCTGAGGTGGACCCACTCATCTTTTCCAACCACCACACAAAAGACCACTATTCTAACAAAAACACTCCCACATGGCCCTCCTCTTCTTCCATACAGATACTCATCATAACATTCTGGCTGGGGGTTTCCATAGGGGGAGAAGTCTAAGATGGTGTGCAAAGTAAGGTCTCATGCCCATCATGTGCCAAATGTCATGGTGGCCTGGACACCCTTCCTGAGAAACAGGATAGATAAAATGGGCCTGTAGTTAATACTGCTCTGCTTCTCAAATTCGAGGCCTCCTGCCTGCCAGGGGTAGATTCTTTATGTGTACTGGACTCATGAAAACACCCAAACACCTGTGTGCTAGTTACTGGATGGCTTGCAACAACTCATTTGACCCAGAGGATCCCTGTTCTTACTTCATCGGTGTCAGGAGCCTGACCAGAGGAAGGCAAGAGACTTCATCCAATATTACACTTCTTTTTCATCCTTTTAGATGTGCATGGACACATGGGATTTTTCTTGAGTTTCCTGGGGTGCTGAGAATGTAATTCACGGCCACACACAGGGCCAAGAGTCTGATTCAGACACGGCCTTTACAAAGCACTTTACCTAAAAGGCACAGATTGGGCCTCTTCCTTTCCGTTTGAAACTGTTTTCTGGAGGATTCCCAAAGGAGTGCCCTAAGGCAAACACCTCCCTGACATTCAGGGGAACAGAACAATAGGGAGGAAAGAAGCCTGGAGAAAAACTTTTCTTTAATTGAACACTGTGGCACTGACAGCTCCTAATCATGCAACTTGGGTGGCTATCTATGCAAGCAGGGATTCTCCAGAGAGATCCTTACCAGTCATGCTAACTTTTACTTTTCTGAGATGCTTGGCATTCCCGTCAGCAATCCAGTCCATGGCCTTGTCACAGAGCTTGAAGGTGGTACCCATCTTGTTCACAAAAACACGAACCCCTTCAGAGAGTGGCCAAAATTCTGGAAGAATACAGGAACTTGGGATCTTGGTAGGTGTTTCCCATCTGCAAGACAAGCAGCAGTCCATTCATCAATTGGCCTTGAGGAGTCCTGCAAAGATTTCCACTAGACAGGACACATTCACGGCTGCTTTCTTCTCTCTACTCTCTTTAACCACAAACCCAGTGGGATCCACTGACATAGAAAGACTCACTAGTTAACAGTCCATTTCAAACCAACAAACAACAACAACAACAACAACAAACACGTTTTTCCTACATGATCTCAGAACATGAGACAAAATGCCAAATTGAAACACACACCCACTAAGACACACAAACCACCCCTGTATTTGGTCTGCATCTATCCACTCTGACCTCCGACTGGTGGGTGAAAATTTGTTCCCCAGCAGTGGCCGGTCCTGTCTCAGCTCTGGTCTCCTTGGCCTTCTCTGTGTAGTTGTCAGGAGCCAGCAATGAGCCAACACTTCTTTCTCAGGAAAGGCCCCTGTTCAGACCATTCAAGGCATTTGGCTACCCACACATCACCAGGTGCCAAGAAAGAATGACTCTGGCCTTGGTACAGAAAAAAACAAGGGAGCCCACTGGGACTGGAATTGCCTCTGGGTGCCTCGCCTCCTGGATCCCACGTTCAGAGAGTTCCATCACCAAGGAAGTGAGGTGAGGTCACTTCCTTCAGGGAAGTGAATGAGGTCACTGCCTTGGCAACCACTTTGTCCTAACAGTTGTTTCCAAGGGTCCCATGAGAGGGAGGCTGCCCCACCTTCCTGTGACATTTTCACAAGTCATAAAGGTCTATATACCCTAGGAGCCCGGGATCAGCAACCCACCCAGGCCTGATTGTGTGCATCTTCCCTGCATTGAGAAGAGAGAGGCTGATTCAGCCACATCCCTTCATCCTAACTGGGTTGTTGGCCATGGAAGATGACTTTAGACCTCACAGGTCCTACCTAGCTGCCTACATTGGCTCCAGGGATCATTTCTGCATCTACCTTTGAGCTTCTCAGCAGCTGGAGGATTCCCTACATACCTGTATGGCAAGATCAACTCAGGACCTGCTGTTATGTGAAAATAGATTGAGGGAGCAGAGTCTGCTGCAGGGTCATATCAGGTTCGATTTGGCTTAGGAGTCATTCTGCTGGATGAATACGGGGATTGGGCAACTGGGATATTTATAAGAATGGAAGGTGAAAACTAGGTAAGAGCTGAAGCACACAAGGGTGTTGGGCCCTTGATTTGGATACATAGTTTTGAATGATGTTCTGCAGAGGTGAATCCTCTAAATCCATATACAATGGCATAAGATCTTGTACCTGGGACCACTGAATGTGAAAGAGAACTTCCAGTGATATTGAGATAGTAGACAGGATTCCAGTGTAGGGTAAGGAAGAAGAGTGAGTTTAGGATTTGGGCAAAAGGCCCTTTTAGCAATTGAATGAATTTCTATTAGAGTGTAAATGGGAATGTCAGCACACATGAAGAGTCAGTCACAACAAGGCACTTGGGGAAATAGATATCAATTGGGATGTTAGGAGATCGGGCCAAGTACAAAATGAGTGATAAGATCAGGGATATTTTCAACAGGGGGGTGGTTGAATACACTATCCTAGGAAGAAACAAGTGTACGCTCACCATAGGATTGAATATTGAAAACAATAGGCAAAGCGGACTTAGATGATTTTAGTAATCCATGCTCTCATTAAAATCAGGCTTTGGAAGAATCATAAGGTGAGTGTGAGTTTTGCATTTGGTGTCCAGAAGATGATGTGATGAAAGGAATACATGGAGGAGGTGACATGTGTATTTCTTCCACCATTTCTGGGAGCATGTTTTCAAACCCTGTCATTTACAGTTTGGGGATAAAAATAGGTGCACCCTGGGTTTACGTATATAGAGATGATGCATGAATAGACCATAGGGTGAATAAAAAATATAACTGGTTACTATTTTCAATAATGGATTGAATTGATATTTTAAAAAATACATGAAATCTGGTATTCAGATAAACATTCAATCCAAGTAGGTGTACGTCTAGTGGTAATATTAGGGTTACTAATTACACCAAACTGTGAGTTTTGCTACGAAAATGATGATGGAATTCAAAAGTAATGTTTTATAAAAGAAATCTCATGAAAAAGCAAGTAAAGCAACATGGAGAAATACATGGGTTCTGATACAGGGAGTGAATCTAAGTGAATCATATACATGTCAATTTGTGAATATTGGATGAAATGATACATCCTATGATACGAAGAAATAGGAATTTAACAATTTTGAATGAAAATTTACGTCAAAATACACATCACGTCCCGTATGAATAGACTTTCATTGATGTTAAACTGGGTCACTTACTGAAGAAATATTAGGGTTAGTACTCAATATTCACTGAAGTTCATTTTGAGAATTCAGAAATGAATATGTATGTCAAGAAAATGTATATTTCTGAGAAATATCTTGTGAAAAGTGGATTATAAATCCACCCAGATGGACATTAAAGAATCAAGGTAGTATAAGTATTGACACAGAGATTCAATATTTCAAAGGGCAAAATGAAAAACGAGTCTAAGATATATGCGAACACGTGCCACATAACAATCTTCCACTGTCATCCACCACAATGCCTTGACATTACTATCACCCCAAATAAGACACAATGAGAGGAGAAGAGGAACAAAATCTGTGAATACATATCTGGAATTGGAAATTCTGAGGAGCTCACAAACTTGGGTGTGGCACAAGAGATCCCAATGGTAGGGGACAGGGTAAACATTCCACAAACATGGAACTTTGCTGGCCTAATGACTTCTTGACTATCTGCCTCTGACATTTGTGCACTAGAAATAGAGCTTTGTGCTTTAGCTTCCTTTGCAGTGAGACCAGGAAAGCTTGGTCTCAGTCTATGTGAACAGGAGGACATGGTTTCCTATTTCCCAATACGAACGGGAGGCAGCAGAGCTGAATCCTCTCTTTGTAGGTAACTGTGGCCGTTGGGGTATGAGTGTCTCCCTGGGGGGATTGTGAAGCCTTTGGCTCACAGTCCAGTTTTAATGGCATTTCTTGCAGCTTCCCTGGAGATTTGGTGTTTGTTTTTGAAATACATAAAGGTCAACCGGGACACGGTGCTGGAGGGAGCTCTGTCACGTGGGGTGAGTCAGGGTCTGACGGAAAAAACACAAACTGGGCTGCTACCCCATATATCTTTCCCACTTGAGCGTAGCAACTTGATTCTGAGCATCGCACCAGATCCTCTCCCCACAACAACATGCCTTTCCATTTTAGGGTCTGCTGGCTGCACCTTGTCAGTCACATGTCATTTGGATACCAATGACAGAACCACAGGGGCTCACCACAGATGTTGGTCACACACCTGCACTCCATTGCTCCAGACCCAGTTCCCTGCTGGCTCCTACTCACTGACATCTCTGTTCTTCACCATGGTCATGAATTCCACTCAGTCAAAAACAGCAATGGCGGGTTCAGTCATGATGAGCAACAGGAGATCTAAAGGTTCTCCAGGGATTTCTGGTCATGGGATTCTCAAAACCTTCATGTTATTGGCCTAGCCATATTTCAAGAATGAAGAAGTTGGCACTGTGGGTTTTGATTCATTCAGGAGCCATTAAGGGTTGAGGAATCTCCTGAGTCTCTAATGGCATCACACCAGAGTTCAAGCTGAGGTGGACCCACTCATCTTTTCCAACCACCACACAAAAGACCACTATTCTAACAAAAACACTCCCACATGGCCCTCCTCTTGTTCCATACAGATACTCATCATAACATTCTGGCTGGGGGTTTCCATAGGGGGAGAAGTCTAAGATGGTGTGCAAAGTAAGGTCTCATGCCCATCATGTGCCAAATGTCATGGTGGCCTGGACCCCCTTCCTGAGAAACAGGATAGATAAAATGGGCCTGTAGTTAATACTGCTCTGCTTCTCAAATTCGAGGCCTCCTGCCTGCCAGGGGTAGATTCTTTATGTGTACTGGACTCATGAAAACACCCAAACACCTGTGTGCTAGTTACTGGATGGCTTGCAACAACTCATTTGACCCAGAGGATCCCTGTTCTTACTTCATCGGTGTCAGGAGCCTGACCAGAGGAAGGCAAGAGACTTCATCCAATATTACACTTCTTTTTCATCCTTTTAGATGTGCATGGACACATGGGATTTTTCTTGAGTTTCCTGGGGTGCTGAGAATGTAATTCACGGCCACACACAGGGCCAAGAGTCTGATTCAGACACGGCCTTTACAAAGCACTTTACCTAAAAGGCACAGATTGGGCCTCTTCCTTTCCGTTTGAAACTGTTTTCTGGAGGATTCCCAAAGGAGTGCCCTAAGGCAAACACCTCCCTGACATTCAGGGGAACAGAACAATAGGGAGGAAAGAAGCCTGGAGAAAAACTTTTCTTTAATTGAACACTGTGGCACTGACAGCTCCTAATCATGCAACTTGGGTGGCTATCTATGCAAGCAGGGATTCTCCAGAGAGATCCTTACCAGTCATGGTAACTTTTACTTTTCTGAGATGCTTGGCATTCCCGTCAGCAATCCAGTCCATGGCCTTGTCACAGAGCTTGAAGGTGGTACCCATCTTGTTCACAAAAACACGAACCCCTTCAGAGAGTGGCCAAAATTCTGGAAGAATACAGGAACTTGGGATCTTGGTAGGTGTTTCCCATCTGCAAGACAAGCAGCAGTCCATTCATCAATTGGCCTTGAGGAGTCCTGCAAAGATTTCCACTAGACAGGACACATTCACGGCTGCTTTCTTCTCTCTACTCTCTTTAACCACAAACCCAGTGGGATCCACTGACATAGAAAGACTCACTAGTTAACAGTCCATTTCAAACCAACAAACAACAACAACAACAACAACAAACACGTTTTTCCTACATGATCTCAGAACATGAGACAAAATGCCAAATTGAAACACACACCCACTAAGACACACAAACCACCCCTGTATTTGGTCTGCATCTATCCACTCTGACCTCCGACTGGTGGGTGAAAATTTGTTCCCCAGCAGTGGCCGGTCCTGTCTCAGCTCTGGTCTCCTTGGCCTTCTCTGTGTAGTTGTCAGGAGCCAGCAATGAGCCAACACTTCTTTCTCAGGAAAGGCCCCTGTTCAGACCATTCAAGGCATTTGGCTACCCACACATCACCAGGTGCCAAGAAAGAATGACTCTGGCCTTGGTACAGAAAAAAACAAGGGAGCCCACTGGGACTGGAATTGCCTCTGGGTGCCTCGCCTCCTGGATCCCACGTTCAGAGAGTTCCATCACCAAGGAAGTGAGGTGAGGTCACTTCCTTCAGGGAAGTGAATGAGGTCACTGCCTTGGCAACCACTTTGTCCTAACAGTTGTTTCCAAGGGTCCCATGAGAGGGAGGCTGCCCCACCTTCCTGTGACATTTTCACAAGTCATAAAGGTCTATATACCCTAGGAGCCCGGGATCAGCAACCCACCCAGGCCTGATTGTGTCCATCTTCCCTGCATTGAGAAGAGAGAGGCTGATTCAGCCACATCCCTTCATCCTCACTGGGTTGTTGGCCATGGAAGATGACTTTAGACCTCACAGGTCCTACCTAGCTGCCTACATTGGCTCCAGGGATCATTTCTGCATCTACCTTTGAGCTTCTCAGCAGCTGGAGGATTCCCTACATACCTGTATGGCAAGATCAACTCAGGACCTGCTGTTATGTGAAAATAGATTGAGGGAGCAGAGTCTGCTGCAGGGTCATATCAGGTTCGATTTGGCTTAGGAGTCATTCTGCTGGATGAATACGGGGATTGGGCAACTGGGATATTTATAAGAATGGAAGGTGAAAACTAGGTAAGAGCTGAAGCACACAAGGGTGTTGGGCCCTTGATTTGGATACATAGTTTTGAATGATGTTCTGCAGAGGTGAATCCTCTAAATCCATATACAATGGCATAAGATCTTGGACCTGGGACCACTGAATGTGAAAGAGAACTTCCAGTGATATTGAGATAGTAGACAGGATTCCAGTGTAGGGTAAGGAAGAAGAGTGAGTTTAGGATTTGGGCAAAAGGCCCTTTTAGCAATTGAATGAATTTCTATTAGAGTGTAAATGGGAATGTCAGCACACATGAAGAGTCAGTCACAACAAGGCACTTGGGGAAATAGATATCAATTGGGATGTTAGGAGATCGGGCCAAGTACAAAATGAGTGATAAGATCAGGGATATTTTCAACAGGGGGGTGGTTGAATACACTATCCTAGGAAGAAACAAGTGTACGCTCACCATAGGATTGAATATTGAAAACAATAGGCAAAGCGGACTTAGATGATTTTAGTAATCCATGCTCTCATTAAAATCAGGCTTTGGAAGAATCATAAGGTGAGTGTGAGTTTTGCATTTGGTGTCCAGAAGATGATGTGATGAAAGGAATACATGGAGGAGGTGACATGTGTATTTCTTCCACCATTTCTGGGAGCATGTTTTCAAACCCTGTCATTTACAGTTTGGGGATAAAAATAGGTGCACCCTGGGTTTACGTATATAGAGATGATGCATGAATAGACCATAGGGTGAATAAAAAATATAACTGGTTACTATTTTCAATAATGGATTGAATTGATATTTTAAAAAATACATGAAATCTGGTATTCAGATAAACATTCAATCCAAGTAGGTGTACGTCTAGTGGTAATATTAGGGTTACTAATTACACCAAACTGTGAGTTTTGCTTCGAAAATGATGATGGAATTCAAAAGTAATGTTTTATAAAAGAAATCTCATGAAAAAGCAAGTAAAGCAACATGGAGAAATACATGGGTTCTGATACAGGGAGTGAATCTAAGTGAATCATATGCATGTCAATTTGTGAATATTGGATGAAATGATACATCCTATGATACGAAGAAATAGGAATTTAACAATTTTGAATGAAAATTTACGTCAAAATACACATCACGTCCCGTATGAATAGACTTTCATTGATGTTAAACTGGGTCACTTACTGAAGAAATATTAGGGTTAGTACTCAATATTCACTGAAGTTCATTTTGAGAATTCAGAAATGAATATGTATGTCAAGAAAATGTATATTTCTGAGAAATAGCTTGTGAAAAGTTGATTATAAATCCACCCAGAGGGACATTAAAGAATCAAGGTAGTATAAGTATTGACACAGAGATTGAATATTTCAAAGGGCAAAATGAAAAACGAGTCTAAGATATATGCGAACACGTGCCACATAACAATCTTCCACTGTCATCCACCACAATGCCTTGACATTACTATCACCCCAAATAAGACACAATGAGAGGAGAAGAGGAACAAAATCTGTGAATACATATCTGGAATTGGAAATTCTGAGGAGCTCACAAACTTGGGTGTGGCACAAGAGATCCCAATGGTAGGGGACAGGGTAAACATTCCACAAACATGGAACTTTGCTGGCCTAATGACTTCTTGACTATCTGCCTCTGACATTTGTGCACTAGAAATATAGCTTTGTGCTTTAGCTTCCTTTGCAGTGAGACCAGGAAAGCTTGGTCTCAGTCTATGTGAACAGGAGGACATGGTTTCCTATTTCCCAATACGAACGGGAGGCAGCAGAGCTGAATCCTCTCTTTGTAGGTAACTGTGGCCGTTGGGGTATGAGTGTCTCCCTGGGGGGATTGTGAAGCCTTTGGCTCACAGTCCAGTTTTAATGGCATTTCTTGCAGCTTCCCTGGAGATTTGGTGTTTGTTTTTGAAATACATAAAGGTCAACCGGGACACGGTGCTGGAGGGAGCTCTGTCACGTGGGGTGAGTCAGGGTCTGACGGAAAAAACACAAACTGGGCTGCTACCCCATATATCTTTCCCACTTGAGCGTAGCAACTTGATTCTGAGCATCGCACCAGATCCTCTCCCCACAACAACATGCCTTTCCATTTTAGGGTCTGCTGGCTGCACCTTGTCAGTCACATGTCATTTGGATACCAATGACAGAACCACAGGGGCTCACCACAGATGTTGGTCACACACCTGCACTCCATTGCTCCAGACCCAGTTCCCTGCTGGCTCCTACTCACTGACATCTCTGTTCTTCACCATGGTCATGAATTCCACTCAGTCAAAAACAGCAATGGCGGGTTCAGTCACGATGAGCAACAGGAGATCTAAAGGTTCTCCAGGGATTTCTGGTCATGGGATTCTCAAAACCTTCATGTTATTGGCCTAGCCATATTTCAAGAATGAAGAAGTTGGCACTGTGGGTTTTGATTCATTCAGGAGCCATTAAGGGTTGAGGAATCTCCTGAGTCTCTAATGGCATCACACCAGAGTTCAAGCTGAGGTGGACCCACTCATCTTTTCCAACCACCACACAAAAGACCACTATTCTAACAAAAACACTCCCACATGGCCCTCCTCTTCTTCCATACAGATACTCATCATAACATTCTGGCTGGGGGTTTCCATAGGGGGAGAAGTCTAAGATGGTGTGCAAAGTAAGGTCTCATGCCCATCATGTGCCAAATGTCATGGTGGCCTGGACACCCTTCCTGAGAAACAGGATAGATAAAATGGGCCTGTAGTTAATACTGCTCTGCTTCTCAAATTCGAGGCCTCCTGCCTGCCAGGGGTAGATTCTTTATGTGTACTGGACTCATGAAAACACCCAAACACCTGTGGTGCTAGTTACTGGATGGCTTGCAACAACTCATTTGACCCAGAGGATCCCTGTTCTTACTTCATCGGTGTCAGGAGCCTGACCAGAGGAAGGCAAGAGACTTCATCCAATATTACACTTCTTTTTCATCCTTTTAGATGTGCATGGACACATGGGATTTTTCTTGAGTTTCCTGGGGTGCTGAGAATGTAATTCACGGCCACACACAGGGCCAAGAGTCTGATTCAGACACGGCCTTTACAAAGCACTTTACCTAAAAGGCACAGATTGGGCCTCTTCCTTTCCGTTTGAAACTGTTTTCTGGAGGATTCCCAAAGGAGTGCCCTAAGGCAAACACCTCCCTGACATTCAGGGGAACAGAACAATAGGGAGGAAAGAAGCCTGGAGAAAAACTTTTCTTTAATTGAACACTGTGGCACTGACAGCTCCTAATCATGCAACTTGGGTGGCTATCTATGCAAGCAGGGATTCTCCAGAGAGATCCTTACCAGTCATGCTAACTTTTACTTTTCTGAGATGCTTGGCATTCCCGTCAGCAATCCAGTCCATGGCCTTGTCACAGAGCTTGAAGGTGGTACCCATCTTGTTCACAAAAACACGAACCCCTTCAGAGAGTGGCCAAAATTCTGGAAGAATACAGGAACTTGGGATCTTGGTAGGTGTTTCCCATCTGCAAGACAAGCAGCAGTCCATTCATCAATTGGCCTTGAGGAGTCCTGCAAAGATTTCCACTAGACAGGACACATTCACGGCTGCTTTCTTCTCTCTACTCTCTTTAACCACAAACCCAGTGGGATCCACTGACATAGAAAGACTCACTAGTTAACAGTCCATTTCAAACCAACAAACAACAACAACAACAACAACAAACACGTTTTTCCTACATGATCTCAGAACATGAGACAAAATGCCAAATTGAAACACACACCCACTAAGACACACAAACCACCCCTGTATTTGGTCTGCATCTATCCACTCTGACCTCCGACTGGTGGGTGAAAATTTGTTCCCCAGCAGTGGCCGGTCCTGTCTCAGCTCTGGTCTCCTTGGCCTTCTCTGTGTAGTTGTCAGGAGCCAGCAATGAGCCAACACTTCTTTCTCAGGAAAGGCCCCTGTTCAGACCATTCAAGGCATTTGGCTACCCACACATCACCAGGTGCCAAGAAAGAATGACTCTGGCCTTGGTACAGAAAAAAACAAGGGAGCCCACTGGGACTGGAATTGCCTCTGGGTGCCTCGCCTCCTGGATCCCACGTTCAGAGAGTTCCATCACCAAGGAAGTGAGGTGAGGTCACTTCCTTCAGGGAAGTGAATGAGGTCACTGCCTTGGCAACCACTTTGTCCTAACAGTTGTTTCCAAGGGTCCCATGAGAGGGAGGCTGCCCCACCTTCCTGTGACATTTTCACAAGTCATAAAGGTCTATATACCCTAGGAGCCCGGGATCAGCAACCCACCCAGGCCTGATTGTGTCCATCTTCCCTGCATTGAGAAGAGAGAGGCTGATTCAGCCACATCCCTTCATCCTAACTGGGTTGTTGGCCATGGAAGATGACTTTAGACCTCACAGGTCCTACCTAGCTGCCTACATTGGCTCCAGGGATCATTTCTGCATCTACCTTTGAGCTTCTCAGCAGCTGGAGGATTCCCTACATACCTGTATGGCAAGATCAACTCAGGACCTGCTGTTATGTGAAAATAGATTGAGGGAGCAGAGTCTGCTGCAGGGTCATATCAGGTTCGATTTGGCTTAGGAGTCATTCTGCTGGATGAATACGGGGATTGGGCAACTGGGATATTTATAAGAATGGAAGGTGAAAACTAGGTAAGAGCTGAAGCACACAAGGGTGTTGGGCCCTTGATTTGGATACATAGTTTTGAATGATGTTCTGCAGAGGTGAATCCTCTAAATCCATATACAATGGCATAAGATCTTGTACCTGGGACCACTGAATGTGAAAGAGAACTTCCAGTGATATTGAGATAGTAGACAGGATTCCAGTGTAGGGTAAGGAAGAAGAGTGAGTTTAGGATTTGGGCAAAAGGCCCTTTTAGCAATTGAATGAATTTCTATTAGAGTGTAAATGGGAATGTCAGCACACATGAAGAGTCAGTCACAACAAGGCACTTGGGGAAATAGATATCAATTGGGATGTTAGGAGATCGGGCCAAGTACAAAATGAGTGATAAGATCAGGGATATTTTCAACAGGGGGGTGGTTGAATACACTATCCTAGGAAGAAACAAGTGTACGCTCACCATAGGATTGAATATTGAAAACAATAGGCAAAGCGGACTTAGATGATTTTAGTAATCCATGCTCTCATTAAAATCAGGCTTTGGAAGAATCATAAGGTGAGTGTGAGTTTTGCATTTGGTGTCCAGAAGATGATGTGATGAAAGGAATACATGGAGGAGGTGACATGTGTATTTCTTCCACCATTTCTGGGAGCATGTTTTCAAACCCTGTCATTTACAGTTTGGGGATAAAAATAGGTGCACCCTGGGTTTACGTATATAGAGATGATGCATGAATAGACCATAGGGTGAATAAAAAATATAACTGGTTACTATTTTCAATAATGGATTGAATTGATATTTTAAAAAATACATGAAATCTGGTATTCAGATAAACATTCAATCCAAGTAGGTGTACGTCTAGTGGTAATATTAGGGTTACTAATTACACCAAACTGTGAGTTTTGCTACGAAAATGATGATGGAATTCAAAAGTAATGTTTTATAAAAGAAATCTCATGAAAAAGCAAGTAAAGCAACATGGAGAAATACATGGGTTCTGATACAGGGAGTGAATCTAAGTGAATCATATACATGTCAATTTGTGAATATTGGATGAAATGATACATCCTATGATACGAAGAAATAGGAATTTAACAATTTTGAATGAAAATTTACGTCAAAATACACATCACGTCCCGTATGAATAGACTTTCATTGATGTTAAACTGGGTCACTTACTGAAGAAATATTAGGGTTAGTACTCAATATTCACTGAAGTTCATTTTGAGAATTCAGAAATGAATATGTATGTCAAGAAAATGTATATTTCTGAGAAATATCTTGTGAAAAGTGGATTATAAATCCACCCAGATGGACATTAAAGAATCAAGGTAGTATAAGTATTGACACAGAGATTCAATATTTCAAAGGGCAAAATGAAAAACGAGTCTAAGATATATGCGAACACGTGCCACATAACAATCTTCCACTGTCATCCACCACAATGCCTTGACATTACTATCACCCCAAATAAGACACAATGAGAGGAGAAGAGGAACAAAATCTGTGAATACATATCTGGAATTGGAAATTCTGAGGAGCTCACAAACTTGGGTGTGGCACAAGAGATCCCAATGGTAGGGGACAGGGTAAACATTCCACAAATATGGAACTTTGCTGGCCTAATGACTTCTTGACTATCTGCCTCTGATATTTGTGCACTAGAAATATAGCTTTGTGCTTTAGCTTCCTTTGCAGTGAGACCAGGAAAGCTTGGTCTCAGTCTATGTGAACAGGAGGACATGGTTTCCTATTTCCCAATACGAACGGGAGGCAGCAGAGCTGAATCCTCTCTTTGTAGGTAACTGTGGCCGTTGGGGTATGAGTGTCTCCCTGGGGGGATTGTGAAGCCTTTGGCTCACAGTCCAGTTCTAATGGCATTTCTTGCAGCTTCCCTGGAGATTTGGTGTTTGTTTTTGAAATACATCAAGGTCAACCGGGACACGGTGCTGGAGGGAGCTCTGTCACGTGGGGTGAGTCAGGGTCTGACGGAAAAAACACAAACTGGGCTGCTACCCCATATATCTTTCCCACTTGACCGTAGCAACTTGATTCTGAGCATCGCACCAGATCCTCTCCCCACAACAACATGCCTTTCCATTTTAGGGTCTGCTGGCTGCACCTTGTCAGTCACATGTCATTTGGATACCAATGACAGAACCACAGGGGCTCACCACAGATGTTGGTCACACACCTGCACTCCATTGCTCCAGACCCAGTTCCCTGCTGGCTCCTACTCACTGACATCTCTGTTCTTCACCATGGTCATGAATTCCACTCAGTCAAAAACAGCAATGGCGGGTTCAGTCATGATGAGCAACAGGAGATCTAAAGGTTCTCCAGGGATTTCTGGTCATGGGATTCTCAAAACCTTCATGTTATTGGCCTAGCCATATTTCAAGAATGAAGAAGTTGGCACTGTGGGTTTTGATTCATTCAGGAGCCATTAAGGGTTGAGGAATCTCCTGAGTCTCTAATGGCATCACACCAGAGTTCAAGCTGAGGTGGACCCACTCATCTTTTCCAACCACCACACAAAAGACCACTATTCTAACAAAAACACTCCCACATGGCCCTCCTCTTCTTCCATACAGATACTCATCATAACATTCTGGCTGGGGGTTTCCATAGGGGGAGAAGTCTAAGATGGTGTGCAAAGTAAGGTCTCATGCCCATCATGTGCCAAATGTCATGGTGGCCTGGACACCCTTCCTGAGAAACAGGATAGATAAAATGGGCCTGTAGTTAATACTGCTCTGCTTCTCAAATTCAAGGCCTCCTGCCTGCCAGGGGTAGATTCTTTATGTGTACTGGACTCATGAAAACACCCAAACACCTGTGTGCTAGTTACTGGATGGCTTGCAACAACTCATTTGACCCAGAGGATCCCTGTTCTTACTTCATCGGTGTCAGGAGCCTGACCAGAGGAAGGCAAGAGACTTCATCCAATATTACACTTCTTTTTCATCCTTTTAGATGTGCATGGACACATGGGATTTTTCTTGAGTTTCCTGGGGTGCTGAGAATGTAATTCACGGCCACACACAGGGCCAAGAGTCTGATTCAGACACGGCCTTTACAAAGCACTTTACCTAAAAGGCACAGATTGGGCCTCTTCCTTTCCGTTTTCTGGAGGATTCCCAAAGGAGTGCCCTAAGGCAAACACCTCCCTGACATTCAGGGGAACAGAACAATAGGGAGGAAAGAAGCCTGGAGAAAAACTTTTCTTTAATTGAACACTGTGGCACTGACAGCTCCTAATCATGCAACTTGGGTGGCTATCTATGCAAGCAGGGATTCTCCAGAGAGATCCTTACCAGTCATGGTAACTTTTACTTTTCTGAGATGCTTGGCATTCCCGTCAGCAATCCAGTCCATGGCCTTGTCACAGAGCTTGAAGGTGGTACCCATCTTGTTCACAAAAACATGAACCCCTTCAGAGAGTGGCCAAAATTCTGGAAGAATACAGGAACTTGGGATCTTGGTAGGTGTTTCCCATCTGCAAGACAAGCAGCAGTCCATTCATCAATTGGCCTTGAGGAGTCCTGCAAAGATTTCCACTAGACAGGACACATTCACGGCTGCTTTCTTCTCTCTACTCTCTTTAACCACAAACCCAGTGGGATCCACTGACATAGAAAGACTCACTAGTTAACAGTCCATTTCAAACCAACAAACAACAACAACAACAACAACAAACACGTTTTTCCTACATGATCTCAGAACATGAGACAAAATGCCAAATTGAAACACACACCCACTAAGACACACAAACCACCCCTGTATTTGGTCTGCATCTATCCACTCTGACCTCCGACTGGTGGGTGAAAATTTGTTCCCCAGCAGTGGCCAGTCCTGTCTCAGCTCTGGTCTCCTTGGCCTTCTCTGTGTAGTTGTCAGGAGCCAGCAATGAGCCAACACTTCTTTCTCAGGAAAGGCCCCTGTTCAGACCATTCAAGGCATTTGGCTACCCACACATCACCAGGTGCCAAGAAAGAATGACTCTGGCCTTGGTACAGAAAAAAACAAGGGAGCCCACTGGGACTGGAATTGCCTCTGGGTGCCTCGCCTCCTGGATCCCACGTTCAGAGAGTTCCATCACCAAGGAAGTGAGGTGAGGTCACTTCCTTCAGGGAAGTGAATGAGGTCACTGCCTTGGCAACCACTTTGTCCTAACAGTTGTTTCCAAGGGTCCCATGAGAGGGAGGCTGCCCCACCTTCCTGTGACATTTTCACAAGTCATAAAGGTCTATATACCCTAGGAGCCCGGGATCAGCAACCCACCCAGGCCTGATTGTGTCCATCTTCCCTGCATTGAGAAGAGAGAGGCTGATTCAGCCACATCCCTTCATCCTCACTGGGTTGTTGGCCATGGAAGATGACTTTAGACCTCACAGGTCCTACCTAGCTGCCTACATTGGTTCCAGGGATCATTTCTGCATCTACCTTTGAGCTTCTCAGCAGCTGGAGGATTCCCTACATACCTGTATGGCAAGATCAACTCAGGACCTGCTGTTATGTGAAAATAGATTGAGGGAACAGAGTCTGCTGCAGGGTCATATCAGGTTCGATTTGGGTAAGGAGTCATTCTGCTGGATGAATACGGGGATTGGGCAACTGGGATATTTATAAGAATGGAAGGTGAAAACTAGGTAAGAGCTGAAGCACACAAGGGTGTTGGGCCCTTGATTTGGATACATAGTTTTGAATGAGGTTCTGCAGAGGTGAATCCCCTAAATCCATATACAATGGCATAAGATCTTGTACCTGGGACCACTGAATGTGAAAGAGAACTTCCAGTGATATTGAGATAGTAGACAGGATTCCAGTGTAGGGTAAGGAAGAAGAGTGAGTTTAGGGTTTGGGCAAAAGGCCCTTTTAGCAATTGAATGAATTTCTATTAGAGTGTAAATGGGAATGTCAGCACACATGAAGAGTCAGTCACAACAAGGCACTTGGGGAAATAGATACCAATTGGGATGTTAGGAGATCGGGCAAAGTACAAAATGAGTGATAAGATCAGGGATATTTTCAACAGGGGGGTGGTTGAATACACTATCCTAGGAAGAAACAAGTGTACGCTCACCATAGGATTGAATATTGAAAACAATAGGCAAAGCAGACTTAGATGATTTTAGTAATCCATGCTCTCATTAAAATCAGGCTTTGGAAGAATCATAAGGTGAGTGTGAGTTTTGCATTTGGTGTCCAGAAGATGATGTGATGAAAGGAATACATGGAGGAGGTGACATGTGTATTTCTTCCACCATTTCTGGGAGCATGTTTTCAAACCCTGTCATTTACAGTTTGGGGATAAAAATAGGTGCACCCTAGGTTTACGTATATAGAGATGATGCATGAATAGACCATAGGGTGAATAAAAAATATAACTGGTTACTATTTTAAATAATGGATTGAATTGATATTTTAAAAAATACATGAAATCTGGTATTCAGATAAACATTCAATCCAAGTAGGTGTACGTCTAGTGGTAATATTAGGGTTACTAATTACACCAAACTGTGAGTTTTGCTTCGAAAATGATGATGGAATTCAAAAGTAATGTTTTATAAAAGAAATCTCATGAAAAAGCAAGTAAAGCAACATGGAGAAATACATGGGTTCTGATACAGGGAGTGAATGTAAGTGAATCATATGCATGTCAATTTGTGAATATTGGATGAAATGATACATCCTATGATACGAAGAAATAGGAATTTAACAATTTTGAATGAAAATTTACTTCAAAACACACATCACGTCCCGTATGAATAGACTTTCATTGATGTTAAACTGGGTCACTTACTGAAGAAATATTAGGGTTAGTACTCAATATTCACTGAAGTTCATTTTGAGAATTCAGAAATGAATATGTATGTCAAGAAAATGTATATTTCTGAGAAATATCTTGTGAAAAGTTGATTATAAATCCACCCAGATGGACATTAAAGAATCAAGGTAGTATAAGTATTGACACAGAGATTCAATATTTCAAAGGACAACATGAAAAACGAGTCTAAGATATATGCGAACACGTGCCACATAACAATCTTCCACTGTCATCCACCACAATGCCTTGACATTACTATCACCCCAAATAAGACACAATGAGAGGAGAAGAGGAACAAAATCTGTGAATACATATCTGGAATTGGAAATTCTGAGGAGCTCACAAACTTGGGTGTGGCACAAGAGATCCCAATGGTAGGGGACAGGGTAAACATTCCACAAACATGGAACTTTGCTGGCCTAATGACTTCTTGACTATCTGCCTCTGACATTTGTGCACTAGAAATATAGCTTTGTGCTTTAGCTTCCTTTGCAGTGAGACCAGGAAAGCTTGGTCTCAGTCTATGTGAACAGGAGGACATGGTTTCCTATTTCCCAATACGAACGGGAGGCAGCAGAGCTGAATCCTCTCTTTGTAGGTAACTGTGGCCGTTGGGGTATGAGTGTCTCCCTGGGGGGATTGTGAAGCCTTTGGCTCACAGTCCAGTTTTAATGGCATTTCTTGCAGCTTCCCTGGAGATTTGGTGTTTGTTTTTGAAATACATCAAGGTCAACCGGGACACGGTGCTGGAGGGAGCTCTGTCATGTGGGGTGAGTCAGGGTCTGACGGAAAAAACACAAACTCGGCTGCTACCCCATATATCTTTCCCAGTTGACCGTAGCAACTTGATTCTGAGCATCGCACCAGATCCTCTCCCCACAACAACATGCCTTTACATTTTAGGGTCTGCTGGCTGCACCTTGTCAGTCACATGTCATTTGGATACCAATGACAGAACCACAGGGGCTCACCACAGATGTTGGTCACACACCTGCACTCCATTGCTCCAGACCCAGTTCCCTGCTGGCTCCTACTCACTGACATCTCTGTTCTTCACCATGGTCATGAATTCCACTCAGTCAAAAACAGCAATGGCGGGTTCAGTCATGATGAGCAACAGGAGATCTAAAGGTTCTCCAGGGATTTCTGGTCATGGGATTCTCAAAACCTTCATGTTATTGGCCTAGCCATATTTCAAGAATGAAGAAGTTGGCACTGTGGGTTTTGATTCATTCAGGAGCCATTAAGGGTTGAGGAATCTCCTGAGTCTCTAATGGCATCACACCAGAGTTCAAGCTGAGGTGGACCCACTCATCTTTTCCAACCACCACACAAAAGACCACTATTCTAACAAAAACACTCCCACATGGCCCTCCTCTTCTTCCATACAGATACTCATCATAACATTCTGGCTGGGGGTTTCCATAGGGGGAGAAGTCTAAGATGGTGTGCAAAGTAAGGTCTCATGCCCATCATGTGCCAAATGTCATGGTGGCCTGGACACCCTTCCTGAGAAACAGGATAGATAAAATGGGCCTGTAGTTAATACTGCTCTGCTTCTCAAATTCGAGGCCTCCTGCCTGCCAGGGGTAGATTCTTTATGTGTACTGGACTCATGAAAACACCCAAACACCTGTGTGCTAGTTACTGGATGGCTTGCAACAACTCATTTGACCCAGAGGATCCCTGTTCTTACTTCATCGGTGTCAGGAGCCTGACCAGAGGAAGGCAAGAGACTTCATCCAATATTACACTTCGTTTTCATCCTTTTAGATGTGCATGGACACATGGGATTTTTTCTTGAGTTTCCTGGGGTGCTGAGAATGTAATTCACGGCCACACACAGGGCCAAGAGTCTGATTCAGACACGGCCTTTACAAAGCACTTTACCTAAAAGGCACAGATTGGGCCTCTTCCTTTCCGTTTGAAACTGTTTTCTGGAGGATTCCCAAAGGAGTGCCCTAAGGCAAACACCTCCCTGACATTCAGGGGAACAGAACAATAGGGAGGAAAGAAGCCTGGAGAAAAACTTTTCTTTAATTGAACACTGTGGCACTGACAGCTCCTAATCATGCAACTTGGGTGGCTATCTATGCAAGCAGGGATTCTCCAGAGAGATCCTTACCAGTCATGCTAACTTTTACTTTTCTGAGATGCTTGGCATTCCCATCAGCAATCCAGTCCATGGCCTTGTCACAGAGCTTGAAGGTGGTACCCATCTTGTTCACAAAAACACGAACCCCTTCAGAGAGTGGCCAAAATTCTGGAAGAATACAGGAACTTGGGATCTTGGTAGGTGTTTCCCATCTGCAAGACAAGCAGCGGTCCATTCATCAATTGGCCTTGAGGAGTCCTGCAAAGATTTCCACTAGACAGGACACATTCACGGCTGCTTTCTTCTCTCTACTCTCTTTAACCACAAACCCAGTGGGATCCACTGACATAGAAAGACTCACTAGTTAACAGTCCATTTCAAACCAACAAACAACAACAACAACAACAACAAACACGTTTTTCCTACATGATCTCAGAACATGAGACAAAATGCCAAATTGAAACACACACCCACTAAGACACACAAACCACCCCTGTATTTGGTCTGCATCTATCCACTCTGACCTCCGACTGGTGGGTGAAAATTTGTTCCCCAGCAGTGGCCGGTCCTGTCTCAGCTCTGGTCTCCTTGGCCTTCTCTGTGTAGTTGTCAGGAGCCAGCAATGAGCCAAAACTTCTTTCTCAGGAAAGGCCCCTGTTCAGACCATTCAAGGCATTTGGCTACCCACACATCACCAGGTGCCAAGAAAGAATGACTCTGGCCTTGGTACAGAAAAAACAAGGGAGCCCACTGGGACTGGAATTGCCTCTGGGTGCCTCGCCTCCTGGATCCCACGTTCAGAGAGTTCCATCACCAAGGAAGTGAGGTGAGGTCACTTCCTTCAGGGAAGTGAATGAGGTCACTGCCTTGGCAACCACTTTGTCCTAACAGTTGTTTCCAAGGGTCCCATGAGAGGGAGGCTGCCCCACCTTCCTGTGCCATTTTCACAAGTCATAAAGGTCTATATACCCTAGGAGCCCGGGATCAGCAACCCACCCAGGCCTGATTGTGTCCATCTTCCCTGCATTGAGAAGAGAGAGGCTGATTCAGCCACATCCCTTCATCCTCACTGGGTTGTTGGCCATGGAAGATGACTTTAGACCTCACAGGTCCTACCTAGCTGCCTACATTGGCTCCAGGGATCATTTCTGCATCTACCTTTGAGCTTCTCAGCAGCTGGAGGATTCCCTACATACCTGTATGGCAAGATCAACTCAGTACCTGCTGTTATGTGAAAATAGATTGAGGGAACAGAGTCTGCTGCAGGGTCATATCAGGTTCGATTTGGCTTAGGAGTCATTCTGCTGGATGAATACGGGGATTGGGCAACTGGGATATTTATAAGAATGGAAGGTGAAAACTAGGTAAGAGCTGAAGCACACAAGGGTGTTGGGCCCTTGATTTGGATACGTAGTTTTGAATGATGTTCTGCAGAGGTGAATCCCCTAAATCCATATACAATGGCATAAGATCTTGTACCTGGGACCACTGAATGTGAAAGAGAACTTCCAGTGATATTGAGATAGTAGACAGGATTCCAGTGTAGGGTAAGGAAGAAGAGTGAGTTTAGGGTTTGGGCAAAAGGCCCTTTTAGCAATTGAATGAATTTCTATTAGAGTGTAAATGGGAATGTCAGCACACATGAAGAGTCAGTCACAACAAGGCACTTGGGGAAATAGATATCAATTGGGATGTTAGGAGATCGGGCAAAGTACAAAATGAGTGATAAGATCAGGGATATTTTCAACAGGGGGGTGGTTGAATACACTATCCTAGGAAGAAACAAGTGTACGCTCACCATAGGATTGAATATTGAAAACAATAGGCAAAGCGGACTTAGATGATTTTAGTAATCCATGCTCTCATTAAAATCAGGCTTTGGAAGAATCATAAGGTGAGTGTGAGTTTTGCATTTGGTGTCCAGAAGATGATGTGATGAAAGGAATACAGGGAGGAGGTGACATGTGTATTTATTCCACCATTTCTGGGAGCATGTTTTCAAACCCTGTCATTTACAGTTTGGGGATAAAAATAGGTGCACCCTGGGTTTACGTATATAGAGATGACGCATGAATAGACCATAGGGTGAATAAAAAATATAACTGGTTACTATTTTAAATAATGGATTGAATTGATATTTTAAAAAATACATGAAATCTGGTATTCAGATAAACATTCAATCCAAGTAGGTGTACGTCTAGTGGTAATATTAGGGTTACTAATTACACCAAACTGTGAGTTTTGCTTCGAAAATGATGATGGAATTCAAAAGTAATGTTTTATAAAAGAAATCTCATGAAAAAGCAAGTAAAGCAACATGGAGAAATGCATGGGTTCTGATACAGGGAGTGAATGTAAGTGAATCATATGCATGTCAATTTGTGAATATTGGATGAAATGATACATCCTATGATACGAAGAAATAGGAATTTAACAATTTTGAATGAAAATTTACGTCAAAATACACATCACGTCCCGTATGAATAGACTTTCATTGATGTTAAACTGGGTCACTTACTGAAGAAATATTAGGGTTAGTACTCAATATTCACTGAAGTTCATTTTGAGAATTCAGAAATGAATATGTATGTCAAGAAAATGTATATTTCTGAGAAATATCTTGTGAAAAGTGGATTATAAATCCACCCAGATGGACATTAAAGAATCAAGGTAGTATAAGTATTGACACAGAGATTCAATATTTCAAAGGGCAAAATGAAAAACGAGTCTAAGATATATGCGAACACATGCCACATAACAATCTTCCACTGTCATCCACCACAATGCCTTGACATTACTATCACCCCAAATAAGACACAATGAGAGGAGAAGAGGAACAAAATCTGTGAATACATATCTGGAATTGGAAATTCTGAGGAGCTCACAAACTTGGGTGTGGCACAAGAGATCCCAATGGTAGGGGACAGGGTAAACATTCCACAAATATGGAACTTTGCTGGCCTAATGACTTCTTGACTATCTGCCTCTGATATTTGTGCACTAGAAATATAGCTTTGTGCTTTAGCTTCCTTTGCAGTGAGACCAGGAAAGCTTGGTCTCAGTCTATGTGAACAGGAGGACATGGTTTCCTATTTCCCAATACGAACGGGAGGCAGCAGAGCTGAATCCTCTCTTTGTAGGTAACTGTGGCCGTTGGGGTATGAGTGTCTCCCTGGGGGGATTGTGAAGCCTTTGGCTCACAGTCCAGTTCTAATGGCATTTCTTGCAGCTTCCCTGGAGATTTGGTGTTTGTTTTTGAAATACATCAAGGTCAACCGGGACACGGTGCTGGAGGGAGCTCTGTCACGTGGGGTGAGTCAGGGTCTGACGGAAAAAACACAAACTGGGCTGCTACCCCATATATCTTTCCCACTTGACCGTAGCAACTTGATTCTGAGCATCGCACCAGATCCTCTCCCCACAACAACATGCCTTTCCATTTTAGGGTCTGCTGGCTGCACCTTGTCAGTCACATGTCATTTGGATACCAATGACAGAACCACAGGGGCTCACCACAGATGTTGGTCACACACCTGCACTCCATTGCTCCAGACCCAGTTCCCTGCTGGCTCCTACTCACTGACATCTCTGTTCTTCACCATGGTCATGAATTCCACTCAGTCAAAAACAGCAATGGCGGGTTCAGTCATGATGAGCAACAGGAGATCTAAAGGTTCTCCAGGGATTTCTGGTCATGGGATTCTCAAAACCTTCATGTTATTGGCCTAGCCATATTTCAAGAATGAAGAAGTTGGCACTGTGGGTTTTGATTCATTCAGGAGCCATTAAGGGTTGAGGAATCTCCTGAGTCTCTAATGGCATCACACCAGAGTTCAAGCTGAGGTGGACCCACTCATCTTTTCCAACCACCACACAAAAGACCACTATTCTAACAAAAACACTCCCACATGGCCCTCCTCTTCTTCCATACAGATACTCATCATAACATTCTGGCTGGGGGTTTCCATAGGGGGAGAAGTCTAAGATGGTGTGCAAAGTAAGGTCTCATGCCCATCATGTGCCAAATGTCATGGTGGCCTGGACACCCTTCCTGAGAAACAGGATAGATAAAATGGGCCTGTAGTTAATACTGCTCTGCTTCTCAAATTCAAGGCCTCCTGCCTGCCAGGGGTAGATTCTTTATGTGTACTGGACTCATGAAAACACCCAAACACCTGTGTGCTAGTTACTGGATGGCTTGCAACAACTCATTTGACCCAGAGGATCCCTGTTCTTACTTCATCGGTGTCAGGAGCCTGACCAGAGGAAGGCAAGAGACTTCATCCAATATTACACTTCTTTTTCATCCTTTTAGATGTGCATGGACACATGGGATTTTTCTTGAGTTTCCTGGGGTGCTGAGAATGTAATTCACGGCCACACACAGGGCCAAGAGTCTGATTCAGACACGGCCTTTACAAAGCACTTTACCTAAAAGGCACAGATTGGGCCTCTTCCTTTCCGTTTTCTGGAGGATTCCCAAAGGAGTGCCCTAAGGCAAACACCTCCCTGACATTCAGGGGAACAGAACAATAGGGAGGAAAGAAGCCTGGAGAAAAACTTTTCTTTAATTGAACACTGTGGCACTGACAGCTCCTAATCATGCAACTTGGGTGGCTATCTATGCAAGCAGGGATTCTCCAGAGAGATCCTTACCAGTCATGGTAACTTTTACTTTTCTGAGATGCTTGGCATTCCCGTCAGCAATCCAGTCCATGGCCTTGTCACAGAGCTTGAAGGTGGTACCCATCTTGTTCACAAAAACATGAACCCCTTCAGAGAGTGGCCAAAATTCTGGAAGAATACAGGAACTTGGGATCTTGGTAGGTGTTTCCCATCTGCAAGACAAGCAGCAGTCCATTCATCAATTGGCCTTGAGGAGTCCTGCAAAGATTTCCACTAGACAGGACACATTCACGGCTGCTTTCTTCTCTCTACTCTCTTTAACCACAAACCCAGTGGGATCCACTGACATAGAAAGACTCACTAGTTAACAGTCCATTTCAAACCAACAAACAACAACAACAACAACAACAAACACGTTTTTCCTACATGATCTCAGAACATGAGACAAAATGCCAAATTGAAACACACACCCACTAAGACACACAAACCACCCCTGTATTTGGTCTGCATCTATCCACTCTGACCTCCGACTGGTGGGTGAAAATTTGTTCCCCAGCAGTGGCCAGTCCTGTCTCAGCTCTGGTCTCCTTGGCCTTCTCTGTGTAGTTGTCAGGAGCCAGCAATGAGCCAACACTTCTTTCTCAGGAAAGGCCCCTGTTCAGACCATTCAAGGCATTTGGCTACCCACACATCACCAGGTGCCAAGAAAGAATGACTCTGGCCTTGGTACAGAAAAAAACAAGGGAGCCCACTGGGACTGGAATTGCCTCTGGGTACCTCGCCTCCTGGATCCCACGTTCAGAGAGTTCCATCACCAAGGAAGTGAGGTGAGGTCACTTCCTTCAGGGAAGTGAATGAGGTCACTGCCTTGGCAACCACTTTGTCCTAACAGTTGTTTCCAAGGGTCCCATGAGAGGGAGGCTGCCCCACCTTCCTGTGACATTTTCACAAGTCATAAAGGTCTATATACCCTAGGAGCCCGGGATCAGCAACCCACCCAGGCCTGATTGTGTCCATCTTCCCTGCATTGAGAAGAGAGAGGCTGATTCAGCCACATCCCTTCATCCTCACTGGGTTGTTGGCCATGGAAGATGACTTTAGACCTCACAGGTCCTACCTAGCTGCCTACATTGGTTCCAGGGATCATTTCTGCATCTACCTTTGAGCTTCTCAGCAGCTGGAGGATTCCCTACATACCTGTATGGCAAGATCAACTCAGGACCTGCTGTTATGTGAAAATAGATTGAGGGAACAGAGTCTGCTGCAGGGTCATATCAGGTTCGATTTGGGTAAGGAGTCATTCTGCTGGATGAATACGGGGATTGGGCAACTGGGATATTTATAAGAATGGAAGGTGAAAACTAGGTAAGAGCTGAAGCACACAAGGGTGTTGGGCCCTTGATTTGGATACATAGTTTTGAATGAGGTTCTGCAGAGGTGAATCCCCTAAATCCATATACAATGGCATAAGATCTTGTACCTGGGACCACTGAATGTGAAAGAGAACTTCCAGTGATATTGAGATAGTAGACAGGATTCCAGTGTAGGGTAAGGAAGAAGAGTGAGTTTAGGGTTTGGGCAAAAGGCCCTTTTAGCAATTGAATGAATTTCTATTAGAGTGTAAATGGGAATGTCAGCACACATGAAGAGTCAGTCACAACAAGGCACTTGGGGAAATAGATACCAATTGGGATGTTAGGAGATCGGGCAAAGTACAAAATGAGTGATAAGATCAGGGATATTTTCAACAGGGGGGTGGTTGAATACACTATCCTAGGAAGAAACAAGTGTACGCTCACCATAGGATTGAATATTGAAAACAATAGGCAAAGCAGACTTAGATGATTTTAGTAATCCATGCTCTCATTAAAATCAGGCTTTGGAAGAATCATAAGGTGAGTGTGAGTTTTGCATTTGGTGTCCAGAAGATGATGTGATGAAAGGAATACATGGAGGAGGTGACATGTGTATTTCTTCCACCATTTCTGGGAGCATGTTTTCAAACCCTGTCATTTACAGTTTGGGGATAAAAATAGGTGCACCCTAGGTTTACGTATATAGAGATGATGCATGAATAGACCATAGGGTGAATAAAAAATATAACTGGTTACTATTTTCAATAATGGATTGAATTGATATTTTAAAAAATACATGAAATCTGGTATTCAGATAAACATTCAATCCAAGTAGGTGTACGTCTAGTGGTAATATTAGGGTTACTAATTACACCAAACTGTGAGTTTTGCTTCGAAAATGATGATGGAATTCAAAAGTAATGTTTTATAAAAGAAATCTCATGAAAAAGCAAGTAAAGCAACATGGAGAAATACATGGGTTCTGATACAGGGAGTGAATGTAAGTGAATCATATGCATGTCAATTTGTGAATATTGGATGAAATGATACATCCTATGATACGAAGAAATACGAATTTAACAATTTTGAATGAAAATTTACTTCAAAACACACATCACGTCCCGTATGAATAGACTTTCATTGATGTTAAACTGGGTCACTTACTGAAGAAATATTAGGGTTAGTACTCAATATTCACTGAAGTTCATTTTGAGAATTCAGAAATGAATATGTATGTCAAGAAAATGTATATTTCTGAGAAATATCTTGTGAAAAGTTGATTATAAATCCACCCAGATGGACATTAAAGAATCAAGGTAGTATAAGTATTGACACAGAGATTCAATATTTCAAAGGACAACATGAAAAACGAGTCTAAGATATATGCGAACACGTGCCACATAACAATCTTCCACTGTCATCCACCACAATGCCTTGACATTACTATCACCCCAAATAAGACACAATGAGAGGAGAAGAGGAACAAAATCTGTGAATACATATCTGGAATTGGAAATTCTGAGGAGCTCACAAACTTGGGTGTGGCACAAGAGATCCCAATGGTAGGGGACAGGGTAAACATTCCACAAACATGGAACTTTGCTGGCCTAATGACTTCTTGACTATCTGCCTCTGACATTTGTGCACTAGAAATATAGCTTTGTGCTTTAGCTTCCTTTGCAGTGAGACCAGGAAAGCTTGGTCTCAGTCTATGTGAACAGGAGGACATGGTTTCCTATTTCCCAATACGAACGGGAGGCAGCAGAGCTGAATCCTCTCTTTGTAGGTAACTGTGGCCGTTGGGGTATGAGTGTCTCCCTGGGGGGATTGTGAAGCCTTTGGCTCACAGTCCAGTTTTAATGGCATTTCTTGCAGCTTCCCTGGAGATTTGGTGTTTGTTTTTGAAATACATCAAGGTCAACCGGGACACGGTGCTGGAGGGAGCTCTGTCATGTGGGGTGAGTCAGGGTCTGACGGAAAAAACACAAACTCGGCTGCTACCCCATATATCTTTCCCAGTTGACCGTAGCAACTTGATTCTGAGCATCGCACCAGATCCTCTCCCCACAACAACATGCCTTTACATTTTAGGGTCTGCTGGCTGCACCTTGTCAGTCACATGTCATTTGGATACCAATGACAGAACCACAGGGGCTCACCACAGATGTTGGTCACACACCTGCACTCCATTGCTCCAGACCCAGTTCCCTGCTGGCTCCTACTCACTGACATCTCTGTTCTTCACCATGGTCATGAATTCCACTCAGTCAAAAACAGCAATGGCGGGTTCAGTCATGATGAGCAACAGGAGATCTAAAGGTTCTCCAGGGATTTCTGGTCATGGGATTCTCAAAACCTTCATGTTATTGGCCTAGCCATATTTCAAGAATGAAGAAGTTGGCACTGTGGGTTTTGATTCATTCAGGAGCCATTAAGGGTTGAGGAATCTCCTGAGTCTCTAATGGCATCACACCAGAGTTCAAGCTGAGGTGGACCCACTCATCTTTTCCAACCACCACACAAAAGACCACTATTCTAACAAAAACACTCCCACATGGCCCTCCTCTTCTTCCATACAGATACTCATCATAACATTCTGGCTGGGGGTTTCCATAGGGGGAGAAGTCTAAGATGGTGTGCAAAGTAAGGTCTCATGCCCATCATGTGCCAAATGTCATGGTGGCCTGGACACCCTTCCTGAGAAACAGGATAGATAAAATGGGCCTGTAGTTAATACTGCTCTGCTTCTCAAATTCGAGGCCTCCTGCCTGCCAGGGGTAGATTCTTTATGTGTACTGGACTCATGAAAACACCCAAACACCTGTGTGCTAGTTACTGGATGGCTTGCAACAACTCATTTGACCCAGAGGATCCCTGTTCTTACTTCATCGGTGTCAGGAGCCTGACCAGAGGAAGGCAAGAGACTTCATCCAATATTACACTTCGTTTTCATCCTTTTAGATGTGCATGGACACATGGGATTTTTCTTGAGTTTCCTGGGGTGCTGAGAATGTAATTCACGGCCACACACAGGGCCAAGAGTCTGATTCAGACACGGCCTTTACAAAGCACTTTACCTAAAAGGCACAGATTGGGCCTCTTCCTTTCCGTTTGAAACTGTTTTCTGGAGGATTCCCAAAGGAGTGCCCTAAGGCAAACACCTCCCTGACATTCAGGGGAACAGAACAATAGGGAGGAAAGAAGCCTGGAGAAAAACTTTTCTTTAATTGAACACTGTGGCACTGACAGCTCCTAATCATGCAACTTGGGTGGCTATCTATGCAAGCAGGGATTCTCCAGAGAGATCCTTACCAGTCATGCTAACTTTTACTTTTCTGAGATGCTTGGCATTCCCATCAGCAATCCAGTCCATGGCCTTGTCACAGAGCTTGAAGGTGGTACCCATCTTGTTCACAAAAACACGAACCCCTTCAGAGAGTGGCCAAAATTCTGGAAGAATACAGGAACTTGGGATCTTGGTAGGTGTTTCCTATCTGCAAGACAAGCAGCGGTCCATTCATCAATTGGCCTTGAGGAGTCCTGCAAAGATTTCCACTAGACAGGACACATTCACGGCTGCTTTCTTCTCTCTACTCTCTTTAACCACAAACCCAGTGGGATCCACTGACATAGAAAGACTCACTAGTTAACAGTCCATTTCAAACCAACAAACAACAACAACAACAACAACAAACACGTTTTTCCTACATGATCTCAGAACATGAGACAAAATGCCAAATTGAAACACACACCCACTAAGACACACAAACCACCCCTGTATTTGGTCTGCATCTATCCACTCTGACCTCCGACTGGTGGGTGAAAATTTGTTCCCCAGCAGTGGCCGGTCCTGTCTCAGCTCTGGTCTCCTTGGCCTTCTCTGTGTAGTTGTCAGGAGCCAGCAATGAGCCAAAACTTCTTTCTCAGGAAAGGCCCCTGTTCAGACCATTCAAGGCATTTGGCTACCCACACATCACCAGGTGCCAAGAAAGAATGACTCTGGCCTTGGTACAGAAAAAACAAGGGAGCCCACTGGGACTGGAATTGCCTCTGGGTGCCTCGCCTCCTGGATCCCACGTTCAGAGAGTTCCATCACCAAGGAAGTGAGGTGAGGTCACTTCCTTCAGGGAAGTGAATGAGGTCACTGCCTTGGCAACCACTTTGTCCTAACAGTTGTTTCCAAGGGTCCCATGAGAGGGAGGCTGCCCCACCTTCCTGTGCCATTTTCACAAGTCATAAAGGTCTATATACCCTAGGAGCCCGGGATCAGCAACCCACCCAGGCCTGATTGTGTCCATCTTCCCTGCATTGAGAAGAGAGAGGCTGATTCAGCCACATCCCTTCATCCTCACTGGGTTGTTGGCCATGGAAGATGAATTTAGACCTCACAGGTCCTACCTAGCTGCCTACATTGGCTCCAGGGATCATTTCTGCATCTACCTTTGAGCTTCTCAGCAGCTGGAGGATTCCCTACATACCTGTATGGCAAGATCAACTCAGTACCTGCTGTTATGTGAAAATAGATTGAGGGAACAGAGTCTGCTGCAGGGTCATATCAGGTTCGATTTGGCTTAGGAGTCATTCTGCTGGATGAATACGGGGATTGGGCAACTGGGATATTTATAAGAATGGAAGGTGAAAACTAGGTAAGAGCTGAAGCACACAAGGGTGTTGGGCCCTTGATTTGGATACGTAGTTTTGAATGATGTTCTGCAGAGGTGAATCCCCTAAATCCATATACAATGGCATAAGATCTTGTACCTGGGACCACTGAATGTGAAAGAGAACTTCCAGTGATATTGAGATAGTAGACAGGATTCCAGTGTAGGGTAAGGAAGAAGAGTGAGTTTAGGGTTTGGGCAAAAGGCCCTTTTAGCAATTGAATGAATTTCTATTAGAGTGTAAATGGGAATGTCAGCACACATGAAGAGTCAGTCACAACAAGGCACTTGGGGAAATAGATATCAATTGGGATGTTAGGAGATCGGGCAAAGTACAAAATGAGTGATAAGATCAGGGATATTTTCAACAGGGGGGTGGTTGAATACACTATCCTAGGAAGAAACAAGTGTACGCTCACCATAGGATTGAATATTGAAAACAATAGGCAAAGCGGACTTAGATGATTTTAGTAATCCATGCTCTCATTAAAATCAGGCTTTGGAAGAATCATAAGGTGAGTGTGAGTTTTGCATTTGGTGTCCAGAAGATGATGTGATGAAAGGAATACAGGGAGGAGGTGACATGTGTATTTATTCCACCATTTCTGGGAGCATGTTTTCAAACCCTGTCATTTAGAGTTTGGGGATAAAAATAGGTGCACCCTGGGTTTACGTATATAGAGATGATGCATGAATAGACCATAGGGTGAATAAAAAATATAACTGGTTACTATTTTAAATAATGGATTGAATTGATATTTTAAAAAATACATGAAATCTGGTATTCAGATAAACATTCAATCCAAGTAGGTGTACGTCTAGTGGTAATATTAGGGTTACTAATTACACCAAACTGTGAGTTTTGCTTCGAAAATGATGATGGAATTCAAAAGTAATGTTTTATAAAAGAAATCTCATGAAAAAGCAAGTCAAGCAACATGGAGAAATACATGGGTTCTGATACAGGGAGTGAATGTAAGTGAATCATATGCATGTCAATTTGTGAATATTGGATGAAATGATACATCCTATGATACGAAGAAATAGGAATTTAACAATTTTGAATGAAAATTTACTTCAAAATACACATCATGTCCCGTATGAATAGACTTTCATTGATGTTAAACTGGGTCACTTACTGGAGAAATATTAGGGTTAGTACTCAATATTCACTGAAGTTCATTTTGAGAATTCAGAAATGAATATGTATGTCAAGAAAATGTATATTTCTGAGAAATATCTTGTGAAAAGTGGATTATAAATCCACCCAGATGGACATTAAAGAATCAAGGTAGTATAAGTATTGACACAGAGATTGAATATTCCAAAGGGCAAAAGGAAAAACGAGTCTAAGATATATGCGAACACGTGCCACATAACAATCTTCCACTGTCATCCACCACAATGCCTTGACATTACTATCACCCCAAATAAGACACAATGAGAGGAGAAGAGGAACAAAATCTGTGAATACATATCTGGAATTGGAAATTCTGAGGAGCTCACAAACTTGGGTGTGGCACAAGAGATCCCAATGGTAGGGGACAGGGTAAACATTCCACAAACATGGAACTTTGCTGGCCTAATGACTTCTTGACTATCTGCCTCTGACATTTGTGCACTAGAAATATAGCTTTGTGCTTTAGCTTCCTTTGCAGTGAGACCAGGAAAGCTTGGTCTCAGTCTATGTGAACAGGAGGACATGGTTTCCTATTTCCCAATACGAACGGGAGGCAGCAGAGCTGAATCCTCTCTTTGTAGGTAACTGTGGCCGTTGGGGTATGAGTGTCTCCCTGGGGGGATTGTGAAGCCTTTGGCTCACAGTCCAGTTCTAATGGCATTTCTTGCAGCTTCCCTGGAGATTTGGTGTTTGTTTTTGAAATACATCAAGGTCAACCGGGACATGGTGCTGGAGGGAGCTCTGTCATATGGGGTGAGTCAGGGTCTGACGGAAAAAACACAAACTGGGCTGCTACCCCATATATCTTTCCCACTTGAGCGTAGCAACTTGATTCTGAGCATCGCACCAGATCCTCTCCCCACAACAACATGCCTTTCCATTTTAGGGTCTGCTGGCTGCACCTTGTCAGTCACATGTCATTTGGATACCAATGACAGAACCACAGGGGCTCACCACAGATGTTGGTCACACACCTGCACTCCATTGCTCCAGACCCAGTTCCCTGCTGGCTCCTACTCACTGACATCTCTGTTCTTCACCATGGTCATGAATTCCACTCAGTCAAAAACAGCAATGGCGGGTTCAGTCATGATGAGCAACAGGAGATCTAAAGGTTCTCCAGGGATTTCTGGTCATGGGATTCTCAAAACCTTCATGTTATTGGCCTAGCCATATTTCAAGAATGAAGAAGTTGACACTGTGGGTTTTGATTCATTCAGGAGCCATTAAGGGTTGAGGAATCTCCTGAGTCTCTAATGGCATCACACCAGAGTTCAAGCTGAGGTGGACCCACTCATCTTTTCCAACCACCACACAAAAGACCACTATTCTAACAAAAACACTCCCACATGGCCCTCCTCTTCTTCCATACAGATACTCATCATAACATTCTGGCTGGGGGTTTCCATAGGGGGAGAAGTCTAAGATGGTGTGCAAAGTAAGGTCTCATGCCCATCATGTGCCAAATGTCATGGTGGCCTGGACACCCTTCCTGAGAAACAGGATAGATAAAATGGGCCTGTAGTTAATACTGCTCTGCTTCTCAAATTCGAGGCCTCCTGCCTGCCAGGGGTAGATTCTTTATGTGTACTGGACTCATGAAAACACCCAAACACCTGTGTGCTAGTTACTGGATGGCTTGCAACAACTCATTTGACGCAGAGGATCCCTGTTCTTACTTCATCGGTGTCAGGAGCCTGACCAGAGGAAGGCAAGAGACTTCATCCAATATTACACTTCTTTTTCATCCTTTTAGATGTGCATGGACACATGGGATTTTTCTTGAGTTTCCTGGGGTGCTGAGAATGTAATTCACGGCCACACACAGGGCCAAGAGTCTGATTCAGACACAGCCTTTACAAAGCACTTTACCTAAAAGGCACAGATTGGGCCTCTTCCTTTCCGTTTGAAACTGTTTTCTGGAGGATTCCCAAAGGAGTGCCCTAAGGCAAACACCTCCCTGACATTCAGGGGAACAGAACAATAGGGAGGAAAGAAGCCTGGAGAAAAACTTTTCTTTAATTGAACACTGTGGCACTGACAGCTCCTAATCATGCAACTTGGGTGGCTATCTATGCAAGCAGGGATTCTCCAGAGAGATCCTTACCAGTCATGCTAACTTTTACTTTTCTGAGATGCTTGGCATTCCCGTCAGCAATCCAGTCCATGGCCTTGTCACAGAGCTTGAAGGTGGTACCCATCTTGTTCACAAAAACACGAACCCCTTCAGAGAGTGGCCAAAATTCTGGAAGAATACAGGAACTTGGGATCTTGGTAGGTGTTTCCCATCTGCAAGACAAGCAGCAGTCCATTCATCAATTGGCCTTGAGGAGTCCTGCAAAGATTTCCACTAGACAGGACACATTCACGGCTGCTTTCTTCTCTCTACTCTCTTTAACCACAAACCCAGTGGGATCCACTGACATAGAAAGACTCACTAGTTAACAGTCCATTTCAAACCAACAAACAACAACAACAACAACAACAAACACGTTTTTCCTACATGATCTCAGAACATGAGACAAAATGCCAAATTGAAACACACACCCACTAAGACACACAAACCACCCCTGTATTTGGTCTGCATCTATCCACTCTGACCTCCGACTGGTGGGTGAAAATTTGTTCCCCAGCAGTGGCCGGTCCTGTCTCAGCTCTGGTCTCCTTGGCCTTCTCTGTGTAGTTGTCAGGAGCCAGCAATGAGCCAACACTTCTTTCTCAGGAAAGGCCCCTGTTCAGACCATTCAAGGCATTTGGCTACCCACACATCACCAGGTGCCAAGAAAGAATGACTCTGGCCTTGGTACAGAAAAAAACAAGGGAGCCCACTGGGACTGGAATTGCCTCTGGGTGCCTCGCCTCCTGGATCCCACGTTCAGAGAGTTCCATCACCAAGGAAGTGAGGTGAGGTCACTTCCTTCAGGGAAGTGAATGAGGTCACTGCCTTGGCAACCACTTTGTCCTAACAGTTGTTTCCAAGGGTCCCATGAGAGGGAGGCTGCCCCACCTTCCTGTGCCATTTTCACAAGTCATAAAGGTCTATATACCCTAGGAGCCCGGGATCAGCAACCCACCCAGGCCTGATTGTGTCCATCTTCCCTGCATTGAGAAGAGAGTGGCTGATTCAGCCACATCCCTTCATCCTCACTGGGTTGTTGGCCATGGAAGATGACTTTAGACCTCACAGGTCCTACCTAGCTGCCTACATTGGCTCCAGGGATCATTTCTGCATCTACCTTTGAGCTTCTCAGCAGCTGGAGGATTCCCTACATACCTGTATGGCAAGATCAACTCAGGACCTGCTGTTATGTGAAAATAGATTGAGGGAAAATAGATTGAGTCTGCTGCAGGGTCATATCAGGTTCGATTTGGGTAAGGAGTCATTCTGCTGGATGAATACAGGGATTGGGCAACTGGGATATTTATAAGAATGGAAGGTGAAAACTAGGTAAGAGCTGAAGCACACAAGGGTGTTGGGCCCTTGATTTGGATACATAGTTTTGAATGATGTTCTGCAGAGGTGAATCCTCTAAATCCATATACAATGGCATAAGATCTTGGACCTGGGACCACTGAATGTGAAAGAGAACTTCCAGTGATATTGAGATAGTAGACAGGATTCTAGTGTAGGGTAAGGAAGAAGAGTGAGTTTAGGGTTTGGGCAAAAGGCCCTTTTAGCAATTGAATGAATTTCTATTAGAGTGTAAATGGGAATGTCAGCACACATGAAGAGTCAGTCACAACAAGGCACTTGGGGAAATAGATATCAATTGGGATGTTAGGAGATCGGGCAAAGTACAAAATGAGTGATAAGATCAGGGATATTTTCAACAGGGGGGTGGTTGAATACACTATCCTAGGAAGAAACAAGTGTACGCTCACCATAGGATTGAATATTGAAAACAATAGGCAAAGCGGACTTAGATGATTTTAGTAATCCATGCTCTCATTAAAATCAGGCTTTGGAAGAATCATAAGGTGAGTGTGAGTTTTGCATTTGGTGTCCAGAAGATGATGTGATGAAAGGAATACATGGAGGAGGTGACATGTGTATTTCTTCCCCCATTTCTGGGAGCATGTTTTCAAACCCTGTCATTTACAGTTTGGGGATAAAAATAGGTGCACCCTGGGTTTACGTATATAGAGATGATGCATGAATAGACCATAGGGTGAATAAAAAATATAACTGGTTACTATTTTCAATAATGGATTGAATTGATATTTTAAAAAATACATGAAATCTGGTATTCAGATAAACATTCAATCCAAGTAGGTGTACGTCTAGTGGTAATATTAGGGTTACTAATTACACCAAACTGTGAGTTTTGCTTCGAAAATGATGATGGAATTCAAAAGTAATGTTTTATAAAAGAAATCTCATGAAAAAGCAAGTAAAGCAACATGGAGAAATACATGGGTTCTGATACAGGGAGTGAATGTAAGTGAATCATATGCATGTCAATTTGTGAATATTGGATGAAATGATACATCCTATGATACGAAGAAATAGGAATTTAACAATTTTGAATGAAAATTTACTTCAAAATACACATCACATCCCGTATGAATAGACTTTCATTGATGTTAAACTGGGTCACTTACTGAAGAAATATTAGGGTTAGTACTCAATATTCACTGAAGTTCATTTTGAGAATTCAGAAATGAATATGTATGTCAAGAAAATGTATATTTCTGAGAAATATCTTGTGAAAAGTGGATTATAAATCCACCCAGATGGACATTAAAGAATCAAGGTAGTATAAGTATTGACACAGAGATTCAATATTTCAAAGGGCAACATGAAAAACGAGTCTAAGATATATGCGAACACGTGCCACATAACAATCTTCCACTGTCATCCACCACAATGCCTTGACATTACTATCACCCCAAATAAGACACAATGAGAGGAGAAGAGGAACAAAATCTGTGAATACATATCTGGAATTGGAAATTCTGAGGAGCTCACAAACTTGGGTGTGGCACAAGAGATCCCAATGGTAGGGGACAGGGTAAACATTCCACAAACATGGAACTTTGCTGGCCTAATGACTTCTTGACTATCTGCCTCTGACATTTGTGCACTAGAAATATAGCTTTGTGCTTTAGCTTCCTTTGCAGTGAGACCAGGAAAGCTTGGTCTCAGTCTATGTGAACAGGAGGACATGGTTTCCTATTTCCCAATACGAACGGGAGGCAGCAGAGCTGAATCCTCTCTTTGTAGGTAACTGTGGCCGTTGGGGTATGAGTGTCTCCCTGGGGGGATTGTGAAGCATTTGGCTCACAGTCCAGTTCTAATGGCATTTCTTGCAGCTTCCCTGGAGATTTGGTGTTTGTTTTTGAAATACATCAAGGTCAACCGGGACACGGTGCTGGAGGGAGCTCTGTCACGTGGGGTGAGTCAGGGTCTGACGGAAAAAACACAAACTGGGCTGCTACCCCATATATCTTTCCCACTTGAGCGTAGCAACTTGATTCTGAGCATCGCACCAGATCCTCTCCCCACAACAACATGCCTTTCCATTTTAGGGTCTGCTGGCTGCACCTTGTCAGTCACATGTCATTTGGATACCAATGACAGAACCACAGGGGCTCACCACAGATGTTGGTCACACACCTGCACTCCATTACTCCAGACCCAGTTCCCTGCTGGCTCCTACTCACTGACATCTCTGTTCTTCACCATGGTCATGAATTCCACTCAGTCAAAAACAGCAATGGCGGGTTCAGTCATGATGAGCAACAGGAGATCTAAAGGTTCTCCAGGGATTTCTGGTCATGGGATTCTCAAAACCTTCATGTTATTGGCCTAGCCATATTTCAAGAATGAAGAAGTTGACACTGTGGGTTTTGATTCATTCAGGAGCCATTAAGGGTTGAGGAATCTCCTGAGTCTCTAATGGCATCACACCAGAGTTCAAGCTGAGGTGGACCCACTCATCTTTTCCAACCACCACACAAAAGACCACTATTCTAACAAAAACACTCCCACATGGCCCTCCTCTTGTTCCATACAGATACTCATCATAACATTCTGGCTGGGGGTTTCCATAGGGGGAGAAGTCTAAGATGGTGTGCAAAGTAAGGTCTCATGCCCATCATGTGCCAAATGTCATGGTGGCCTGGACACCCTTCCTGAGAAACAGGATAGATAAAATGGGCCTGTAGTTAATACTGCTCTGCTTCTCAAATTCGAGGCCTCCTGCCTGCCAGGGGTAGATTCTTTATGTGTACTGGACTCATGAAAACACCCAATCACCTGTGTGCTAGTTACTGGATGGCTTGCAACAACTCATTTGACCCAGAGGATCCCTGTTCTTACTTCATCGGTGTCAGGAGCCTGACCAGAGGAAGGCAAGAGACTTCATCCAATATTACACTTCTTTTTCATCCTTTTAGATGTGCATGGACACATGGGATTTTTCTTGAGTTTCCTGGGGTGCTGAGAATGTAATTCACGGCCACACACAGGGCCAAGAGTCTGATTCAGACACGGCCTTTACAAAGCACTTTACCTAAAAGGCACAGATTGGGCCTCTTCCTTTCCGTTTGAAACTGTTTTCTGGAGGATTCCCAAAGGAGTGCCCTAAGGCAAACACCTCCCTGACATTCAGGGGAACAGAACAATAGGGAGGAAAGAAGCCTGGAGAAAAACTTTTCTTTAATTGAACACTGTGGCACTGACAGCTCCTAATCATGCAACTTGGGTGGCTATCTATGCAAGCAGGGATTCTCCAGAGAGATCCTTACCAGTCATGGTAACTTTTACTTTTCTGAGATGCTTGGCATTCCCGTCAGCAATCCAGTCCATGGCCTTGTCACAGAGCTTGAAGGTGGTACCCATCTTGTTCACAAAAACACGAACCCCTTCAGAGAGTGGCCAAAATTCTGGAAGAATACAGGAACTTGGGATCTTGGTAGGTGTTTCCCATCTGCAAGACAAGCAGCAGTCCATTCATCAATTGGCCTTGAGGAGTCCTGCAAAGATTTCCACTAGACAGGACACATTCACGGCTGCTTTCTTCTCTCTACTCTCTTTAACCACAAACCCAGTGGGATCCACTGACATAGAAAGACTCACTAGTTAACAGTCCATTTCAAACCAACAAACAACAACAACAACAACAACAAACACGTTTTTCCTACATGATCTCAGAACATGAGACAAAATGCCAAATTGAAACACACACCCACTAAGACACACAAACCACCCCTGTATTTGGTCTGCATCTATCCACTCTGACCTCCGACTGGTGGGTGAAAATTTGTTCCCCAGCAGTGGCCGGTCCTGTCTCAGCTCTGGTCTCCTTGGCCTTCTCTGTGTAGTTGTCAGGAGCCAGCAATGAGCCAACACTTCTTTCTCAGGAAAGGCCCCTGTTCAGACCATTCAAGGCATTTGGCTACCCACACATCACCAGGTGCCAAGAAAGAATGACTCTGGCCTTGGTACAGAAAAAACAAGGGAGCCCACTGGGACTGGAATTGCCTCTGGGTGCCTCGCCTCCTGGATCCCACGTTCAGAGAGTTCCATCACCAAGGAAGTGAGGTGAGGTCACTTCCTTCAGGGAAGTGAATGAGGTCACTGCCTTGGCAACCACTTTGTCCTAACAGTTGTTTCCAAGGGTCCCATGAGAGGGAGGCTGCCCCACCTTCCTGTGACATTTTCACAAGTCATAAAGGTCTATATACCCTAGGAGCCCGGGATCAGCAACCCACCCAGGCCTGATTGTGTCCATCTTCCCTGCATTGAGAAGAGAGAGGCTGATTCAGCCACATCCCTTCATCCTCACTGGGTTGTTGGCCATGGAAGATGACTTTAGACCTCACAGGTCCTACCTAGCTGCCTACATTGGTTCCAGGGATCATTTCTGCATCTACCTTTGAGCTTCTCAGCAGCTGGAGGATTCCCTACATACCTGTATGGCAAGATCAACTCAGGACCTGCTGTTATGTGAAAATAGATTGAGGGAACAGAGTCTGCTTCAGGGTCATATCAGGTTCGATTTGGCTTAGGAGTCATTCTGCTGGATGAATACGGGGATTGGGCAACTGGGATATTTATAAGAATGGAAGGTGAAAACTAGGTAAGAGCTGAAGCACACAAGGGTGTTGGGCCCTTGATTTGGATACATAGTTTTGAATTATGTTCTGCAGAGGTGAATCCCCTAAATCCATATACAATGGCATAAGATCTTGTACCTGGGACCACTGAATGTGAAAGAGAATTTCCAGTGATATTGAGATAGTAGACAGGATTCCAGTGTAGGGTAAGGAAGAAGAGTGAGTTTAGGGTTTGGGCAAAAGGCCCTTTTAGCAATTGAATGAATTTCTATTAGAGTGTAAATGGGAATGTCAGCACACATGAAGAGTCAGTCACAACAAGGCACTTGGGGAAATAGATACCAATTGGGATATTAGGAGATCGGGCAAAGTACAAAATGAGTGATAAGATCAGGGATATTTTCAACAGGGGGGTGGTTGAATACACTATCCTAGGAAGAAACAAGTGTACGCTCACCATAGGATTGAATATTGAAAACAATAGGCAAAGCGGACTTAGATGATTTTAGTAATCCATGCTCTCATTAAAATCAGGCTTTGGAAGAATCATAAGGTGAGTGTGAGTTTTGCATTTGGTGTCCAGAAGATGATGTGATGAAAGGAATACAGGGAGGAGGTGACATGTGTATTTATTCCACCATTTCTGGGAGCATGTTTTCAAACCCTGTCATTTACAGTTTGGGGATAAAAATAGGTGCACCCTGGGTTTACGTATATAGAGATGACGCATGAATAGACCATAGGGTGAATAAAAAATATAACTGGTTACTATTTTCAATAATGGATTGAATTGATATTTTAAAAAATACATGAAATCTGGTATTCAGATAAACATTCAATCCAAGTAGGTGTACGTCTAGTGGTAATATTAGGGTTACTAATTACACCAAACTGTGAGTTTTGCTTCGAAAATGATGATGGAATTCAAAAGTAATGTTTTATAAAAGAAATCTCATGAAAAAGCAAGTAAAGCAACATGGAGAAATACATGGGTTCTGATACAGGGAGTGAATCTAAGTGAATCATATGCATGTCAATTTGTGAATATTGGATGAAATGATACATCCTATGATACGAAGAAATAGGAATTTAACAATTTTGAATGAAAATTTACTTCAAAATACACATCACGTCCCGTATGAATAGACTTTCATTGATGTTAAACTGGGTCACTTACTGAAGAAATATTAGGGTTAGTACTCAATATTCACTGAAGTTCATTTTGAGAATTCAGAAATGAATATGTATGTCAAGAAAATATATATTTCTGAGAAATATCTTGTGAAAAGTGGATTATAAATCCACCCAGATGGACATTAAAGAATCAAGGTAGTATAAGTATTGACACAGAGATTCAATATTCCAAAGGGCAAAATGAAAAACGAGTCTAAGATATATGCGAACACGTGCCACATAACAATCTTCCACTGTCATCCACCACAATGCCTTGACATTACTATCACCCCAAATAAGACACAATGAGAGGAGAAGAGGAACAAAATCTGTGAATACATATCTGGAATTGGAAATTCTGAGGAGCTCACAAACTTGGGTGTGGCACAAGAGATCCCAATGGTAGGGGACAGGGTAAACATTCCACAAATATGGAACTTTGCTGGCCTAATGACTTCTTGACTATCTGCCTCTGATATTTGTGCACTAGAAATATAGCTTTGTGCTTTAGCTTCCTTTGCAGTGAGACCAGGAAAGCTTGGTCTCAGTCTATGTGAACAGGAGGACATGGTTTCCTATTTCCCAATACGAACGGGAGGCAGCAGAGCTGAATCCTCTCTTTGTAGGTAACTGTGGCCGTTGGGGTATGAGTGTCTCCCTGGGGGGATTGTGAAGCCTTTGGCTCACAGTCCAGTTCTAATGGCATTTCTTGCAGCTTCCCTGGAGATTTGGTGTTTGTTTTTGAAATACATCAAGGTCAACCGGGACACGGTGCTGGAGGGAGCTCTGTCACGTGGGGTGAGTCAGGGTCTGACGGAAAAAACACAAACTGGGCTGCTACCCCATATATCTTTCCCACTTGACCGTAGCAACTTGATTCTGAGCATCGCACCAGATCCTCTCCCCACAACAACATGCCTTTCCATTTTAGGGTCTGCTGGCTGCACCTTGTCAGTCACATGTCATTTGGATACCAATGACAGAACCACAGGGGCTCACCACAGATGTTGGTCACACACCTGCACTCCATTGCTCCAGACCCAGTTCCCTGCTGGCTCCTACTCACTGACATCTCTGTTCTTCACCATGGTCATGAATTCCACTCAGTCAAAAACAGCAATGGCGGGTTCAGTCATGATGAGCAACAGGAGATCTAAAGGTTCTCCAGGGATTTCTGGTCATGGGATTCTCAAAACCTTCATGTTATTGGCCTAGCCATATTTCAAGAATGAAGAAGTTGGCACTGTGGGTTTTGATTCATTCAGGAGCCATTAAGGGTTGAGGAATCTCCTGAGTCTCTAATGGCATCACACCAGAGTTCAAGCTGAGGTGGACCCACTCATCTTTTCCAACCACCACACAAAAGACCACTATTCTAACAAAAACACTCCCACATGGCCCTCCTCTTCTTCCATACAGATACTCATCATAACATTCTGGCTGGGGGTTTCCATAGGGGGAGAAGTCTAAGATGGTGTGCAAAGTAAGGTCTCATGCCCATCATGTGCCAAATGTCATGGTGGCCTGGACACCCTTCCTGAGAAACAGGATAGATAAAATGGGCCTGTAGTTAATACTGCTCTGCTTCTCAAATTCAAGGCCTCCTGCCTGCCAGGGGTAGATTCTTTATGTGTACTGGACTCATGAAAACACCCAAACACCTGTGTGCTAGTTACTGGATGGCTTGCAACAACTCATTTGACCCAGAGGATCCCTGTTCTTACTTCATCGGTGTCAGGAGCCTGACCAGAGGAAGGCAAGAGACTTCATCCAATATTACACTTCTTTTTCATCCTTTTAGATGTGCATGGACACATGGGATTTTTCTTGAGTTTCCTGGGGTGCTGAGAATGTAATTCATGGCCACACACAGGGCCAAGAGTCTGATTCAGACACGGCCTTTACAAAGCACTTTACCTAAAAGGCACAGATTGGGCCTCTTCCTTTCCGTTTTCTGGAGGATTCCCAAAGGAGTGCCCTAAGGCAAACACCTCCCTGACATTCAGGGGAACAGAACAATAGGGAGGAAAGAAGCCTGGAGAAAAACTTTTCTTTAATTGAACACTGTGGCACTGACAGCTCCTAATCATGCAACTTGGGTGGCTATCTATGCAAGCAGGGATTCTCCAGAGAGATCCTTACCAGTCATGGTAACTTTTACTTTTCTGAGATGCTTGGTATTCCCGTCAGCAATCCAGTCCATGGCCTTGTCACAGAGCTTGAAGGTGGTACCCATCTTGTTCACAAAAACATGAACCCCTTCAGAGAGTGGCCAAAATTCTGGAAGAATACAGGAACTTGGGATCTTGGTAGGTGTTTCCCATCTGCAAGACAAGCAGCAGTCCATTCATCAATTGGCCTTGAGGAGTCCTGCAAAGATTTCCACTAGACAGGACACATTCACGGCTGCTTTCTTCTCTCTACTCTCTTTAACCACAAACCCAGTGGGATCCACTGACATAGAAAGACTCACTAGTTAACAGTCCATTTCAAACCAACAAACAACAACAACAACAACAACAAACACGTTTTTCCTACATGATCTCAGAACATGAGACAAAATGCCAAATTGAAACACACACCCACTAAGACACACAAACCACCCCTGTATTTGGTCTGCATCTATCCACTCTGACCTCCGACTGGTGGGTGAAAATTTGTTCCCCAGCAGTGGCCGGTCCTGTCTCAGCTCTGGTCTCCTTGGCCTTCTCTGTGTAGTTGTCAGGAGCCAGCAATGAGCCAACACTTCTTTCTCAGGAAAGGCCCCTGTTCAGACCATTCAAGGCATTTGGCTACCCACACATCACCAGGTGCCAAGAAAGAATGACTCTGGCCTTGGTACAGAAAAAAACAAGGGAGCCCACTGGGACTGGAATTGCCTCTGGGTGCCTCGCCTCCTGGATCCCACGTTCAGAGAGTTCCATCACCAAGGAAGTGAGGTGAGGTCACTTCCTTCAGGGAAGTGAATGAGGTCACTGCCTTGGCAACCACTTTGTCCTAACAGTTGTTTCCAAGGGTCCCATGAGAGGGAGGCTGCCCCACCTTCCTGTGACATTTTCACAAGTCATAAAGGTCTATATACCCTAGGAGCCCGGGATCAGCAACCCACCCAGGCCTGATTGTGTCCATCTTCCCTGCATTGAGAAGAGACAAGCTGATTCAGCCACATCCCTTCATCCTCACTGGGTTGTTGGCCATGGAAGATGACTTTAGACCTCACAGGTCCTACCTAGCTGCCTACATTGGTTCCAGGGATCATTTCTGCATCTACCTTTGAGCTTCTCAGCAGCTGGAGGATTCCCTACATACCTGTATGGCAAGATCAACTCAGGACCTGCTGTTATGTGAAAATAGATTGAGGGAACAGAGTCTGCTGCAGGGTCATATCAGGTTCGATTTGGGTAAGGAGTCATTCTGCTGGATGAATACGGGGATTGGGCAACTGGGATATTTATAAGAATGGAAGGTGAAAACTAGGTAAGAGCTGAAGCACACAAGGGTGTTGGGCCCTTGATTTGGATACATAGTTTTGAATGAGGTTCTGCAGAGGTGAATCCCCTAAATCCATATACAATGGCATAAGATCTTGTACCTGGGACCACTGAATGTGAAAGAGAACTTCCAGTGATATTGAGATAGTAGACAGGATTCCAGTGTAGGGTAAGGAAGAAGAGTGAGTTTAGGGTTTGGGCAAAAGGCCCTTTTAGCAATTGAATGAATTTCTATTAGAGTGTAAATGGGAATGTCAGCACACATGAAGAGTCAGTCACAACAAGGCACTTGGAGAAATAGATACCAATTGGGATGTTAGGAGATCGGGCAAAGTACAAAATGAGTGATAAGATCAGGGATATTTTCAACAGGGGGGTGGTTGAATACACTATCCTAGGAAGAAACAAGTGTACGCTCACCATAGGATTGAATATTGAAAACAATAGGCAAAGCGGACTTAGATGATTTTAGTAATCCATGCTCTCATTAAAATCAGGCTTTGGAAGAATCATAAGGTGAGTGTGAGTTTTGCATTTGGTGTCCAGAAGATGATGTGATGAAAGGAATACAGGGAGGAGGTGACATGTGTATTTATTCCACCATTTCTGGGAGCATGTTTTCAAACCCTGTCATTTACAGTTTGGGGATAAAAATAGGTGCACCCTGGGTTTACGTATATAGAGATGACGCATGAATAGACCATAGGGTGAATAAAAAATATAACTGGTTACTATTTTCAATAATGGATTGAATTGATATTTTAAAAAATACATGAAATCTGGTATTCAGATAAACATTCAATCCAAGTAGGTGTACGTCTAGTGGTAATATTAGGGTTACTAATTACACCAAACTGTGAGTTTTGCTTCGAAAATGATGATGGAATTCAAAAGTAATGTTTTATAAAAGAAATCTCATGAAAAAGCAAGTAAAGCAACATGGAGAAATACATGGGTTCTGATACAGGGAGTGAATGTAAGTGAATCATATGCATGTCAATTTGTGAATATTGGATGAAATGATACATCCTATGATACGAAGAAATAGGAATTTAACAATTTTGAATGAAAATTTACGTCAAAATACACATCACGTCCCGTATGAATAGACTTTCATTGATGTTAAACTGGGTCACTTACTGAAGAAATATTAGGGTTAGTACTCAATATTCACTGAAGTTCATTTTGAGAATTCAGAAATGAATATGTATGTCAAGAAAATGTATATTTCTGAGAAATATCTTGTGAAAAGTGGATTATAAATCCACCCAGATGGACATTAAAGAATCAAGGTAGTATAAGTATTGACACAGAGATTCAATATTTCAAAGGGCAAAATGAAAAACGAGTCTAAGATATATGCGAACACGTGCCACATAACAATCTTCCACTGTCATCCACCACAATGCCTTGACATTACTATCACCCCAAATAAGACACAATGAGAGGAGAAGAGGAACAAAATCTGTGAATACATATCTGGAATTGGAAATTCTGAGGAGCTCACAAACTTGGGTGTGGCACAAGAGATCCCAATGGTAGGGGACAGGGTAAACATTCCACAAATATGGAACTTTGCTGGCCTAATGACTTCTTGACTATCTGCCTCTGATATTTGTGCACTAGAAATATAGCTTTGTGCTTTAGCTTCCTTTGCAGTGAGACCAGGAAAGCTTGGTCTCAGTCTATGTGAACAGGAGGACATGGTTTCCTATTTCCCAATACGAACGGGAGGCAGCAGAGCTGAATCCTCTCTTTGTAGGTAACTGTGGCCGTTGGGGTATGAGTGTCTCCCTGGGGGGATTGTGAAGCCTTTGGCTCACAGTCCAGTTCTAATGGCATTTCTTGCAGCTTCCCTGGAGATTTGGTGTTTGTTTTTGAAATACATCAAGGTCAACCGGGACACGGTGCTGGAGGGAGCTCTGTCACGTGGGGTGAGTCAGGGTCTGACGGAAAAAACACAAACTGGGCTGCTACCCCATATATCTTTCCCACTTGACCGTAGCAACTTGATTCTGAGCATCGCACCAGATCCTCTCCCCACAACAACATGCCTTTCCATTTTAGGGTCTGCTGGCTGCACCTTGTCAGTCACATGTCATTTGGATACCAATGACAGAACCACAGGGGCTCACCACAGATGTTGGTCACACACCTGCACTCCATTGCTCCAGACCCAGTTCCCTGCTGGCTCCTACTCACTGACATCTCTGTTCTTCACCATGGTCATGAATTCCACTCAGTCAAAAACAGCAATGGCGGGTTCAGTCATGATGAGCAACAGGAGATCTAAAGGTTCTCCAGGGATTTCTGGTCATGGGATTCTCAAAACCTTCATGTTATTGGCCTAGCCATATTTCAAGAATGAAGAAGTTGGCACTGTGGGTTTTGATTCATTCAGGAGCCATTAAGGGTTGAGGAATCTCCTGAGTCTCTAATGGCATCACACCAGAGTTCAAGCTGAGGTGGACCCACTCATCTTTTCCAACCACCACACAAAAGACCACTATTCTAACAAAAACACTCCCACATGGCCCTCCTCTTCTTCCATACAGATACTCATCATAACATTCTGGCTGGGGGTTTCCATAGGGGGAGAAGTCTAAGATGGTGTGCAAAGTAAGGTCTCATGCCCATCATGTGCCAAATGTCATGGTGGCCTGGACACCCTTCCTGAGAAACAGGATAGATAAAATGGGCCTGTAGTTAATACTGCTCTGCTTCTCAAATTCAAGGCCTCCTGCCTGCCAGGGGTAGATTCTTTATGTGTACTGGACTCATGAAAACACCCAAACACCTGTGTGCTAGTTACTGGATGGCTTGCAACAACTCATTTGACCCAGAGGATCCCTGTTCTTACTTCATCGGTGTCAGGAGCCTGACCAGAGGAAGGCAAGAGACTTCATCCAATATTACACTTCTTTTTCATCCTTTTAGATGTGCATGGACACATGGGATTTTTCTTGAGTTTCCTGGGGTGCTGAGAATGTAATTCATGGCCACACACAGGGCCAAGAGTCTGATTCAGACACGGCCTTTACAAAGCACTTTACCTAAAAGGCACAGATTGGGCCTCTTCCTTTCCGTTTTCTGGAGGATTCCCAAAGGAGTGCCCTAAGGCAAACACCTCCCTGACATTCAGGGGAACAGAACAATAGGGAGGAAAGAAGCCTGGAGAAAAACTTTTCTTTAATTGAACACTGTGGCACTGACAGCTCCTAATCATGCAACTTGGGTGGCTATCTATGCAAGCAGGGATTCTCCAGAGAGATCCTTACCAGTCATGGTAACTTTTACTTTTCTGAGATGCTTGGCATTCCCGTCAGCAATCCAGTCCATGGCCTTGTCACAGAGCTTGAAGGTGGTACCCATCTTGTTCACAAAAACATGAACCCCTTCAGAGAGTGGCCAAAATTCTGGAAGAATACAGGAACTTGGGATCTTGGTAGGTGTTTCCCATCTGCAAGACAAGCAGCAGTCCATTCATCAATTGGCCTTGAGGAGTCCTGCAAAGATTTCCACTAGACAGGACACATTCACGGCTGCTTTCTTCTCTCTACTCTCTTTAACCACAAACCCAGTGGGATCCACTGACATAGAAAGACTCACTAGTTAACAGTCCATTTCAAACCAACAAACAACAACAACAACAACAACAAACACGTTTTTCCTACATGATCTCAGAACATGAGACAAAATGCCAAATTGAAACACACACCCACTAAGACACACAAACCACCCCTGTATTTGGTCTGCATCTATCCACTCTGACCTCCGACTGGTGGGTGAAAATTTGTTCCCCAGCAGTGGCCGGTCCTGTCTCAGCTCTGGTCTCCTTGGCCTTCTCTGTGTAGTTGTCAGGAGCCAGCAATGAGCCAACACTTCTTTCTCAGGAAAGGCCCCTGTTCAGACCATTCAAGGCATTTGGCTACCCACACATCACCAGGTGCCAAGAAAGAATGACTCTGGCCTTGGTACAGAAAAAAACAAGGGAGCCCACTGGGACTGGAATTGCCTCTGGGTGCCTCGCCTCCTGGATCCCACGTTCAGAGAGTTCCATCACCAAGGAAGTGAGGTGAGGTCACTTCCTTCAGGGAAGTGAATGAGGTCACTGCCTTGGCAACCACTTTGTCCTAACAGTTGTTTCCAAGGGTCCCATGAGAGGGAGGCTGCCCCACCTTCCTGTGACATTTTCACAAGTCATAAAGGTCTATATACCCTAGGAGCCCGGGATCAGCAACCCACCCAGGCCTGATTGTGTCCATCTTCCCTGCATTGAGAAGAGACAAGCTGATTCAGCCACATCCCTTCATCCTCACTGGGTTGTTGGCCATGGAAGATGACTTTAGACCTCACAGGTCCTACCTAGCTGCCTACATTGGTTCCAGGGATCATTTCTGCATCTACCTTTGAGCTTCTCAGCAGCTGGAGGATTCCCTACATACCTGTATGGCAAGATCAACTCAGGACCTGCTGTTATGTGAAAATAGATTGAGGGAACAGAGTCTGCTGCAGGGTCATATCAGGTTCGATTTGGGTAAGGAGTCATTCTGCTGGATGAATACGGGGATTGGGCAACTGGGATATTTATAAGAATGGAAGGTGAAAACTAGGTAAGAGCTGAAGCACACAAGGGTGTTGGGCCCTTGATTTGGATACATAGTTTTGAATGAGGTTCTGCAGAGGTGAATCCCCTAAATCCATATACAATGGCATAAGATCTTGTACCTGGGACCACTGAATGTGAAAGAGAACTTCCAGTGATATTGAGATAGTAGACAGGATTCCAGTGTAGGGTAAGGAAGAAGAGTGAGTTTAGGGTTTGGGCAAAAGGCCCTTTTAGCAATTGAATGAATTTCTATTAGAGTGTAAATGGGAATGTCAGCACACATGAAGAGTCAGTCACAACAAGGCACTTGGAGAAATAGATACCAATTGGGATGTTAGGAGATCGGGCCAAGTACAAAATGAGTGATAAGATCAGGGATATTTTCAACAGGGGGGTGGTTGAATACACTATCCTAGGAAGAAACAAGTGTACGCTCACCATAGGATTGAATATTGAAAACAATAGGCAAAGCGGACTTAGATGATTTTAGTAATCCATGCTCTCATTAAAATCAGGCTTTGGAAGAATCATAAGGTGAGTGTGAGTTTTGCATTTGGTGTCCAGAAGATGATGTGATGAAAGGAATACAGGGAGGAGGTGACATGTGTATTTATTCCACCATTTCTGGGAGCATGTTTTCAAACCCTGTCATTTACAGTTTGGGGATAAAAATAGGTGCACCCTGGGTTTACGTATATAGAGATGACGCATGAATAGACCATAGGGTGAATAAAAAATATAACTGGTTACTATTTTAAATAATGGATTGAATTGATATTTTAAAAAATACATGAAATCTGGTATTCAGATAAACATTCAATCCAAGTAGGTGTACGTCTAGTGGTAATATTAGGGTTACTAATTACACCAAACTGTGAGTTTTGCTTCGAAAATGATGATGGAATTCAAAAGTAATGTTTTATAAAAGAAATCTCATGAAAAAGCAAGTAAAGCAACATGGAGAAATACATGGGTTCTGATACAGGGAGTGAATGTAAGTGAATCATATGCATGTCAATTTGTGAATATTGGATGAAATGATACATCCTATGATACGAAGAAATAGGAATTTAACAATTTTGAATGAAAATTTACGTCAAAATACACATCACGTCCCGTATGAATAGACTTTCATTGATGTTAAACTGGGTCACTTACTGAAGAAATATTAGGGTTAGTACTCAATATTCACTGAAGTTCATTTTGAGAATTCAGAAATGAATATGTATGTCAAGAAAATGTATATTTCTGAGAAATATCTTGTGAAAAGTGGATTATAAATCCACCCAGATGGACATTAAAGAATCAAGGTAGTATAAGTATTGACACAGAGATTCAATATTTCAAAGGGCAAAATGAAAAACGAGTCTAAGATATATGCGAACACGTGCCACATAACAATCTTCCACTGTCATCCACCACAATGCCTTGACATTACTATCACCCCAAATAAGACACAATGAGAGGAGAAGAGGAACAAAATCTGTGAATACATATCTGGAATTGGAAATTCTGAGGAGCTCACAAACTTGGGTGTGGCACAAGAGATCCCAATGGTAGGGGACAGGGTAAACATTCCACAAATATGGAACTTTGCTGGCCTAATGACTTCTTGACTATCTGCCTCTGATATTTGTGCACTAGAAATATAGCTTTGTGCTTTAGCTTCCTTTGCAGTGAGACCAGGAAAGCTTGGTCTCAGTCTATGTGAACAGGAGGACATGGTTTCCTATTTCCCAATACGAACGGGAGGCAGCAGAGCTGAATCCTCTCTTTGTAGGTAACTGTGGCCGTTGGGGTATGAGTGTCTCCCTGGGGGGATTGTGAAGCCTTTGGCTCACAGTCCAGTTCTAATGGCATTTCTTGCAGCTTCCCTGGAGATTTGGTGTTTGTTTTTGAAATACATCAAGGTCAACCGGGACACGGTGCTGGAGGGAGCTCTGTCACGTGGGGTGAGTCAGGGTCTGACGGAAAAAACACAAACTGGGCTGCTACCCCATATATCTTTCCCACTTGACCGTAGCAACTTGATTCTGAGCATCGCACCAGATCCTCTCCCCACAACAACATGCCTTTCCATTTTAGGGTCTGCTGGCTGCACCTTGTCAGTCACATGTCATTTGGATACCAATGACAGAACCACAGGGGCTCACCACAGATGTTGGTCACACACCTGCACTCCATTGCTCCAGACCCAGTTCCCTGCTGGCTCCTACTCACTGACATCTCTGTTCTTCACCATGGTCATGAATTCCACTCAGTCAAAAACAGCAATGGCGGGTTCAGTCATGATGAGCAACAGGAGATCTAAAGGTTCTCCAGGGATTTCTGGTCATGGGATTCTCAAAACCTTCATGTTATTGGCCTAGCCATATTTCAAGAATGAAGAAGTTGGCACTGTGGGTTTTGATTCATTCAGGAGCCATTAAGGGTTGAGGAATCTCCTGAGTCTCTAATGGCATCACACCAGAGTTCAAGCTGAGGTGGACCCACTCATCTTTTCCAACCACCACACAAAAGACCACTATTCTAACAAAAACACTCCCACATGGCCCTCCTCTTCTTCCATACAGATACTCATCATAACATTCTGGCTGGGGGTTTCCATAGGGGGAGAAGTCTAAGATGGTGTGCAAAGTAAGGTCTCATGCCCATCATGTGCCAAATGTCATGGTGGCCTGGACACCCTTCCTGAGAAACAGGATAGATAAAATGGGCCTGTAGTTAATACTGCTCTGCTTCTCAAATTCAAGGCCTCCTGCCTGCCAGGGGTAGATTCTTTATGTGTACTGGACTCATGAAAACACCCAAACACCTGTGTGCTAGTTACTGGATGGCTTGCAACAACTCATTTGACCCAGAGGATCCCTGTTCTTACTTCATCGGTGTCAGGAGCCTGACCAGAGGAAGGCAAGAGACTTCATCCAATATTACACTTCTTTTTCATCCTTTTAGATGTGCATGGACACATGGGATTTTTCTTGAGTTTCCTGGGGTGCTGAGAATGTAATTCATGGCCACACACAGGGCCAAGAGTCTGATTCAGACACGGCCTTTACAAAGCACTTTACCTAAAAGGCACAGATTGGGCCTCTTCCTTTCCGTTTTCTGGAGGATTCCCAAAGGAGTGCCCTAAGGCAAACACCTCCCTGACATTCAGGGGAACAGAACAATAGGGAGGAAAGAAGCCTGGAGAAAAACTTTTCTTTAATTGAACACTGTGGCACTGACAGCTCCTAATCATGCAACTTGGGTGGCTATCTATGCAAGCAGGGATTCTCCAGAGAGATCCTTACCAGTCATGGTAACTTTTACTTTTCTGAGATGCTTGGCATTCCCGTCAGCAATCCAGTCCATGGCCTTGTCACAGAGCTTGAAGGTGGTACCCATCTTGTTCACAAAAACATGAACCCCTTCAGAGAGTGGCCAAAATTCTGGAAGAATACAGGAACTTGGGATCTTGGTAGGTGTTTCCCATCTGCAAGACAAGCAGCAGTCCATTCATCAATTGGCCTTGAGGAGTCCTGCAAAGATTTCCACTAGACAGGACACATTCACGGCTGCTTTCTTCTCTCTACTCTCTTTAACCACAAACCCAGTGGGATCCACTGACATAGAAAGACTCACTAGTTAACAGTCCATTTCAAACCAACAAACAACAACAACAACAACAACAAACACGTTTTTCCTACATGATCTCAGAACATGAGACAAAATGCCAAATTGAAACACACACCCACTAAGACACACAAACCACCCCTGTATTTGGTCTGCATCTATCCACTCTGACCTCCGACTGGTGGGTGAAAATTTGTTCCCCAGCAGTGGCCGGTCCTGTCTCAGCTCTGGTCTCCTTGGCCTTCTCTGTGTAGTTGTCAGGAGCCAGCAATGAGCCAACACTTCTTTCTCAGGAAAGGCCCCTGTTCAGACCATTCAAGGCATTTGGCTACCCACACATCACCAGGTGCCAAGAAAGAATGACTCTGGCCTTGGTACAGAAAAAAACAAGGGAGCCCACTGGGACTGGAATTGCCTCTGGGTGCCTCGCCTCCTGGATCCCACGTTCAGAGAGTTCCATCACCAAGGAAGTGAGGTGAGGTCACTTCCTTCAGGGAAGTGAATGAGGTCACTGCCTTGGCAACCACTTTGTCCTAACAGTTGTTTCCAAGGGTCCCATGAGAGGGAGGCTGCCCCACCTTCCTGTGACATTTTCACAAGTCATAAAGGTCTATATACCCTAGGAGCCCGGGATCAGCAACCCACCCAGGCCTGATTGTGTCCATCTTCCCTGCATTGAGAAGAGACAAGCTGATTCAGCCACATCCCTTCATCCTCACTGGGTTGTTGGCCATGGAAGATGACTTTAGACCTCACAGGTCCTACCTAGCTGCCTACATTGGTTCCAGGGATCATTTCTGCATCTACCTTTGAGCTTCTCAGCAGCTGGAGGATTCCCTACATACCTGTATGGCAAGATCAACTCAGGACCTGCTGTTATGTGAAAATAGATTGAGGGAACAGAGTCTGCTGCAGGGTCATATCAGGTTCGATTTGGGTAAGGAGTCATTCTGCTGGATGAATACGGGGATTGGGCAACTGGGATATTTATAAGAATGGAAGGTGAAAACTAGGTAAGAGCTGAAGCACACAAGGGTGTTGGGCCCTTGATTTGGATACATAGTTTTGAATGAGGTTCTGCAGAGGTGAATCCCCTAAATCCATATACAATGGCATAAGATCTTGTACCTGGGACCACTGAATGTGAAAGAGAACTTCCAGTGATATTGAGATAGTAGACAGGATTCCAGTGTAGGGTAAGGAAGAAGAGTGAGTTTAGGGTTTGGGCAAAAGGCCCTTTTAGCAATTGAATGAATTTCTATTAGAGTGTAAATGGGAATGTCAGCACACATGAAGAGTCAGTCACAACAAGGCACTTGGAGAAATAGATACCAATTGGGATGTTAGGAGATCGGGCAAAGTACAAAATGAGTGATAAGATCAGGGATATTTTCAACAGGGGGGTGGTTGAATACACTATCCTAGGAAGAAACAAGTGTACGCTCACCATAGGATTGAATATTGAAAACAATAGGCAAAGCGGACTTAGATGATTTTAGTAATCCATGCTCTCATTAAAATCAGGCTTTGGAAGAATCATAAGGTGAGTGTGAGTTTTGCATTTGGTGTCCAGAAGATGATGTGATGAAAGGAATACAGGGAGGAGGTGACATGTGTATTTATTCCACCATTTCTGGGAGCATGTTTTCAAACCCTGTCATTTACAGTTTGGGGATAAAAATAGGTGCACCCTGGGTTTACGTATATAGAGATGACGCATGAATAGACCATAGGGTGAATAAAAAATATAACTGGTTACTATTTTAAATAATGGATTGAATTGATATTTTAAAAAATACATGAAATCTGGTATTCAGATAAACATTCAATCCAAGTAGGTGTACGTCTAGTGGTAATATTAGGGTTACTAATTACACCAAACTGTGAGTTTTGCTTCGAAAATGATGATGGAATTCAAAAGTAATGTTTTATAAAAGAAATCTCATGAAAAAGCAAGTAAAGCAACATGGAGAAATACATGGGTTCTGATACAGGGAGTGAATGTAAGTGAATCATATGCATGTCAATTTGTGAATATTGGATGAAATGATACATCCTATGATACGAAGAAATAGGAATTTAACAATTTTGAATGAAAATTTACGTCAAAATACACATCACGTCCCGTATGAATAGACTTTCATTGATGTTAAACTGGGTCACTTACTGAAGAAATATTAGGGTTAGTACTCAATATTCACTGAAGTTCATTTTGAGAATTCAGAAATGAATATGTATGTCAAGAAAATGTATATTTCTGAGAAATATCTTGTGAAAAGTGGATTATAAATCCACCCAGATGGACATTAAAGAATCAAGGTAGTATAAGTATTGACACAGAGATTCAATATTTCAAAGGGCAAAATGAAAAACGAGTCTAAGATATATGCGAACACGTGCCACATAACAATCTTCCACTGTCATCCACCACAATGCCTTGACATTACTATCACCCCAAATAAGACACAATGAGAGGAGAAGAGGAACAAAATCTGTGAATACATATCTGGAATTGGAAATTCTGAGGAGCTCACAAACTTGGGTGTGGCACAAGAGATCCCAATGGTAGGGGACAGGGTAAACATTCCACAAATATGGAACTTTGCTGGCCTAATGACTTCTTGACTATCTGCCTCTGATATTTGTGCACTAGAAATATAGCTTTGTGCTTTAGCTTCCTTTGCAGTGAGACCAGGAAAGCTTGGTCTCAGTCTATGTGAACAGGAGGACATGGTTTCCTATTTCCCAATACGAACGGGAGGCAGCAGAGCTGAATCCTCTCTTTGTAGGTAACTGTGGCCGTTGGGGTATGAGTGTCTCCCTGGGGGGATTGTGAAGCCTTTGGCTCACAGTCCAGTTCTAATGGCATTTCTTGCAGCTTCCCTGGAGATTTGGTGTTTGTTTTTGAAATACATCAAGGTCAACCGGGACACGGTGCTGGAGGGAGCTCTGTCACGTGGGGTGAGTCAGGGTCTGACGGAAAAAACACAAACTGGGCTGCTACCCCATATATCTTTCCCACTTGACCGTAGCAACTTGATTCTGAGCATCGCACCAGATCCTCTCCCCACAACAACATGCCTTTCCATTTTAGGGTCTGCTGGCTGCACCTTGTCAGTCACATGTCATTTGGATACCAATGACAGAACCACAGGGGCTCACCACAGATGTTGGTCACACACCTGCACTCCATTGCTCCAGACCCAGTTCCCTGCTGGCTCCTACTCACTGACATCTCTGTTCTTCACCATGGTCATGAATTCCACTCAGTCAAAAACAGCAATGGCGGGTTCAGTCATGATGAGCAACAGGAGATCTAAAGGTTCTCCAGGGATTTCTGGTCATGGGATTCTCAAAACCTTCATGTTATTGGCCTAGCCATATTTCAAGAATGAAGAAGTTGGCACTGTGGGTTTTGATTCATTCAGGAGCCATTAAGGGTTGAGGAATCTCCTGAGTCTCTAATGGCATCACACCAGAGTTCAAGCTGAGGTGGACCCACTCATCTTTTCCAACCACCACACAAAAGACCACTATTCTAACAAAAACACTCCCACATGGCCCTCCTCTTCTTCCATACAGATACTCATCATAACATTCTGGCTGGGGGTTTCCATAGGGGGAGAAGTCTAAGATGGTGTGCAAAGTAAGGTCTCATGCCCATCATGTGCCAAATGTCATGGTGGCCTGGACACCCTTCCTGAGAAACAGGATAGATAAAATGGGCCTGTAGTTAATACTGCTCTGCTTCTCAAATTCAAGGCCTCCTGCCTGCCAGGGGTAGATTCTTTATGTGTACTGGACTCATGAAAACACCCAAACACCTGTGTGCTAGTTACTGGATGGCTTGCAACAACTCATTTGACCCAGAGGATCCCTGTTCTTACTTCATCGGTGTCAGGAGCCTGACCAGAGGAAGGCAAGAGACTTCATCCAATATTACACTTCTTTTTCATCCTTTTAGATGTGCATGGACACATGGGATTTTTCTTGAGTTTCCTGGGGTGCTGAGAATGTAATTCATGGCCACACACAGGGCCAAGAGTCTGATTCAGACACGGCCTTTACAAAGCACTTTACCTAAAAGGCACAGATTGGGCCTCTTCCTTTCCGTTTTCTGGAGGATTCCCAAAGGAGTGCCCTAAGGCAAACACCTCCCTGACATTCAGGGGAACAGAACAATAGGGAGGAAAGAAGCCTGGAGAAAAACTTTTCTTTAATTGAACACTGTGGCACTGACAGCTCCTAATCATGCAACTTGGGTGGCTATCTATGCAAGCAGGGATTCTCCAGAGAGATCCTTACCAGTCATGGTAACTTTTACTTTTCTGAGATGCTTGGCATTCCCGTCAGCAATCCAGTCCATGGCCTTGTCACAGAGCTTGAAGGTGGTACCCATCTTGTTCACAAAAACATGAACCCCTTCAGAGAGTGGCCAAAATTCTGGAAGAATACAGGAACTTGGGATCTTGGTAGGTGTTTCCCATCTGCAAGACAAGCAGCAGTCCATTCATCAATTGGCCTTGAGGAGTCCTGCAAAGATTTCCACTAGACAGGACACATTCACGGCTGCTTTCTTCTCTCTACTCTCTTTAACCACAAACCCAGTGGGATCCACTGACATAGAAAGACTCACTAGTTAACAGTCCATTTCAAACCAACAAACAACAACAACAACAACAACAAACACGTTTTTCCTACATGATCTCAGAACATGAGACAAAATGCCAAATTGAAACACACACCCACTAAGACACACAAACCACCCCTGTATTTGGTCTGCATCTATCCACTCTGACCTCCGACTGGTGGGTGAAAATTTGTTCCCCAGCAGTGGCCGGTCCTGTCTCAGCTCTGGTCTCCTTGGCCTTCTCTGTGTAGTTGTCAGGAGCCAGCAATGAGCCAACACTTCTTTCTCAGGAAAGGCCCCTGTTCAGACCATTCAAGGCATTTGGCTACCCACACATCACCAGGTGCCAAGAAAGAATGACTCTGGCCTTGGTACAGAAAAAAACAAGGGAGCCCACTGGGACTGGAATTGCCTCTGGGTGCCTCGCCTCCTGGATCCCACGTTCAGAGAGTTCCATCACCAAGGAAGTGAGGTGAGGTCACTTCCTTCAGGGAAGTGAATGAGGTCACTGCCTTGGCAACCACTTTGTCCTAACAGTTGTTTCCAAGGGTCCCATGAGAGGGAGGCTGCCCCACCTTCCTGTGACATTTTCACAAGTCATAAAGGTCTATATACCCTAGGAGCCCGGGATCAGCAACCCACCCAGGCCTGATTGTGTCCATCTTCCCTGCATTGAGAAGAGAGAGGCTGATTCAGCCACATCCCTTCATCCTCACTGGGTTGTTGGCCATGGAAGATGACTTTAGACCTCACAGGTCCTACCTAGCTGCCTACATTGGTTCCAGGGATCATTTCTGCATCTACCTTTGAGCTTCTCAGCAGCTGGAGGATTCCCTACATACCTGTATGGCAAGATCAACTCAGGACCTGCTGTTATGTGAAAATAGATTGAGGGAACAGAGTCTGCTGCAGGGTCATATCAGGTTCGATTTGGGTAAGGAGTCATTCTGCTGGATGAATACGGGGATTGGGCAACTGGGATATTTATAAGAATGGAAGGTGAAAACTAGGTAAGAGCTGAAGCACACAAGGGTGTTGGGCCCTTGATTTGGATACATAGTTTTGAATGAGGTTCTGCAGAGGTGAATCCCCTAAATCCATATACAATGGCATAAGATCTTGTACCTGGGACCACTGAATGTGAAAGAGAACTTCCAGTGATATTGAGATAGTAGACAGGATTCCAGTGTAGGGTAAGGAAGAAGAGTGAGTTTAGGGTTTGGGCAAAAGGCCCTTTTATCAATTGAATGAATTTCTATTAGAGTGTAAATGGGAATGTCAGCACACATGAAGAGTCAGTCACAACAAGGCACTTGGAGAAATAGATACCAATTGGGATGTTAGGAGATCGGGCAAAGTACAAAATGAGTGATAAGATCAGGGATATTTTCAACAGGGGGGTGGTTGAATACACTATCCTAGGAAGAAACAAGTGTACGCTCACCATAGGATTGAATATTGAAAACAATAGGCAAAGCGGACTTAGATGATTTTAGTAATCCATGCTCTCATTAAAATCAGGCTTTGGAAGAATCATAAGGTGAGTGTGAGTTTTGCATTTGGTGTCCAGAAGATGATGTGATGAAAGGAATACAGGGAGGAGGTGACATGTGTATTTATTCCACCATTTCTGGGAGCATGTTTTCAAACCCTGTCATTTACAGTTTGGGGATAAAAATAGGTGCACCCTGGGTTTACGTATATAGAGATGACGCATGAATAGACCATAGGGTGAATAAAAAATATAACTGGTTACTATTTTCAATAATGGATTGAATTGATATTTTAAAAAATACATGAAATCTGGTATTCAGATAAACATTCAATCCAAGTAGGTGTACGTCTAGTGGTAATATTAGGGTTACTAATTACACCAAACTGTGAGTTTTGCTTCGAAAATGATGATGGAATTCAAAAGTAATGTTTTATAAAAGAAATCTCATGAAAAAGCAAGTAAAGCAACATGGAGAAATACATGGGTTCTGATACAGGGAGTGAATGTAAGTGAATCATATGCATGTCAATTTGTGAATATTGGATGAAATGATACATCCTATGATACGAAGAAATAGGAATTTAACAATTTTGAATGAAAATTTACGTCAAAATACACATCACGTCCCGTATGAATAGACTTTCATTGATGTTAAACTGGGTCACTTACTGAAGAAATATTAGGGTTAGTACTCAATATTCACTGAAGTTCATTTTGAGAATTCAGAAATGAATATGTATGTCAAGAAAATGTATATTTCTGAGAAATATCTTGTGAAAAGTGGATTATAAATCCACCCAGATGGACATTAAAGAATCAAGGTAGTATAAGTATTGACACAGAGATTCAATATTTCAAAGGGCAAAATGAAAAACGAGTCTAAGATATATGCGAACACGTGCCACATAACAATCTTCCACTGTCATCCACCACAATGCCTTGACATTACTATCACCCCAAATAAGACACAATGAGAGGAGAAGAGGAACAAAATCTGTGAATACATATCTGGAATTGGAAATTCTGAGGAGCTCACAAACTTGGGTGTGGCACAAGAGATCCCAATGGTAGGGGACAGGGTAAACATTCCACAAATATGGAACTTTGCTGGCCTAATGACTTCTTGACTATCTGCCTCTGATATTTGTGCACTAGAAATATAGCTTTGTGCTTTAGCTTCCTTTGCAGTGAGACCAGGAAAGCTTGGTCTCAGTCTATGTGAACAGGAGGACATGGTTTCCTATTTCCCAATACGAACGGGAGGCAGCAGAGCTGAATCCTCTCTTTGTAGGTAACTGTGGCCGTTGGGGTATGAGTGTCTCCCTGGGGGGATTGTGAAGCCTTTGGCTCACAGTCCAGTTCTAATGGCATTTCTTGCAGCTTCCCTGGAGATTTGGTGTTTGTTTTTGAAATACATCAAGGTCAACCGGGACACGGTGCTGGAGGGAGCTCTGTCACGTGGGGTGAGTCAGGGTCTGACGGAAAAAACACAAACTGGGCTGCTACCCCATATATCTTTCCCACTTGACCGTAGCAACTTGATTCTGAGCATCGCACCAGATCCTCTCCCCACAACAACATGCCTTTCCATTTTAGGGTCTGCTGGCTGCACCTTGTCAGTCACATGTCATTTGGATACCAATGACAGAACCACAGGGGCTCACCACAGATGTTGGTCACACACCTGCACTCCATTGCTCCAGACCCAGTTCCCTGCTGGCTCCTACTCACTGACATCTCTGTTCTTCACCATGGTCATGAATTCCACTCAGTCAAAAACAGCAATGGCGGGTTCAGTCATGATGAGCAACAGGAGATCTAAAGGTTCTCCAGGGATTTCTGGTCATGGGATTCTCAAAACCTTCATGTTATTGGCCTAGCCATATTTCAAGAATGAAGAAGTTGGCACTGTGGGTTTTGATTCATTCAGGAGCCATTAAGGGTTGAGGAATCTCCTGAGTCTCTAATGGCATCACACCAGAGTTCAAGCTGAGGTGGACCCACTCATCTTTTCCAACCACCACACAAAAGACCACTATTCTAACAAAAACACTCCCACATGGCCCTCCTCTTCTTCCATACAGATACTCATCATAACATTCTGGCTGGGGGTTTCCATAGGGGGAGAAGTCTAAGATGGTGTGCAAAGTAAGGTCTCATGCCCATCATGTGCCAAATGTCATGGTGGCCTGGACACCCTTCCTGAGAAACAGGATAGATAAAATGGGCCTGTAGTTAATACTGCTCTGCTTCTCAAATTCAAGGCCTCCTGCCTGCCAGGGGTAGATTCTTTATGTGTACTGGACTCATGAAAACACCCAAACACCTGTGTGCTAGTTACTGGATGGCTTGCAACAACTCATTTGACCCAGAGGATCCCTGTTCTTACTTCATCGGTGTCAGGAGCCTGACCAGAGGAAGGCAAGAGACTTCATCCAATATTACACTTCTTTTTCATCCTTTTAGATGTGCATGGACACATGGGATTTTTCTTGAGTTTCCTGGGGTGCTGAGAATGTAATTCATGGCCACACACAGGGCCAAGAGTCTGATTCAGACACGGCCTTTACAAAGCACTTTACCTAAAAGGCACAGATTGGGCCTCTTCCTTTCCGTTTTCTGGAGGATTCCCAAAGGAGTGCCCTAAGGCAAACACCTCCCTGACATTCAGGGGAACAGAACAATAGGGAGGAAAGAAGCCTGGAGAAAAACTTTTCTTTAATTGAACACTGTGGCACTGACAGCTCCTAATCATGCAACTTGGGTGGCTATCTATGCAAGCAGGGATTCTCCAGAGAGATCCTTACCAGTCATGGTAACTTTTACTTTTCTGAGATGCTTGGCATTCCCGTCAGCAATCCAGTCCATGGCCTTGTCACAGAGCTTGAAGGTGGTACCCATCTTGTTCACAAAAACATGAACCCATTCAGAGAGTGGCCAAAATTCTGGAAGAATACAGGAACTTGGGATCTTGGTAGGTGTTTCCCATCTGCAAGACAAGCAGCAGTCCATTCATCAATTGGCCTTGAGGAGTCCTGCAAAGATTTCCACTAGACAGGACACATTCACGGCTGCTTTCTTCTCTCTACTCTCTTTAACCACAAACCCAGTGGGATCCACTGACATAGAAAGACTCACTAGTTAACAGTCCATTTCAAACCAACAAACAACAACAACAACAACAACAAACACGTTTTTCCTACATGATCTCAGAACATGAGACAAAATGCCAAATTGAAACACACACCCACTAAGACACACAAACCACCCCTGTATTTGGTCTGCATCTATCCACTCTGACCTCCGACTGGTGGGTGAAAATTTGTTCCCCAGCAGTGGCCAGTCCTGTCTCAGCTCTGGTCTCCTTGGCCTTCTCTGTGTAGTTGTCAGGAGCCAGCAATGAGCCAACACTTCTTTCTCAGGAAAGGCCCCTGTTCAGACCATTCAAGGCATTTGGCTACCCACACATCACCAGGTGCCAAGAAAGAATGACTCTGGCCTTGGTACAGAAAAAAACAAGGGAGCCCACTGGGACTGGAATTGCCTCTGGGTGCCTCGCCTCCTGGATCCCACGTTCAGAGAGTTCCATCACCAAGGAAGTGAGGTGAGGTCACTTCCTTCAGGGAAGTGAATGAGGTCACTGCCTTGGCAACCACTTTGTCCTAACAGTTGTTTCCAAGGGTCCCATGAGAGGGAGGCTGCCCCACCTTCCTGTGACATTTTCACAAGTCATAAAGGTCTATATACCCTAGGAGCCCGGGATCAGCAACCCACCCAGGCCTGATTGTGTCCATCTTCCCTGCATTGAGAAGAGAGAGGCTGATTCAGCCACATCCCTTCATCCTCACTGGGTTGTTGGCCATGGAAGATGACTTTAGACCTCACAGGTCCTACCTAGCTGCCTACATTGGTTCCAGGGATCATTTCTGCATCTACCTTTGAGCTTCTCAGCAGCTGGAGGATTCCCTACATACCTGTATGGCAAGATCAACTCAGGACCTGCTGTTATGTGAAAATAGATTGAGGGAACAGAGTCTGCTGCAGGGTCATATCAGGTTCGATTTGGGTAAGGAGTCATTCTGCTGGATGAATACGGGGATTGGGCAACTGGGATATTTATAAGAATGGAAGGTGAAAACTAGGTAAGAGCTGAAGCACACAAGGGTGTTGGGCCCTTGATTTGGATACATAGTTTTGAATGAGGTTCTGCAGAGGTGAATCCCCTAAATCCATATACAATGGCATAAGATCTTGTACCTGGGACCACTGAATGTGAAAGAGAACTTCCAGTGATATTGAGATAGTAGACAGGATTCCAGTGTAGGGTAAGGAAGAAGAGTGAGTTTAGGGTTTGGGCAAAAGGCCCTTTTAGCAATTGAATGAATTTCTATTAGAGTGTAAATGGGAATGTCAGCACACATGAAGAGTCAGTCACAACAAGGCACTTGGGGAAATAGATACCAATTGGGATGTTAGGAGATCGGGCAAAGTACAAAATGAGTGATAAGATCAGGGATATTTTCAACAGGGGGGTGGTTGAATACACTATCCTAGGAAGAAACAAGTGTACGCTCACCATAGGATTGAATATTGAAAACAATAGGCAAAGCGGACTTAGATGATTTTAGTAATCCATGCTCTCATTAAAATCAGGCTTTGGAAGAATCATAAGGTGAGTGTGAGTTTTGCATTTGGTGTCCAGAAGATGATGTGATGAAAGGAATACATGGAGGAGGTGACATGTGTATTTCTTCCACCATTTCTGGGAGCATGTTTTCAAACCCTGTCATTTACAGTTTGGGGATAAAAATAGGTGCACCCTAGGTTTACGTATATAGAGATGATGCATGAATAGACCATAGGGTGAATAAAAAATATAACTGGTTACTATTTTAAATAATGGATTGAATTGATATTTTAAAAAATACATGAAATCTGGTATTCAGATAAACATTCAATCCAAGTAGGTGTACGTCTAGTGGTAATATTAGGGTTACTAATTACACCAAACTGTGAGTTTTGCTTCGAAAATGATGATGGAATTCAAAAGTAATGTTTTATAAAAGAAATCTCATGAAAAAGCAAGTAAAGCAACATGGAGAAATACATGGGTTCTGATACAGGGAGTGAATGTAAGTGAATCATATGCATGTCAATTTGTGAATATTGGATGAAATGATACATCCTATGATACGAAGAAATAGGAATTTAACAATTTTGAATGAAAATTTACTTCAAAATACACATCACGTCCCGTATGAATAGACTTTCATTGATGTTAAACTGGGTCACTTACTGAAGAAATATTAGGGTTAGTACTCAATATTCACTGAAGTTCATTTTGAGAATTCAGAAATGAATATGTATGTCAAGAAAATGTATATTTCTGAGAAATATCTTGTGAAAAGTTGATTATAAATCCACCCAGATGGACATTAAAGAATCAAGGTAGTATAAGTATTGACACAGAGATTCAATATTTCAAAGGGCAACATGAAAAACGAGTCTAAGATATATGCGAACACGTGCCACATAACAATCTTCCACTGTCATCCACCACAATGCCTTGACATTACTATCACCCCAAATAAGACACAATGAGAGGAGAAGAGGAACAAAATCTGTGAATACATATCTGGAATTGGAAATTCTGAGGAGCTCAGAAACTTGGGTGTGGCACAAGAGATCCCAATGGTAGGGGACAGGGTAAACATTCCACAAACATGGAACTTTGCTGGCCTAATGACTTCTTGACTATCTGCCTCTGACATTTGTGCACTAGAAATATAGCTTTGTGCTTTAGCTTCCTTTGCAGTGAGACCAGGAAAGCTTGGTCTCAGTCTATGTGAACAGGAGGACATGGTTTCCTATTTCCCAATACGAACGGGAGGCAGCAGAGCTGAATCCTCTCTTTGTAGGTAACTGTGGCCGTTGGGGTATGAGTGTCTCCCTGGGGGGATTGTGAAGCCTTTGGCTCACAGTCCAGTTTTAATGGCATTTCTTGCAGCTTCCCTGGAGATTTGGTGTTTGTTTTTGAAATACATCAAGGTCAACCGGGACACGGTGCTGGAGGGAGCTCTGTCACGTGGGGTGAGTCAGGGTCTGACGGAAAAAACACAAACTCGGCTGCTACCCCATATATCTTTCCCACTTGACCGTAGCAACTTGATTCTGAGCATCGCACCAGATCCTCTCCCCACAACAACATGCCTTTCCATTTTAGGGTCTGCTGGCTGCACCTTGTCAGTCACATGTCATTTGGATACCAATGACAGAACCACAGGGGCTCACCACAGATGTTGGTCACACACCTGCACTCCATTGCTCCAGACCCAGTTCCCTGCTGGCTCCTACTCACTGACATCTCTGTTCTTCACCATGGTCATGAATTCCACTCAGTCAAAAACAGCAATGGCGGGTTCAGTCATGATGAGCAACAGGAGATCTAAAGGTTCTCCAGGGATTTCTGGTCATGGGATTCTCAAAACCTTCATGTTATTGGCCTAGCCATATTTCAAGAATGAAGAAGTTGGCACTGTGGGTTTTGATTCATTCAGGAGCCATTAAGGGTTGAGGAATCTCCTGAGTCTCTAATGGCATCACACCAGAGTTCAAGCTGAGGTGGACCCACTCATCTTTTCCAACCACCACACAAAAGACCACTATTCTAACAAAAACACTCCCACATGGCCCTCCTCTTCTTCCATACAGATACTCATCATAACATTCTGGCTGGGGGTTTCCATAGGGGGAGAAGTCTAAGATGGTGTGCAAAGTAAGGTCTCATGCCCATCATGTGCCAAATGTCATGGTGGCCTGGACACCCTTCCTGAGAAACAGGATAGATAAAATGGGCCTGTAGTTAATACTGCTCTGCTTCTCAAATTCGAGGCCTCCTGCCTGCCAGGGGTAGATTCTTTATGTGTACTGGACTCATGAAAACACCCAAACACCTGTGTGCTAGTTACTGGATGGCTTGCAACAACTCATTTGACCCAGAGGATCCCTGTTCTTACTTCATCGGTGTCAGGAGCCTGACCAGAGGAAGGCAAGAGACTTCATCCAATATTACACTTCGTTTTCATCCTTTTAGATGTGCATGGACACATGGGATTTTTCTTGAGTTTCCTGGGGTGCTGAGAATGTAATTCACGGCCACACACAGGGCCAAGAGTCTGATTCAGACACGGCCTTTACAAAGCACTTTACCTAAAAGGCACAGATTGGGCCTCTTCCTTTCCGTTTGAAACTGTTTTCTGGAGGATTCCCAAAGGAGTGCCCTAAGGCAAACACCTCCCTGACATTCAGGGGAACAGAACAATAGGGAGGAAAGAAGCCTGGAGAAAAACTTTTCTTTAATTGAACACTGTGGCACTGACAGCTCCTAATCATGCAACTTGGGTGGCTATCTATGCAAGCAGGGATTCTCCAGAGAGATCCTTACCAGTCATGCTAACTTTTACTTTTCTGAGATGCTTGGCATTCCCATCAGCAATCCAGTCCATGGCCTTGTCACAGAGCTTGAAGGTGGTACCCATCTTGTTCACAAAAACACGAACCCCTTCAGAGAGTGGCCAAAATTCTGGAAGAATACAGGAACTTGGGATCTTGGTAGGTGTTTCCCATCTGCAAGACAAGCAGCAGTCCATTCATCAATTGGCCTTGAGGAGTCCTGCAAAGATTTCCACTAGACAGGACACATTCACGGCTGCTTTCTTCTCTCTACTCTCTTTAACCACAAACCCAGTGGGATCCACTGACATAGAAAGACTCACTAGTTAACAGTCCATTTCAAACCAACAAACAACAACAACAACAACAACAAACACGTTTTTCCTACATGATCTCAGAACATGAGACAAAATGCCAAATTGAAACACACACCCACTAAGACACACAAACCACCCCTGTATTTGGTCTGCATCTATCCACTCTGACCTCCGACTGGTGGGTGAAAATTTGTTCCCCAGCAGTGGCCGGTCCTGTCTCAGCTCTGGTCTCCTTGGCCTTCTCTGTGTAGTTGTCAGGAGCCAGCAATGAGCCAAAACTTCTTTCTCAGGAAAGGCCCCTGTTCAGACCATTCAAGGCATTTGGCTACCCACACATCACCAGGTGCCAAGAAAGAATGACTCTGGCCTTGGTACAGAAAAAACAAGGGAGCCCACTGGGACTGGAATTGCCTCTGGGTGCCTCGCCTCCTGGATCCCACGTTCAGAGAGTTCCATCACCAAGGAAGTGAGGTGAGGTCACTTCCTTCAGGGAAGTGAATGAGGTCACTGCCTTGGCAACCACTTTGTCCTAACAGTTGTTTCCAAGGGTCCCATGAGAGGGAGGCTGCCCCACCTTCCTGTGACATTTTCACAAGTCATAAAGGTCTATATACCCTAGGAGCCCGGGATCAGCAACCCACCCAGGCCTGATTGTGTCCATCTTCCCTGCATTGAGAAGAGACAGGCTGATTCAGCCACATCCCTTCATCCTCACTGGGTTGTTGGCCATGGAAGATGACTTTAGACCTCACAGGTCCTACCTAGCTGCCTACATTGGCTCCAGGGATCATTTCTGCATCTACCTTTGAGCTTCTCAGCAGCTGGAGGATTCCCTACATACCTGTATGGCAAGATCAACTCAGGACCTGCTGTTATGTGAAAATAGATTGAGGGAACAGAGTCTGCTGCAGGGTCATATCAGGTTCGATTTGGCTTAGGAGTCATTCTGCTGGATGAATACGGGGATTGGGCAACTGGGATATTTATAAGAATGGAAGGTGAAAACTAGGTAAGAGCTGAAGCACACAAGGGTGTTGGGCCCTTGATTTGGATACATAGTTTTGAATGATGTTCTGCAGAGGTGAATCCTCTAAATCCATATACAATGGCATAAGATCTTGTACCTGGGACAACTGAATGTGAAAGAGAACTTCCAGTGATATTGAGATAGTAGACAGGATTCCAGTGTAGGGTAAGGAAGAAGAGTGAGTTTAGGATTTGGGCAAAAGGCCCTTTTAGCAATTGAATGAATTTCTGTTAGAGTGTAAATGGGAATGTCAGCAAACATGAAGAGTCAGTCACAACAAGGCACTTGGGGAAATAGATATCAATTGGGATGTTAGGAGATCGGGCAAAGTACAAAATGAGTGATAAGATCAGGGATATTTTCAACAGGGGGGTGGTTGAATACACCATCCTAGGAAGAAACAAGTGTACGCTCACCATAGGATTGAATATTGAAAACAATAGGCAAAGCGGACTTAGATGATTTTAGTAATCCATGCTCTCATTAAAATCAGGCTTTGGAAGAATCATAAGGTGAGTGTGAGTTTTGCATTTGGTGTCCAGAAGATGATGTGATGAAAGGAATACATGGAGGAGGTGACATGTGTATTTCTTCCACCATTTCTGGGAGCATGTTTTCAAACCCTGTCATTTAGAGTTTGGGGATAAAAATAGGTGCACCCTGGGTTTACGTATATAGAGATGATGCATGAATAGAACATAGGGTGAATAAAAAATATAACTGGTTACTATTTTAAATAATGGATTGAATTGATATTTTAAAAAATACATGAAATCTGGTATTCAGATAAACATTCAATCCAAGTAGGTGTACGTCTAGTGGTAATATTAGGGTTACTAATTACACCAAACTGTGAGTTTCGCTTCGAAAATGATGATGGAATTCAAAAGTAATGTTTTATAAAAGAAATCTCATGAAAAAGCAAGTAAAGCAACATGGAGAAATACATGGGTTCTGATACAGGGAGTGAATGTAAGTGAATCATATGCATGTCAATTTGTGAATATTGGATGAAATGATACATCCTATGATACGAAGAAATAGGAATTTAACAATTTTGAATGAAAATTTACTTCAAAATACACATCACGTCCTGTATGAATAGACTTTCATTGATGTTAAACTGGGTCACTTACTGAAGAAATACTAGGGTTAGTACTCAATATTCACTGAAGTTCATTTTGAGAATTCAGAAATGAATATGTATGTCAAGAAAATGTATATTTCTGAGAAATATCTTGTGAAAAGTTGATTATAAATCCACCCAGATGGACATTAAAGAATCAAGGTAGTATAAGTATTGACACAGAGATTGAATATTTCAAAGGGCAACATGAAAAACGAGTCTAAGATATATGCAAACACGTGCCACATAACAATCTTCCACTGTCATCCACCACAATGCCTTGACATTACTATCACCCCAAATAAGACACAATGAGAGGAGAAGAGGAACAAAATCTGTGAATACATATCTGGAATTGGAAATTCTGAGGAGCTCACAAACTTGGGTGTGGCACAAGAGATCCCAATGGTAGGGGACAGGGTAAACATTCCACAAACATGGAACTTTGCTGGCCTAATGACTTCTTGACTATCTGCCTCTGACATTTGTGCACTAGAAATATAGCTTTGTGCTTTAGCTTCCTTTGCAGTGAGACCAGGAAAGCTTGGTCTCAGTCTATGTGAACAGGAGGACATGGTTTCCTATTTCCCAATACGAACGGGAGGCAGCAGAGCTGAATCCTCTCTTTGTAGGTAACTGTGGCCGTTGGGGTATGAGTGTCTCCCTGGGGGGATTGTGAAGCCTTTGGCTCACAGTCCAGTTTTAATGGCATTTCTTGCAGCTTCCCTGGAGATTTGGTGTTTGTTTTTGAAATACATCAAGGTCAACCGGGACACGGTGCTGGAGGGAGCTCTGTCACGTGGGGTGAGTCAGGGTCTGACGGAAAAAACACAAACTCGGCTGCTACCCCATATATCTTTCCCACTTGACCGTAGCAACTTGATTCTGAGCATCGCACCAGATCCTCTCCCCACAACAACATGCCTTTCCATTTTAGGGTCTGCTGGCTGCACCTTGTCAGTCACATGTCATTTGGATACCAATGACAGAACCACAGGGGCTCACCACAGATGTTGGTCACACACCTGCACTCCATTGCTCCAGACCCAGTTCCCTGCTGGCTCCTACTCACTGACATCTCTGTTCTTCACCATGGTCATGAATTCCACTCAGTCAAAAACAGCAATGGCGGGTTCAGTCATGATGAACAACAGGAGATCTAAAGGTTCTCCAGGGATTTCTGGTCATGGGATTCTCAAAACCTTCATGTTATTGGCCTAGCCATATTTCAAGAATGAAGAAGTTGGCACTGTGGGTTTTGATTCAATCAGGAGCCATTAAGGGTTGAGGAATCTCCTGAGTCTCTAATGGCATCACACCAGAGTTCAAGCTGAGGTGGACCCACTCATCTTTTCCAACCACCACACAAAAGACCACTATTCTAACAAAAACACTCCCACATGGCCCTCCTCTTCTTCCATACAGATACTCATCATAACATTCTGGCTGGGGGTTTCCATAGGGGGAGAAGTCTAAGATGGTGTGCAAAGTAAGGTCTCATGCCCATCATGTGCCAAATGTCATGGTGGCCTGGACACCCTTCCTGAGAAACAGGATAGATAAAATGGGCCTGTAGTTAATACTGCTCTGCTTCTCAAATTCGAGGCCTCCTGCCTGCCAGGGGTAGATTCTTTATGTGTACTGGACTCATGAAAACACCCAAACACCTGTGTGCTAGTTACTGGATGGCTTGCAACAACTCATTTGACCCAGAGGATCCCTGTTCTTACTTCATCGGTGTCAGGAGCCTGACCAGAGGAAGGCAAGAGACTTCATCCAATATTACACTTCTTTTTCATCCTTTTAGATGTGCATGGACACATGGGATTTTTCTTGAGTTTCCTGGGGTGCTGAGAATGTAATTCACGGCCACACACAGGGCCAAGAGTCTGATTCAGACACGGCCTTTACAAAGCACTTTACCTAAAAGGCACAGATTGGGCCTCTTCCTTTCCGTTTGAAACTGTTTTCTGGAGGATTCCCAAAGGAGTGCCCTAAGGCAAACACCTCCCTGACATTCAGGGGAACAGAACAATAGGGAGGAAAGAAGCCTGGAGAAAAACTTTTCTTTAATTGAACACTGTGGCACTGACAGCTCCTAATCATGCAACTTGGGTGGCTATCTATGCAAGCAGGGATTCTCCAGAGAGATCCTTACCAGTCATGCTAACTTTTACTTTTCTGAGATGCTTGGCATTCCCATCAGCAATCCAGTCCATGGCCTTGTCACAGAGCTTGAAGGTGGTACCCATCTTGTTCACAAAAACACGAACCCCTTCAGAGAGTGGCCAAAATTCTGGAAGAATACAGGAACTTGGGATCTTGGTAGGTGTTTCCCATCTGCAAGACAAGCAGCAGTCCATTCATCAATTGGCCTTGAGGAGTCATGCAAAGATTTCCACTAGACAGGACACATTCACGGCTGCTTTCTTCTCTCTACTCTCTTTAACCACAAACCCAGTGGGATCCACTGACATAGAAAGACTCACTAGTTAACAGTCCATTTCAAACCAACAAACAACAACAACAACAACAACAAACACGTTTTTCCTACATGATCTCAGAACATGAGACAAAATGCCAAATTGAAACACACACCCACTAAGACACACAAACCACCCCTGTATTTGGTCTGCATCTATCCACTCTGACCTCCGACTGGTGGGTGAAAATTTGTTCCCCAGCAGTGGCCGGTCCTGTCTCAGCTCTGGTCTCCTTGGCCTTCTCTGTGTAGTTGTCAGGAGCCAGCAATGAGCCAACACTTCTTTCTCAGGAAAGGCCCCTGTTCAGACCATTCAAGGCATTTGGCTACCCACACATCACCAAGTGCCAAGAAAGAATGACTCTGGCCTTGGTACAGAAAAAAACAAGGGAGCCCACTGGGACTGGAATTGCCTCTGGGTGCCTCGCCTCCTGGATCCCACGTTCAGAGAGTTCCATCACCAAGGAAGTGAGGTGAGGTCACTTCCTTCAGGGAAGTGAATGAGGTCACTGCCTTGGCAACCACTTTGTCCTAACAGTTGTTTCCAAGGGTCCCATGAGAGGGAGGCTGCCCCACCTTCCTGTGACTTTTTCACAAGTCATAAAGGTCTATATACCCTAGGAGTCCGGGATCAGCAACCCACCCAGGCCTGATTGTGTCCATCTTCCCTGCATTGAGAAGAGACAGGCTGATTCAGCCACATCCCTTCATCCTCACTGGGTTGTTGGCCATGGAAGATGACTTTAGACCTCACAGGTCCTACCTAGCTGCCTACATTGGCTCCAGGGATCATTTCTGCATCTACCTTTGAGCTTCTCAGCAGCTGGAGGATTCCCTACATACCTGTATGGCAAGATCAACTCAGGACCTGCTGTTATGTGAAAATAGATTGAGGGAACAGAGTCTGCTGCAGGGTCATATCAGGTTCGATTTGGCTTAGGAGTCATTCTGCTGGATGAATACGGGGATTGGGCAACTGGGATATTTATAAGAATGGAAGGTGAAAACTAGGTAAGAGCTGAAGCACACAAGGGTGTTGGGCCCTTGATTTGGATACATAGTTTTGAATGATGTTCTGCAGAGGTGAATCCTCTAAATCCATATACAATGGCATAAGATCTTGGACCTGGGACCACTGAATGTGAAAGAGAACTTCCAGTGATATTGAGATAGTAGACAGGATTCCAGTGTAGGGTAAGGAAGAAGAGTGAGTTTAGGATTTGGGCAAAAGGCCCTTTTAGCAATTGAATGAATTTCTATTAGAGTGTAAATGGGAATGTCAGCACACATGAAGAGTCAGTCACAACAAGGCACTTGGGGAAATAGATATCAATTGGGATGTTAGGAGATCGGGCCAAGTACAAAATGAGTGATAAGATCAGGGATATTTTCAACAGGGGGGTGGTTGAATACACTATCCTAGGAAGAAACAAGTGTACGCTCACCATAGGATTGAATATTGAAAACAATAGGCAAAGCGGACTTAGATGATTTTAGTAATCCATGCTCTCATTAAAATCAGGCTTTGGAAGAATCATAAGGTGAGTGTGAGTTTTGCATTTGGTGTCCAGAAGATGATGTGATGAAAGGAATACATGGAGGAGGTGACATGTGTATTTCTTCCACCATTTCTGGGCGCATGTTTTCAAACCCTGTCATTTAGAGTTTGGGGATAAAAATAGGTGCACCCTGGGTTTACGTATATAGAGATGATGCATGAATAGACCATAGGGTGAATAAAAAATATAACTGGTTACTATTTTAAATAATGGATTGAATTGATATTTTAAAAAATACATGAAATCTGGTATTCAGATAAACATTCAATCCAAGTAGGTGTACGTCTAGTGGTAATATTAGGGTTACTAATTACACCAAACTGTGAGTTTCGCTTCGAAAATGATGATGGAATTCAAAAGTAATGTTTTATAAAAGAAATCTCATGAAAAAGCAAGTAAAGCAACATGGAGAAATACATGGGTTCTGATACAGGGAGTGAATGTAAGTGAATCATATGCATGTCAATTTGTGAATATTGGATGAAATGATACATCCTATGATACGAAGAAATAGGAATTTAACAATTTTGAATGAAAATTTACTTCAAAATACACATCACGTCCCGTATGAATAGACTTTCATTGATGTTAAACTGGGTCACTTACTGAAGAAATACTAGGGTTAGTACTCAATATTCACTGAAGTTCATTTTGAGAATTCAGAAATGAATATGTATGTCAAGAAAATGTATATTTCTGAGAAATATCTTGTGAAAAGTTGATTATAAATCCACCCAGATGGACATTAAAGAATCAAGGTAGTATAAGTATTGACACAGAGATTGAATATTTCAAAGGGCAACATGAAAAACGAGTCTAAGATATATGCGAACACGTGCCACATAACAATCTTCCACTGTCATCCACCACAATGCCTTGACATTACTATCACCCCAAATAAGACACAATGAGAGAAGAAGAGGAACAAAATCTGTGAATACATATCTGGAATTGGAAATTCTGAGGAGCTCACAAACTTGGGTGTGGCACAAGAGATCCCAATGGTAGGGGACAGGGTAAACATTCCACAAACATGGAACTTTGCTGGCCTAATGACTTCTTGACTATCTGCCTCTGACATTTGTGCACTAGAAATATAGCTTTGTGCTTTAGCTTCCTTTGCAGTGAGACCAGGAAAGCTTGGTCTCAGTCTATGTGAACAGGAGGACATGGTTTCCTATTTCCCAATACGAACGGGAGGCAGCAGAGCTGAATCCTCTCTTTGTAGGTAACTGTGGCCGTTGGGGTATGAGTGTCTCCCTGGGGGGATTGTGAAGCCTTTGGCTCACAGTCCAGTTTTAATGGCATTTCTTGCAGCTTCCCTGGAGATTTGGTGTTTGTTTTTGAAATACATAAAGGTCAACCGGGACACGGTGCTGGAGGGAGCTCTGTCACATGGGGTGAGTCACGGTCTGACGGAAAAAACACAAACTGGGCTGCTACCCCATATATCTTTCCCACTTGACCGTAGCAACTTGATTCTGAGCATCGCACCAGATCCTCTCCCCACAACAACATGCCTTTCCATTTTAGGTTCTGCTGGCTGCACCTTGTGAGTCACATGTCATTTGGATACCAATGACAGAACCACAGGGGCTCACCACAGATGTTGGTCACACACCTGCACTCCATTGCTCCAGACCCAGTTCCCTGCTGGCTCCTACTCACTGACATCTCTGTTCTTCACCATGGTCATGAATTCCACTCAGACAAAAACAGCAATGGCGGGTTCAGTCATGATGAGCAACAGGAGATCTAAAGGTTCTCCAGGGATTTCTGGTCATGGGATTCTCAAAACCTTCATGTTATTGGCCTAGCCATATTTCAAGAATGAAGAAGTTGGCACTGTGGGTTTTGATTCATTCAGGAGCCATTAAGGGTTGAGGAATCTCCTGAGTCTCTAATGGCATCACACCAGAGTTCAAGCTGAGGTGGACCCACTCATCTTTTCCAACCACCACACAAAAGACCACTATTCTAACAAAAACACTCCCACATGGCCCTCCTCTTCTTCCATACAGATACTCATCATAACATTCTGGCTGGGGGTTTCCATAGGGGGAGAAGTCTAAGATGGTGTGCAAAGTAAGGTCTCATGCCCATCATGTGCCAAATGTCATGGTGGCCTGGACACCCTTCCTGAGAAACAGGATAGATAAAATGGGCCTGTAGTTAATACTGCTCTGCTTCTGAAATTCGAGGGCCTCCTGCCTGCCAGGGGTAGATTCTTTATGTGTACTGGACTCATGAAAACACCCAAACACCTGTGTGCCAGTTACTGGATGGCTTGCAACAACTCATTTGACCCAGAGGATCCCTGTTCTTACTTCATCGGTGTCAGGAGCCTGACCAGAGGAAGGCAAGAGACTTCATCCAATATTACACTTCTTTTTCATCCTTTTAGATGTGCATGGACACATGGGATTTTTCTTGAGTTTCCTGGGGTGCTGAGAATGTAATTCATGGCCACACACAGGGCCAAGAGTCTGATTCAGACACGGCCTTTACAAAGCAATTTACCTAAAAGGCACAGATTGGGCCTCTTCCTTTCCGTTTGAAACTGTTTTCTGGAGGATTCCCAAAGGAGTGCCCTAAGGCAAACACCTCCCTGACATTCAGGGGAACAGAACAATAGGGAGGAAAGAAGCCTGGAGAAAAACTTTTCTTTAATTGAACACTGTGGCACTGACAGCTCCTAATCATGCAACTTGGGTGGCTATCTATGCAAGCAGGGATTCTCCAGAGAGATCCTTACCAGTCATGGTAACTTTTACTTTTCTGAGATGCTTGGCATTCCCGTCAGCAATCCAGTCCATGGCCTTGTCACAGAGGCTTGAAGGTGGTACCCATCTGTTCACAAAAACACGAACCCCTTCAGAGAGTGGCCAAAATTCTGGAAGAATACAGAACTTGGGATCTTGTAGGTGTTTCCCATCTGCAAGACAAGCAGCAGTCCATTCATCAATTGGCCTTGAGGAGTCCTGCAAAGATTTCCACTAGACAGGACACATTCACGGCTGCTTTCTTCTCTCTACTCTCTTTAACCACAAACCCAGTGGGATCCACTGACATAGAAAGACTCACTAGTTAACAGTCCATTTCAAACCACAACAACCAACAACAACAACAACAACAACACGTTTTTCCTACATGATCTCAGAACATGAGACAAAATGCCAAATTGAAACACACACCCACTAAGACACACAAACCCACCCCTGTATTTGGTCTGCATCTATCCACTCTGACCTCCGACTGGTGGGTGAAAATTTGTTCCCCAGCAGTGGCCGGTCCTGTCTCAGCTCTGGTCTCCTTGGCCTTCTCTGTGTAGTTGTCAGGAGCCAGCAATGAGCCAACACTTCTTTCTCAGGAAAGGCCCCTGTTCAGACCATTCAAGGCATTTGGCTACCCACACATCACCAGGTGCCAAGAAAGAATGACTCTGGCCTTGGTACAGAAAAAAACAAGGGAGCCCACTGGGACTGGAATTGCCTCTGGGTGCCTCGCCTCCTGGATCCCACGTTCAGAGAGTTCCATCACCAAGGAAGTGAGGTGAGGTCACTTCCTTCAGGGAAGTGAATGAGGTCACTGCCTTGGCAACCACTTTGTCCTAACAGTTGTTTCCAAGGGTCCCATGAGAGGGAGGCTGCCCCACCTTCCTGTGACATTTTCACAAGTCATAAAGGTCTATATACCCTAGGAGCCCGGGATCAGCAACCCACCCAGGCCTGATTGTGTCCATCTTCCCTGCATTGAGAAGAGAGAGGCTGATTCAGCCACATCCCTTCATCCTCACTGGGTTGTTGGCCATGGAAGATGACTTTAGACCTCACAGGTCCCCTACCTAGCTGCCTACATTGGCTCCAGGGATCATTTCTGCATCTACCTTTGAGCTTCTCAGCAGCTGGAGGATTCCCTACATACCTGTATGGCAAGATCAACTCAGGACCTGCTGTTATGTGAAAATAGATTGAGGGAGCAGAGTCTGCTGCAGGGTCATATCAGGTTCGATTTGGCTTAGGAGTCATTCTGCTGGATGAATACGGGGATTGGGCAACTGGGATATTTATAAGAATGGAAGGTGAAAACTAGGTAAGAGCTGAAGCACACAAGGGTGTTGGGCCCTTGATTTGGATACATAGTTTTGAATGATGTTCTGCAGAGGTGAATCCTCTAAATCCATATACAATGGCATAAGATCTTGTACCTGGGACCACTGAATGTGAAAGAGAACTTCCAGTGATATTGAGATAGTAGACAGGATTCCAGTGTAGGGTAAGGAAGAAGAGTGAGTTTAGGATTTGGGCAAAAGGCCCTTTTAGCAATTGAATGAATTTCTATTAGAGTGTAAATGGGAATGTCAGCACACATGAAGAGTCAGTCACAACAAGGCACTTGGGGAAATAGATATCAATTGGGATGTTAGGAGATCGGGCAAAGTACAAAATGAGTGATAAGATCAGGGATATTTTCAACAGGGGGGTGGTTGAATACACCATTCTAGGAAGAAACAAGTGTACGCTCACCATAGGATTGAATATTGAAAACAATAGGCAAAGCGGACTTAGATGATTTTAGTAATCCATGCTCTCATTAAAATCAGGCTTTGGAAGAATCATAAGGTGAGTGTGAGTTTTGCATTTGGTGTCCAGAAGATGATGTGATGAAAGGAATACATGGAGGAGGTGACATGTGTATTTCTTCCACCATTTCTGGGAGCATGTTTTCAAACCCTGTCATTTACAGTTTGGGGATAAAAATAGGTGCACCCTGGGTTTACGTATATAGAGATGATGCATGAATAGACCATAGGGTGAATAAAAAATATAACTGGTTACTATTTTAAATAATGGATTGAATTGATATTTTAAAAAATACATGAAATCTGGTATTCAGATAAACATTCAATCCAAGTAGGTGTACGTCTAGTGGTAATATTAGGGTTACTAATTACACCAAACTGTGAGTTTTGCTTCGAAAATGATGATGGAATTCAAAAGTAATGTTTTATAAAAGAAATCTCATGAAAAAGCAAGTAAAGCAACATGGAGAAATACATGGGTTCTGATACAGGGAGTGAATGTAAGTGAATCATATGCATGTCAATTTGTGAATATTGGATGAAATGATACATCCTATGATACGAAGAAATAGGAATTTAACAATTTTGAATGAAAATTTACTTCAAAATACACATCACGTCCCGTATGAATAGACTTTCATTGATGTTAAACTGGGTCACTTACTGAAGAAATATTAGGGTTAGTACTCAATATTCACAGAAGTTCATTTTGAGAATTCAGAAATGAATATGTATGTCAAGAAAATGTATATTTCTGAGAAATAGCTTGTGAAAAGTTGATTATAAATCCACCCAGAGGGACATTAAAGAATCAAGGTAGTATAAGTATTGACACAGAGATTGAATATTTCAAAGGGCAACATGAAAAACGAGTCTAAGATATATGCGAACACGTGCCACATAACAATCTTCCACTGTCATCCACCACAATGCCTTGACATTACTATCACCCCAAATAAGACACAATGAGAGGAGAAGAGGAACAAAATCTGTGAATACATATCTGGAATTGGAAATTCTGAGGAGCTCACAAACTTGGGTGTGCACAAGAGATCCCAATGGTAGGGGACAGGTAAACATTCCACAAACATGGAACTTTGCTGGCCTAATGACTTCTTGACTATCTGCCTCTGACATTTGTGCACTAGAAATATAGCTTTGTGCTTTAGCTTCCTTTGCAGTGAGACCAGGAAAGCTTGGTCTCAGTCTATGTGAACAGGAGGACATGGTTTCCTATTTCCCAATACGAACGGGAGGCAGCAGAGCTGAATCCTCTCTTTGTAGGTAACTGTGGCCGTTGGGGTATGAGTGTCTCCCTGGGGGGATTGTGACGCTTTGGCTCACAGTCCAGTTTTAATGGCATTTCTTGCAGCTTCCCTGGAGATTTGGTGTTTGTTTTTGAAATACATAAAGGTCAACCGGGACACGGTGCTGGAGGGAGCTCTGTCACGTGGGGTGAGTCATGGTCTGACGGCAAAAACTCAAACTCGGCTGCTACCCCATATATCTTCCCACTTGAGCGTAGCAACTTGATTCTGAGCATCGCACCAGATCCTCTCCCCACAACAACATGCCTTTACATTTTAGGGTCTGCTGGCTGCACCTTGTCAGTCACATGTCATTTGGATACCAATGACAGAACCACAGGGGCTCACCACAGATGTTGGTCACACACCTGCACTCCATTGCTCCAGACCCAGTTCCCTGCTGGCTCCTACTCACTGACATCTCTGTTCTTCACCATGGTCATGAATTCCACTCAGTCAAAAACAGCAATGGCGGGTTCAGTCATGATGAACAACAGGAGATCTAAAGGTTCTCCAGGGATTTCTGGTCATGGGATTCTCAAAACCTTCATGTTATTGGCCTAGCCATATTTCAAGAATGAAGAAGTTGGCACTGTGGGTTTTGATTCATTCAGGAGCCATTAAGGGTTGAGGAATCTCCTGAGTCTCTAATGGCATCACACCAGAGTTCAAGCTGAGGTGGACCCACTCATCTTTTCCAACCACCACACAAAAGACCACTATTCTAACAAAAACACTCCCACATGGCCCTCCTCTTCTTCCATACAGATACTCATCATAACATTCTGGCTGGGGGTTTCCATAGGGGGAGAAGTCTAAGATGGTGTGCAAAGTAAGGTCTCATGCCCATCATGTGCCAAATGTCATGGTGGCCTGGACACCCTTCCTGAGAAACAGGATAGATAAAATGGGCCTGTAGTTAATACTGCTCTGCTTCTCAAATTCGAGGCCTCCTGCCTGCCAGGGGTAGATTCTTTATGTGTACTGGACTCATGAAAACACCCAAACACCTGTGTGCTAGTTACTGGATGGCTTGCAACAACTCATTTGACCCAGAGGATCCCTGTTCTTACTTCATCGGTGTCAGGAGCCTGACCAGAGGAAGGCAAGAGACTTCATCCAATATTACACTTCTTTTTCATCCTTTTAGATGTGCATGGACACATGGGATTTTTCTTGAGTTTCCTGGGGTGCTGAGAATGTAATTCACGGCCACACACAGGGCCAAGAGTCTGATTCAGACACGGCCTTTACAAAGCACTTTACCTAAAAGGCACAGATTGGGCCTCTTCCTTTCCGTTTGAAACTGTTTTCTGGAGGATTCCCAAAGGAGTGCCCTAAGGCAAACACCTCCCTGACATTCAGGGGAACAGAACAATAGGGAGGAAAGAAGCCTGGAGAAAAACTTTTCTTTAATTGAACACTGTGGCACTGACAGCTCCTAATCATGCAACTTGGGTGGCTATCTATGCAAGCAGGGATTCTCCAGAGAGATCCTTACCAGTCATGGTAACTTTTACTTTTCTGAGATGCTTGGCATTCCCGTCAGCAATCCAGTCCATGGCCTTGTCACAGAGCTTGAAGGTGGTACCCATCTTGTTCACAAAAACACGAACCCCTTCAGAGAGTGGCCAAAATTCTGGAAGAATACAGGAACTTGGGATCTTGGTAGGTGTTTCCCATCTGCAAGACAAGCAGCAGTCCATTCATCAATTGGCCTTGAGGAGTCCTGCAAAGATTTCCACTAGACAGGACACATTCACGGCTGCTTTCTTCTCTCTACTCTCTTTAACCACAAACCCAGTGGGATCCACTGACATAGAAAGACTCACTAGTTAACAGTCCATTTCAAACCAACAAACAACAACAACAACAACAACAAACACGTTTTTCCTACATGATCTCAGAACATGAGACAAAATGCCAAATTGAAACACACACCCACTAAGACACACAAACCACCCCTGTATTTGGTCTGCATCTATCCACTCTGACCTCCGACTGGTGGGTGAAAATTTGTTCCCCAGCAGTGGCCGGTCCTGTCTCAGCTCTGGTCTCCTTGGCCTTCTCTGTGTAGTTGTCAGGAGCCAGCAATGAGCCAACACTTCTTTCTCAGGAAAGGCCCCTGTTCAGACCATTCAAGGCATTTGGCTACCCACACATCACCAAGTGCCAAGAAAGAATGACTCTGGCCTTGGTACAGAAAAAAACAAGGGAGCCCACTGGGACTGGAATTGCCTCTGGGTGCCTCGCCTCCTGGATCCCACGTTCAGAGAGTTCCATCACCAAGGAAGTGAGGTGAGGTCACTTCCTTCAGGGAAGTGAATGAGGTCACTGCCTTGGCAACCACTTTGTCCTAACAGTTGTTTCCAAGGGTCCCATGAGAGGGAGGCTGCCCCACCTTCCTGTGACATTTTCACAAGTCATAAAGGTCTATATACCCTAGGAGCCCGGGATCAGCAACCCACCCAGGCCTGATTGTGTCCATCTTCCCTGCATTGAGAAGAGAGAGGCTGATTCAGCCACATCCCTTCATCCTCACTGGGTTGTTGGCCATGGAAGATGACTTTAGACCTCACAGGTCCTACCTAGCTGCCTACATTGGCTCCAGGGATCATTTCTGCATCTACCTTTGAGCTTCTCAGCAGCTGGAGGATTCCCTACATACCTGTATGGCAAGATCAACTCAGGACCTGCTGTTATGTGAAAATAGATTGAGGGAACAGAGTCTGCTGCAGGGTCATATCAGGTTCGATTTGGCTTAGGAGTCATTCTGCTGGATGAATACGGGGATTGGGCAACTGGGATATTTATAAGAATGGAAGGTGAAAACTAGGTAAGAGCTGAAGCACACAAGGGTGTTGGGCCCTTGATTTGGATACATAGTTTTGAATGATGTTCTGCAGAGGTGAATCCTCTAAATCCATATACAATGGCATAAGATCTTGTACCTGGGACCACTGAATGTGAAAGAGAACTTCCAGTGATATTGAGATAGTAGACAGGATTCCAGTGTAGGGTAAGGAAGAAGAGTGAGTTTAGGATTTGGGCAAAAGGCCCTTTTAGCAATTGAATGAATTTCTATTAGAGTGTAAATGGGAATGTCAGCACACATGAAGAGTCAGTCACAACAAGGCACTTGGGGAAATAGATATCAATTGGGATGTTCGGAGATCGGGCAAAGTACAAAATGAGTGATAAGATCAGGGATAGTTTCAACAGGGGGGTGGTTGAATACACCATCCTAGGAAGAAACAAGTGTACGCTCACCATAGGATTGAATATTGAAAACAATAGGCAAAGCGGACTTAGATGATTTTAGTAATCCATGCTCTCATTAAAATCAGGCTTTGGAAGAATCATAAGGTGAGTGTGAGTTTTGCATTTGGTGTCCAGAAGATGATGTGATGAAAGGAATACATGGAGGAGGTGACATGTGTATTTCTTCCACCATTTCTGGGAGCATGTTTTCAAACCCTGTCATTTACAGTTTGGGGATAAAAATAGGTGCACCCTGGGTTTACGTATATAGAGATGATGCATGAATAGACCATAGGGTGAATAAAAAATATAACTGGTTACTATTTTCAATAATGGATTGAATTGATATTTTAAAAAATACATGAAATCTGGTATTCAGATAAACATTCAATCCAAGTAGGTGTACGTCTAGTGGTAATATTAGGGTTACTAATTACACCAAACTGTGAGTTTTGCTTCGAAAATGATGATGGAATTCAAAAGTAATGTTTTATAAAAGAAATCTCATGAAAAAGCAAGTAAAGCAACATGGAGAAATACATGGGTTCTGATACAGGGAGTGAATCTAAGTGAATCATATGCATGTCAATTTGTGAATATTGGATGAAATGATACATCCTATGATACGAAGAAATAGGAATTTAACAATTTTGAATGAAAATTTACTTCAAAATACACATCACGTCCCGTATGAATAGACTTTCATTGATGTTAAACTGGGTCACTTACTGAAGAAATATTAGGGTTAGTACTCAATATTCACAGAAGTTCATTTTGAGAATTCAGAAATGAATATGTATGTCAAGAAAATGTATATTTCTGAGAAATAGCTTGTGAAAAGTTGATTATAAATCCACCCAGAGGGACATTAAAGAATCAAGGTAGTATAAGTATTGACACAGAGATTGAATATTTCAAAGGGCAACATGAAAAACGAGTCTAAGATATATGCGAACACGTGCCACATAACAATCTTCCACTGTCATCCACCACAATGCCTTGACATTACTATCACCCCAAATAAGACACAATGAGAGGAGAAGAGGAACAAAATCTGTGAATACATATCTGGAATTGGAAATTCTGAGGAGCTCAGAAACTTGGGTGTGGCACAAGAGATCCCAATGGTAGGGGACAGGGTAAACATTCCACAAACATGGAACTTTGCTGGCCTAATGACTTCTTGACTATCTGCCTCTGACATTTGTGCACTAGAAATATAGCTTTGTGCTTTAGCTTCCTTTGCAGTGAGACCAGGAAAGCTTGGTCTCAGTCTATGTGAACAGGAGGACATGGTTTCCTATTTCCCAATACGAACGGGAGGCAGCAGAGCTGAATCCTCTCTTTGTAGGTAACTGTGGCCGTTGGGGTATGAGTGTCTCCCTGGGGGGATTGTGAAGCCTTTGGCTCACAGTCCAGTTTTAATGGCATTTCTTGCAGCTTCCCTGGAGATTTGGTGTTTGTTTTTGAAATACATAAAGGTCAACCGGGACACGGTGCTGGAGGGAGCTCTGTCACGTGGGGTGAGTCATGGTCTGACGGCAAAAACACAAACACGGCTTCTACCCCATATATCTTTCCCACTTGAGCGTAGCAACTTGATTCTGAGCATCGCACCAGATCCTCTCCCCACAACAACATGCCTTTACATTTTAGGGTCTGCTGGCTGCACCTTGTCAGTCACATGTCATTTGGATACCAATGACAGAACCACAGGGGCTCACCACAGATGTTGGTCACACACCTGCACTCCATTGCTCCAGACCCAGTTCCCTGCTGGCTCCTACTCACTGACATCTCTGTTCTTCACCATGGTCATGAATTCCACTCAGTCAAAAACAGCAATGGCGGGTTCAGTCATGATGAACAACAGGAGATCTAAAGGTTCTCCAGGGATTTCTGGTCATGGGATTCTCAAAACCTTCATGTTATTGGCCTAGCCATATTTCAAGAATGAAGAAGTTGGCACTGTGGGTTTTGATTCATTCAGGAGCCATTAAGGGTTGAGGAATCTCCTGAGTCTCTAATGGCATCACACCAGAGTTCAAGCTGAGGTGGACCCACTCATCTTTTCCAACCACCACACAAAAGACCACTATTCTAACAAAAACACTCCCACATGGCCCTCCTCTTCTTCCATACAGATACTCATCATAACATTCTGGCTGGGGGTTTCCATAGGGGGAGAAGTCTAAGATGGTGTGCAAAGTAAGGTCTCATGCCCATCATGTGCCAAATGTCATGGTGGCCTGGACACCCTTCCTGAGAAACAGGATAGATAAAATGGGCCTGTAGTTAATACTGCTCTGCTTCTCAAATTCGAGGCCTCCTGCCTGCCAGGGGTAGATTCTTTATGTGTACTGGACTCATGAAAACACCCAAACACCTGTGTGCCAGTTACTGGATGGCTTGCAACAACTCATTTGACCCAGAGGATCCCTGTTCTTACTTCATCGGTGTCAGGAGCCTGACCAGAGGAAGGCAAGAGACTTCATCCAATATTACACTTCTTTTTCATCCTTTTAGATGTGCATGGACACATGGGATTTTTCTTGAGTTTCCTGGGGTGCTGAGAATGTAATTCACGGCCACACACAGGGCCAAGAGTCTGATTCAGACACGGCCTTTACAAAGCACTTTACCTAAAAGGCACAGATTGGGCCTCTTCCTTTCCGTTTGAAACTGTTTTCTGGAGGATTCCCAAAGGAGTGCCCTAAGGCAAACACCTCCCTGACATTCAGGGGAACAGAACAATAGGGAGGAAAGAAGCCTGGAGAAAAAACTTTTCTTTAATTGAACACTGTGGCACTGACAGCTCCTAATCATGCAACTTGGGTGGCTATCTATGCAAGCAGGGATTCTCCAGAGAGATCCTTACCAGTCATGGTAACTTTTACTTTTCTGAGATGCTTGGCATTCCCGTCAGCAATCCAGTCCATGGCCTTGTCACAGAGCTTGAAGGTGGTACCCATCTTGTTCACAAAAACACGAACCCCTTCAGAGAGTGGCCAAAATTCTGGAAGAATACAGGAACTTGGGATCTTGGTAGGTGTTTCCCATCTGCAAGACAAGCAGCAGTCCATTCATCAATTGGCCTTGAGGAGTCCTGCAAAGATTTCCACTAGACAGGACACATTCACGGCTGCTTTCTTCTCTCTACTCTCTTTAACCACAAACCCAGTGGGATCCACTGACATAGAAAGACTCACTAGTTAACAGTCCATTTCAAACCAACAAACAACAACAACAACAACAACAAACACGTTTTTCCTACATGATCTCAGAACATGAGACAAAATGCCAAATTGAAACACACACCCACTAAGACACACAAACCACCCCTGTATTTGGTCTGCATCTATCCACTCTGACCTCCGACTGGTGGGTGAAAATTTGTTCCCCAGCAGTGGCCGGTCCTGTCTCAGCTCTGGTCTCCTTGGCCTTCTCTGTGTAGTTGTCAGGAGCCAGCAATGAGCCAACACTTCTTTCTCAGGAAAGGCCCCTGTTCAGACCATTCAAGGCATTTGGCTACCCACACATCACCAGGTGCCAAGAAAGAATGACTCTGGCCTTGGTACAGAAAAAAACAAGGGAGCCCACTGGGACTGGAATTGCCTCTGGGTGCCTCGCCTCCTGGATCCCACGTTCAGAGAGTTCCATCACCAAGGAAGTGAGGTGAGGTCACTTCCTTCAGGGAAGTGAATGAGGTCACTGCCTTGGCAACCACTTTGTCCTAACAGTTGTTTCCAAGGGTCCCATGAGAGGGAGGCTGCCCCACCTTCCTGTGACTTTTTCACAAGTCATAAAGGTCTATATACCCTAGGAGCCCGGGATCAGCAACCCACCCAGGCCTGATTGTGTCCATCTTCCCTGCATTGAGAAGAGAGAGGCTGATTCAGCCACATCCCTTCATCCTCACTGGGTTGTTGGCCATGGAAGATGACTTTAGACCTCACAGGTCCTACCTAGCTGCCTACATTGGCTCCAGGGATCATTTCTGCATCTACCTTTGAGCTTCTCAGCAGCTGGAGGATTCCCTACATACCTGTATGGCAAGATCAACTCAGGACCTGCTGTTATGTGAAAATAGATTGAGGGAACAGAGTCTGCTGCAGGGTCATATCAGGTTCGATTTGGCTTAGGAGTCATTCTGCTGGATGAATACGGGGATTGGGCAACTGGGATATTTATAAGAATGGAAGGTGAAAACTAGGTAAGAGCTGAAGCACACAAGGGTGTTGGGCCCTTGATTTGGATACATAGTTTTGAATGATGTTCTGCAGAGGTGAATCCTCTAAATCCATATACAATGGCATAAGATCTTGTACCTGGGACCACTGAATGTGAAAGAGAACTTCCAGTGATATTGAGATAGTAGACAGGATTCCAGTGTAGGGTAAGGAAGAAGAGTGAGTTTAGGATTTGGGCAAAAGGCCCTTTTAGCAATTGAATGAATTTCTATTAGAGTGTAAATGGGAATGTCAGCACACATGAAGAGTCAGTCACAACAAGGCACTTGGGGAAATAGATATCAATTGGGATGTTCGGAGATCGGGCAAAGTACAAAATGAGTGATAAGATCAGGGATAGTTTCAACAGGGGGGTGGTTGAATACACCATCCTAGGAAGAAACAAGTGTACGCTCACCATAGGATTGAATATTGAAAACAATAGGCAAAGCGGACTTAGATGATTTTAGTAATCCATGCTCTCATTAAAATCAGGCTTTGGAAGAATCATAAGGTGAGTGTGAGTTTTGCATTTGGTGTCCAGAAGATGATGTGATGAAAGGAATACATGGAGGAGGTGACATGTGAATTTCTTCCACCATTTCTGGGAGCATGTTTTCAAACCCTGTCATTTACAGTTTGGGGATAAAAATAGGTGCACCCTGGGTTTACGTATATAGAGATGATGCATGAATAGACCATAGGGTGAATAAAAAATATAACTGGTTACTATTTTCAATAATGGATTGAATTGATATTTTAAAAAATACATGAAATCTGGTATTCAGATAAACATTCAATCCAAGTAGGTGTACGTCTAGTGGTAATATTAGGGTTACTAATTACACCAAACTGTGAGTTTTGCTTCGAAAATGATGATGGAATTCAAAAGTAATGTTTTATAAAAGAAATCTCATGAAAAAGCAAGTAAAGCAACATGGAGAAATACATGGGTTCTGATACAGGGAGTGAATCTAAGTGAATCATATGCATGTCAATTTGTGAATATTGGATGAAATGATACATCCTATGATACGAAGAAATAGGAATTTAACAATTTTGAATGAAAATTTACTTCAAAATACACATCACGTCCCGTATGAATAGACTTTCATTGATGTTAAACTGGGTCACTTACTGAAGAAATATTAGGGTTAGTACTCAATATTCACAGAAGTTCATTTTGAGAATTCAGAAATGAATATGTATGTCAAGAAAATGTATATTTCTGAGAAATAGCTTGTGAAAAGTTGATTATAAATCCACCCAGAGGGACATTAAAGAATCAAGGTAGTATAAGTATTGACACAGAGATTGAATATTTCAAAGGGCAACATGAAAAACGAGTCTAAGATATATGCGAACACGTGCCACATAACAATCTTCCACTGTCATCCACCACAATGCCTTGACATTACTATCACCCCAAATAAGACACAATGAGAGGAGAAGAGGAACAAAATCTGTGAATACATATCTGGAATTGGAAATTCTGAGGAGCTCACAAACTTGGGTGTGGCACAAGAGATCCCAATGGTAGGGGACAGGGTAAACATTCCACAAACATGGAACTTTGCTGGCCTAATGACTTCTTGACTATCTGCCTCTGACATTTGTGCACTAGAAATATAGCTTTGTGCTTTAGCTTCCTTTGCAGTGAGACCAGGAAAGCTTGGTCTCAGTCTATGTGAACAGGAGGACATGGTTTCCTATTTCCCAATACGAACGGGAGGCAGCAGAGCTGAATCCTCTCTTTGTAGGTAACTGTGGCCGTTGGGGTATGAGTGTCTCCCTGGGGGGATTGTGAAGCCTTTGGCTCACAGTCCAGTTTTAATGGCATTTCTTGCAGCTTCCCTGGAGATTTGGTGTTTGTTTTTGAAATACATAAAGGTCAACCGGGACACGGTGCTGGAGGGAGCTCTGTCACGTGGGGTGAGTCATGGTCTGACGGCAAAAACACAAACTCGGCTGCTACCCCATATATCTTTCCCACTTGAGCGTAGCAACTTGATTCTGAGCATCGCACCAGATCCTCTCCCCACAACAACATGCCTTTACATTTTAGGGTCTGCTGGCTGCACCTTGTCAGTCACATGTCATTTGGATACCAATGACAGAACCACAGGGGCTCACCACAGATGTTGGTCACACACCTGCACTCCATTGCTCCAGACCCAGTTCCCTGCTGGCTCCTACTCACTGACATCTCTGTTCTTCACCATGGTCATGAATTCCACTCAGTCAAAAACAGCAATGGCGGGTTCAGTCATGATGAACAACAGGAGATCTAAAGGTTCTCCAGGGATTTCTGGTCATGGGATTCTCAAAACCTTCATGTTATTGGCCTAGCCATATTTCAAGAATGAAGAAGTTGGCACTGTGGGTTTTGATTCATTCAGGAGCCATTAAGGGTTGAGGAATCTCCTGAGTCTCTAATGGCATCACACCAGAGTTCAAGCTGAGGTGGACCCACTCATCTTTTCCAACCACCACACAAAAGACCACTATTCTAACAAAAACACTCCCACATGGCCCTCCTCTTCTTCCATACAGATACTCATCATAACATTCTGGCTGGGGGTTTCCATAGGGGGAGAAGTCTAAGATGGTGTGCAAAGTAAGGTCTCATGCCCATCATGTGCCAAATGTCATGGTGGCCTGGACACCCTTCCTGAGAAACAGGATAGATAAAATGGGCCTGTAGTTAATACTGCTCTGCTTCTGAAATTCGAGGCCTCCTGCCTGCCAGGGGTAGATTCTTTATGTGTACTGGACTCATGAAAACACCCAAACACCTGTGTGCCAGTTACTGGATGGCTTGCAACAACTCATTTGACCCAGAGGATCCCTGTTCTTACTTCATCGGTGTCAGGAGCCTGACCAGAGGAAGGCAAGAGACTTCATCCAATATTACACTTCTTTTTCATCCTTTTAGATGTGCATGGACACATGGGATTTTTCTTGAGTTTCCTGGGGTGCTGAGAATGTAATTCACGGCCACACACAGGGCCAAGAGTCTGATTCAGACACGGCCTTTACAAAGCACTTTACCTAAAAGGCACAGATTGGGCCTCTTCCTTTCCGTTTGAAACTGTTTTCTGGAGGATTCCCAAAGGAGTGCCCTAAGGCAAACACCTCCCTGACATTCAGGGGAACAGAACAATAGGGAGGAAAGAAGCCTGGAGAAAAACTTTTCTTTAATTGAACACTGTGGCACTGACAGCTCCTAATCATGCAACTTGGGTGGCTATCTATGCAAGCAGGGATTCTCCAGAGAGATCCTTACCAGTCATGGTAACTTTTACTTTTCTGAGATGCTTGGCATTCCCGTCAGCAATCCAGTCCATGGCCTTGTCACAGAGCTTGAAGGTGGTACCCATCTTGTTCACAAAAACACGAACCCCTTCAGAGAGTGGCCAAAATTCTGGAAGAATACAGGAACTTGGGATCTTGGTAGGTGTTTCCCATCTGCAAGACAAGCAGCAGTCCATTCATCAATTGGCCTTGAGGAGTCCTGCAAAGATTTCCACTAGACAGGACACATTCACGGCTGCTTTCTTCTCTCTACTCTCTTTAACCACAAACCCAGTGGGATCCACTGACATAGAAAGACTCACTAGTTAACAGTCCATTTCAAACCAACAAACAACAACAACAACAACAACAAACACGTTTTTCCTACATGATCTCAGAACATGAGACAAAATGCCAAATTGAAACACACACCCACTAAGACACACAAACCACCCCTGTATTTGGTCTGCATCTATCCACTCTGACCTCCGACTGGTGGGTGAAAATTTGTTCCCCAGCAGTGGCCGGTCCTGTCTCAGCTCTGGTCTCCTTGGCCTTCTCTGTGTAGTTGTCAGGAGCCAGCAATGAGCCAACACTTCTTTCTCAGGAAAGGCCCCTGTTCAGACCATTCAAGGCATTTGGCTACCCACACATCACCAGGTGCCAAGAAAGAATGACTCTGGCCTTGGTACAGAAAAAAACAAGGGAGCCCACTGGGACTGGAATTGCCTCTGGGTGCCTCGCCTCCTGGATCCCACGTTCAGAGAGTTCCATCACCAAGGAAGTGAGGTGAGGTCACTTCCTTCAGGGAAGTGAATGAGGTCACTGCCTTGGCAACCACTTTGTCCTAACAGTTGTTTCCAAGGGTCCCATGAGAGGGAGGCTGCCCCACCTTCCTGTGACATTTTCACAAGTCATAAAGGTCTATATACCCTAGGAGCCCGGGATCAGCAACCCACCCAGGCCTGATTGTGTCCATCTTCCCTGCATTGAGAAGAGAGAGGCTGATTCAGCCACATCCCTTCATCCTCACTGGGTTGTTGGCCATGGAAGATGACTTTAGACCTCACAGGTCCTACCTAGCTGCCTACATTGGCTCCAGGGATCATTTCTGCATCTACCTTTGAGCTTCTCAGCAGCTGGAGGATTCCCTACATACCTGTATGGCAAGATCAACTCAGGACCTGCTGTTATGTGAAAATAGATTGAGGGAACAGAGTCTGCTGCAGGGTCATATCAGGTTCGATTTGGCTTAGGAGTCATTCTGCTGGATGAATACGGGGATTGGGCAACTGGGATATTTATAAGAATGGAAGGTGAAAACTAGGTAAGAGCTGAAGCACACAAGGGTGTTGGGCCCTTGATTTGGATACATAGTTTTGAATGATGTTCTGCAGAGGTGAATCCTCTAAATCCATATACAATGGCATAAGATCTTGGACCTGGGACCACTGAATGTGAAAGAGAACTTCCAGTGATATTGAGATAGTAGACAGGATTCCAGTGTAGGGTAAGGAAGAAGAGTGAGTTTAGGATTTGGGCAAAAGGCCCTTTTAGCAATTGAATGAATTTCTGTTAGAGTGTAAATGGGAATGTCATCACACATGAAGAGTCAGTCACAACAAGGCACTTGGGGAAATAGATATCAATTGGGATGTTAGGAGATCGGGCAAAGTACAAAATGAGTGATAAGATCAGGGATATTTTCAACAGGGGGGTGGTTGAATACACCATCCTAGGAAGAAACAAGTGTACGCTCACCATAGGATTGAATATTGAAAACAATAGGCAAAGCGGACTTAGATGATTTTAGTAATCCATGCTCTCATTAAAATCAGGCTTTGGAAGAATCATAAGGTGAGTGTGAGTTTTGCATTTGGTGTCCAGAAGATGATGTGATGAAAGGAATACATGGAGGAGGTGACATGTGTATTTCTTCCACCATTTCTGGGAGCATGTTTTCAAACCCTGTCATTTACAGTTTGGGGATAAAAATAGGTGCACCCTGGGTTTACGTATATAGAGATGATGCATGAATAGACCATAGGGTGAATAAAAAATATAACTGGTTACTATTTTAAATAATGGATTGAATTGATATTTTAAAAAATACATGAAATCTGGTATTCAGATAAACATTCAATCCAAGTAGGTGTACGTCTAGTGGTAATATTAGGGTTACTAATTACACCAAACTGTGAGTTTTGCTTCGAAAATGATGATGGAATTCAAAAGTAATGTTTTATAAAAGAAATCTCATGAAAAAGCAAGTAAAGCAACATGGAGAAATACATGGGTTCTGATACAGGGAGTGAATCTAAGTGAATCATATGCATGTCAATTTGTGAATATTGGATGAAATGATACATCCTATGATACGAAGAAATAGGAATTTAACAATTTTGAATGAAAATTTACGTCAAAATACACATCACGTCCCGTATGAATAGACTTTCATTGATGTTAAACTGGGTCACTTACTGAAGAAATATTAGGGTTAGTACTCAATATTCACTGAAGTTCATTTTGAGAATTCAGAAATGAATATGTATGTCAAGAAAATGTATATTTCTGAGAAATAGCTTGTGAAAAGTTGATTATAAATCCACCCAGAGGGACATTAAAGAATCAAGGTAGTATAAGTATTGACACAGAGATTGAATATTTCAAAGGGCAAAATGAAAAACGAGTCTAAGATATATGCGAACACGTGCCACATAACAATCTTCCACTGTCATCCACCACAATGCCTTGACATTACTATCACCCCAAATAAGACACAATGAGAGGAGAAGAGGAACAAAATCTGTGAATACATATCTGGAATTGGAAATTCTGAGGAGCTCACAAACTTGGGTGTGGCACAAGAGATCCCAATGGTAGGGGACAGGGTAAACATTCCACAAACATGGAACTTTGCTGGCCTAATGACTTCTTGACTATCTGCCTCTGACATTTGTGCACTAGAAATATAGCTTTGTGCTTTAGCTTCCTTTGCAGTGAGACCAGGAAAGCTTGGTCTCAGTCTATGTGAACAGGAGGACATGGTTTCCTATTTCCCAATACGAACGGGAGGCAGCAGAGCTGAATCCTCTCTTTGTAGGTAACTGTGGCCGTTGGGGTATGAGTGTCTCCCTGGGGGGATTGTGAAGCCTTTGGCTCACAGTCCAGTTTTAATGGCATTTCTTGCAGCTTCCCTGGAGATTTGGTGTTTGTTTTTGAAATACATAAAGGTCAACCGGGACACGGTGCTGGAGGGAGCTCTGTCACGTGGGGTGAGTCATGGTCTGACGGCAAAAACACAAACTCGGCTGCTACCCCATATATCTTTCCCACTTGAGCGTAGCAACTTGATTCTGAGCATCGCACCAGATCCTCTCCCCACAACAACATGCCTTTACATTTTAGGGTCTGCTGGCTGCACCTTGTCAGTCACATGTCATTTGGATACCAATGACAGAACCACAGGGGCTCACCACAGATGTTGGTCACACACCTGCACTCCATTGCTCCAGACCCAGTTCCCTGCTGGCTCCTACTCACTGACATCTCTGTTCTTCACCATGGTCATGAATTCCACTCAGTCAAAAACAGCAATGGCGGGTTCAGTCATGATGAACAACAGGAGATCTAAAGGTTCTCCAGGGATTTCTGGTCATGGGATTCTCAAAACCTTCATGTTATTGGCCTAGCCATATTTCAAGAATGAAGAAGTTGGCACTGTGGGTTTTGATTCATTCAGGAGCCATTAAGGGTTGAGGAATCTCCTGAGTCTCTAATGGCATCACACCAGAGTTCAAGCTGAGGTGGACCCACTCATCTTTTCCAACCACCACACAAAAGACCACTATTCTAACAAAAACACTCCCACATGGCCCTCCTCTTCTTCCATACAGATACTCATCATAACATTCTGGCTGGGGGTTTCCATAGGGGGAGAAGTCTAAGATGGTGTGCAAAGTAAGGTCTCATGCCCATCATGTGCCAAATGTCATGGTGGCCTGGACACCCTTCCTGAGAAACAGGATAGATAAAATGGGCCTGTAGTTAATACTGCTCTGCTTCTCAAATTCGAGGCCTCCTGCCTGCCAGGGGTAGATTCTTTATGTGTACTGGACTCATGAAAACACCCAAACACCTGTGTGCCAGTTACTGGATGGCTTGCAACAACTCATTTGACCCAGAGGATCCCTGTTCTTACTTCATCGGTGTCAGGAGCCTGACCAGAGGAAGGCAAGAGACTTCATCCAATATTACACTTCTTTTTCATCCTTTTAGATGTGCATGGACACATGGGATTTTTCTTGAGTTTCCTGGGGTGCTGAGAATGTAATTCACGGCCACACACAGGGCCAAGAGTCTGATTCAGACACGGCCTTTACAAAGCACTTTACCTAAAAGGCACAGATTGGGCCTCTTCCTTTCCGTTTCAAACTGTTTTCTGGAGGATTCCCAAAGGAGTGCCCTGCCGCAGTCTGACTGGGCACAATTCAGGAGCCACTTGTCAAAAGAAACAAACTTTATTTTTAAAACTACAAACGCCAAACAAAACAGCTCCTCAGGAAAAACCCTCAGAGCCCAACTGCCACCACTGGCTTCCAGAAGCCTCTCCCCCCACAAACCACACCACCTCCCACAATCCTCCTGCTCTTGAGGCCGATTGGCTGGGTCGCGTTGGCGGAGCCAAAGAAGTCCCCCAATGAGCAGTTCCGTAGTCTGAAGGGCAGGGAAACAGCCCAATGAACATGACTGCAGAGGAGCCAATCAGCTAGATGTTGCTGGGGTCACTGTGAGCTAATCATCAGCTGGCAGCTTGAAGGGCAGGGAAACAGCCCAATGAACATCGCCGCAGAGGAGCCAATCAGCTAGATGTTGCTGGGGCCACTGTGAGCCAATCATCAGCCGGCAGCTGGGAGTTTGCTGGCAGCTGGAAGTTTTCTGGGGCCCCTTTGGCTGTGGCTCTCAACATCTCCCCCTCTCTGTTTAAACAACAAGCATGTGGCTTAGGGACCGTGCCTGCCTTAGGTTGTCCAATACTACATATGGTCCTTACCCGTCTTCGGATGAGCTGACCTCAGGGCGTCAGCCTCCTGTCTTAGGTTGGTACCATTGTAATTGGATCTTACCCGTCATTGACTACCGGTCCAGTATACAGCCACACCTGTGGAGAGGTACCAGCGGGCGGGGTGAGGTTCTTTGCCTCACCTCTGTTGGCCCCCAAATAGCTGAACGATCATGACAAGCAGAAGAGAGGAAGATATACCAAGCCAATTGACAGCTCTTGTTGGAAAAATTGTACCACCAATGACATCATCAGCAAAAATACTCCAACACTACCACAAGTCGCTGCACCAACAGATAGTTCACAATGCATACAAGTGAGTTAAGCGGTTCAGTGATGGCTATTGCAGAGACTGTAGATTAGTTTTATCTTTGTCTTCACCGGCACAGGGATGAAGATAGGAATTCTGGCAATAATGGCTAAAGAAAAAATTATATAACATTCTAGAAGGTACTAAAAGAAAACAATTTTCTTAACAATTTACATTGTCTTCACTGGCACTGGGATGAAGATAGAAATTCTGGCAATAATAGCTAAAGAAAACATTGTGTAACATTCCAGAAGGCACTAAAAGAAAACAATTTTCTTAACAATTTACATTATCTCCACCGGCACTGGGATGAAGATAAGAATTTTGACAATAATGGTTAATATTAATAATTGTGTAACATTCTAGAAGGCACTAAAAGAAAACAATTTTCTTAACAATTTACATTATCTTGAAAAGAATTATTAAATATAATGAAAAGGATAGGTGAAAGTAAACAAACAGATCTGTTAGCTTTTTTTTTGTTTACATATTAAAACAATTCTTAACAGTTATTTACCCAATTTAAATTAAACCATTTAAATCACGTGAATAAAAAAAAAATTTTTTGGATCCATTTTTTTTTTTTTATGAGCGCTCATCATATATGATATATGGACATATGTACATTCAAACACAAAACACAAGTGTGCACACATAATATAATACATACAACACATAACATAATGGTAAAGGCCTTATAACTTTTTACAGGTGAAATCTCCATTGCAATGTTTAAAAATTCTATAGTAAAAAAAAATATATAGAACTGATCAGCAAAACATTAACCTAGGTCTATATGAGCTCAAAAAACAAAATAGAATAAAATAGATATTGAAAAAAGCATCCTGGTTCTGTTGCAGATGTAAGGATAGCCAAATTGGAGTTTTGGATATCAGCTGTTATGGATTTGAGCTAAATCATCTTCTTTTTGGTCTGTAGAAATTGCTTTAGTTAATCTCTCTGGAATCCAAATCGGCTGCTGTTCTCCCTGTGGAAACACAAAAACAGGCCCCCGACTCCAGACAATCACTGGGTCAGGACTTTAGTTAATCTCTCCGGAATCCAAATCGGCTGCTGTTCTTCCTGTGGAAACACACAAACAGACCCCCGACTCCAGACAATTACTGGGTCAGGACCTTTCCACTGTCCTGTTAGAATATCTTTCCAAAGTACCTTGGGCTTATGTACATTTTTTGGACACATATGCCTTTCTGCAGCACTAAGTCCTGATGAATCCAAATTTAAAAAGTTTAGAGTAAAAAGGGTTATTTTAAGTTTATCTTTGGGGAATATATACCCCTTCCCAATTCCGTCTTTTTGCTTGAATAATGCCGCAGTCTGACTGGGCACAATTCAGGAGCCACTTGTCAAAAGAAACAAACTTTATTTTTAAAACTACAAACGCCAAACAAAACAGCTCCTCAGGAAAAACCCTCAGAGCCCAACTGCCACCACTGGCTTCCAGAAGCCTCTCCCCCCACAAACCACACCACCTCCCACAATCCTCCTGCTCTTGAGGCCGATTGGCTGGGTCGCGTGGGCGGAGACAAAGAAGTCCCCCAATGAGCAGTTCCGTAGTCTGAAGGGCAGGGAAACAGCCCAATGAACATGACTGCAGAGGAGCCAATCAGCTAGATGTTGCTGGGGTCACTGTGAGCCAATCATCAGCTGGCAGCTTGAAGGGCAGGGAAACAGCCCAATGAACATCGCCGCAGAGGAGCCAATCAGCTAGATGTTGCTGGGGCCACTGTGAGCCAATCATCAGCCGGCAGCTGGGAGTTTGCTGGCAGCTGGAAGTTTTCTGGGGCCCCTTTGGCTGTGGCTCTCAACATCGCCCTAAGGCAAACACCTCCCTGACATTCAGGGGAACAGAACAATAGGGAGGAAAGAAGCCTGGAGAAAAACTTTTCTTTAATTGAACACTGTGGCACTGACAGCTCCTAATCATGCAACTTGGGTGGCTATCTATGCAAGCAGGGTTTCTCCAGAGAGATCCTTACCAGTCATGCTAATTTTTACTTTTCTGAGATGCTTGGCATTCCCGTCAGCAATCCAGTCCATGGCCTTGTCACAGAGCTTGAAGGTGGTACCCATCTTGTTCACAAAAACACGAACCCCTTCAGAGAGTGGCCAAAATTCTGGAAGAATACAGGAACTTGGGATCTTGGTAGGTGTTTCCCATCTGCAAGACAAGCAGCAGTCCATTCATCAATTGGCCTTGAGGAGTCCTGCAAAGATTTCCACTAGGCAGGACACATTCACGGCTGCATTCTTCTCTCTACTCTCTTTAACCACAAACCCAGTGGGATCCACTGACTGTATAGAAAGACTCACTAGTTAACAGTCCATTTCAAACCAACAAACAACAACAACAACAACAAACACGTTTTTCCTACATGATCTCAGAACATGAGACAAAATGCCAAATTGAAACACACACCCACTAAGACACACAAACCACCCCTGTATTTGGTCTGCATCTATCCACTCTGACCTCTGACTGGTGGGTGAAAGTTTGTTCCCCAGCAGTGGCCGGTCCTGTCTCAGCTCTGGTCTCCTTGGCCATCTCTGTGTAGTTGTCAGGAGCCAGCAATGAGCCAACACTTCTTTCTCAGGAAAGGCCCCTGTTCAGACCATTCAAGGCATTTGGCTACCCACACATCACCAGGTGCCAAGAAAGAATGACTCTGGCCTTGGTACAGAAAAAACAAGGGAGCCCACTGGGACTAGAATTGCCTCTGGGTGCCTCGCCTCCTGGATCCCACGTTCAGAGAGTTCCATCACCAAGGAAGTGAGGTGAGGTCACTTCCTTCAGGGAAGTGAATGAGGTCACTGCCTTGGCAACCACTTTGTCCTAACAGTTGTTTCCAAGGGTCCCATGAGAGGGAGGCTGCCCCACCTTCCTGTGACATTTTCACAAGTCATAAAGGTCTATATACCCTAGGAGCCCGGGATCAGCAACCCACCCAGGCCTGATTGTGTCCATCTTCCCTGCATTGAGAAGAGAGAGGCTGATTCAGCCACATCCCTTCATCCTCACTGGGTTGTTGGCCATGGAAGATGACTTTAGACCTCACAGGTCCTACCTAGCTGCCTACATTGGCTCCAGGGATCATTTCTGCATCTACCTTTGAGCTTCTCAGCAGCTGGAGGATTCCCTACATAGCTGTATGGCAAGATCAACTCAGGACCTGCTGTTATGTGAAAATAGATTGAGGGAACAGGGTCTGCTTCAGGGTCATATCAGGTTCGATTTGGCTTAGGTGTCATTCTGCTGGATGAATACGGGGATTGGGCAACTGGGATATTTATAAGAATGGAAGGTGAAAACTATGTAAGAGCTGAAGCACACAAGGGTGTTGGGCCCTTGATTTGGATACATAGTTTTGAATGATGTTCTGCAGAGGTGAATCCTCTAAATCCATATACAATGCATAAGATCTTGTACCTGGGACCACTGAATGTGAAAGAGAACTTCCAGTGATATTGAGATAGTAGACAGGATTCCAGTGGAGGGTAAGGAAGAAGAGTGAGTTTAGGATTTGGGCAAAAGGCCCTTTTTGCAATTGAATGAATTTCTATTAGAGTGTAAATGGGAATGTCAGCACACATGAAGAGTCAGTCACAACAAGGCACTTGGGGAAATAGATATCAATTGGGATGTTAGGAGATCGGGCCAAGTACAAAATGAGTGATAAGATCAGGGATATTTTCAACAGGGCGGTGGTTGAATACACTATCCTAGGAAGAAACAAGTGTACGCTCACCATAGGATTGAATATTGAAAACAATAGGCAAAGCGGACTTAGATGATTTTAGTAATCCATGCTCTCATTAAAATCAGGCTTTGGAAGAATCATAAGGTGAGTGTGAGTTTTGCATTTGGTGTCCAGAAGATGATGGGATGAAAGGAATACAGGGAGGAGGTGACATGTGTATTTCTTCCACCATTTCTGGGAGCATGTTTTCAAACCCTGTCCAATTTAGAGTTTGGGGATAAAAATAGGTGCACCCTGGGTTTACGTATATAGAGATGATGCATGAATAGACCATAGGGTGAATAAAAAATATAACTGGTTACTATTTTCAATAATGGATTGAATTGATATTTTAAAAAATACATGAAATCTGGTATTCAGATAAACATTCAATCCAAGTAGGTGTACGTCTAGTGGCAATATTAGGGTTACTAATTACACCAAACTGTGAGTTTTGCTTCGAAAATGATGATGGAATTCAAAAGTAATGTTTTATAAAAGAAATCTCATGAAAAAGCAAGTAAAGCAACATGGAGAAGTACATGGGTTCTGATACAGGGAGTGAATGTAAGTGAATCATATGCATGTCAATTTGTGAATATTGGATGCAATGATACATCCTATGATACGAAGAAATAGGAATTTAACAATTTTGAATGAAAATTTACTTCAAAATACACATCACGTCCCGTATGAATAGACTTTCATTGATGTTAAACTGGGTCACTTACTGAAGAAATATTAGGGTTAGTACTCAATATTCACTGAAGTTCATTTTGAGAATTCAGAAATGAATATGTATGTCAAGAAAATGTATATTTCTGAGAAATATCTTGTGAAAAGTTGATTATAAATCCACCCAGATGGACATTAAAGAATCAAGGTAGTATAAGTATTGACACAGCGATTCAATATTTCAAAGGGCAAAATGAAAAATGAGTCTAAGATATATGGGAACATGTGCCACATAACAATCTTCCACTGTTATCCACCACAATGCCTTGACATTACTATCACCCCAAATAAGACACAACGAGAGGAGAAGAGGAACAAAATCTGTGAATACATATCTGGAATTGGAAATTCTGAGGAGCTCACAAACTTGGGTGTGGCACAAGAGATCCCAATGGTAGGGGACAGGGTAAACATTCCACAAACATGGAACTTTGCTGGCCAAATGACTTCTTGACTATCTGCCTCTGACATTTGTGCACTAGAAATATAGCTTTGTGCTTTAGCTTCCTTTGCAGTGAGACCAGGAAAGCTTGGTCTCAGTCTATGTGAACAGGAGGACATGCTTTCCTTATTCCCAATACGAACAGGAGGCAGCAGAGCTGAATCTTCTCTTTGTAGGTAACTGTGGCCGTTGGGGTATGAGTGTCTCCCTGGGGGGATTGTGAAGCCTTTGGCTCACAGTCCAGTTTTAATGGCATTTCTTGCAGCTTCCCTGGAAATTTGGTGTTTGTTTTTGAAATACCTAAAGGTCAACCGGGACACAGTGCTGGAGGGAGCTCTGTCACGTGGGGTGAGTCAGGGTCTGACGGAAAAAACACAAACTGGGCTGCTACCCCATATATCTTTCCCACTTGAGCGTAGCAACTTGATTCTGAGCATCGCACCAGATCCTCTCCCCACAACAACATGCCTTTACATTTTAGGGTCTGCTGGCTGCACCTTGTCAGTCACATGTCATTTGGATACCAATGACAGAACCACAGGGGCTCACCACAGATGTTGGTCACACACCTGCACTCCATTGCTCCAGACCCAGTTCCCTGCTGGCTCCTACTCACTGACATCTCTGTTCTTCACCATGGTCATGAATTCCACTCAGTCAAAAACGGCAATGGCGGGTTCAGTCATGATGAGCAACAGGAGATCTAAAGGTTCTCCAGGGATTTCTGGTCATGGGATTCTCAAAACCTTCATGTTATTGGCCTAGCCATATCTCAAGAATGAAGAAGTTGGCACTGTGGGTTTTGATTCATTCAGGAGCCATTAAGGGTTGAGGAATCTCCTGAGTCTCTAATGGCATCACACCAGAGTTCAAGCTGAGGTGGACCCACTCATCTTTTCCAACCACCACACAAAAGACCACTATTCTAACAAAAACACTCCCACATGGCCCTCCTCTTCTTCCATACAGATACTCATCATAACATTCTGGCTGGGGGTTTCCATAGGGGGAGAAGTCTAAGATGGTGTGCAAAGTAAGGTCTCATGCCCATCATGTGCCAAATGTCATGGTGGCCTGGACACCCTTCCTGAGAAACAGGATAGATAAAATGGGCCTGTAGTTAATACTGCTCTGCTTCTCAAATTCGAGGCCTCCTGCCTGCCAGGGGTAGATTCTTTATGTGTACTGGACTCATGAAAACACCCAAACACCTGTGTGCTAGTTACTGGATGGCTTGCAACAACTCATTTGACCCAGAGGATCCCTGTTCTTACTTCATCGGTGTCAGGAGCCTGACCAGAGGAAGGCAAGAGACTTCATCCAATATTACACTTCTTTTTCATCCTTTTAGATGTGCATGGACACATGGGATTTTTCTTGAGTTTCCTGGGGTGCTGAGAATGTAATTCACGGCCACACACAGGGCCAAGAGTCTGATTCAGACACGGCCTTTACAAAGCACTTTACCTAAAAGGCACAGATTGGGCCTCTTCCTTTCCATTTGAAACTGTTTTCTGGAGGATTCCCAAAGGAGTGCCCTAAGGCAAACACCTCCCTGACATTCAGGGGAACAGAACAATAGGGAGGAAAGAAGCCTGGAGAAAAACTTTAATTGAACACTGTGGCACTGACAGCTCCTAATCATGCAACTTGGGTGGCTATCTATGCAAGCAGGGTTTCTCCAGAGAGATCCTTACCAGTCATGCTAATTTTTACTTTTCTGAGATGCTTGGCATTCCCGTCAGCAATCCAGTCCATGGCCTTGTCACAGAGCTTGAAGGTGGTACCCATCTTGTTCACAAAAACACGAACCCCTTCAGAGAGTGGCCAAAATTCTGGAAGAATACAGGAACTTGGGATCTTGGTAGGTGTTTCCCATCTGCAAGACAAGCAGCAGTCCATTCATCAATTGGCCTTGAGGAGTCCTGCAAAGATTTCCACTAGGCAGGACACATTCACGGCTGCATTCTTCTCTCTACTCTCTTTAACCACAAACCCAGTGGGATCCACTGACTGTATAGAAAGACTCACTAGTTAACAGTCCATTTCAAACCAACAAACAACAACAACAACAACAAACACGTTTTTCCTACATGATCTCAGAACATGAGACAAAATGCCAAATTGAAACACACACCCACTAAGACACACAAACCACCCCTGTATTTGGTCTGCATCTATCCACTCTGACCTCTGACTGGTGGGTGAAAGTTTGTTCCCCAGCAGTGGCCGGTCCTGTCTCAGCTCTGGTCTCCTTGGCCATCTCTGTGTAGTTGTCAGGAGCCAGCAATGAGCCAACACTTCTTTCTCAGGAAAGGCCCCTGTTCAGACCATTCAAGGCATTTGGCTACCCACACATCACCAGGTGCCAAGAAAGAATGACTCTGGCCTTGGTACAGAAAAAACAAGGGAGCCCACTGGGACTAGAATTGCCTCTGGGTGCCTCGCCTCCTGGATCCCACGTTCAGAGAGTTCCATCACCAAGGAAGTGAGGTGAGGTCACTTCCTTCAGGGAAGTGAATGAGGTCACTGCCTTGGCAACCACTTTGTCCTAACAGTTGTTTCCAAGGGTCCCATGAGAGGGAGGCTGCCCCACCTTCCTGTGACATTTTCACAAGTCATAAAGGTCTATATACCCTAGGAGCCCGGGATCAGCAACCCACCCAGGCCTGATTGTGTCCATCTTCCCTGCATTGAGAAGAGAGAGGCTGATTCAGCCACATCCCTTCATCCTCACTGGGTTGTTGGCCATGGAAGATGACTTTAGACCTCACAGGTCCTACCTAGCTGCCTACATTGGCTCCAGGGATCATTTCTGCATCTACCTTTGAGCTTCTCAGCAGCTGGAGGATTCCCTACATACCTGTATGGCAAGATCAACTCAGGACCTGCTGTTATGTGAAAATAGATTGAGGGAACAGAGTCTGCTGCAGGGTCATATCAGGTTCGATTTGGCTTAGGAGTCATTCTGCTGGATGAATACGGGGATTGGGCAACTGGGATATTTATAAGAATGGAAGGTGAAAACTAGGTAAGAGCTGAAGCACACAAGGGTGTTGGGCCCTTGATTTGGATACATAGTTTTGAATGATGTTCTGCAGAGGTGAATCCTCTAAATCCATATACAATGGCATAAGATCTTGGACCTGGGACCACTGAATGTGAAAGAGAACTTCCAGTGATATTGAGATAGTAGACAGGATTCCAGTGTAGGGTAAGGAAGAAGAGTGAGTTTAGGATTTGGGCAAAAGGCCCTTTTAGCAATTGAATGAATTTCTATTAGAGTGTAAATGGGAATGTCAGCACACATGAAGAGTCAGTCACAACAAGGCACTTGGGGAAATAGATATCAATTGGGATGTTAGGAGATCGGGCCAAGTACAAAATGAGTGATAAGATCAGGGATATTTTCAACAGGGGGGTGGTTGAATACACTATCCTAGGAAGAAACAAGTGTACGCTCACCATAGGATTGAATATTGAAAACAATAGGCAAAGCGGACTTAGATGATTTTAGTAATCCATGCTCTCATTAAAATCAGGCTTTGGAAGAATCATAAGGTGAGTGTGAGTTTTGCATTTGGTGTCCAGAAGATGATGTGATGAAAGGAATACATGGAGGAGGTGACATGTGTATTTCTTCCACCATTTCTGGGAGCATGTTTTCAAACCCTGTCATTTACAGTTTGGGGATAAAAATAGGTGCACCCTGGGTTTACGTATATAGAGATGATGCATGAATAGACCATAGGGTGAATAAAAAATATAACTGGTTACTATTTTCAATAATGGATTGAATTGATATTTTAAAAAATACATGAAATCTGGTATTCAGATAAACATTCAATCCAAGTAGGTGTACGTCTAGTGGCAATATTAGGGTTACTAATTACACCAAACTGTGAGTTTTGCTTCGAAAATGATGATGGAATTCAAAAGTAATGTTTTATAAAAGAAATCTCATGAAAAAGCAAGTAAAGCAACATGGAGAAGTACATGGGTTCTGATACAGGGAGTGAATGTAAGTGAATCATATGCATGTCAATTTGTGAATATTGGATGCAATGATACATCCTATGATACGAAGAAATAGGAATTTAACAATTTTGAATGAAAATTTACTTCAAAATACACATCACGTCCCGTATGAATAGACTTTCATTGATGTTAAACTGGGTCACTTACTGAAGAAATATTAGGGTTAGTACTCAATATTCACTGAAGTTCATTTTGAGAATTCAGAAATGAATATGTATGTCAAGAAAATGTATATTTCTGAGAAATATCTTGTGAAAAGTTGATTATAAATCCACCCAGATGGACATTAAAGAATCAAGGTAGTATAAGTATTGACACAGCGATTCAATATTTCAAAGGGCAAAATGAAAAATGAGTCTAAGATATATGGGAACATGTGCCACATAACAATCTTCCACTGTTATCCACCACAATGCCTTGACATTACTATCACCCCAAATAAGACACAACGAGAGGAGAAGAGGAACAAAATCTGTGAATACATATCTGGAATTGGAAATTCTGAGGAGCTCACAAACTTGGGTGTGGCACAAGAGATCCCAATGGTAGGGGACAGGGTAAACATTCCACAAACATGGAACTTTGCTGGCCAAATGACTTCTTGACTATCTGCCTCTGACATTTGTGCACTAGAAATATAGCTTTGTGCTTTAGCTTCCTTTGCAGTGAGACCAGGAGAGCTTGGTCTCAGTCTATGTGAACAGGAGGACATGCTTTCCTTATTCCCAATACGAACAGGAGGCAGCAGAGCTGAATCTTCTCTTTGTAGGTAACTGTGGCCGTTGGGGTATGAGTGTCTCCCTGGGGGGATTGTGAAGCCTTTGGCTCACAGTCCAGTTTTAATGGCATTTCTTGCAGCTTCCCTGGAAATTTGGTGTTTGTTTTTGAAATACCTAAAGGTCAACCGGGACACAGTGCTGGAGGGAGCTCTGTCACGTGGGGTGAGTCAGGGTCTGACGGAAAAAACACAAACTGGGCTGCTACCCCATATATCTTTCCCACTTGAGCGTAGCAACTTGATTCTGAGCATCGCACCAGATCCTCTCCCCACAACAACATGCCTTTCCATTTTAGGGTCTGCTGGCTGCACCTTGTCAGTCACATGTCATTTGGATACCAATGACAGAACCACAGGGGCTCACCACAGATGTTGGTCACACACCTGCACTCCATTGCTCCAGACCCAGTTCCCTGCTGGCTCCTACTCACTGACATCTCTGTTCTTCACCATGGTCATGAATTCCACTCAGTCAAAAACAGCAATGGCGGGTTCAGTCATGATGAGCAACAGGAGATCTAAAGGTTCTCCAGGGATTTCTGGTCATGGGATTCTCAAAACCTTCATGTTATTGGCCTAGCCATATTTCAAGAATGAAGAAGTTGGCACTGTGGGTTTTGATTCATTCAGGAGCCATTAAGGGTTGAGGAATCTCCTGAGTCTCTAATGGCATCACACCAGAGTTCAAGCTGAGGTGGACCCACTCATCTTTTCCAACCACCACACAAAAGACCACTATTCTAACAAAAACACTCCCACATGGCCCTCCTCTTCTTCCATACAGATACTCATCATAACATTCTGGCTGGGGGTTTCCATAGGGGGAGAAGTCTAAGATGGTGTGCAAAGTAAGGTCTCATGCCCATCATGTGCCAAATGTCATGGTGGCCTGGACACCCTTCCTGAGAAACAGGATAGATAAAATGGGCCTGTAGTTAATACTGCTCTGCTTCTCAAATTCGAGGCCTCCTGCCTGCCAGGGGTAGATTCTTTATGTGTACTGGACTCATGAAAACACCCAAACACCTGTGTGCTAGTTACTGGATGGCTTGCAACAACTCATTTGACCCAGAGGATCCCTGTTCTTACTTCATCGGTGTCAGGAGCCTGACCAGAGGAAGGCAAGAGACTTCATCCAATATTACACTTCTTTTTCATCCTTTTAGATGTGCATGGACACATGGGATTTTTCTTGAGTTTCCTGGGGTGCTGAGAATGTAATTCACGGCCACACACAGGGCCAAGAGTCTGATTCAGACACGGCCTTTACAAAGCACTTTACCTAAAAGGCACAGATTGGGCCTCTTCCTTTCCGTTTGAAACTGTTTTCTGGAGGATTCCCAAAGGAGTGCCCTAAGGCAAACACCTCCCTGACATTCAGGGGAACAGAACAATAGGGAGGAAAGAAGCCTGGAGAAAAACTTTAATTGAACACTGTGGCACTGACAGCTCCTAATCATGCAACTTGGGTGGCTATCTATGCAAGCAGGGTTTCTCCAGAGAGATCCTTACCAGTCATGCTAATTTTTACTTTTCTGAGATGCTTGGCATTCCCGTCAGCAATCCAGTCCATGGCCTTGTCACAGAGCTTGAAGGTGGTACCCATCTTGTTCACAAAAACACGAACCCCTTCAGAGAGTGGCCAAAATTCTGGAAGAATACAGGAACTTGGGATCTTGGTAGGTGTTTCCCATCTGCAAGACAAGCAGCAGTCCATTCATCAATTGGCCTTGAGGAGTCCTGCAAAGATTTCCACTAGGCAGGACACATTCACGGCTGCATTCTTCTCTCTACTCTCTTTAACCACAAACCCAGTGGGATCCACTGACTGTATAGAAAGACTCACTAGTTAACAGTCCATTTCAAACCAACAAACAACAACAACAACAACAAACACGTTTTTCCTACATGATCTCAGAACATGAGACAAAATGCCAAATTGAAACACACACCCACTAAGACACACAAACCACCCCTGTATTTGGTCTGCATCTATCCACTCTGACCTCTGACTGGTGGGTGAAAGTTTGTTCCCCAGCAGTGGCCGGTCCTGTCTCAGCTCTGGTCTCCTTGGCCATCTCTGTGTAGTTGTCAGGAGCCAGCAATGAGCCAACACTTCTTTCTCAGGAAAGGCCCCTGTTCAGACCATTCAAGGCATTTGGCTACCCACACATCACCAGGTGCCAAGAAAGAATGACTCTGGCCTTGGTACAGAAAAAACAAGGGAGCCCACTGGGACTAGAATTGCCTCTGGGTGCCTCGCCTCCTGGATCCCACGTTCAGAGAGTTCCATCACCAAGGAAGTGAGGTGAGGTCACTTCCTTCAGGGAAGTGAATGAGGTCACTGCCTTGGCAACCACTTTGTCCTAACAGTTGTTTCCAAGGGTCCCATGAGAGGGAGGCTGCCCCACCTTCCTGTGACATTTTCACAAGTCATAAAGGTCTATATACCCTAGGAGCCCGGGATCAGCAACCCACCCAGGCCTGATTGTGTCCATCTTCCCTGCATTGAGAAGAGAGAGGCTGATTCAGCCACATCCCTTCATCCTCACTGGGTTGTTGGCCATGGAAGATGACTTTAGACCTCACAGGTCCTACCTAGCTGCCTACATTGGCTCCAGGGATCATTTCTGCATCTACCTTTGAGCTTCTCAGCAGCTGGAGGATTCCCTACATACCTGTATGGCAAGATCAACTCAGGACCTGCTGTTATGTGAAAATAGATTGAGGGAACAGAGTCTGCTGCAGGGTCATATCAGGTTCGATTTGGCTTAGGAGTCATTCTGCTGGATGAATACGGGGATTGGGCAACTGGGATATTTATAAGAATGGAAGGTGAAAACTAGGTAAGAGCTGAAGCACACAAGGGTGTTGGGCCCTTGATTTGGATACATAGTTTTGAATGATGTTCTGCAGAGGTGAATCCTCTAAATCCATATACAATGGCATAAGATCTTGGACCTGGGACCACTGAATGTGAAAGAGAACTTCCAGTGATATTGAGATAGTAGACAGGATTCCAGTGTAGGGTAAGGAAGAAGAGTGAGTTTAGGATTTGGGCAAAAGGCCCTTTTAGCAATTGAATGAATTTCTATTAGAGTGTAAATGGGAATGTCAGCACACATGAAGAGTCAGTCACAACAAGGCACTTGGGGAAATAGATATCAATTGGGATGTTAGGAGATCGGGCCAAGTACAAAATGAGTGATAAGATCAGGGATATTTTCAACAGGGGGGTGGTTGAATACACTATCCTAGGAAGAAACAAGTGTACGCTCACCATAGTATTGAATATTGAAAACAATAGGCAAAGCGGACTTAGATGATTTTAGTAATCCATGCTCTCATTAAAATCAGGCTTTGGAAGAATCATAAGGTGAGTGTGAGTTTTGCATTTGGTGTCCAGAAGATGATGTGATGAAAGGAATACATGGAGGAGGTGACATGTGTATTTCTTCCACCATTTCTGGGAGCATGTTTTCAAACCCTGTCATTTACAGTTTGGGGATAAAAATAGGTGCACCCTGGGTTTACGTATATAGAGATGATGCATGAATAGACCATAGGGTGAATAAAAAATATAACTGGTTACTATTTTCAATAATGGATTGAATTGATATTTTAAAAAATACATGAAATCTGGTATTCAGATAAACATTCAATCCAAGTAGGTGTACGTCTAGTGGTAATATTAGGGTTACTAATTACACCAAACTGTGAGTTTTGCTTCGAAAATGATGATGGAATTCAAAAGTAATGTTTTATAAAAGAAATCTCATGAAAAAGCAAGTAAAGCAACATGGAGAAGTACATGGGTTCTGATACAGGGAGTGAATCTAAGTGAATCATATGCATGTCAATTTGTGAATATTGGATGAAATGATACATCCTATGATACGAAGAAATAGGAATTTAACAATTTTGAATGAAAATTTACGTCAAAATACACATCACGTCCCGTATGAATAGACTTTCTTTGATGTTAAACTGGGTCACTTACTGAAGAAATATTAGGGTTAGTACTCAATATTCACTGAAGTTCATTTTGAGAATTCAGAAATGAATATGTATGTCAAGAAAATGTATATTTCTGAGAAATATCTTGTGAAAAGTGGATTATAAATCCACCCAGATGGACATTAAAGAATCAAGGTAGTATAAGTATTGACACAGAGATTCAATATTTCAAAGGGCAAAATGAAAAACGAGTCTAAGATATATGCGAACACGTGCCACATAACAATCTTCCACTGTCATCCACCACAATGCCTTGACATTACTATCACCCCAAATAAGACACAATGAGAGGAGAAGAGGAACAAAATCTGTGAATACATATCTGGAATTGGAAATTCTGAGGAGCTCACAAACTTGGGTGTGGCACAAGAGATCCCAATGGTAGGGGACAGGGTAAACATTCCACAAACATGGAACTTTGCTGGCCTAATGACTTCTTGACTATCTGCCTCTGACATTTGTGCACTAGAAATAGAGCTTTGTGCTTTAGCTTCCTTTGCAGTGAGACCAGGAAAGCTTGGTCTCAGTCTATGTGAACAGGAGGACATGGATTCCTATTTCCCAATACGAACGGGAGGCAGCAGAGCTGAATCCTCTCTTTGTAGGTAACTGTGGCCGTTGGGGTATGAGTGTCTCCCTGGGGGGATTGTGAAGCCTTTGGCTCACAGTCCAGTTTTAATGGCATTTCTTGCAGCTTCCCTGGAGATTTGGTGTTTGTTTTTGAAATACATAAAGGTCAACCGGGACACGGTGCTGGAGGGAGCTCTGTCACGTGGGGTGAGTCAGGGTCTGACGGAAAAAACACAAACTGGGCTGCTACCCCATATATCTTTCCCACTTGAGCGTAGCAACTTGATTCTGAGCATCGCACCAGATCCTCTCCCCACAACAACATGCCTTTCCATTTTAGGGTCTGCTGGCTGCACCTTGTCAGTCACATGTCATTTGGATACCAATGACAGAACCACAGGGGCTCACCACAGATGTTGGTCACACACCTGCACTCCATTGCTCCAGACCCAGTTCCCTGCTGGCTCCTACTCACTGACATCTCTGTTCTTCACCATGGTCATGAATTCCACTCAGTCAAAAACAGCAATGGCGGGTTCAGTCATGATGAGCAACAGGAGATCTAAAGGTTCTCCAGGGATTTCTGGTCATGGGATTCTCAAAACCTTCATGTTATTGGCCTAGCCATATTTCAAGAATGAAGAAGTTGGCACTGTGGGTTTTGATTCATTCAGGAGCCATTAAGGGTTGAGGAATCTCCTGAGTCTCTAATGGCATCACACCAGAGTTCAAGCTGAGGTGGACCCACTCATCTTTTCCAACCACCACACAAAAGACCACTATTCTAACAAAAACACTCCCACATGGCCCTCCTCTTCTTCCATACAGATACTCATCATAACATTCTGGCTGGGGGTTTCCATAGGGGGAGAAGTCTAAGATGGTGTGCAAAGTAAGGTCTCATGCCCATCATGTGCCAAATGTCATGGTGGCCTGGACCCCCTTCCTGAGAAACAGGATAGATAAAATGGGCCTGTAGTTAATACTGCTCTGCTTCTCAAATTCGAGGCCTCCTGCCTGCCAGGGGTAGATTCTTTATGTGTACTGGACTCATGAAAACACCCAAACACCTGTGTGCTAGTTACTGGATGGCTTGCAACAACTCATTTGACCCAGAGGATCCCTGTTCTTACTTCATCGGTGTCAGGAGCCTGACCAGAGGAAGGCAAGAGACTTCATCCAATATTACACTTCTTTTTCATCCTTTTAGATGTGCATGGACACATGGGATTTTTCTTGAGTTTCCTGGGGTGCTGAGAATGTAATTCACGGCCACACACAGGGCCAAGAGTCTGATTCAGACACGGCCTTTACAAAGCACTTTACCTAAAAGGCACAGATTGGGCCTCTTCCTTTCCGTTTGAAACTGTTTTCTGGAGGATTCCCAAAGGAGTGCCCTAAGGCAAACACCTCCCTGACATTCAGGGGAACAGAACAATAGGGAGGAAAGAAGCCTGGAGAAAAACTTTTCTTTAATTGAACACTGTGGCACTGACAGCTCCTAATCATGCAACTTGGGTGGCTATCTATGCAAGCAGGGATTCTCCAGAGAGATCCTTACCAGTCATGCTAACTTTTACTTTTCTGAGATGCTTGGCATTCCCGTCAGCAATCCAGTCCATGGCCTTGTCACAGAGCTTGAAGGTGGTACCCATCTTGTTCACAAAAACACGAACCCCTTCAGAGAGTGGCCAAAATTCTGGAAGAATACAGGAACTTGGGATCTTGGTAGGTGTTTCCCATCTGCAAGACAAGCAGCAGTCCATTCATCAATTGGCCTTGAGGAGTCCTGCAAAGATTTCCACTAGACAGGACACATTCACGGCTGCTTTCTTCTCTCTACTCTCTTTAACCACAAACCCAGTGGGATCCACTGACATAGAAAGACTCACTAGTTAACAGTCCATTTCAAACCAACAAACAACAGCAACAACAACAACAAACACGTTTTTCCTACATGATCTCAGAACATGAGACAAAATGCCAAATTGAAACACACACCCACTAAGACACACAAACCACCCCTGTATTTGGTCTGCATCTATCCACTCTGACCTCCGACTGGTGGGTGAAAATTTGTTCCCCAGCAGTGGCCGGTCCTGTCTCAGCTCTGGTCTCCTTGGCCTTCTCTGTGTAGTTGTCAGGAGCCAGCAATGAGCCAACACTTCTTTCTCAGGAAAGGCCCCTGTTCAGACCATTCAAGGCATTTGGCTACCCACACATCACCAGGTGCCAAGAAAGAATGACTCTGGCCTTGGTACAGAAAAAAACAAGGGAGCCCACTGGGACTGGAATTGCCTCTGGGTGCCTCGCCTCCTGGATCCCACGTTCAGAGAGTTCCATCACCAAGGAAGTGAGGTGAGGTCACTTCCTTCAGGGAAGTGAATGAGGTCACTGCCTTGGCAACCACTTTGTCCTAACAGTTGTTTCCAAGGGTCCCATGAGAGGGAGGCTGCCCCACCTTCCTGTGACATTTTCACAAGTCATAAAGGTCTATATACCCTAGGAGCCCGGGATCAGCAACCCACCCAGGCCTGATTGTGTCCATCTTCCCTGCATTGAGAAGAGAGAGGCTGATTCAGCCACATCCCTTCATCCTCACTGGGTTGTTGGCCATGGAAGATGACTTTAGACCTCACAGGTCCTACCTAGCTGCCTACATTGGCTCCAGGGATCATTTCTGCATCTACCTTTGAGCTTCTCAGCAGCTGGAGGATTCCCTACATACCTGTATGGCAAGATCAACTCAGGACCTGCTGTTATGTGAAAATAGATTGAGGGAGCAGAGTCTGCTGCAGGGTCATATCAGGTTCGATTTGGCTTAGGAGTCATTCTGCTGGATGAATACGGGGATTGGGCAACTGGGATATTTATAAGAATGGAAGGTGAAAACTAGGTAAGAGCTGAAGCACACAAGGGTGTTGGGCCCTTGATTTGGATACATAGTTTTGAATGATGTTCTGCAGAGGTGAATCCTCTAAATCCATATACAATGGCATAAGATCTTGGACCTGGGACCACTGAATGTGAAAGAGAACTTCCAGTGATATTGAGATAGTAGACAGGATTCCAGTGTAGGGTAAGGAAGAAGAGTGAGTTTAGGATTTGGGCAAAAGGCCCTTTTAGCAATTGAATGAATTTCTATTAGAGTGTAAATGGGAATGTCAGCACACATGAAGAGTCAGTCACAACAAGGCACTTGGGGAAATAGATATCAATTGGGATGTTAGGAGATCGGGCCAAGTACAAAATGAGTGATAAGATCAGGGATATTTTCAACAGGGGGGTGGTTGAATACACTATCCTACGAAGAAACAAGTGTACGCTCACCATAGGATTGAATATTGAAAACAATAGGCAAAGCGGACTTAGATGATTTTAGTAATCCATGCTCTCATTAAAATCAGGCTTTGGAAGAATCATAAGGTGAGTGTGAGTTTTGCATTTGGTGTCCAGAAGATGATGTGATGAAAGGAATACATGGAGGAGGTGACATGTGTATTTCTTCCACCATTTCTGGGAGCATGTTTTCAAACCCTGTCATTTACAGTTTGGGGATAAAAATAGGTGCACCCTGGGTTTACGTATATAGAGATGATGCATGAATAGACCATAGGGTGAATAAAAAATATAACTGGTTACTATTTTCAATAATGGATTGAATTGATATTTTAAAAAATACATGAAATCTGGTATTCAGATAAACATTCAATCCAAGTAGGTGTACGTCTAGTGGTAATATTAGGGTTACTAATTACACCAAACTGTGAGTTTTGCTTCGAAAATGATGATGGAATTCAAAAGTAATGTTTTATAAAAGAAATCTCATGAAAAAGCAAGTAAAGCAACATGGAGAAATACATGGGTTCTGATACAGGGAGTGAATCTAAGTGAATCATATACATGTCAATTTGTGAATATTGGATGAAATGATACATCCTATGATACGAAGAAATAGGAATTTAACAATTTTGAATGAAAATTTACGTCAAAATACACATCACGTCCCGTATGAATAGACTTTCATTGATGTTAAACTGGGTCACTTACTGAAGAAATATTAGGGTTAGTACTCAATATTCACTGAAGTTCATTTTGAGAATTCAGAAATGAATATGTATGTCAAGAAAATGTATATTTCTGAGAAATATCTTGTGAAAAGTGGATTATAAATCCACCCAGATGGACATTAAAGAATCAAGGTAGTATAAGTATTGACACAGAGATTCAATATTTCAAAGGGCAAAATGAAAAACGAGTCTAAGATATATGCGAACACGTGCCACATAACAATCTTCCACTGTCATCCACCACAATGCCTTGACATTACTATCACCCCAAATAAGACACAATGAGAGGAGAAGAGGAACAAAATCTGTGAATACATATCTGGAATTGGAAATTCTGAGGAGCTCACAAACTTGGGTGTGGCACAAGAGATCCCAATGGTAGGGGACAGGGTAAACATTCCACAAACATGGAACTTTGCTGGCCTAATGACTTCTTGACTATCTGCCTCTGACATTTGTGCACTAGAAATAGAGCTTTGTGCTTTAGCTTCCTTTGCAGTGAGACCAGGAAAGCTTGGTCTCAGTCTATGTGAACAGGAGGACATGGATTCCTATTTCCCAATACGAACGGGAGGCAGCAGAGCTGAATCCTCTCTTTGTAGGTAACTGTGGCCGTTGGGGTATGAGTGTCTCCCTGGGGGGATTGTGAAGCCTTTGGCTCACAGTCCAGTTTTAATGGCATTTCTTGCAGCTTCCCTGGAGATTTGGTGTTTGTTTTTGAAATACATAAAGGTCAACCGGGACACGGTGCTGGAGGGAGCTCTGTCACGTGGGGTGAGTCAGGGTCTGACGGAAAAAACACAAACTGGGCTGCTACCCCATATATCTTTCCCACTTGAGCGTAGCAACTTGATTCTGAGCATCGCACCAGATCCTCTCCCCACAACAACATGCCTTTCCATTTTAGGGTCTGCTGGCTGCACCTTGTCAGTCACATGTCATTTGGATACCAATGACAGAACCACAGGGGCTCACCACAGATGTTGGTCACACACCTGCACTCCATTGCTCCAGACCCAGTTCCCTGCTGGCTCCTACTCACTGACATCTCTGTTCTTCACCATGGTCATGAATTCCACTCAGTCAAAAACAGCAATGGCGGGTTCAGTCATGATGAGCAACAGGAGATCTAAAGGTTCTCCAGGGATTTCTGGTCATGGGATTCTCAAAACCTTCATGTTATTGGCCTAGCCATATTTCAAGAATGAAGAAGTTGGCACTGTGGGTTTTGATTCATTCAGGAGCCATTAAGGGTTGAGGAATCTCCTGAGTCTCTAATGGCATCACACCAGAGTTCAAGCTGAGGTGGACCCACTCATCTTTTCCAACCACCACACAAAAGACCACTATTCTAACAAAAACACTCCCACATGGCCCTCCTCTTGTTCCATACAGATACTCATCATAACATTCTGGCTGGGGGTTTCCATAGGGGGAGAAGTCTAAGATGGTGTGCAAAGTAAGGTCTCATGCCCATCATGTGCCAAATGTCATGGTGGCCTGGACCCCCTTCCTGAGAAACAGGATAGATAAAATGGGCCTGTAGTTAATACTGCTCTGCTTCTCAAATTCGAGGCCTCCTGCCTGCCAGGGGTAGATTCTTTATGTGTACTGGACTCATGAAAACACCCAAACACCTGTGTGCTAGTTACTGGATGGCTTGCAACAACTCATTTGACCCAGAGGATCCCTGTTCTTACTTCATCGGTGTCAGGAGCCTGACCAGAGGAAGGCAAGAGACTTCATCCAATATTACACTTCTTTTTCATCCTTTTAGATGTGCATGGACACATGGGATTTTTCTTGAGTTTCCTGGGGTGCTGAGAATGTAATTCACGGCCACACACAGGGCCAAGAGTCTGATTCAGACACGGCCTTTACAAAGCACTTTACCTAAAAGGCACAGATTGGGCCTCTTCCTTTCCGTTTGAAACTGTTTTCTGGAGGATTCCCAAAGGAGTGCCCTAAGGCAAACACCTCCCTGACATTCAGGGGAACAGAACAATAGGGAGGAAAGAAGCCTGGAGAAAAACTTTTCTTTAATTGAACACTGTGGCACTGACAGCTCCTAATCATGCAACTTGGGTGGCTATCTATGCAAGCAGGGATTCTCCAGAGAGATCCTTACCAGTCATGGTAACTTTTACTTTTCTGAGATGCTTGGCATTCCCGTCAGCAATCCAGTCCATGGCCTTGTCACAGAGCTTGAAGGTGGTACCCATCTTGTTCACAAAAACACGAACCCCTTCAGAGAGTGGCCAAAATTCTGGAAGAATACAGGAACTTGGGATCTTGGTAGGTGTTTCCCATCTGCAAGACAAGCAGCAGTCCATTCATCAATTGGCCTTGAGGAGTCCTGCAAAGATTTCCACTAGACAGGACACATTCACGGCTGCTTTCTTCTCTCTACTCTCTTTAACCACAAACCCAGTGGGATCCACTGACATAGAAAGACTCACTAGTTAACAGTCCATTTCAAACCAACAAACAACAACAACAACAACAACAAACACGTTTTTCCTACATGATCTCAGAACATGAGACAAAATGCCAAATTGAAACACACACCCACTAAGACACACAAACCACCCCTGTATTTGGTCTGCATCTATCCACTCTGACCTCCGACTGGTGGGTGAAAATTTGTTCCCCAGCAGTGGCCGGTCCTGTCTCAGCTCTGGTCTCCTTGGCCTTCTCTGTGTAGTTGTCAGGAGCCAGCAATGAGCCAACACTTCTTTCTCAGGAAAGGCCCCTGTTCAGACCATTCAAGGCATTTGGCTACCCACACATCACCAGGTGCCAAGAAAGAATGACTCTGGCCTTGGTACAGAAAAAAACAAGGGAGCCCACTGGGACTGGAATTGCCTCTGGGTGCCTCGCCTCCTGGATCCCACGTTCAGAGAGTTCCATCACCAAGGAAGTGAGGTGAGGTCACTTCCTTCAGGGAAGTGAATGAGGTCACTGCCTTGGCAACCACTTTGTCCTAACAGTTGTTTCCAAGGGTCCCATGAGAGGGAGGCTGCCCCACCTTCCTGTGACATTTTCACAAGTCATAAAGGTCTATATACCCTAGGAGCCCGGGATCAGCAACCCACCCAGGCCTGATTGTGTCCATCTTCCCTGCATTGAGAAGAGAGAGGCTGATTCAGCCACATCCCTTCATCCTCACTGGGTTGTTGGCCATGGAAGATGACTTTAGACCTCACAGGTCCTACCTAGCTGCCTACATTGGCTCCAGGGATCATTTCTGCATCTACCTTTGAGCTTCTCAGCAGCTGGAGGATTCCCTACATACCTGTATGGCAAGATCAACTCAGGACCTGCTGTTATGTGAAAATAGATTGAGGGAGCAGAGTCTGCTGCAGGGTCATATCAGGTTCGATTTGGCTTAGGAGTCATTCTGCTGGATGAATACGGGGATTGGGCAACTGGGATATTTATAAGAATGGAAGGTGAAAACTAGGTAAGAGCTGAAGCACACAAGGGTGTTGGGCCCTTGATTTGGATACATAGTTTTGAATGATGTTCTGCAGAGGTGAATCCTCTAAATCCATATACAATGGCATAAGATCTTGGACCTGGGACCACTGAATGTGAAAGAGAACTTCCAGTGATATTGAGATAGTAGACAGGATTCCAGTGTAGGGTAAGGAAGAAGAGTGAGTTTAGGATTTGGGCAAAAGGCCCTTTTAGCAATTGAATGAATTTCTATTAGAGTGTAAATGGGAATGTCAGCACACATGAAGAGTCAGTCACAACAAGGCACTTGGGGAAATAGATATCAATTGGGATGTTAGGAGATCGGGCCAAGTACAAAATGAGTGATAAGATCAGGGATATTTTCAACAGGGGGGTGGTTGAATACACTATCCTACGAAGAAACAAGTGTACGCTCACCATAGGATTGAATATTGAAAACAATAGGCAAAGCGGACTTAGATGATTTTAGTAATCCATGCTCTCATTAAAATCAGGCTTTGGAAGAATCATAAGGTGAGTGTGAGTTTTGCATTTGGTGTCCAGAAGATGATGTGATGAAAGGAATACATGGAGGAGGTGACATGTGTATTTCTTCCACCATTTCTGGGAGCATGTTTTCAAACCCTGTCATTTACAGTTTGGGGATAAAAATAGGTGCACCCTGGGTTTACGTATATAGAGATGATGCATGAATAGACCATAGGGTGAATAAAAAATATAACTGGTTACTATTTTAAATAATGGATTGAATTGATATTTTAAAAAATACATGAAATCTGGTATTCAGATAAACATTCAATCCAAGTAGGTGTACGTCTAGTGGTAATATTAGGGTTACTAATTACACCAAACTGTGAGTTTTGCTTCGAAAATGATGATGGAATTCAAAAGTAATGTTTTATAAAAGAAATCTCATGAAAAAGCAAGTAAAGCAACATGGAGAAATACATGGGTTCTGATACAGGGAGTGAATCTAAGTGAATCATATACATGTCAATTTGTGAATATTGGATGAAATGATACATCCTATGATACGAAGAAATAGGAATTTAACAATTTTGAATGAAAATTTACGTCAAAATACACATCACGTCCCGTATGAATAGACTTTCATTGATGTTAAACTGGGTCACTTACTGAAGAAATATTAGGGTTAGTACTCAATATTCACTGAAGTTCATTTTGAGAATTCAGAAATGAATATGTATGTCAAGAAAATGTATATTTCTGAGAAATATCTTGTGAAAAGTGGATTATAAATCCACCCAGATGGACATTAAAGAATCAAGGTAGTATAAGTATTGACACAGAGATTCAATATTTCAAAGGGCAAAATGAAAAACGAGTCTAAGATATATGCGAACACGTGCCACATAACAATCTTCCACTGTCATCCACCACAATGCCTTGACATTACTATCACCCCAAATAAGACACAATGAGAGGAGAAGAGGAACAAAATCTGTGAATACATATCTGGAATTGGAAATTCTGAGGAGCTCACAAACTTGGGTGTGGCACAAGAGATCCCAATGGTAGGGGACAGGGTAAACATTCCACAAACATGGAACTTTGCTGGCCTAATGACTTCTTGACTATCTGCCTCTGACATTTGTGCACTAGAAATAGAGCTTTGTGCTTTAGCTTCCTTTGCAGTGAGACCAGGAAAGCTTGGTCTCAGTCTATGTGAACAGGAGGACATGGTTTCCTATTTCCCAATACGAACGGGAGGCAGCAGAGCTGAATCCTCTCTTTGTAGGTAACTGTGGCCGTTGGGGTATGAGTGTCTCCCTGGGGGGATTGTGAAGCCTTTGGCTCACAGTCCAGTTTTAATGGCATTTCTTGCAGCTTCCCTGGAGATTTGGTGTTTGTTTTTGAAATACATAAAGGTCAACCGGGACACGGTGCTGGAGGGAGCTCTGTCACGTGGGGTGAGTCAGGGTCTGACGGAAAAAACACAAACTGGGCTGCTACCCCATATATCTTTCCCACTTGAGCGTAGCAACTTGATTCTGAGCATCGCACCAGATCCTCTCCCCACAACAACATGCCTTTCCATTTTAGGGTCTGCTGGCTGCACCTTGTCAGTCACATGTCATTTGGATACCAATGACAGAACCACAGGGGCTCACCACAGATGTTGGTCACACACCTGCACTCCATTGCTCCAGACCCAGTTCCCTGCTGGCTCCTACTCACTGACATCTCTGTTCTTCACCATGGTCATGAATTCCACTCAGTCAAAAACAGCAATGGCGGGTTCAGTCATGATGAGCAACAGGAGATCTAAAGGTTCTCCAGGGATTTCTGGTCATGGGATTCTCAAAACCTTCATGTTATTGGCCTAGCCATATTTCAAGAATGAAGAAGTTGGCACTGTGGGTTTTGATTCATTCAGGAGCCATTAAGGGTTGAGGAATCTCCTGAGTCTCTAATGGCATCACACCAGAGTTCAAGCTGAGGTGGACCCACTCATCTTTTCCAACCACCACACAAAAGACCACTATTCTAACAAAAACACTCCCACATGGCCCTCCTCTTCTTCCATACAGATACTCATCATAACATTCTGGCTGGGGGTTTCCATAGGGGGAGAAGTCTAAGATGGTGTGCAAAGTAAGGTCTCATGCCCATCATGTGCCAAATGTCATGGTGGCCTGGACACCCTTCCTGAGAAACAGGATAGATAAAATGGGCCTGTAGTTAATACTGCTCTGCTTCTCAAATTCGAGGCCTCCTGCCTGCCAGGGGTAGATTCTTTATGTGTACTGGACTCATGAAAACACCCAAACACCTGTGTGCTAGTTACTGGATGGCTTGCAACAACTCATTTGACCCAGAGGATCCCTGTTCTTACTTCATCGGTGTCAGGAGCCTGACCAGAGGAAGGCAAGAGACTTCATCCAATATTACACTTCTTTTTCATCCTTTTAGATGTGCATGGACACATGGGATTTTTCTTGAGTTTCCTGGGGTGCTGAGAATGTAATTCACGGCCACACACAGGGCCAAGAGTCTGATTCAGACACGGCCTTTACAAAGCACTTTACCTAAAAGGCACAGATTGGGCCTCTTCCTTTCCGTTTGAAACTGTTTTCTGGAGGATTCCCAAAGGAGTGCCCTAAGGCAAACACCTCCCTGACATTCAGGGGAACAGAACAATAGGGAGGAAAGAAGCCTGGAGAAAAACTTTTCTTTAATTGAACACTGTGGCACTGACAGCTCCTAATCATGCAACTTGGGTGGCTATCTATGCAAGCAGGGATTCTCCAGAGAGATCCTTACCAGTCATGCTAACTTTTACTTTTCTGAGATGCTTGGCATTCCCGTCAGCAATCCAGTCCATGGCCTTGTCACAGAGCTTGAAGGTGGTACCCATCTTGTTCACAAAAACACGAACCCCTTCAGAGAGTGGCCAAAATTCTGGAAGAATACAGGAACTTGGGATCTTGGTAGGTGTTTCCCATCTGCAAGACAAGCAGCAGTCCATTCATCAATTGGCCTTGAGGAGTCCTGCAAAGATTTCCACTAGACAGGACACATTCACGGCTGCTTTCTTCTCTCTACTCTCTTTAACCACAAACCCAGTGGGATCCACTGACATAGAAAGACTCACTAGTTAACAGTCCATTTCAAACCAACAAACAACAACAACAACAACAACAAACACGTTTTTCCTACATGATCTCAGAACATGAGACAAAATGCCAAATTGAAACACACACCCACTAAGACACACAAACCACCCCTGTATTTGGTCTGCATCTATCCACTCTGACCTCCGACTGGTGGGTGAAAATTTGTTCCCCAGCAGTGGCCGGTCCTGTCTCAGCTCTGGTCTCCTTGGCCTTCTCTGTGTAGTTGTCAGGAGCCAGCAATGAGCCAACACTTCTTTCTCAGGAAAGGCCCCTGTTCAGACCATTCAAGGCATTTGGCTACCCACACATCACCAGGTGCCAAGAAAGAATGACTCTGGCCTTGGTACAGAAAAAAACAAGGGAGCCCACTGGGACTGGAATTGCCTCTGGGTGCCTCGCCTCCTGGATCCCACGTTCAGAGAGTTCCATCACCAAGGAAGTGAGGTGAGGTCACTTCCTTCAGGGAAGTGAATGAGGTCACTGCCTTGGCAACCACTTTGTCCTAACAGTTGTTTCCAAGGGTCCCATGAGAGGGAGGCTGCCCCACCTTCCTGTGACATTTTCACAAGTCATAAAGGTCTATATACCCTAGGAGCCCGGGATCAGCAACCCACCCAGGCCTGATTGTGTCCATCTTCCCTGCATTGAGAAGAGAGAGGCTGATTCAGCCACATCCCTTCATCCTCACTGGGTTGTTGGCCATGGAAGATGACTTTAGACCTCACAGGTCCTACCTAGCTGCCTACATTGGCTCCAGGGATCATTTCTGCATCTACCTTTGAGCTTCTCAGCAGCTGGAGGATTCCCTACATACCTGTATGGCAAGATCAACTCAGGACCTGCTGTTATGTGAAAATAGATTGAGGGAGCAGAGTCTGCTGCAGGGTCATATCAGGTTCGATTTGGCTTAGGAGTCATTCTGCTGGATGAATACGGGGATTGGGCAACTGGGATATTTATAAGAATGGAAGGTGAAAACTAGGTAAGAGCTGAAGCACACAAGGGTGTTGGGCCCTTGATTTGGATACATAGTTTTGAATGATGTTCTGCAGAGGTGAATCCTCTAAATCCATATACAATGGCATAAGATCTTGGACCTGGGACCACTGAATGTGAAAGAGAACTTCCAGTGATATTGAGATAGTAGACAGGATTCCAGTGTAGGGTAAGGAAGAAGAGTGAGTTTAGGATTTGGGCAAAAGGCCCTTTTAGCAATTGAATGAATTTCTATTAGAGTGTAAATGGGAATGTCAGCACACATGAAGAGTCAGTCACAACAAGGCACTTGGGGAAATAGATATCAATTGGGATGTTAGGAGATCGGGCCAAGTACAAAATGAGTGATAAGATCAGGGATATTTTCAACAGGGGGGTGGTTGAATACACTATCCTAGGAAGAAACAAGTGTACGCTCACCATAGGATTGAATATTGAAAACAATAGGCAAAGCGGACTTAGATGATTTTAGTAATCCATGCTCTCATTAAAATCAGGCTTTGGAAGAATCATAAGGTGAGTGTGAGTTTTGCATTTGGTGTCCAGAAGATGATGTGATGAAAGGAATACATGGAGGAGGTGACATGTGTATTTCTTCCACCATTTCTGGGAGCATGTTTTCAAACCCTGTCATTTACAGTTTGGGGATAAAAATAGGTGCACCCTGGGTTTACGTATATAGAGATGATGCATGAATAGACCATAGGGTGAATAAAAAATATAACTGGTTACTATTTTCAATAATGGATTGAATTGATATTTTAAAAAATACATGAAATCTGGTATTCAGATAAACATTCAATCCAAGTAGGTGTACGTCTAGTGGTAATATTAGGGTTACTAATTACACCAAACTGTGAGTTTTGCTTCGAAAATGATGATGGAATTCAAAAGTAATGTTTTATAAAAGAAATCTCATGAAAAAGCAAGTAAAGCAACATGGAGAAATACATGGGTTCTGATACAGGGAGTGAATCTAAGTGAATCATATGCATGTCAATTTGTGAATATTGGATGAAATGATACATCCTATGATACGAAGAAATAGGAATTTAACAATTTTGAATGAAAATTTACGTCAAAATACACATCACGTCCCGTATGAATAGACTTTCATTGATGTTAAACTGGGTCACTTACTGAAGAAATATTAGGGTTAGTACTCAATATTCACTGAAGTTCATTTTGAGAATTCAGAAATGAATATGTATGTCAAGAAAATGTATATTTCTGAGAAATAGCTTGTGAAAAGTTGATTATAAATCCACCCAGAGGGACATTAAAGAATCAAGGTAGTATAAGTATTGACACAGAGATTGAATATTTCAAAGGGCAAAATGAAAAACGAGTCTAAGATATATGCGAACACGTGCCACATAACAATCTTCCACTGTCATCCACCACAATGCCTTGACATTACTATCACCCCAAATAAGACACAATGAGAGGAGAAGAGGAACAAAATCTGTGAATACATATCTGGAATTGGAAATTCTGAGGAGCTCACAAACTTGGGTGTGGCACAAGAGATCCCAATGGTAGGGGACAGGGTAAACATTCCACAAACATGGAACTTTGCTGGCCTAATGACTTCTTGACTATCTGCCTCTGACATTTGTGCACTAGAAATATAGCTTTGTGCTTTAGCTTCCTTTGCAGTGAGACCAGGAAAGCTTGGTCTCAGTCTATGTGAACAGGAGGACATGGTTTCCTATTTCCCAATACGAACGGGAGGCAGCAGAGCTGAATCCTCTCTTTGTAGGTAACTGTGGCCGTTGGGGTATGAGTGTCTCCCTGGGGGGATTGTGAAGCCTTTGGCTCACAGTCCAGTTTTAATGGCATTTCTTGCAGCTTCCCTGGAGATTTGGTGTTTGTTTTTGAAATACATAAAGGTCAACCGGGACACGGTGCTGGAGGGAGCTCTGTCACGTGGGGTGAGTCAGGGTCTGACGGAAAAAACACAAACTGGGCTGCTACCCCATATATCTTTCCCACTTGAGCGTAGCAACTTGATTCTGAGCATCGCACCAGATCCTCTCCCCACAACAACATGCCTTTCCATTTTAGGGTCTGCTGGCTGCACCTTGTCAGTCACATGTCATTTGGATACCAATGACAGAACCACAGGGGCTCACCACAGATGTTGGTCACACACCTGCACTCCATTGCTCCAGACCCAGTTCCCTGCTGGCTCCTACTCACTGACATCTCTGTTCTTCACCATGGTCATGAATTCCACTCAGTCAAAAACAGCAATGGCGGGTTCAGTCATGATGAGCAACAGGAGATCTAAAGGTTCTCCAGGGATTTCTGGTCATGGGATTCTCAAAACCTTCATGTTATTGGCCTAGCCATATTTCAAGAATGAAGAAGTTGGCACTGTGGGTTTTGATTCATTCAGGAGCCATTAAGGGTTGAGGAATCTCCTGAGTCTCTAATGGCATCACACCAGAGTTCAAGCTGAGGTGGACCCACTCATCTTTTCCAACCACCACACAAAAGACCACTATTCTAACAAAAACACTCCCACATGGCCCTCCTCTTCTTCCATACAGATACTCATCATAACATTCTGGCTGGGGGTTTCCATAGGGGGAGAAGTCTAAGATGGTGTGCAAAGTAAGGTCTCATGCCCATCATGTGCCAAATGTCATGGTGGCCTGGACACCCTTCCTGAGAAACAGGATAGATAAAATGGGCCTGTAGTTAATACTGCTCTGCTTCTCAAATTCGAGGCCTCCTGCCTGCCAGGGGTAGATTCTTTATGTGTACTGGACTCATGAAAACACCCAAACACCTGTGTGCTAGTTACTGGATGGCTTGCAACAACTCATTTGACCCAGAGGATCCCTGTTCTTACTTCATCGGTGTCAGGAGCCTGACCAGAGGAAGGCAAGAGACTTCATCCAATATTACACTTCTTTTTCATCCTTTTAGATGTGCATGGACACATGGGATTTTTCTTGAGTTTCCTGGGGTGCTGAGAATGTAATTCACGGCCACACACAGGGCCAAGAGTCTGATTCAGACACGGCCTTTACAAAGCACTTTACCTAAAAGGCACAGATTGGGCCTCTTCCTTTCCGTTTGAAACTGTTTTCTGGAGGATTCCCAAAGGAGTGCCCTAAGGCAAACACCTCCCTGACATTCAGGGGAACAGAACAATAGGGAGGAAAGAAGCCTGGAGAAAAACTTTTCTTTAATTGAACACTGTGGCACTGACAGCTCCTAATCATGCAACTTGGGTGGCTATCTATGCAAGCAGGGATTCTCCAGAGAGATCCTTACCAGTCATGCTAACTTTTACTTTTCTGAGATGCTTGGCATTCCCGTCAGCAATCCAGTCCATGGCCTTGTCACAGAGCTTGAAGGTGGTACCCATCTTGTTCACAAAAACACGAACCCCTTCAGAGAGTGGCCAAAATTCTGGAAGAATACAGGAACTTGGGATCTTGGTAGGTGTTTCCCATCTGCAAGACAAGCAGCAGTCCATTCATCAATTGGCCTTGAGGAGTCCTGCAAAGATTTCCACTAGACAGGACACATTCACGGCTGCTTTCTTCTCTCTACTCTCTTTAACCACAAACCCAGTGGGATCCACTGACATAGAAAGACTCACTAGTTAACAGTCCATTTCAAACCAACAAACAACAACAACAACAACAACAAACACGTTTTTCCTACATGATCTCAGAACATGAGACAAAATGCCAAATTGAAACACACACCCACTAAGACACACAAACCACCCCTGTATTTGGTCTGCATCTATCCACTCTGACCTCCGACTGGTGGGTGAAAATTTGTTCCCCAGCAGTGGCCGGTCCTGTCTCAGCTCTGGTCTCCTTGGCCTTCTCTGTGTAGTTGTCAGGAGCCAGCAATGAGCCAACACTTCTTTCTCAGGAAAGGCCCCTGTTCAGACCATTCAAGGCATTTGGCTACCCACACATCACCAGGTGCCAAGAAAGAATGACTCTGGCCTTGGTACAGAAAAAAACAAGGGAGCCCACTGGGACTGGAATTGCCTCTGGGTGCCTCGCCTCCTGGATCCCACGTTCAGAGAGTTCCATCACCAAGGAAGTGAGGTGAGGTCACTTCCTTCAGGGAAGTGAATGAGGTCACTGCCTTGGCAACCACTTTGTCCTAACAGTTGTTTCCAAGGGTCCCATGAGAGGGAGGCTGCCCCACCTTCCTGTGACATTTTCACAAGTCATAAAGGTCTATATACCCTAGGAGCCCGGGATCAGCAACCCACCCAGGCCTGATTGTGTCCATCTTCCCTGCATTGAGAAGAGAGAGGCTGATTCAGCCACATCCCTTCATCCTAACTGGGTTGTTGGCCATGGAAGATGACTTTAGACCTCACAGGTCCTACCTAGCTGCCTACATTGGCTCCAGGGATCATTTCTGCATCTACCTTTGAGCTTCTCAGCAGCTGGAGGATTCCCTACATACCTGTATGGCAAGATCAACTCAGGACCTGCTGTTATGTGAAAATAGATTGAGGGAGCAGAGTCTGCTGCAGGGTCATATCAGGTTCGATTTGGCTTAGGAGTCATTCTGCTGGATGAATACGGGGATTGGGCAACTGGGATATTTATAAGAATGGAAGGTGAAAACTAGGTAAGAGCTGAAGCACACAAGGGTGTTGGGCCCTTGATTTGGATACATAGTTTTGAATGATGTTCTGCAGAGGTGAATCCTCTAAATCCATATACAATGGCATAAGATCTTGTACCTGGGACCACTGAATGTGAAAGAGAACTTCCAGTGATATTGAGATAGTAGACAGGATTCCAGTGTAGGGTAAGGAAGAAGAGTGAGTTTAGGATTTGGGCAAAAGGCCCTTTTAGCAATTGAATGAATTTCTATTAGAGTGTAAATGGGAATGTCAGCACACATGAAGAGTCAGTCACAACAAGGCACTTGGGGAAATAGATATCAATTGGGATGTTAGGAGATCGGGCCAAGTACAAAATGAGTGATAAGATCAGGGATATTTTCAACAGGGGGGTGGTTGAATACACTATCCTAGGAAGAAACAAGTGTACGCTCACCATAGGATTGAATATTGAAAACAATAGGCAAAGCGGACTTAGATGATTTTAGTAATCCATGCTCTCATTAAAATCAGGCTTTGGAAGAATCATAAGGTGAGTGTGAGTTTTGCATTTGGTGTCCAGAAGATGATGTGATGAAAGGAATACATGGAGGAGGTGACATGTGTATTTCTTCCACCATTTCTGGGAGCATGTTTTCAAACCCTGTCATTTACAGTTTGGGGATAAAAATAGGTGCACCCTGGGTTTACGTATATAGAGATGATGCATGAATAGACCATAGGGTGAATAAAAAATATAACTGGTTACTATTTTAAATAATGGATTGAATTGATATTTTAAAAAATACATGAAATCTGGTATTCAGATAAACATTCAATCCAAGTAGGTGTACGTCTAGTGGTAATATTAGGGTTACTAATTACACCAAACTGTGAGTTTTGCTACGAAAATGATGATGGAATTCAAAAGTAATGTTTTATAAAAGAAATCTCATGAAAAAGCAAGTAAAGCAACATGGAGAAATACATGGGTTCTGATACAGGGAGTGAATCTAAGTGAATCATATACATGTCAATTTGTGAATATTGGATGAAATGATACATCCTATGATACGAAGAAATAGGAATTTAACAATTTTGAATGAAAATTTACGTCAAAATACACATCACGTCCCTTATGAATAGACTTTCATTGATGTTAAACTGGGTCACTTACTGAAGAAATATTAGGGTTAGTACTCAATATTCACTGAAGTTCATTTTGAGAATTCAGAAATGAATATGTATGTCAAGAAAATGTATATTTCTGAGAAATATCTTGTGAAAAGTGGATTATAAATCCACCCAGATGGACATTAAAGAATCAAGGTAGTATAAGTATTGACACAGAGATTCAATATTTCAAAGGGCAAAATGAAAAACGAGTCTAAGATATATGCGAACACGTGCCACATAACAATCTTCCACTGTCATCCACCACAATGCCTTGACATTACTATCACCCCAAATAAGACACAATGAGAGGAGAAGAGGAACAAAATCTGTGAATACATATCTGGAATTGGAAATTCTGAGGAGCTCACAAACTTGGGTGTGGCACAAGAGATCCCAATGGTAGGGGACAGGGTAAACATTCCACAAACATGGAACTTTGCTGGCCTAATGACTTCTTGACTATCTGCCTCTGACATTTGTGCACTAGAAATAGAGCTTTGTGCTTTAGCTTCCTTTGCAGTGAGACCAGGAAAGCTTGGTCTCAGTCTATGTGAACAGGAGGACATGGTTTCCTATTTCCCAATACGAACGGGAGGCAGCAGAGCTGAATCCTCTCTTTGTAGGTAACTGTGGCCGTTGGGGTATGAGTGTCTCCCTGGGGGGATTGTGAAGCCTTTGGCTCACAGTCCAGTTTTAATGGCATTTCTTGCAGCTTCCCTGGAGATTTGGTGTTTGTTTTTGAAATACATAAAGGTCAACCGGGACACGGTGCTGGAGGGAGCTCTGTCACGTGGGGTGAGTCAGGGTCTGACGGAAAAAACACAAACTGGGCTGCTACCCCATATATCTTTCCCACTTGAGCGTAGCAACTTGATTCTGAGCATCGCACCAGATCCTCTCCCCACAACAACATGCCTTTCCATTTTAGGGTCTGCTGGCTGCACCTTGTCAGTCACATGTCATTTGGATACCAATGACAGAACCACAGGGGCTCACCACAGATGTTGGTCACACACCTGCACTCCATTGCTCCAGACCCAGTTCCCTGCTGGCTCCTACTCACTGACATCTCTGTTCTTCACCATGGTCATGAATTCCACTCAGTCAAAAACAGCAATGGCGGGTTCAGTCATGATGAGCAACAGGAGATCTAAAGGTTCTCCAGGGATTTCTGGTCATGGGATTCTCAAAACCTTCATGTTATTGGCCTAGCCATATTTCAAGAATGAAGAAGTTGGCACTGTGGGTTTTGATTCATTCAGGAGCCATTAAGGGTTGAGGAATCTCCTGAGTCTCTAATGGCATCACACCAGAGTTCAAGCTGAGGTGGACCCACTCATCTTTTCCAACCACCACACAAAAGACCACTATTCTAACAAAAACACTCCCACATGGCCCTCCTCTTGTTCCATACAGATACTCATCATAACATTCTGGCTGGGGGTTTCCATAGGGGGAGAAGTCTAAGATGGTGTGCAAAGTAAGGTCTCATGCCCATCATGTGCCAAATGTCATGGTGGCCTGGACCCCCTTCCTGAGAAACAGGATAGATAAAATGGGCCTGTAGTTAATACTGCTCTGCTTCTCAAATTCGAGGCCTCCTGCCTGCCAGGGGTAGATTCTTTATGTGTACTGGACTCATGAAAACACCCAAACACCTGTGTGCTAGTTACTGGATGGCTTGCAACAACTCATTTGACCCAGAGGATCCCTGTTCTTACTTCATCGGTGTCAGGAGCCTGACCAGAGGAAGGCAAGAGACTTCATCCAATATTACACTTCTTTTTCATCCTTTTAGATGTGCATGGACACATGGGATTTTTCTTGAGTTTCCTGGGGTGCTGAGAATGTAATTCACGGCCACACACAGGGCCAAGAGTCTGATTCAGACACGGCCTTTACAAAGCACTTTACCTAAAAGGCACAGATTGGGCCTCTTCCTTTCCGTTTGAAACTGTTTTCTGGAGGATTCCCAAAGGAGTGCCCTAAGGCAAACACCTCCCTGACATTCAGGGGAACAGAACAATAGGGAGGAAAGAAGCCTGGAGAAAAACTTTTCTTTAATTGAACACTGTGGCACTGACAGCTCCTAATCATGCAACTTGGGTGGCTATCTATGCAAGCAGGGATTCTCCAGAGAGATCCTTACCAGTCATGGTAACTTTTACTTTTCTGAGATGCTTGGCATTCCCGTCAGCAATCCAGTCCATGGCCTTGTCACAGAGCTTGAAGGTGGTACCCATCTTGTTCACAAAAACACGAACCCCTTCAGAGAGTGGCCAAAATTCTGGAAGAATACAGGAACTTGGGATCTTGGTAGGTGTTTCCCATCTGCAAGACAAGCAGCAGTCCATTCATCAATTGGCCTTGAGGAGTCCTGCAAAGATTTCCACTAGACAGGACACATTCACGGCTGCTTTCTTCTCTCTACTCTCTTTAACCACAAACCCAGTGGGATCCACTGACATAGAAAGACTCACTAGTTAACAGTCCATTTCAAACCAACAAACAACAACAACAACAACAACAAACACGTTTTTCCTACATGATCTCAGAACATGAGACAAAATGCCAAATTGAAACACACACCCACTAAGACACACAAACCACCCCTGTATTTGGTCTGCATCTATCCACTCTGACCTCCGACTGGTGGGTGAAAATTTGTTCCCCAGCAGTGGCCGGTCCTGTCTCAGCTCTGGTCTCCTTGGCCTTCTCTGTGTAGTTGTCAGGAGCCAGCAATGAGCCAACACTTCTTTCTCAGGAAAGGCCCCTGTTCAGACCATTCAAGGCATTTGGCTACCCACACATCACCAGGTGCCAAGAAAGAATGACTCTGGCCTTGGTACAGAAAAAAACAAGGGAGCCCACTGGGACTGGAATTGCCTCTGGGTGCCTCGCCTCCTGGATCCCACGTTCAGAGAGTTCCATCACCAAGGAAGTGAGGTGAGGTCACTTCCTTCAGGGAAGTGAATGAGGTCACTGCCTTGGCAACCACTTTGTCCTAACAGTTGTTTCCAAGGGTCCCATGAGAGGGAGGCTGCCCCACCTTCCTGTGACATTTTCACAAGTCATAAAGGTCTATATACCCTAGGAGCCCGGGATCAGCAACCCACCCAGGCCTGATTGTGTCCATCTTCCCTGCATTGAGAAGAGAGAGGCTGATTCAGCCACATCCCTTCATCCTCACTGGGTTGTTGGCCATGGAAGATGACTTTAGACCTCACAGGTCCTACCTAGCTGCCTACATTGGCTCCAGGGATCATTTCTGCATCTACCTTTGAGCTTCTCAGCAGCTGGAGGATTCCCTACATACCTGTATGGCAAGATCAACTCAGGACCTGCTGTTATGTGAAAATAGATTGAGGGAGCAGAGTCTGCTGCAGGGTCATATCAGGTTCGATTTGGCTTAGGAGTCATTCTGCTGGATGAATACGGGGATTGGGCAACTGGGATATTTATAAGAATGGAAGGTGAAAACTAGGTAAGAGCTGAAGCACACAAGGGTGTTGGGCCCTTGATTTGGATACATAGTTTTGAATGATGTTCTGCAGAGGTGAATCCTCTAAATCCATATACAATGGCATAAGATCTTGGACCTGGGACCACTGAATGTGAAAGAGAACTTCCAGTGATATTGAGATAGTAGACAGGATTCCAGTGTAGGGTAAGGAAGAAGAGTGAGTTTAGGATTTGGGCAAAAGGCCCTTTTAGCAATTGAATGAATTTCTATTAGAGTGTAAATGGGAATGTCAGCACACATGAAGAGTCAGTCACAACAAGGCACTTGGGGAAATAGATATCAATTGGGATGTTAGGAGATCGGGCCAAGTACAAAATGAGTGATAAGATCAGGGATATTTTCAACAGGGGGGTGGTTGAATACACTATCCTAGGAAGAAACAAGTGTACGCTCACCATAGGATTGAATATTGAAAACAATAGGCAAAGCGGACTTAGATGATTTTAGTAATCCATGCTCTCATTAAAATCAGGCTTTGGAAGAATCATAAGGTGAGTGTGAGTTTTGCATTTGGTGTCCAGAAGATGATGTGATGAAAGGAATACATGGAGGAGGTGACATGTGTATTTCTTCCACCATTTCTGGGAGCATGTTTTCAAACCCTGTCATTTACAGTTTGGGGATAAAAATAGGTGCACCCTGGGTTTACGTATATAGAGATGATGCATGAATAGACCATAGGGTGAATAAAAAATATAACTGGTTACTATTTTCAATAATGGATTGAATTGATATTTTAAAAAATACATGAAATCTGGTATTCAGATAAACATTCAATCCAAGTAGGTGTACGTCTAGTGGTAATATTAGGGTTACTAATTACACCAAACTGTGAGTTTTGCTTCGAAAATGATGATGGAATTCAAAAGTAATGTTTTATAAAAGAAATCTCATGAAAAAGCAAGTAAAGCAACATGGAGAAATACATGGGTTCTGATACAGGGAGTGAATCTAAGTGAATCATATGCATGTCAATTTGTGAATATTGGATGAAATGATACATCCTATGATACGAAGAAATAGGAATTTAACAATTTTGAATGAAAATTTACGTCAAAATACACATCACGTCCCGTATGAATAGACTTTCATTGATGTTAAACTGGGTCACTTACTGAAGAAATATTAGGGTTAGTACTCAATATTCACTGAAGTTCATTTTGAGAATTCAGAAATGAATATGTATGTCAAGAAAATGTATATTTCTGAGAAATAGCTTGTGAAAAGTTGATTATAAATCCACCCAGAGGGACATTAAAGAATCAAGGTAGTATAAGTATTGACACAGAGATTGAATATTTCAAAGGGCAAAATGAAAAACGAGTCTAAGATATATGCGAACACGTGCCACATAACAATCTTCCACTGTCATCCACCACAATGCCTTGACATTACTATCACCCCAAATAAGACACAATGAGAGGAGAAGAGGAACAAAATCTGTGAATACATATCTGGAATTGGAAATTCTGAGGAGCTCACAAACTTGGGTGTGGCACAAGAGATCCCAATGGTAGGGGACAGGGTAAACATTCCACAAACATGGAACTTTGCTGGCCTAATGACTTCTTGACTATCTGCCTCTGACATTTGTGCACTAGAAATATAGCTTTGTGCTTTAGCTTCCTTTGCAGTGAGACCAGGAAAGCTTGGTCTCAGTCTATGTGAACAGGAGGACATGGTTTCCTATTTCCCAATACGAACGGGAGGCAGCAGAGCTGAATCCTCTCTTTGTAGGTAACTGTGGCCGTTGGGGTATGAGTGTCTCCCTGGGGGGATTGTGAAGCCTTTGGCTCACAGTCCAGTTTTAATGGCATTTCTTGCAGCTTCCCTGGAGATTTGGTGTTTGTTTTTGAAATACATAAAGGTCAACCGGGACACGGTGCTGGAGGGAGCTCTGTCACGTGGGGTGAGTCAGGGTCTGACGGAAAAAACACAAACTGGGCTGCTACCCCATATATCTTTCCCACTTGAGCGTAGCAACTTGATTCTGAGCATCGCACCAGATCCTCTCCCCACAACAACATGCCTTTCCATTTTAGGGTCTGCTGGCTGCACCTTGTCAGTCACATGTCATTTGGATACCAATGACAGAACCACAGGGGCTCACCACAGATGTTGGTCACACACCTGCACTCCATTGCTCCAGACCCAGTTCCCTGCTGGCTCCTACTCACTGACATCTCTGTTCTTCACCATGGTCATGAATTCCACTCAGTCAAAAACAGCAATGGCGGGTTCAGTCATGATGAGCAACAGGAGATCTAAAGGTTCTCCAGGGATTTCTGGTCATGGGATTCTCAAAACCTTCATGTTATTGGCCTAGCCATATTTCAAGAATGAAGAAGTTGGCACTGTGGGTTTTGATTCATTCAGGAGCCATTAAGGGTTGAGGAATCTCCTGAGTCTCTAATGGCATCACACCAGAGTTCAAGCTGAGGTGGACCCACTCATCTTTTCCAACCACCACACAAAAGACCACTATTCTAACAAAAACACTCCCACATGGCCCTCCTCTTCTTCCATACAGATACTCATCATAACATTCTGGCTGGGGGTTTCCATAGGGGGAGAAGTCTAAGATGGTGTGCAAAGTAAGGTCTCATGCCCATCATGTGCCAAATGTCATGGTGGCCTGGACACCCTTCCTGAGAAACAGGATAGATAAAATGGGCCTGTAGTTAATACTGCTCTGCTTCTCAAATTCGAGGCCTCCTGCCTGCCAGGGGTAGATTCTTTATGTGTACTGGACTCATGAAAACACCCAAACACCTGTGTGCTAGTTACTGGATGGCTTGCAACAACTCATTTGACCCAGAGGATCCCTGTTCTTACTTCATCGGTGTCAGGAGCCTGACCAGAGGAAGGCAAGAGACTTCATCCAATATTACACTTCTTTTTCATCCTTTTAGATGTGCATGGACACATGGGATTTTTCTTGAGTTTCCTGGGGTGCTGAGAATGTAATTCACGGCCACACACAGGGCCAAGAGTCTGATTCAGACACGGCCTTTACAAAGCACTTTACCTAAAAGGCACAGATTGGGCCTCTTCCTTTCCGTTTGAAACTGTTTTCTGGAGGATTCCCAAAGGAGTGCCCTAAGGCAAACACCTCCCTGACATTCAGGGGAACAGAACAATAGGGAGGAAAGAAGCCTGGAGAAAAACTTTTCTTTAATTGAACACTGTGGCACTGACAGCTCCTAATCATGCAACTTGGGTGGCTATCTATGCAAGCAGGGATTCTCCAGAGAGATCCTTACCAGTCATGCTAACTTTTACTTTTCTGAGATGCTTGGCATTCCCGTCAGCAATCCAGTCCATGGCCTTGTCACAGAGCTTGAAGGTGGTACCCATCTTGTTCACAAAAACACGAACCCCTTCAGAGAGTGGCCAAAATTCTGGAAGAATACAGGAACTTGGGATCTTGGTAGGTGTTTCCCATCTGCAAGACAAGCAGCAGTCCATTCATCAATTGGCCTTGAGGAGTCCTGCAAAGATTTCCACTAGACAGGACACATTCACGGCTGCTTTCTTCTCTCTACTCTCTTTAACCACAAACCCAGTGGGATCCACTGACATAGAAAGACTCACTAGTTAACAGTCCATTTCAAACCAACAAACAACAACAACAACAACAACAAACACGTTTTTCCTACATGATCTCAGAACATGAGACAAAATGCCAAATTGAAACACACACCCACTAAGACACACAAACCACCCCTGTATTTGGTCTGCATCTATCCACTCTGACCTCCGACTGGTGGGTGAAAATTTGTTCCCCAGCAGTGGCCGGTCCTGTCTCAGCTCTGGTCTCCTTGGCCTTCTCTGTGTAGTTGTCAGGAGCCAGCAATGAGCCAACACTTCTTTCTCAGGAAAGGCCCCTGTTCAGACCATTCAAGGCATTTGGCTACCCACACATCACCAGGTGCCAAGAAAGAATGACTCTGGCCTTGGTACAGAAAAAAACAAGGGAGCCCACTGGGACTGGAATTGCCTCTGGGTGCCTCGCCTCCTGGATCCCACGTTCAGAGAGTTCCATCACCAAGGAAGTGAGGTGAGGTCACTTCCTTCAGGGAAGTGAATGAGGTCACTGCCTTGGCAACCACTTTGTCCTAACAGTTGTTTCCAAGGGTCCCATGAGAGGGAGGCTGCCCCACCTTCCTGTGACATTTTCACAAGTCATAAAGGTCTATATACCCTAGGAGCCCGGGATCAGCAACCCACCCAGGCCTGATTGTGTCCATCTTCCCTGCATTGAGAAGAGAGAGGCTGATTCAGCCACATCCCTTCATCCTAACTGGGTTGTTGGCCATGGAAGATGACTTTAGACCTCACAGGTCCTACCTAGCTGCCTACATTGGCTCCAGGGATCATTTCTGCATCTACCTTTGAGCTTCTCAGCAGCTGGAGGATTCCCTACATACCTGTATGGCAAGATCAACTCAGGACCTGCTGTTATGTGAAAATAGATTGAGGGAGCAGAGTCTGCTGCAGGGTCATATCAGGTTCGATTTGGCTTAGGAGTCATTCTGCTGGATGAATACGGGGATTGGGCAACTGGGATATTTATAAGAATGGAAGGTGAAAACTAGGTAAGAGCTGAAGCACACAAGGGTGTTGGGCCCTTGATTTGGATACATAGTTTTGAATGATGTTCTGCAGAGGTGAATCCTCTAAATCCATATACAATGGCATAAGATCTTGTACCTGGGACCACTGAATGTGAAAGAGAACTTCCAGTGATATTGAGATAGTAGACAGGATTCCAGTGTAGGGTAAGGAAGAAGAGTGAGTTTAGGATTTGGGCAAAAGGCCCTTTTAGCAATTGAATGAATTTCTATTAGAGTGTAAATGGGAATGTCAGCACACATGAAGAGTCAGTCACAACAAGGCACTTGGGGAAATAGATATCAATTGGGATGTTAGGAGATCGGGCCAAGTACAAAATGAGTGATAAGATCAGGGATATTTTCAACAGGGGGGTGGTTGAATACACTATCCTAGGAAGAAACAAGTGTACGCTCACCATAGGATTGAATATTGAAAACAATAGGCAAAGCGGACTTAGATGATTTTAGTAATCCATGCTCTCATTAAAATCAGGCTTTGGAAGAATCATAAGGTGAGTGTGAGTTTTGCATTTGGTGTCCAGAAGATGATGTGATGAAAGGAATACATGGAGGAGGTGACATGTGTATTTCTTCCACCATTTCTGGGAGCATGTTTTCAAACCCTGTCATTTACAGTTTGGGGATAAAAATAGGTGCACCCTGGGTTTACGTATATAGAGATGATGCATGAATAGACCATAGGGTGAATAAAAAATATAACTGGTTACTATTTTCAATAATGGATTGAATTGATATTTTAAAAAATACATGAAATCTGGTATTCAGATAAACATTCAATCCAAGTAGGTGTACGTCTAGTGGTAATATTAGGGTTACTAATTACACCAAACTGTGAGTTTTGCTACGAAAATGATGATGGAATTCAAAAGTAATGTTTTATAAAAGAAATCTCATGAAAAAGCAAGTAAAGCAACATGGAGAAATACATGGGTTCTGATACAGGGAGTGAATCTAAGTGAATCATATACATGTCAATTTGTGAATATTGGATGAAATGATACATCCTATGATACGAAGAAATAGGAATTTAACAATTTTGAATGAAAATTTACGTCAAAATACACATCACGTCCCGTATGAATAGACTTTCATTGATGTTAAACTGGGTCACTTACTGAAGAAATATTAGGGTTAGTACTCAATATTCACTGAAGTTCATTTTGAGAATTCAGAAATGAATATGTATGTCAAGAAAATGTATATTTCTGAGAAATATCTTGTGAAAAGTGGATTATAAATCCACCCAGATGGACATTAAAGAATCAAGGTAGTATAAGTATTGACACAGAGATTCAATATTTCAAAGGGCAAAATGAAAAACGAGTCTAAGATATATGCGAACACGTGCCACATAACAATCTTCCACTGTCATCCACCACAATGCCTTGACATTACTATCACCCCAAATAAGACACAATGAGAGGAGAAAAGGAACAAAATCTGTGAATACATATCTGGAATTGGAAATTCTGAGGAGCTCACAAACTTGGGTGTGGCACAAGAGATCCCAATGGTAGGGGACAGGGTAAACATTCCACAAACATGGAACTTTGCTGGCCTAATGACTTCTTGACTATCTGCCTCTGACATTTGTGCACTAGAAATAGAGCTTTGTGCTTTAGCTTCCTTTGCAGTGAGACCAGGAAAGCTTGGTCTCAGTCTATGTGAACAGGAGGACATGGTTTCCTATTTCCCAATACGAACGGGAGGCAGCAGAGCTGAATCCTCTCTTTGTAGGTAACTGTGGCCGTTGGGGTATGAGTGTCTCCCTGGGGGGATTGTGAAGCCTTTGGCTCACAGTCCAGTTTTAATGGCATTTCTTGCAGCTTCCCTGGAGATTTGGTGTTTGTTTTTGAAATACATAAAGGTCAACCGGGACACGGTGCTGGAGGGAGCTCTGTCACGTGGGGTGAGTCAGGGTCTGACGGAAAAAACACAAACTGGGCTGCTACCCCATATATCTTTCCCACTTGAGCGTAGCAACTTGATTCTGAGCATCGCACCAGATCCTCTCCCCACAACAACATGCCTTTCCATTTTAGGGTCTGCTGGCTGCACCTTGTCAGTCACATGTCATTTGGATACCAATGACAGAACCACAGGGGCTCACCACAGATGTTGGTCACACACCTGCACTCCATTGCTCCAGACCCAGTTCCCTGCTGGCTCCTACTCACTGACATCTCTGTTCTTCACCATGGTCATGAATTCCACTCAGTCAAAAACAGCAATGGCGGGTTCAGTCATGATGAGCAACAGGAGATCTAAAGGTTCTCCAGGGATTTCTGGTCATGGGATTCTCAAAACCTTCATGTTATTGGCCTAGCCATATTTCAAGAATGAAGAAGTTGGCACTGTGGGTTTTGATTCATTCAGGAGCCATTAAGGGTTGAGGAATCTCCTGAGTCTCTAATGGCATCACACCAGAGTTCAAGCTGAGGTGGACCCACTCATCTTTTCCAACCACCACACAAAAGACCACTATTCTAACAAAAACACTCCCACATGGCCCTCCTCTTCTTCCATACAGATACTCATCATAACATTCTGGCTGGGGGTTTCCATAGGGGGAGAAGTCTAAGATGGTGTGCAAAGTAAGGTCTCATGCCCATCATGTGCCAAATGTCATGGTGGCCTGGACACCCTTCCTGAGAAACAGGATAGATAAAATGGGCCTGTAGTTAATACTGCTCTGCTTCTCAAATTCGAGGCCTCCTGCCTGCCAGGGGTAGATTCTTTATGTGTACTGGACTCATGAAAACACCCAAACACCTGTGTGCTAGTTACTGGATGGCTTGCAACAACTCATTTGACCCAGAGGATCCCTGTTCTTACTTCATCGGTGTCAGGAGCCTGACCAGAGGAAGGCAAGAGACTTCATCCAATATTACACTTCTTTTTCATCCTTTTAGATGTGCATGGACACATGGGATTTTTCTTGAGTTTCCTGGGGTGCTGAGAATGTAATTCACGGCCACACACAGGGCCAAGAGTCTGATTCAGACACGGCCTTTACAAAGCACTTTACCTAAAAGGCACAGATTGGGCCTCTTCCTTTCCGTTTGAAACTGTTTTCTGGAGGATTCCCAAAGGAGTGCCCTAAGGCAAACACCTCCCTGATATTCAGGGGAACAGAACAATAGGGAGGAAAGAAGCCTGGAGAAAAACTTTTCTTTAATTGAACACTGTGGCACTGACAGCTCCTAATCATGCAACTTGGGTGGCTATCTATGCAAGCAGGGATTCTCCAGAGAGATCCTTACCAGTCATGGTAACTTTTACTTTTCTGAGATGCTTGGCATTCCCGTCAGCAATCTAGTCCATGGCCTTGTCACAGAGCTTGAAGGTGGTACCCATCTTGTTCACAAAAACACGAACCCCTTCAGAGAGTGGCCAAAATTCTGGAAGAATACAGGAACTTGGGATCTTGGTAGGTGTTTCCCATCTGCAAGACAAGCAGCAGTCCATTCATCAATTGGCCTTGAGGAGTCCTGCAAAGATTTCCACTAGACAGGACACATTCACGGCTGCTTTCTTCTCTCTACTCTCTTTAACCACAAACCCAGTGGGATCCACTGACATAGAAAGACTCACTAGTTAACAGTCCATTTCAAACCAACAAACAACAACAACAACAACAACAAACACGTTTTTCCTACATGATCTCAGAACATGAGACAAAATGCCAAATTGAAACACACACCCACTAAGACACACAAACCACCCCTGTATTTGGTCTGCATCTATCCACTCTGACCTCCGACTGGTGGGTGAAAATTTGTTCCCCAGCAGTGGCCGGTCCTGTCTCAGCTCTGATCTCCTTGGCCTTCTCTGTGTAGTTGTCAGGAGCCAGCAATGAGCCAACACTTCTTTCTCAGGAAAGGCCCCTGTTCAGACCATTCAAGGCATTTGGCTACCCACACATCACCAGGTGCCAAGAAAGAATGACTCTGGCCTTGGTACAGAAAAAAACAAGGGAGCCCACTGGGACTGGAATTGCCTCTGGGTGCCTCGCCTCCTGGATCCCACGTTCAGAGAGTTCCATCACCAAGGAAGTGAGGTGAGGTCACTTCCTTCAGGGAAGTGAATGAGGTCACTGCCTTGGCAACCACTTTGTCCTAACAGTTGTTTCCAAGGGTCCCATGAGAGGGAGGCTGCCCCACCTTCCTGTGACATTTTCACAAGTCATAAAGGTCTATATACCCTAGGAGCCCGGGATCAGCAACCCACCCAGGCCTGATTGTGTCCATCTTCCCTGCATTGAGAAGAGAGAGGCTGATTCAGCCACATCCCTTCATCCTCACTGGGTTGTTGGCCATGGAAGATGACTTTAGACCTCACAGGTCCTACCTAGCTGCCTACATTGGCTCCAGGGATCATTTCTGCATCTACCTTTGAGCTTCTCAGCAGCTGGAGGATTCCCTACATACCTGTATGGCAAGATCAACTCAGGACCTGCTGTTATGTGAAAATAGATTGAGGGAAAATAGATTGAGTCTGCTTCAGGGTCATATCAGGTTCGATTTGGCTTAGGAGTCATTCTGCTGGATGAATACGGGGATTGGGCAACTGGGATATTTATAAGAATGGAAGGTGAAAACTAGGTAAGAGCTGAAGCACACAAGGGTGTTGGGCCCTTGATTTGGATACATAGTTTTGAATGATGTTCTGCAGAGGTGAATCCTCTAAATCCATATACAATGGCATAAGATCTTGGACCTGGGACCACTGAATGTGAAAGAGAACTTCCAGTGATATTGAGATAGTAGACAGGATTCCAGTGTAGGGTAAGGAAGAAGAGTGAGTTTAGGATTTGGGCAAAAGGCCCTTTTAGCAATTGAATGAATTTCTATTAGAGTGTAAATGGGAATGTCAGCACACATGAAGAGTCAGTCACAACAAGGCACTTGGGGAAATAGATATCAATTGGGATGTTAGGAGATCGGGCCAAGTACAAAATGAGTGATAAGATCAGGGATATTTTCAACAGGGGGTGGTTGAATACACTATCCTAGGAAGAAACAAGTGTACGCTCACCATAGGATTGAATATTGAAAACAATAGGCAAAGCGGACTTAGATGATTTTAGTAATCCATGCTCTCATTAAAATCAGGCTTTGGAAGAATCATAAGGTGAGTGTGAGTTTTGCATTTGGTGTCCAGAAGATGATGTGATGAAAGGAATACATGGAGGAGGTGACATGTGTATTTCTTCCACCATTTCTGGGAGCATGTTTTCAAACCCTGTCATTTACAGTTTGGGGATAAAAATAGGTGCACCCTGGGTTTACGTATATAGAGATGATGCATGAATAGACCATAGGGTGAATAAAAAATATAACTGGTTACTATTTTCAATAATGGATTGAATTGATATTTTAAAAAATACATGAAATCTGGTATTCAGATAAACATTCAATCCAAGTAGGTGTACGTCTAGTGGTAATATTAGGGTTACTAATTACACCAAACTGTGAGTTTTGCTTCGAAAATGATGATGGAATTCAAAAGTAATGTTTTATAAAAGAAATCTCATGAAAAAGCAAGTAAAGCAACATGGAGAAATACATGGGTTCTGATACAGGGAGTGAATCTAAGTGAATCATATGCATGTCAATTTGTGAATATTGGATGAAATGATACATCCTATGATACGAAGAAATAGGAATTTAACAATTTTGAATGAAAATTTACTTCAAAATACACATCACGTCCCGTATGAATAGACTTTCATTGATGTTAAACTGGGTCACTTACTGAAGAAATATTAGGGTTAGTACTCAATATTCACTGAAGTTCATTTTGAGAATTCAGAAATGAATATGTATGTCAAGAAAATGTATATTTCTGAGAAATATCTTGTGAAAAGTGGATTATAAATCCACCCAGATGGACATTAAAGAATCAAGGTAGTATAAGTATTGACACAGAGATTCAATATTTCAAAGGGCAAAATGAAAAACGAGTCTAAGATATATGCGAACACGTGCCACATAACAATCTTCCACTGTCATCCACCACAATGCCTTGACATTACTATCACCCCAAATAAGACACAATGAGAGGAGAAGAGGAACAAAATCTGTGAATACATATCTGGAATTGGAAATTCTGAGGAGCTCACAAACTTGGGTGTGGCACAAGAGATCCCAATGGTAGGGGACAGGGTAAACATTCCACAAACATGGAACTTTGCTGGCCTAATGACTTCTTGACTATCTGCCTCTGACATTTGTGCACTACAAATAGAGCTTTGTGCTTTAGCTTCCTTTGCAGTGAGACCAGGAAAGCTTGGTCTCAGTCTATGTGAACAGGAGGACATGGATTCCTATTTCCCAATACGAACGGGAGGCAGCAGAGCTGAATCCTCTCTTTGTAGGTAACTGTGGCCGTTGGGGTATGAGTGTCTCCCTGGGGGGATTGTGAAGCCTTTGGCTCACAGTCCAGTTTTAATGGCATTTCTTGCAGCTTCCCTGGAGATTTGGTGTTTGTTTTTGAAATACATAAAGGTCAACCGGGACACGGTGCTGGAGGGAGCTCTGTCACGTGGGGTGAGTCAGGGTCTGACGGAAAAAACACAAACTGGGCTGCTACCCCATATATCTTTCCCACTCGAGCGTAGCAACTTGATTCTGAGCATCGCACCAGATCCTCTCCCCACAACAACATGCCTTTCCATTTTAGGGTCTGCTGGCTGCACCTTGTCAGTCACATGTCATTTGGATACCAATGACAGAACCACAGGGGCTCACCACAGATGTTGGTCACACACCTGAACTCCATTGCTCCAGACCCAGTTCCCTGCTGGCTCCTACTCACTGACATCTCTGTTCTTCACCATGGTCATGAATTCCACTCAGTCAAAAACAGCAATGGCGGGTTCAGTCATGATGAGCAACAGGAGATCTAAAGGTTCTCCAGGGATTTCTGGTCATGGGATTCTCAAAACCTTCATGTTATTGGCCTAGCCATATTTCAAGAATGAAGAAGTTGGCACTGTGGGTTTTGATTCATTCAGGAGCCATTAAGGGTTGAGGAATCTCCTGAGTCTCTAATGGCATCACACCAGAGTTCAAGCTGAGGTGGACCCACTCATCTTTTCCAACCACCACACAAAAGACCACTATTCTAACAAAAACACTCCCACATGGCCCTCCTCTTCTTCCATACAGATACTCATCATAACATTCTGGCTGGGGGTTTCCATAGGGGGAGAAGTCTAAGATGGTGTGCAAAGTAAGGTCTCATGCCCATCATGTGCCAAATGTCATGGTGGCCTGGACCCCCTTCCTGAGAAACAGGATAGATAAAATGGGCCTGTAGTTAATACTGCTCTGCTTCTCAAATTCGAGGCCTCCTGCCTGCCAGGGGTAGATTCTTTATGTGTACTGGACTCATGAAAACACCCAAACACCTGTGTGCTAGTTACTGGATGGCTTGCAACAACTCATTTGACCCAGAGGATCCCTGTTCTTACTTCATCGGTGTCAGGAGCCTGACCAGAGGAAGGCAAGAGACTTCATCCAATATTACACTTCTTTTTCATCCTTTTAGATGTGCATGGACACATGGGATTTTTCTTGAGTTTCCTGGGGTGCTGAGAATGTAATTCACGGCCACACACAGGGCCAAGAGTCTGATTCAGACACGGCCTTTACAAAGCACTTTACCTAAAAGGCACAGATTGGGCCTCTTCCTTTCCGTTTGAAACTGTTTTCTGGAGGATTCCCAAAGGAGTGCCCTAAGGCAAACACCTCCCTGACATTCAGGGGAACAGAACAATAGGGAGGAAAGAAGCCTGGAGAAAAACTTTTCTTTAATTGAACACTGTGGCACTGACAGCTCCTAATCATGCAACTTGGGTGGCTATCTATGCAAGCAGGGATTCTCCAGAGAGATCCTTACCAGTCATGGTAACTTTTACTTTTCTGAGATGCTTGGCATTCCCGTCAGCAATCCAGTCCATGGCCTTGTCACAGAGCTTGAAGGTGGTACCCATCTTGTTCACAAAAACACGAACCCCTTCAGAGAGTGGCCAAAATTCTGGAAGAATACAGGAACTTGGGATCTTGGTAGGTGTTTCCCATCTGCAAGACAAGCAGCAGTCCATTCATCAATTGGCCTTGAGGAGTCCTGCAAAGATTTCCACTAGACAGGACACATTCACGGCTGCTTTCTTCTCTCTACTCTCTTTAACCACAAACCCAGTGGGATCCACTGACATAGAAAGACTCACTAGTTAACAGTCCATTTCAAACCAACAAACAACAACAACAACAACAACAAACACGTTTTTCCTACATGATCTCAGAACATGAGACAAAATGCCAAATTGAAACACACACCCACTAAGACACACAAACCACCCCTGTATTTGGTCTGCATCTATCCACTCTGACCTCCGACTGGTGGGTGAAAATTTGTTCCCCAGCAGTGGCCGGTCCTGTCTCAGCTCTGGTCTCCTTGGCCTTCTCTGTGTAGTTGTCAGGAGCCAGCAATGAGCCAACACTTCTTTCTCAGGAAAGGCCCCTGTTCAGACCATTCAAGGCATTTGGCTACCCACACATCACCAGGTGCCAAGAAAGAATGACTCTGGCCTTGGTACAGAAAAAAACAAGGGAGCCCACTGGGACTGGAATTGCCTCTGGGTGCCTCGCCTCCTGGATCCCACGTTCAGAGAGTTCCATCACCAAGGAAGTGAGGTGAGGTCACTTCCTTCAGGGAAGTGAATGAGGTCACTGCCTTGGCAACCACATTGTCCTAACAGTTGTTTCCAAGGGTCCCATGAGAGGGAGGCTGCCCCACCTTCCTGTGACATTTTCACAAGTCATAAAGGTCTATATACCCTAGGAGCCCGGGATCAGCAACCCACCCAGGCCTGATTGTGTCCATCTTCCCTGCATTGAGAAGAGAGAGGCTGATTCAGCCACATCCCTTCATCCTCACTGGGTTGTTGGCCATGGAAGATGACTTTAGACCTCACAGGTCCTACCTAGCTGCCTACATTGGCTCCAGGGATCATTTCTGCATCTACCTTTGAGCTTCTCAGCAGCTGGAGGATTCCCTACATACCTGTATGGCAAGATCAACTCAGGACCTGCTGTTATGTGAAAATAGATTGAGGGAGCAGAGTCTGCTGCAGGGTCATATCAGGTTCGATTTGGCTTAGGAGTCATTCTGCTGGATGAATACGGGTATTGGGCAACTGGGATATTTATAAGAATGGAAGGTGAAAACTAGGTAAGAGCTGAAGCACACAAGGGTGTTGGGCCCTTGATTTGGATACATAGTTTTGAATGATGTTCTGCAGAGGTGAATCCTCTAAATCCATATACAATGGCATAAGATCTTGGACCTGGGACCACTGAATGTGAAAGAGAACTTCCAGTGATATTGAGATAGTAGACAGGATTCCAGTGTAGGGTAAGGAAGAAGAGTGAGTTTAGGATTTGGGCAAAAGGCCCTTTTAGCAATTGAATGAATTTCTATTAGAGTGTAAATGGGAATGTCAGCACACATGAAGAGTCAGTCACAACAAGGCACTTGGGGAAATAGATATCAATTGGGATGTTAGGAGATCGGGCCAAGTACAAAATGAGTGATAAGATCAGGGATATTTTCAACAGGGGGGTGGTTGAATACACTATCCTAGGAAGAAACAAGTGTACGCTCACCATAGGATTGAATATTGAAAACAATAGGCAAAGCGGACTTAGATGATTTTAGTAATCCATGCTCTCATTAAAATCAGGCTTTGGAAGAATCATAAGGTGAGTGTGAGTTTTGCATTTGGTGTCCAGAAGATGATGTGATGAAAGGAATACATGGAGGAGGTGACATGTGTATTTCTTCCACCATTTCTGGGAGCATGTTTTCAAACCCTGTCATTTACAGTTTGGGGATAAAAATAGGTGCACCCTGGGTTTACGTATATAGAGATGATGCATGAATAGACCATAGGGTGAATAAAAAATATAACTGGTTACTATTTTCAATAATGGATTGAATTGATATTTTAAAAAATACATGAAATCTGGTATTCAGATAAACATTCAATCCAAGTAGGTGTACGTCTAGTGGTAATATTAGGGTTACTAATTACACCAAACTGTGAGTTTTGCTTCGAAAATGATGATGGAATTCAAAAGTAATGTTTTATAAAAGAAATCTCATGAAAAAGCAAGTAAAGCAACATGGAGAAATACATGGGTTCTGATACAGGGAGTGAATCTAAGTGAATCATATGCATGTTAATTTGTGAATATTGGATGAAATGATACATCCTATGATACGAAGAAATAGGAATTTAACAATTTTGAATGAAAATTTACTTCAAAATACACATCACGTCCCGTATGAATAGACTTTCATTGATGTTAAACTGGGTCACTTACTGAAGAAATATTAGGGTTAGTACTCAATATTCACTGAAGTTCATTTTGAGAATTCAGAAATGAATATGTATGTCAAGAAAATGTATATTTCTGAGAAATAGCTTGTGAAAAGTTGATTATAAATCCACCCAGAGGGACATTAAAGAATCAAGGTAGTATAAGTATTGACACAGAGATTGAATATTTCAAAGGGCAAAATGAAAAACGAGTCTAAGATATATGCGAACACGTGCCACATAACAATCTTCCACTGTCATCCACCACAATGCCTTGACATTACTATCACCCCAAATAAGACACAATGAGAGGAGAAGAGGAACAAAATCTGTGAATACATATCTGGAATTGGAAATTCTGAGGAGCTCACAAACTTGGGTGTGGCACAAGAGATCCCAATGGTAGGGGACAGGGTAAACATTCCACAAACATGGAACTTTGCTGGCCTAATGACTTCTTGACTATCTGCCTCTGACATTTGTGCACTAGAAATAGAGCTTTGTGCTTTAGCTTCCTTTGCAGTGAGACCAGGAAAGCTTGGTCTCAGTCTATGTGAACAGGAGGACATGGATTCCTATTTCCCAATACGAACGGGAGGCAGCAGAGCTGAATCCTCTCTTTGTAGGTAACTGTGGCCGTTGGGGTATGAGTGTCTCCCTGGGGGGATTGTGAAGCCTTTGGCTCACAGTCCAGTTTTAATGGCATTTCTTGCAGCTTCCCTGGAGATTTGGTGTTTGTTTTTGAAATACATAAAGGTCAACCGGGACACGGTGCTGGAGGGAGCTCTGTCACGTGGGGTGAGTCAGGGTCTGACCGAAAAAGCACAAACTTCACCATGGTCATGAATTCCACTCAGTCAAAAACAGCAATGGCGGGTTCAGTCATGATGAGCAACAGGAGATCTAAAGGTTCTCCAGGGATTTCTGGTCATGGGATTCTCAAAACCTTCATGTTATTGGCCTAGCCATATTTCAAGAATGAAGAAGTTGGCACTGTGGGTTTTGATTCATTCAGGAGCCATTAAGGGTTGAGGAATCTCCTGAGTCTCTAATGGCATCACACCAGAGTTCAAGCTGAGGTGGACCCACTCATCTTTTCCAACCACCACACAAAAACCACTATTCTAACAAAAACACTCCCACATGGCCCTCCTCTTCTTCCATACAGATACTCATCATAACATTCTGGCTGGGGGTTTCCATAGGGGGAGAAGTCTAAGATGGTGTGCAAAGTAAGGTCTCATGCCCATCATGTGCCAAATGTCATGGTGGCCTGGACACCCTTCCTGAGAAACAGGATAGATAAAATGGGCCTGTAGTTAATACTGCTCTGCTTCTCAAATTCGAGGCCTCCTGCCTGCCAGGGGTAGATTCTTTATGTGTACTGGACTCATGAAAACACCCAAACACCTGTGTGCTAGTTACTGGATGGCTTGCAACAACTCATTTGACCCAGAGGATCCCTGTTCTTACTTCATCGGTGTCAGGAGCCTGACCAGAGGAAGGCAAGAGACTTCATCCAATATTACACTTCTTTTTCATCCTTTCAGATGTGCATGGACACATGGGATTTTTCTTGAGTTTCCTGGGGTGCTGAGAATGTAATTCACGGCCACACACAGGGCCAAGAGTCTGATTCAGACACGGCCTTTACAAAGCACTTTACCTAAAAGGCACAGATTGGGCCTCTTCCTTTCCGTTTGAAACTGTTTTCTGGAGGATTCCCAAAGGAGTGCCCTAAGGCAAACACCTCCCTGACATTCAGGGGAACAGAACAATAGGGAGGAAAGAAGCCTGGAGAAAAACTTTTCTTTAATTGAACACTGTGGCACTGACAGCTCCTAATCATGCAACTTGGGTGGCTATCTATGCAAGCAGGGATTCTCCCGAGAGATCCTTACCAGTCATGCTAACTTTTACTTTTCTGAGATGCTTGGCATTCCCGTCAGCAATCCAGTCCATGGCCTTGTCACAGAGCTTGAAGGTGGTACCCATCTTGTTCACAAAAACACGAACCCCTTCAGAGAGTGGCCAAAATTCTGGAAGAATACAGGAACTTGGGATCTTGGTAGGTGTTTCCCATCTGCAAGACAAGCAGCAGTCCATTCATCAATTGGCCTTGAGGAGTCCTGCAAAGATTTCCACTAGACAGGACACATTCACGGCTGCTTTCTTCTCTCTACTCTCTTTAACCACAAACCCAGTGGGATCCACTGACATAGAAAGACTCACTAGTTAACAGTCCATTTCAAACCAACAAACAACAACAACAACAACAACAAACACGTTTTTCCTACATGATCTCAGAACATGAGACAAAATGCCAAATTGAAACACACACCCACTAAGACACACAAACCACCCCTGTATTTGGTCTGCATCTATCCACTCTGACCTCCGACTGGTGGGTGAAAATTTGTTCCCCAGCAGTGGCCGGTCCTGTCTCAGCTCTGGTCTCCTTGGCCTTCTCTGTGTAGTTGTCAGGAGCCAGCAATGAGCCAACACTTCTTTCTCAGGAAAGGCCCCTGTTCAGACCATTCAAGGCATTTGGCTACCCACACATCACCAGGTGCCAAGAAAGAATGACTCTGGCCTTGGTACAGAAAAAAACAAGGGAGCCCACTGGGACTGGAATTGCCTCTGGGTGCCTCGCCTCCTGGATCCCACGTTCAGAGAGTTCCATCACCAAGGAAGTGAGGTGAGGTCACTTCCTTCAGGGAAGTGAATGAGGTCACTGCCTTGGCAACCACTTTGTCCTAACAGATGTTTCCAAGGGTCCCATGAGAGGGAGGCTGCCCCACCTTCCTGTGACATTTTCACAAGTCATAAAGGTCTATATACCCTAGGAGCCCGGGATCAGCAACCCACCCAGGCCTGATTGTGTCCATCTTCCCTGCATTGAGAAGAGAGAGGCTGATTCAGCCACATCCCTTCATCCTCACTGGGTTGTTGGCCATGGAAGATGACTTTAGACCTCACAGGTCCTACCTAGCTGCCTACATTGGCTCCAGGGATCATTTCTGCATCTACCTTTGAGCTTCTCAGCAGCTGGAGGATTCCCTACATACCTGTATGGCAAGATCAACTCAGGACCTGCTGTTATGTGAAAATAGATTGAGGGAGCAGAGTCTGCTGCAGGGTCATATCAGGTTCGATTTGGCTTAGGAGTCATTCTGCTGGATGAATACGGGTATTGGGCAACTGGGATATTTATAAGAATGGAAGGTGAAAACTAGGTAAGAGCTGAAGCACACAAGGGTGTTGGGCCCTTGATTTGGATACATAGTTTTGAATGATGTTCTGCAGAGGTGAATCCTCTAAATCCATATACAATGGCATAAGATCTTGGACCTGGGACCACTGAATGTGAAAGAGAACTTCCAGTGATATTGAGATAGTAGACAGGATTCCAGTGTAGGGTAAGGAAGAAGAGTGAGTTTAGGATTTGGGCAAAAGGCCCTTTTAGCAATTGAATGAATTTCTATTAGAGTGTAAATGGGAATGTCAGCACACATGAAGAGTCAGTCACAACAAGGCACTTGGGGAAATAGATATCAATTGGGATGTTAGGAGATCGGGCCAAGTACAAAATGAGTGATAAGATCAGGGATATTTTCAACAGGGGGGTGGTTGAATACACTATCCTAGGAAGAAACAAGTGTACGCTCACCATAGGATTGAATATTGAAAACAATAGGCAAAGCGGACTTAGATGATTTTAGTAATCCATGCTCTCATTAAAATCAGGCTTTGGAAGAATCATAAGGTGAGTGTGAGTTTTGCATTTGGTGTCCAGAAGATGATGTGATGAAAGGAATACATGGAGGAGGTGACATGTGTATTTCTTCCACCATTTCTGGGAGCATGTTTTCAAACCCTGTCATTTACAGTTTGGGGATAAAAATAGGTGCACCCTGGGTTTACGTATATAGAGATGATGCATGAATAGACCATAGGGTGAATAAAAAATATAACTGGTTACTATTTTCAATAATGGATTGAATTGATATTTTAAAAAATACATGAAATCTGGTATTCAGATAAACATTCAATCCAAGTAGGTGTACGTCTAGTGGTAATATTAGGGTTACTAATTACACCAAACTGTGAGTTTTGCTTCGAAAATGATGATGGAATTCAAAAGTAATGTTTTATAAAAGAAATCTCATGAAAAAGCAAGTAAAGCAACATGGAGAAATACATGGGTTCTGATACAGGGAGTGAATGTAAGTGAATCATATGCATGTCAATTTGTGAATATTGGATGAAATGATACATCCTATGATACGAAGAAATAGGAATTTAACAATTTTGAATGAAAATTTACTTCAAAATACACATCACGTCCCGTATGAATAGACTTTCATTAATGTTAAACTGGGTCACTTACTGAAGAAATATTAGGGTTAGTACTCAATATTCACTGAAGTTCATTTTGAGAATTCAGAAATGAATATGTATGTCAAGAAAATGTATATTTCTGAGAAATATCTTGTGAAAAGTTGATTATAAATCCACCCAGAGGGACATTAAAGAATCAAGGTAGTATAAGTATTGACACAGAGATTGAATATTTCAAAGGGCAAAATGAAAAACGAGTCTAAGATATATGCGAACACGTGCCACATAACAATCTTCCACTGTCATCCACCACAATGCCTTGACATTACTATCACCCCAAATAAGACACAATGAGAGGAGAAGAGGAACAAAATCTGTGAATACATATCTGGAATTGGAAATTCTGAGGAGCTCACAAACTTGGGTGTGGCACAAGAGATCCCAATGGTAGGGGACAGGGTAAACATTCCACAAACATGGAACTTTGCTGGCCTAATGACTTCTTGACTATCTGCCTCTGACATTTGTGCACTAGAAATAGAGCTTTGTGCTTTAGCTTCCTTTGCAGTGAGACCAGGAAAGCTTGGTCTCAGTCTATGTGAACAGGAGGACATGGATTCCTATTTCCCAATACGAACGGGAGGCAGCAGAGCTGAATCCTCTCTTTGTAGGTAACTGTGGCCGTTGGGGTATGAGTGTCTCCCTGGGGGGATTGTGAAGCCTTTGGCTCACAGTCCAGTTTTAATGGCATTTCTTGCAGCTTCCCTGGAGATTTGGTGTTTGTTTTTGAAATACATAAAGGTCAACCGGGACACGGTGCTGGAGGGAGCTCTGTCACGTGGGGTGAGTCAGGGTCTGACGGAAAAAACACAAACTGGGCTGCTACCCCATATATCTTTCCCACTCGACCGTAGCAACTTGATTCTGAGCATCGCACCAGATCCTCTCCCCACAACAACATGCCTTTCCATTTTAGGGTCTGCTGGCTGCACCTTGTCAGTCACATGTCATTTGGATACCAATGACAGAACCACAGGGGCTCACCACAGATGTTGGTCACACACCTGCACTCCATTGCTCCAGACCCAGTTCCCTGCTGGCTCCTACTCACTGACATCTCTGTTCTTCACCATGGTCATGAATTCCACTCAGTCAAAAACAGCAATGGCGGGTTCAGTCATGATGAGCAACAGGAGATCTAAAGGTTCTCCAGGGATTTCTGGTCATGGGATTCTCAAAACCTTCATGTTATTGGCCTAGCCATATTTCAAGAATGAAGAAGTTGGCACTGTGGGTTTTGATTCATTCAGGAGCCATTAAGGGTTGAGGAATCTCCTGAGTCTCTAATGGCATCACACCAGAGTTCAAGCTGAGGTGGACCCACTCATCTTTTCCAACCACCACACAAAAGACCACTATTCTAACAAAAACACTCCCACATGGCCCTCCTCTTCTTCCATACAGATACTCATCATAACATTCTGGCTGGGGGTTTCCATAGGGGGAGAAGTCTAAGATGGTGTGCAAAGTAAGGTCTCATGCCCATCATGTGCCAAATGTCATGGTGGCCTGGACACCCTTCCTGAGAAACAGGATAGATAAAATGGGCCTGTAGTTAATACTGCTCTGCTTCTCAAATTTGAGGCCTCCTGCCTGCCAGGGGTAGATTCTTTATGTGTACTGGACTCATGAAAACACCCAAACACCTGTGTGCTAGTTACTGGATGGCTTGCAACAACTCATTTGACCCAGAGGATCCCTGTTCTTACTTCATCGGTGTCAGGAGCCTGACCAGAGGAAGGCAAGAGACTTCATCCAATATTACACTTCTTTTTCATCCTTTTAGATGTGCATGGACACATGGGATTTTTCTTGAGTTTCCTGGGGTGCTGAGAATGTAATTCACGGCCACACACAGGGCCAAGAGTCTGATTCAGACACGGCCTTTACAAAGCACTTTACCTAAAAGGCACAGATTGGGCCTCTTCCTTTCCGTTTGAAACTGTTTTCTGGAGGATTCCCAAAGGAGTGCCCTAAGGCAAACACCTCCCTGACATTCAGGGGAACAGAACAATAGGGAGGAAAGAAGCCTGGAGAAAAACTTTTCTTTAATTGAACACTGTGGCACTGACAGCTCCTAATCATGCAACTTGGGTGGCTATCTATGCAAGCAGGGATTCTCCAGAGAGATCCTTACCAGTCATGGTAACTTTTACTTTTCTGAGATGCTTGGCATTCCCGTCAGCAATCCAGTCCATGGCCTTGTCACAGAGCTTGAAGGTGGTACCCATCTTGTTCACAAAAACACGAACCCCTTCAGAGAGTGGCCAAAATTCTGGAAGAATACAGGAACTTGGGATCTTGGTAGGTGTTTCCCATCTGCAAGACAAGCAGCAGTCCATTCATCAATTGGCCTTGAGGAGTCCTGCAAAGATTTCCACTAGACAGGACACATTCACGGCTGCTTTCTTCTCTCTACTCTCTTTAACCACAAACCCAGTGGGATCCACTGACATAGAAAGACTCACTAGTTAACAGTCCATTTCAAACCAACAAACAACAACAACAACAACAACAAACACGTTTTTCCTACATGATCTCAGAACATGAGACAAAATGCCAAATTGAAACACACACCCACTAAGACACACAAACCACCCCTGTATTTGGTCTGCATCTATCCACTCTGACCTCCGACTGGTGGGTGAAAATTTGTTCCCCAGCAGTGGCCGGTCCTGTCTCAGCTCTGGTCTCCTTGGCCTTCTCTGTGTAGTTGTCAGGAGCCAGCAATGAGCCAACACTTCTTTCTCAGGAAAGGCCCCTGTTCAGACCATTCAAGGCATTTGGCTACCCACACATCACCAGGTGCCAAGAAAGAATGACTCTGGCCTTGGTACAGAAAAAAACAAGGGAGCCCACTGGGACTGGAATTGCCTCTGGGTGCCTCGCCTCCTGGATCCCACGTTCAGAGAGTTCCATCACCAAGGAAGTGAGGTGAGGTCACTTCCTTCAGGGAAGTGAATGAGGTCACTGCCTTGGCAACCACATTGTCCTAACAGTTGTTTCCAAGGGTCCCATGAGAGGGAGGCTGCCCCACCTTCCTGTGACATTTTCACAAGTCATAAAGGTCTATATACCCTAGGAGCCCGGGATCAGCAACCCACCCAGGCCTGATTGTGTCCATCTTCCCTGCATTGAGAAGAGAGAGGCTGATTCAGCCACATCCCTTCATCCTCACTGGGTTGTTGGCCATGGAAGATGACTTTAGACCTCACAGGTCCTACCTAGCTGCCTACATTGGCTCCAGGGATCATTTCTGCATCTACCTTTGAGCTTCTCAGCAGCTGGAGGATTCCCTACATACCTGTATGGCAAGATCAACTCAGGACCTGCTGTTATGTGAAAATAGATTGAGGGAAAATAGATTGAGTCTGCTGCAGGGTCATATCAGGTTCGATTTGGCTTAGGAGTCATTCTGCTGGATGAATACGGGGATTGGGCAACTGGGATATTTATAAGAATGGAAGGTGAAAACTAGGTAAGAGCTGAAGCACACAAGGGTGTTGGGCCCTTGATTTGGATACATAGTTTTGAATGATGTTCTGCAGAGGTGAATCCTCTAAATCCATATACAATGGCATAAGATCTTGGACCTGGGACCACTGAATGTGAAAGAGAACTTCCAGTGATATTGAGATAGTAGACAGGATTCCAGTGTAGGGTAAGGAAGAAGAGTGAGTTTAGGATTTGGGCAAAAGGCCCTTTTAGCAATTGAATGAATTTCTATTAGAGTGTAAATGGGAATGTCAGCACACATGAAGAGTCAGTCACAACAAGGCACTTGGGGAAATAGATATCAATTGGGATGTTAGGAGATCGGGCCAAGTACAAAATGAGTGATAAGATCAGGGATATTTTCAACAGGGGGGTGGTTGAATACACTATCCTAGGAAGAAACAAGTGTACGCTCACCATAGGATTGAATATTGAAAACAATAGGCAAAGCGGACTTAGATGATTTTAGTAATCCATGCTCTCATTAAAATCAGGCTTTGGAAGAATCATAAGGTGAGTGTGAGTTTTGCATTTGGTGTCCAGAAGATGATGTGATGAAAGGAATACATGGAGGAGGTGACATGTGTATTTCTTCCACCATTTCTGGGAGCATGTTTTCAAACCCTGTCATTTACAGTTTGGGGATAAAAATAGGTGCACCCTGGGTTTACGTATATAGAGATGATGCATGAATAGACCATAGGGTGAATAAAAAATATAACTGGTTACTATTTTCAATAATGGATTGAATTGATATTTTAAAAAATACATGAAATCTGGTATTCAGATAAACATTCAATCCAAGTAGGTGTACGTCTAGTGGTAATATTAGGGTTACTAATTACACCAAACTGTGAGTTTTGCTTCGAAAATGATGATGGAATTCAAAAGTAATGTTTTATAAAAGAAATCTCATGAAAAAGCAAGTAAAGCAACATGGAGAAATACATGGGTTCTGATACAGGGAGTGAATCTAAGTGAATCATATGCATGTTAATTTGTGAATATTGGATGAAATGATACATCCTATGATACGAAGAAATAGGAATTTAACAATTTTGAATGAAAATTTACTTCAAAATACACATCACGTCCCGTATGAATAGACTTTCATTGATGTTAAACTGGGTCACTTACTGAAGAAATATTAGGGTTAGTACTCAATATTCACTGAAGTTCATTTTGAGAATTCAGAAATGAATATGTATGTCAAGAAAATGTATATTTCTGAGAAATAGCTTGTGAAAAGTTGATTATAAATCCACCCAGAGGGACATTAAAGAATCAAGGTAGTATAAGTATTGACACAGAGATTGAATATTTCAAAGGGCAAAATGAAAAACGAGTCTAAGATATATGCGAACACGTGCCACATAACAATCTTCCACTGTCATCCACCACAATGCCTTGACATTACTATCACCCCAAATAAGACACAATGAGAGGAGAAGAGGAACAAAATCTGTGAATACATATCTGGAATTGGAAATTCTGAGGAGCTCACAAACTTGGGTGTGGCACAAGAGATCCCAATGGTAGGGGACAGGGTAAACATTCCACAAACATGGAACTTTGCTGGCCTAATGACTTCTTGACTATCTGCCTCTGACATTTGTGCACTAGAAATAGAGCTTTGTGCTTTAGCTTCCTTTGCAGTGAGACCAGGAAAGCTTGGTCTCAGTCTATGTGAACAGGAGGACATGGATTCCTATTTCCCAATACGAACGGGAGGCAGCAGAGCTGAATCCTCTCTTTGTAGGTAACTGTGGCCGTTGGGGTATGAGTGTCTCCCTGGGGGGATTGTGAAGCCTTTGGCTCACAGTCCAGTTTTAATGGCATTTCTTGCAGCTTCCCTGGAGATTTGGTGTTTGTTTTTGAAATACATAAAGGTCAACCAGGACACGGTGCTGGAGGGAGCTCTGTCACGTGGGGTGAGTCAGGGTCTGACCGAAAAAGCACAAACTTCACCATGGTCATGAATTCCACTCAGTCAAAAACAGCAATGGCGGGTTCAGTCATGATGAGCAACAGGAGATCTAAAGGTTCTCCAGGGATTTCTGGTCATGGGATTCTCAAAACCTTCATGTTATTGGCCTAGCCATATTTCAAGAATGAAGAAGTTGGCACTGTGGGTTTTGATTCATTCAGGAGCCATTAAGGGTTGAGGAATCTCCTGAGTCTCTAATGGCATCACACCAGAGTTCAAGCTGAGGTGGACCCACTCATCTTTTCCAACCACCACACAAAAACCACTATTCTAACAAAAACACTCCCACATGGCCCTCCTCTTCTTCCATACAGATACTCATCATAACATTCTGGCTGGGGGTTTCCATAGGGGGAGAAGTCTAAGATGGTGTGCAAAGTAAGGTCTCATGCCCATCATGTGCCAAATGTCATGGTGGCCTGGACACCCTTCCTGAGAAACAGGATAGATAAAATGGGCCTGTAGTTAATACTGCTCTGCTTCTCAAATTCGAGGCCTCCTGCCTGCCAGGGGTAGATTCTTTATGTGTACTGGACTCATGAAAACACCCAAACACCTGTGTGCTAGTTACTGGATGGCTTGCAACAACTCATTTGACCCAGAGGATCCCTGTTCTTACTTCATCGGTGTCAGGAGCCTGACCAGAGGAAGGCAAGAGACTTCATCCAATATTACACTTCTTTTTCATCCTTTCAGATGTGCATGGACACATGGGATTTTTCTTGAGTTTCCTGGGGTGCTGAGAATGTAATTCACGGCCACACACAGGGCCAAGAGTCTGATTCAGACACGGCCTTTACAAAGCACTTTACCTAAAAGGCACAGATTGGGCCTCTTCCTTTCCGTTTGAAACTGTTTTCTGGAGGATTCCCAAAGGAGTGCCCTAAGGCAAACACCTCCCTGACATTCAGGGGAACAGAACAATAGGGAGGAAAGAAGCCTGGAGAAAAACTTTTCTTTAATTGAACACTGTGGCACTGACAGCTCCTAATCATGCAACTTGGGTGGCTATCTATGCAAGCAGGGATTCTCCCGAGAGATCCTTACCAGTCATGCTAACTTTTACTTTTCTGAGATGCTTGGCATTCCCGTCAGCAATCCAGTCCATGGCCTTGTCACAGAGCTTGAAGGTGGTACCCATCTTGTTCACAAAAACACGAACCCCTTCAGAGAGTGGCCAAAATTCTGGAAGAATACAGGAACTTGGGATCTTGGTAGGTGTTTCCCATCTGCAAGACAAGCAGCAGTCCATTCATCAATTGGCCTTGAGGAGTCCTGCAAAGATTTCCACTAGACAGGACACATTCACGGCTGCTTTCTTCTCTCTACTCTCTTTAACCACAAACCCAGTGGGATCCACTGACATAGAAAGACTCACTAGTTAACAGTCCATTTCAAACCAACAAACAACAACAACAACAACAACAAACACGTTTTTCCTACATGATCTCAGAACATGAGACAAAATGCCAAATTGAAACACACACCCACTAAGACACACAAACCACCCCTGTATTTGGTCTGCATCTATCCACTCTGACCTCCGACTGGTGGGTGAAAATTTGTTCCCCAGCAGTGGCCGGTCCTGTCTCAGCTCTGGTCTCCTTGGCCTTCTCTGTGTAGTTGTCAGGAGCCAGCAATGAGCCAACACTTCTTTCTCAGGAAAGGCCCCTGTTCAGACCATTCAAGGCATTTGGCTACCCACACATCACCAGGTGCCAAGAAAGAATGACTCTGGCCTTGGTACAGAAAAAAACAAGGGAGCCCACTGGGACTGGAATTGCCTCTGGGTGCCTCGCCTCCTGGATCCCACGTTCAGAGAGTTCCATCACCAAGGAAGTGAGGTGAGGTCACTTCCTTCAGGGAAGTGAATGAGGTCACTGCCTTGGCAACCACTTTGTCCTAACAGTTGTTTCCAAGGGTCCCATGAGAGGGAGGCTGCCCCACCTTCCTGTGACATTTTCACAAGTCATAAAGGTCTATATACCCTAGGAGCCCGGGATCAGCAACCCACCCAGGCCTGATTGTGTCCATCTTCCCTGCATTGAGAAGAGAGAGGCTGATTCAGCCACATCCCTTCATCCTCACTGGGTTGTTGGCCATGGAAGATGACTTTAGACCTCACAGGTCCTACCTAGCTGCCTACATTGGCTCCAGGGATCATTTCTGCATCTACCTTTGAGCTTCTCAGCAGCTGGAGGATTCCCTACATACCTGTATGGCAAGATCAACTCAGGACCTGCTGTTATGTGAAAATAGATTGAGGGAGCAGAGTCTGCTGCAGGGTCATATCAGGTTCGATTTGGCTTAGGAGTCATTCTGCTGGATGAATACGGGTATTGGGCAACTGGGATATTTATAAGAATGGAAGGTGAAAACTAGGTAAGAGCTGAAGCACACAAGGGTGTTGGGCCCTTGATTTGGATACATAGTTTTGAATGATGTTCTGCAGAGGTGAATCCTCTAAATCCATATACAATGGCATAAGATCTTGGACCTGGGACCACTGAATGTGAAAGAGAACTTCCAGTGATATTGAGATAGTAGACAGGATTCCAGTGTAGGGTAAGGAAGAAGAGTGAGTTTAGGATTTGGGCAAAAGGCCCTTTTAGCAATTGAATGAATTTCTATTAGAGTGTAAATGGGAATGTCAGCACACATGAAGAGTCAGTCACAACAAGGCACTTGGGGAAATAGATATCAATTGGGATGTTAGGAGATCGGGCCAAGTACAAAATGAGTGATAAGATCAGGGATATTTTCAACAGGGGGGTGGTTGAATACACTATCCTAGGAAGAAACAAGTGTACGCTCACCATAGGATTGAATATTGAAAACAATAGGCAAAGCGGACTTAGATGATTTTAGTAATCCATGCTCTCATTAAAATCAGGCTTTGGAAGAATCATAAGGTGAGTGTGAGTTTTGCATTTGGTGTCCAGAAGATGATGTGATGAAAGGAATACATGGAGGAGGTGACATGTGTATTTCTTCCACCATTTCTGGGAGCATGTTTTCAAACCCTGTCATTTACAGTTTGGGGATAAAAATAGGTGCACCCTGGGTTTACGTATATAGAGATGATGCATGAATAGACCATAGGGTGAATAAAAAATATAACTGGTTACTATTTTCAATAATGGATTGAATTGATATTTTAAAAAATACATGAAATCTGGTATTCAGATAAACATTCAATCCAAGTAGGTGTATGTCTAGTGGTAATATTAGGGTTACTAATTACACCAAACTGTGAGTTTTGCTTCGAAAATGATGATGGAATTCAAAAGTAATGTTTTATAAAAGAAATCTCATGAAAAAGCAAGTAAAGCAACATGGAGAAATACATGGGTTCTGATACAGGGAGTGAATGTAAGTGAATCATATGCATGTCAATTTGTGAATATTGGATGAAATGATACATCCTATGATACGAAGAAATAGGAATTTAACAATTTTGAATGAAAATTTACTTCAAAATACACATCACGTCCCGTATGAATAGACTTTCATTAATGTTAAACTGGGTCACTTACTGAAGAAATATTAGGGTTAGTACTCAATATTCACTGAAGTTCATTTTGAGAATTCAGAAATGAATATGTATGTCAAGAAAATGTATATTTCTGAGAAATATCTTGTGAAAAGTTGATTATAAATCCACCCAGAGGGACATTAAAGAATCAAGGTAGTATAAGTATTGACACAGAGATTGAATATTTCAAAGGGCAAAATGAAAAACGAGTCTAAGATATATGCGAACACGTGCCACATAACAATCTTCCACTGTCATCCACCACAATGCCTTGACATTACTATCACCCCAAATAAGACACAATGAGAGGAGAAGAGGAACAAAATCTGTGAATACATATCTGGAATTGGAAATTCTGAGGAGCTCACAAACTTGGGTGTGGCACAAGAGATCCCAATGGTAGGGGACAGGGTAAACATTCCACAAACATGGAACTTTGCTGGCCTAATGACTTCTTGACTATCTGCCTCTGACATTTGTGCACTAGAAATAGAGCTTTGTGCTTTAGCTTCCTTTGCAGTGAGACCAGGAAAGCTTGGTCTCAGTCTATGTGAACAGGAGGACATGGATTCCTATTTCCCAATACGAACGGGAGGCAGCAGAGCTGAATCCTCTCTTTGTAGGTAACTGTGGCCGTTGGGGTATGAGTGTCTCCCTGGGGGGATTGTGAAGCCTTTGGCTCACAGTCCAGTTTTAATGGCATTTCTTGCAGCTTCCCTGGAGATTTGGTGTTTGTTTTTGAAATACATAAAGGTCAACCGGGACACGGTGCTGGAGGGAGCTCTGTCACGTGGGGTGAGTCAGGGTCTGACGGAAAAAACACAAACTGGGCTGCTACCCCATATATCTTTCCCACTCGACCGTAGCAACTTGATTCTGAGCATCGCACCAGATCCTCTCCCCACAACAACATGCCTTTCCATTTTAGGGTCTGCTGGCTGCACCTTGTCAGTCACATGTCATTTGGATACCAATGACAGAACCACAGGGGCTCACCACAGATGTTGGTCACACACCTGCACTCCATTGCTCCAGACCCAGTTCCCTGCTGGCTCCTACTCACTGACATCTCTGTTCTTCACCATGGTCATGAATTCCACTCAGTCAAAAACAGCAATGGCGGGTTCAGTCATGATGAGCAACAGGAGATCTAAAGGTTCTCCAGGGATTTCTGGTCATGGGATTCTCAAAACCTTCATGTTATTGGCCTAGCCATATTTCAAGAATGAAGAAGTTGGCACTGTGGGTTTTGATTCATTCAGGAGCCATTAAGGGTTGAGGAATCTCCTGAGTCTCTAATGGCATCACACCAGAGTTCAAGCTGAGGTGGACCCACTCATCTTTTCCAACCACCACACAAAAGACCACTATTCTAACAAAAACACTCCCACATGGCCCTCCTCTTCTTCCATACAGATACTCATCATAACATTCTGGCTGGGGGTTTCCATAGGGGGAGAAGTCTAAGATGGTGTGCAAAGTAAGGTCTCATGCCCATCATGTGCCAAATGTCATGGTGGCCTGGACACCCTTCCTGAGAAACAGGATAGATAAAATGGGCCTGTAGTTAATACTGCTCTGCTTCTCAAATTTGAGGCCTCCTGCCTGCCAGGGGTAGATTCTTTATGTGTACTGGACTCATGAAAACACCCAAACACCTGTGTGCTAGTTACTGGATGGCTTGCAACAACTCATTTGACCCAGAGGATCCCTGTTCTTACTTCATCGGTGTCAGGAGCCTGACCAGAGGAAGGCAAGAGACTTCATCCAATATTACACTTCTTTTTCATCCTTTTAGATGTGCATGGACACATGGGATTTTTCTTGAGTTTCCTGGGGTGCTGAGAATGTAATTCACGGCCACACACAGGGCCAAGAGTCTGATTCAGACACGGCCTTTACAAAGCACTTTACCTAAAAGGCACAGATTGGGCCTCTTCCTTTCCGTTTGAAACTGTTTTCTGGAGGATTCCCAAAGGAGTGCCCTAAGGCAAACACCTCCCTGACATTCAGGGGAACAGAACAATAGGGAGGAAAGAAGCCTGGAGAAAAACTTTTCTTTAATTGAACACTGTGGCACTGACAGCTCCTAATCATGCAACTTGGGTGGCTATCTATGCAAGCAGGGATTCTCCAGAGAGATCCTTACCAGTCATGGTAACTTTTACTTTTCTGAGATGCTTGGCATTCCCGTCAGCAATCCAGTCCATGGCCTTGTCACAGAGCTTGAAGGTGGTACCCATCTTGTTCACAAAAACACGAACCCCTTCAGAGAGTGGCCAAAATTCTGGAAGAATACAGGAACTTGGGATCTTGGTAGGTGTTTCCCATCTGCAAGACAAGCAGCAGTCCATTCATCAATTGGCCTTGAGGAGTCCTGCAAAGATTTCCACTAGACAGGACACATTCACGGCTGCTTTCTTCTCTCTACTCTCTTTAACCACAAACCCAGTGGGATCCACTGACATAGAAAGACTCACTAGTTAACAGTCCATTTCAAACCAACAAACAACAACAACAACAACAACAAACACGTTTTTCCTACATGATCTCAGAACATGAGACAAAATGCCAAATTGAAACACACACCCACTAAGACACACAAACCACCCCTGTATTTGGTCTGCATCTATCCACTCTGACCTCCGACTGGTGGGTGAAAATTTGTTCCCCAGCAGTGGCCGGTCCTGTCTCAGCTCTGGTCTCCTTGGCCTTCTCTGTGTAGTTGTCAGGAGCCAGCAATGAGCCAACACTTCTTTCTCAGGAAAGGCCCCTGTTCAGACCATTCAAGGCATTTGGCTACCCACACATCACCAGGTGCCAAGAAAGAATGACTCTGGCCTTGGTACAGAAAAAAACAAGGGAGCCCACTGGGACTGGAATTGCCTCTGGGTGCCTCGCCTCCTGGATCCCACGTTCAGAGAGTTCCATCACCAAGGAAGTGAGGTGAGGTCACTTCCTTCAGGGAAGTGAATGAGGTCACTGCCTTGGCAACCACATTGTCCTAACAGTTGTTTCCAAGGGTCCCATGAGAGGGAGGCTGCCCCACCTTCCTGTGACATTTTCACAAGTCATAAAGGTCTATATACCCTAGGAGCCCGGGATCAGCAACCCACCCAGGCCTGATTGTGTCCATCTTCCCTGCATTGAGAAGAGAGAGGCTGATTCAGCCACATCCCTTCATCCTCACTGGGTTGTTGGCCATGGAAGATGACTTTAGACCTCACAGGTCCTACCTAGCTGCCTACATTGGCTCCAGGGATCATTTCTGCATCTACCTTTGAGCTTCTCAGCAGCTGGAGGATTCCCTACATACCTGTATGGCAAGATCAACTCAGGACCTGCTGTTATGTGAAAATAGATTGAGGGAAAATAGATTGAGTCTGCTGCAGGGTCATATCAGGTTCGATTTGGCTTAGGAGTCATTCTGCTGGATGAATACGGGGATTGGGCAACTGGGATGTTTATAAGAATGGAAGGTGAAAACTAGGTAAGAGCTGAAGCACACAAGGGTGTTGGGCCCTTGATTTGGATACATAGTTTTGAATGATGTTCTGCAGAGGTGAATCCTCTAAATCCATATACAATGGCATAAGATCTTGGACCTGGGACCACTGAATGTGAAAGAGAACTTCCAGTGATATTGAGATAGTAGACAGGATTCCAGTGTAGGGTAAGGAAGAAGAGTGAGTTTAGGATTTGGGCAAAAGGCCCTTTTAGCAATTGAATGAATTTCTATTAGAGTGTAAATGGGAATGTCAGCACACATGAAGAGTCAGTCACAACAAGGCACTTGGGGAAATAGATATCAATTGGGATGTTAGGAGATCGGGCCAAGTACAAAATGAGTGATAAGATCAGGGATATTTTCAACAGGGGGGTGGTTGAATACACTATCCTAGGAAGAAACAAGTGTACGCTCACCATAGGATTGAATATTGAAAACAATAGGCAAAGCGGACTTAGATGATTTTAGTAATCCATGCTCTCATTAAAATCAGGCTTTGGAAGAATCATAAGGTGAGTGTGAGTTTTGCATTTGGTGTCCAGAAGATGATGTGATGAAAGGAATACATGGAGGAGGTGACATGTGTATTTCTTCCACCATTTCTGGGAGCATGTTTTCAAACCCTGTCATTTACAGTTTGGGGATAAAAATAGGTGCACCCTGGGTTTACGTATATAGAGATGATGCATGAATAGACCATAGGGTGAATAAAAAATATAACTGGTTACTATTTTCAATAATGGATTGAATTGATATTTTAAAAAATACATGAAATCTGGTATTCAGATAAACATTCAATCCAAGTAGGTGTACGTCTAGTGGTAATATTAGGGTTACTAATTACACCAAACTGTGAGTTTTGCTTCGAAAATGATGATGGAATTCAAAAGTAATGTTTTATAAAAGAAATCTCATGAAAAAGCAAGTAAAGCAACATGGAGAAATACATGGGTTCTGATACAGGGAGTGAATCTAAGTGAATCATATGCATGTCAATTTGTGAATATTGGATGAAATGATACATCCTATGATACGAAGAAATAGGAATTTAACAATTTTGAATGAAAATTTACTTCAAAATACACATCACGTCCCGTATGAATAGACTTTCATTGATGTTAAACTGGGTCACTTACTGAAGAAATATTAGGGTTAGTACTCAATATTCACTGAAGTTCATTTTGAGAATTCAGAAATGAATATGTATGTCAAGAAAATGTATATTTCTGAGAAATATCTTGTGAAAAGTGGATTGTAAATCCACCCAGATGGACATTAAAGAATCAAGGTAGTATAAGTATTGACACAGAGATTCAATATTTCAAAGGGCAAAATGAAAAACGAGTCTAAGATATATGCGAACACGTGCCACATAACAATCTTCCACTGTCATCCACCACAATGCCTTGACATTACTATCACCCCAAATAAGACACAATGAGAGGAGAAGAGGAACAAAATCTGTGAATACATATCTGGAATTGGAAATTCTGAGGAGCTCACAAACTTGGGTGTGGCACAAGAGATCCCAATGGTAGGGGACAGGGTAAACATTCCACAAACATGGAACTTTGCTGGCCTAATGACTTCTTGACTATCTGCCTCTGACATTTGTGCACTAGAAATATAGCTTTGTGCTTTAGCTTCCTTTGCAGTGAGACCAGGAAAGCTTGGTCTCAGTCTATGTGAACAGGAGGACATGGATTCCTATTTCCCAATACGAACGGGAGGCAGCAGAGCTGAATCCTCTCTTTGTAGGTAACTGTGGCCGTTGGGGTATGAGTGTCTCCCTGGGGGGATTGTGAAGCCTTTGGCTCACAGTCCAGTTTTAATGGCATTTCTTGCAGCTTCGCTGGAGATTTGGTGTTTGTTTTTGAAATACATAAAGGTCAACCGGGACACGGTGCTGGAGGGAGCTCTGTCACGTGGGGTGAGTCAGGGTCTGACGGAAAAAACACAAACTGGGCTGCTACCCCATATATCTTTCCCACTCGACCGTAGCAACTTGATTCTGAGCATCGCACCAGATCCTCTCCCCACAACAACATGCCTTTCCATTTTAGGGTCTGCTGGCTGCACCTTGTCAGTCACATGTCATTTGGATACCAATGACAGAACCACAGGGGCTCACCACAGATGTTGGTCACACACCTGCACTCCTTTGCTCCAGACCCAGTTCCCTGCTGGCTCCTACTCACTGACATCTCTGTTCTTCACCATGGTCATGAATTCCACTCAGTCATAAACAGCAATGGCGGGTTCAGTCATGATGAGCAACAGGAGATCTAAAGGTTCTCCAGGGATTTCTGGTCATGGGATTCTCAAAACCTTCATGTTATTGGCCTAGCCATATTTCAAGAATGAAGAAGTTGGCACTGTGGGTTTTGATTCATTCAGGAGCCATTAAGGGTTGAGGAATCTCCTGAGTCTCTAATGGCATCACACCAGAGTTCAAGCTGAGGTGGACCCACTCATCTTTTCCAACCACCACACAAAAGACCACTATTCTAACAAAAACACTCCCACATGGCCCTCCTCTTCTTCCATACAGATACTCATCATAACATTCTGGCTGGGGGTTTCCATAGGGGGATAAGTCTAAGATGGTGTGCAAAGTAAGGTCTCATGCCCATCATGTGCCAAATGTCATGGTGGCCTGGACACCCTTCCTGAGAAACAGGATAGATAAAATGGGCCTGTAGTTAATACTGCTCTGCTTCTCAAATTCGAGGCCTCCTGCCTGCCAGGGGTAGATTCTTTATGTGTACTGGACTCATGAAAACACCCAAACACCTGTGTGCTAGTTACTGGATGGCTTGCAACAACTCATTTGACCCAGAGGATCCCTGTTCTTACTTTATCGGTGTCAGGAGCCTGACCAGAGGAAGGCAAGAGCCTTCATCCAATATTACACTTCTTTTTCATCCTTTTAGATGTGCATGGACACATGGGATTTTTCTTGAGTTTCCTGGGGTGCTGAGAATGTAATTCACGGCCACACACAGGGCCAAGAGTCTGATTCAGACACGGCCTTTACAAAGCACTTTACCTAAAAGGCACAGATTGGGCCTCTTCCTTTCCGTTTGAAACTGTTTTCTGGAGGATTCCCAAAGGAGTGCCCTAAGGCAAACACCTCCCTGACATTCAGGGGAACAGAACAATAGGGAGGAAAGAAGCCTGGAGAAAAACTTTTCTTTAATTGAACACTGTGGCACTGACAGCTCCTAATCATGCAACTTGGGTGGCTATCTATGCAAGCAGGGATTCTCCAGAGAGATCCTTACCAGTCATGCTAACTTTTACTTTTCTGAGATGCTTGGCATTCCCGTCAGCAATCCAGTCCATGGCCTTGTCACAGAGCTTGAAGGTGGTACCCATCTTGTTCACAAAAACACGAACCCCTTCAGAGAGTGGCCAAAATTCTGGAAGAATACAGGAACTTGGGATCTTGGTAGGTGTTTCCCATCTGCAAGACAAGCAGCAGTCCATTCATCAATTGGCCTTGAGGAGTCCTGCAAAGATTTCCACTAGACAGGACACATTCACGGCTGCTTTCTTCTCTCTACTCTCTTTAACCACAAACCCAGTGGGATCCACTGACATAGAAAGACTCACTAGTTAACAGTCCATTTCAAACCAACAAACAACAACAACAACAACAACAAACACGTTTTTCCTACATGATCTCAGAACATGAGACAAAATGCCAAATTGAAACACACACCCACTAAGACACACAAACCACCCCTGTATTTGGTCTGCATCTATCCACTCTGACCTCCGACTGGTGGGTGAAAATTTGTTCCCCAGCAGTGGCCGGTCCTGTCTCAGCTCTGGTCTCCTTGGCCTTCTCTGTGTAGTTGTCAGGAGCCAGCAATGAGCCAACACTTCTTTCTCAGGAAAGGCCCCTGTTCAGACCATTCAAGGCATTTGGCTACCCACACATCACCAGGTGCCAAGAAAGAATGACTCTGGCCTTGGTACAGAAAAAAACAAGGGAGCCCACTGGGACTGGAATTGCCTCTGGGTGCCTCGCCTCCTGGATCCCACGTTCAGAGAGTTCCATCACCAAGGAAGTGAGGTGAGGTCACTTCCTTCAGGGAAGTGAATGAGGTCACTGCCTTGGCAACCACTTTGTCCTAACAGTTGTTTCCAAGGGTCCCATGAGAGGGAGGCTGCCCCACCTTCCTGTGACATTTTCACAAGTCATAAAGGTCTATATACCCTAGGAGCCCGGGATCAGCAACCCACCCAGGCCTGATTGTGTCCATCTTCCCTGCATTGAGAAGAGAGAGGCTGATTCAGCCACATCCCTTCATCCTCACTGGGTTGTTGGCCATGGAAGATGACTTTAGACCTCACAGGTCCTACCTAGCTGCCTACATTGGCTCCAGGGATCATTTCTGCATCTACCTTTGAGCTTCTCAGCAGCTGGAGGATTCCCTACATACCTGTATGGCAAGATCAACTCAGGACCTGCTGTTATGTGAAAATAGATTGAGGGAGCAGAGTCTGCTGCAGGGTCATATCAGGTTCGATTTGGCTTAGGAGTCATTCTGCTGGATGAACACGGGGATTGGGCAACTGGGATATTTATAAGAATGGAAGGTGAAAACTAGGTAAGAGCTGAAGCACACAAGGGTGTTGGGCCCTTGATTTGGATACATAGTTTTGAATGATGTTCTGCAGAGGTGAATCCTCTAAATCCATATACAATGGCATAAGATCTTGGACCTGGGACCACTGAATGTGAAAGAGAACTTCCAGTGATATTGAGATAGTAGACAGGATTCCAGTGTAGGGTAAGGAAGAAGAGTGAGTTTAGGATTTGGGCAAAAGGCCCTTTTAGCAATTGAATGAATTTCTATTAGAGTGTAAATGGGAATGTCAGCACACATGAAGAGTCAGTCACAACAAGGCACTTGGGGAAATAGATATCAATTGGGATGTTAGGAGATCGGGCCAAGTACAAAATGAGTGATAAGATCAGGGATATTTTCAACAGGGGGGTGGTTGAATACACTATCCTAGGAAGAAACAAGTGTACGCTCACCATAGGATTGAATATTGAAAACAATAGGCAAAGCGGACTTAGATGATTTTAGTAATCCATGCTCTCATTAAAATCAGGCTTTGGAAGAATCATAAGGTGAGTGTGAGTTTTGCATTTGGTGTCCAGAAGATGATGTGATGAAAGGAATACATGGAGGAGGTGACATGTGTATCTCTTCCACCATTTCTGGGAGCATGTTTTCAAACCCTGTCATTTACAGTTTGGGGATAAAAATAGGTGCACCCTGGGTTTACGTATATAGAGATGATGCATGAATAGACCATAGGGTGAATAAAAAATATAACTGGTTACTATTTTAAATAATGGATTGAATTGATATTTTAAAAAATACATGAAATCTGGTATTCAGATAAACATTCAATCCAAGTAGGTGTACGTCTAGTGGTAATATTAGGGTTACTAATTACACCAAACTGTGAGTTTTGCTTCGAAAATGATGATGGAATTCAAAAGTAATGTTTTATAAAAGAAATCTCATGAAAAAGCAAGTAAAGCAACATGGAGAAATACATGGGTTCTGATACAGGGAGTGAATCTAAGTGAATCATATGCATGTCAATTTGTGAATATTGGATGAAATGATACATCCTATGATACGAAGAAATAGGAATTTAACAATTTTGAATGAAAATTTACTTCAAAATACACATCACGTCCCGTATGAATAGACTTTCATTGATGTTAAACTGGGTCACTTACTGAAGAAATATTAGGGTTAGTACTCAATATTCACTGAAGTTCATTTTGAGAATTCAGAAATGAATATGTATGTCAAGAAAATGTATATTTCTGAGAAATATCTTGTGAAAAGTGGATTGTAAATCCACCCAGATGGACATTAAAGAATCAAGGTAGTATAAGTATTGACACAGAGATTCAATATTTCAAAGGGCAAAATGAAAAACGAGTCTAAGATATATTCGAACACGTGCCACATAACAATCTTCCACTGTCATCCACCACAATGCCTTGACATTACTATCACCCCAAATAAGACACAATGAGAGGAGAAGAGGAACAAAATCTGTGAATACATATCTGGAATTGGAAATTCTGAGGAGCTCACAAACTTGGGTGTGGCACAAGAGATCCCAATGGTAGGGGACAGGGTAAACATTCCACAAACATGGAACTTTGCTGGCCTAATGACTTCTTGACTATCTGCCTCTGACATTTGTGCACTAGAAATATAGCTTTGTGCTTTAGCTTCCTTTGCAGTGAGACCAGGAAAGCTTGGTCTCAGTCTATGTGAACAGGAGGACATGGTTTCCTATTTCCCAATACGAACAGGAGGCAGCAGAGCTGAATCCTCTCTTTGTAGGTAACTGTGGCCATTGGGCTATGAGTGTCTCCCTGGGGGGATTGTGAAGCCTTTGGCTCACAGTCCAGTTTTAATGGCATTTCTTGCAGCTTCCCTGGAGATTTGGTGTTTGTTTTTGAAATACATAAAGGTCAACCGTGACACGGTGCTGGAGGGAGCTCTGTCACGTGGGGTGAGTCAGGGTCTGACGGAAAAAACACAAACTGGGCTGCTACCCCATATATCTTTCCCACTTGAGCGTAGCAACTTGATTCTGAGCATCGCACCAGATCCTCTCCCCACAACAACATGCCTTTCCATTTTAGGGTCTGCTGGCTGCACCTTGTCAGTCACATGTCATTTGGATACCAATGACAGAACCACAGGGGCTCACCACAGATGTTGGTCACACACCTGCACTCCTTTGCTCCAGACCCAGTTCCCTGCTGGCTCCTACTCACTGACATCTCTGTTCTTCACCATGGTCATGAATTCCACTCAGTCAAAAACAGCAATGGCGGGTTCAGTCATGATGAGCAACAGGAGATCTAAAGGTTCTCCAGGGATTTCTGGTCATGGGATTCTCAAAACCTTCATGTTATTGGCCTAGCCATATTTCAAGAATGAAGAAGTTGGCACTGTGGGTTTTGATTCATTCAGGAGCCATTAAGGGTTGAGGAATCTCCTGAGTCTCTAATGGCATCACACCAGAGTTCAAGCTGAGGTGGACCCACTCATCTTTTCCAACCACCACACAAAAGACCACTATTCTAACAAAAACACTCCCACATGGCCCTCCTCTTCTTCCATACAGATACTCATCATAACATTCTGGCTGGGGGTTTCCATAGGGGGAGAAGTCTAAGATGGTGTGCAAAGTAAGGTCTCATGCCCATCATGTGCCAAATGTCATGGTGGCCTGGACACCCTTCCTGAGAAACAGTATAGATAAAATGGGCCTGTAGTTAATACTGCTCTGCTTCTCAAATTCGAGGCCTCCTGCCTGCCAGGGGTAGATTCTTTATGTGTACTGGACTCATGAAAACACCCAAACACCTGTGTGCTAGTTACTGGATGGCTTGCAACAACTCATTTGACCCAGAGGATCCCTGTTCTTACTTCATCGGTGTCAGGAGCCTGACCAGAGGAAGGCAAGAGACTTCATCCAATATTACACTTCTTTTTCATCCTTTTAGATGTGCATGGACACATGGGATTTTTCTTGAGTTTCCTGGGGTGCTGAGAATGTAATTCACGGCCACACACAGGGCCAAGAGTCTGATTCAGACACGGCCTTTACAAAGCACTTTACCTAAAAGGCACAGATTGGGCCTCTTCCTTTCCATTTGAAACTGTTTTCTGGAGGATTCCCAAAGGAGTGCCCTAAGGCAAACACCTCCCTGACATTCAGGGGAACAGAACAATAGGGAGGAAAGAAGCCTGGAGAAAAACTTTTCTTTAATTGAACACTGTGGCACTGACAGCTCCTAATCATGCAACTTGGGTGGCTATCTATGCAAGCAGGGATTCTCCAGAGAGATCCTTACCAGTCATGGTAACTTTTACTTTTCTGAGATGCTTGGCATTCCCATCAGCAATCCAGTCCATGGCCTTGTCACAGAGCTTGAAGGTGGTACCCATCTTGTTCACAAAAACACGAACCCCTTCAGAGAGTGGCCAAAATTCTGGAAGAATACAGGAACTTGGGATCTTGGTAGGTGTTTCCCATCTGCAAGACAAGCAGCAGTCCATTCATCAATTGGCCTTGAGGAGTCCTGCAAAGATTTCCACTAGACAGGACACATTCACGGCTTCTTTCTTCTCTCTACTCTCTTTAACCACAAACCCAGTGGGATCCACTGACATAGAAAGACTCACTAGTTAACAGTCCATTTCAAACCAACAAACAACAACAACAACAACAACAAACACGTTTTTCCTACATGATCTCAGAACATGAGACAAAATGCCAAATTGAAACACACACCCACTAAGACACACAAACCACCCCTGTATTTGGTCTGCATCTATCCACTCTGACCTCCGACTGGTGGGTGAAAATTTGTTCCCCAGCAGTGGCCGGTCCTGTCTCAGCTCTGGTCTCCTTGGCCTTCTCTGTGTAGTTGTCAGGAGCCAGCAATGAGCCAACACTTCTTTCTCAGGAAAGGCCCCTGTTCAGACCATTCAAGGCATTTGGCTACCCACACATCAGCAGGTGCCAAGAAAGAATGACTCTGGCCTTGGTACAGAAAAAAACAAGGGAGCCCACTGGGACTGGAATTGCCTCTGGGTGCCTCGCCTCCTGGATCCCACGTTCAGAGAGTTCCATCACCAAGGAAGTGAGGTGAGGTCACTTCCTTCAGGGAAGTGAATGAGGTCACTGCCTTGGCAACCACATTGTCCTAACAGTTGTTTCCAAGGGTCCCATGAGAGGGAGGCTGCCCCACCTTCCTGTGACATTTTCACAAGTCATAAAGGTCTATATACCCTAGGAGCCCGGGATCAGCAACCCACCCAGGCCTGATTGTGTCCATCTTCCCTGCATTGAGAAGAGAGAGGCTGATTCAGCCACATCCCTTCATCCTCACTGGGTTGTTGGCCATGGAAGATGACTTTAGACCTCACAGGTCCTACCTAGCTGCCTACATTGGCTCCAGGGATCATTTCTGCATCTACCTTTGAGCTTCTCAGCAGCTGGAGGATTCCCTACATACCTGTATGGCAAGATCAACTCAGGACCTGCTGTTATGTGAAAATAGATTGAGGGAAAATAGATTGAGTCTGCTGCAGGGTCATATCAGGTTCGATTTGGCTTAGGAGTCATTCTGCTGGATGAATACGGGGATTGGGCAACTGGGATATTTATAAGAATGGAAGGTGAAAACTAGGTAAGAGCTGAAGCACACAAGGGTGTTGGGCCCTTGATTTGGATACATAGTTTTGAATGATGTTCTGCAGAGGTGAATCCTCTAAATCCATATACAATGGCATAAGATCTTGGACCTGGGACCACTGAATGTGAAAGAGAACTTCCAGTGATATTGAGATAGTAGACAGGATTCCAGTGTAGGGTAAGGAAGAAGAGTGAGTTTAGGATTTGGGCAAAAGGCCCTTTTAGCAATTGAATGAATTTCTATTAGAGTGTAAATGGGAATGTCAGCACACATGAAGAGTCAGTCACAACAAGGCACTTGGGGAAATAGATATCAATTGGGATGTTAGGAGATCGGGCAAAGTACAAAATGAGTGATAAGATCAGGGATATTTTCAACAGGGGGGTGGTTGAATACACTATCCTAGGAAGAAACAAGTGTACGCTCACCATAGGATTGAATATTGAAAACAATAGGCAAAGCGGACTTAGATGATTTTAGTAATCCATGCTCTCATTAAAATCAGGCTTTGGAAGAATCATAAGGTGAGTGTGAGTTTTGCATTTTGTGTCCAGAAGATGATGTGATGAAAGGAATACATGGAGGAGGTGACATGTGTATTTCTTCCACCATTTCTGGGAGCATGTTTTCAAACCCTGTCATTTACAGTTTGGGGATAAAAATAGGTGCACCCTGGGTTTACGTATATAGAGATGATGCATGAATAGACCATAGGGTGAATAAAAAATATAACTGGTTACTATTTTCAATAATGGATTGAATTGATATTTTAAAAAATACATGAAATCTGGTATTCAGATAAACATTCAATCCAAGTAGGTGTACGTCTAGTGGTAATATTAGGGTTACTAATTACACCAAACTGTGAGTTTTGCTTCGAAAATGATGATGGAATTCAAAAGTAATGTTTTATAAAAGAAATCTCATGAAAAAGCAAGTAAAGCAACATGGAGAAATACATGGGTTCTGATACAGGGAGTGAATGTAAGTGAATCATATGCATGTCAATTTGTGAATATTGGATGAAATGATACATCCTATGATACGAAGAAATAGGAATTTAACAATTTTGAATGAAAATTTACTTCAAAATACACATCACGTCCCGTATGAATAGACTTTCATTGATGTTAAACTGGGTCACTTACTGAAGAAATATTAGGGTTAGTACTCAATATTCACTGAAGTTCATTTTGAGAATTCAGAAATGAATATGTATGTCAAGAAAATGTATATTTCTGAGAAATAGCTTGTGAAAAGTTGATTATAAATCCACCCAGAGGGACATTAAAGAATCAAGGTAGTATAAGTATTGACACAGAGATTGAATATTTCAAAGGGCAAAATGAAAAACGAGTCTAAGATATATGCGAACACGTGCCACATAACAATCTTCCACTGTCATCCACCACAATGCCTTGACATTACTATCACCCCAAATAAGACACAATGAGAGGAGAAGAGGAACAAAATCTGTGAATACATATCTGGAATTGGAAATTCTGAGGAGCTCACAAACTTGGGTGTGGCACAAGAGATCCCAATGGTAGGGGACAGGGTAAACATTCCACAAACATGGAACTTTGCTGGCCTAATGACTTCTTGACTATCTGCCTCTGACATTTGTGCACTAGAAATATAGCTTTGTGCTTTAGCTTCCTTTGCAGTGAGACCAGGAAAGCTTGGTCTCAGTCTATGTGAACAGGAGGACATGGATTCCTATTTCCCAATACGAACGGGAGGCAGCAGAGCTGAATCCTCTCTTTGTAGGTAACTGTGGCCGTTGGGGTATGAGTGTCTCCCTGGGGGGATTGTGAAGCCTTTGGCTCACAGTCCAGTTTTAATGGCATTTCTTGCAGCTTCCCTGGAGATTTGGTGTTTGTTTTTGAAATACATAAAGGTCAACCGGGACACGGTGCTGGAGGGAGCTCTGTCACGTGGGGTGAGTCAGGGTCTGACGGAAAAAACACAAACTGGGCTGCTACCCCATATATCTTTCCCACTTGAGCGTAGCAACTTGATTCTGAGCATCGCACCAGATCCTCTCCCCACAACAACATGCCTTTCCATTTTAGGGTCTGCTGGCTGCACCTTGTCAGTCACATGTCATTTGGATACCAATGACAGAACCACAGGGGCTCACCACAGATGTTGGTCACACACCTGCACTCCTTTGCTCCAGACCCAGTTCCCTGCTGGCTCCTACTCACTGACATCTCTGTTCTTCACCATGGTCATGAATTCCACTCAGTCAAAAACAGCAATGGCGGGTTCAGTCATGATGAGCAACAGGAGATCTAAAGGTTCTCCAGGGATTTCTGGTCATGGGATTCTCAAAACCTTCATGTTATTGGCCTAGCCATATTTCAAGAATGAAGAAGTTGGCACTGTGGGTTTTGATTCATTCAGGAGCCATTAAGGGTTGAGGAATCTCCTGAGTCTCTAATGGCATCACACCAGAGTTCAAGCTGAGGTGGACCCACTCATCTTTTCCAACCACCACACAAAAGACCACTATTCTAACAAAAACACTCCCACATGGCCCTCCTCTTCTTCCATACAGATACTCATCATAACATTCTGGCTGGGGGTTTCCATAGGGGGAGAAGTCTAAGATGGTGTGCAAAGTAAGGTCTCATGCCCATCATGTGCCAAATGTCATGGTGGCCTGGACACCCTTCCTGAGAAACAGGATAGATAAAATGGGCCTGTAGTTAATACTGCTCTGCTTCTCAAATTCGAGGCCTCCTGCCTGCCAGGGGTAGATTCTTTATGTGTACTGGACTCATGAAAACACCCAAACACCTGTGTGCTAGTTACTGTATGGCTTGCAACAACTCATTTGACCCAGAGGATCCCTGTTCTTACTTTATCGGTGTCAGGAGCCTGACCAGAGGAAGGCAAGAGCCTTCATCCAATATTACACTTCTTTTTCATCCTTTTAGATGTGCATGGACACATGGGATTTTTCTTGAGTTTCCTGGGGTGCTGAGAATGTAATTCAAGGCCACACACAGGGCCAAGAGTCTGATTCAGACACGGCCTTTACAAAGCACTTTACCTAAAAGGCACAGATTGGGCCTCTTCCTTTCCATTTGAAACTGTTTTCTGGAGGATTCCCAAAGGAGTGCCCTAAGGCAAACACCTCCCTGACATTCAGGGGAACAGAACAATAGGGAGGAAAGAAGCCTGGAGAAAAACTTTTCTTTAATTGAACACTGTGGCACTGACAGCTCCTAATCATGCAACTTGGGTGGCTATCTATGCAAGCAGGGATTCTCCAGAGAGATCCTTACCAGTCATGCTAACTTTTACTTTTCTGAGATGCTTGGCATTCCCGTCAGCAATCCAGTCCATGGCCTTGTCACAGAGCTTGAAGGTGGTACCCATCTTGTTCACAAAAACACGAACCCCTTCAGAGAGTGGCCAAAATTCTGGAAGAATACAGGAACTTGGGATCTTGGTAGGTGTTTCCCATCTGCAAGACAAGCAGCAGTCCATTCATCAATTGGCCTTGAGGAGTCCTGCAAAGATTTCCACTAGACAGGACACATTCACGGCTGCTTTCTTCTCTCTACTCTCTTTAACCACAAACCCAGTGGGATCCACTGACATAGAAAGACTCACTAGTTAACAGTCCATTTCAAACCAACAAACAACAACAACAACAACAACAAACACGTTTTTCCTACATGATCTCAGAACATGAGACAAAATGCCAAATTGAAACACACACCCACTAAGACACACAAACCACCCCTGTATTTGGTCTGCATCTATCCACTCTGACCTCCGACTGGTGGGTGAAAATTTGTTCCCCAGCAGTGGCCGGTCCTGTCTCAGCTCTGGTCTCCTTGGCCTTCTCTGTGTAGTTGTCAGGAGCCAGCAATGAGCCAACACTTCTTTCTCAGGAAAGGCCCCTGTTCAGACCATTCAAGGCATTTGGCTACCCACACATCACCAGGTGCCAAGAAAGAATGACTCTGGCCTTGGTACAGAAAAAAACAAGGGAGCCCACTGGGACTGGAATTGCCTCTGGGTGCCTCGCCTCCTGGATCCCACGTTCAGAGAGTTCCATCACCAAGGAAGTGAGGTGAGGTCACTTCCTTCAGGGAAGTGAATGAGGTCACTGCCTTGGCAACCACATTGTCCTAACAGTTGTTTCCAAGGGTCCCATGAGAAGGAGGCTGCCCCACCTTCCTGTGACATTTTCACAAGTCATAAAGGTCTATATACCCTAGGAGCCCGGGATCAGCAACCCACCCAGGCCTGATTGTGTCCATCTTCCCTGCATTGAGAAGAGAGAGGCTGATTCAGCCACATCCCTTCATCCTCACTGGGTTGTTGGCCATGGAAGATGACTTTAGACCTCACAGGTCCTACCTAGCTGCCTACATTGGCTCCAGGGATCATTTCTGCATCTACCTTTGAGCTTCTCAGCAGCTGGAGGATTCCCTACATACCTGTATGGCAAGATCAACTCAGGACCTGCTGTTATGTGAAAATAGATTGAGGGAACAGAGTCTGCTTCAGGGTCATATCAGGTTCGATTTGGCTTAGGAGTCATTCTGCTGGATGAATACGGGGATTGGGCAACTGGGATATTTATAAGAATGGAAGGTGAAAACTAGGTAAGAGCTGAAGCACACAAGGGTGTTGGGCCCTTGATTTGGATACATAGTTTTGAATGATGTTCTGCAGAGGTGAATCCTCTAAATCCATATACAATGGCATAAGATCTTGGACCTGGGACCACTGAATGTGAAAGAGAACTTCCAGTGATATTGAGATAGTAGACAGGATTCCAGTGTAGGGTAAGGAAGAAGAGTGAGTTTAGGATTTGGGCAAAAGGCCCTTTTAGCAATTGAATGAATTTCTATTAGAGTGTAAATGGGAATGTCAGCACACATGAAGAGTCAGTCACAACAAGGCACTTGGGGAAATAGATATCAATTGGGATGTTAGGAGATCGGGCAAAGTACAAAATGAGTGATAAGATCAGGGATATTTTCAACAGGGGGGTGGTTGAATACACTATCCTAGGAAGAAACAAGTGTACGCTCACCATAGGATTGAATATTGAAAACAATAGGCAAAGCGGACTTAGATGATTTTAGTAATCCATGCTCTCATTAAAATCAGGCTTTGGAAGAATCATAAGGTGAGTGTGAGTTTTGCATTTGGTGTCCAGAAGATGATGTGATGAAAGGAATACATGGAGGAGGTGACATGTGTATCTCTTCCACCATTTCTGGGAGCATGTTTTCAAACCCTGTCATTTACAGTTTCGGGATAAAAATAGGTGCACCCTGGGTTTACGTATATAGAGATGATGCATGAATAGACCATAGGGTGAATAAAAAATATAACTGGTTACTATTTTAAATAATGGATTGAATTGATATTTTAAAAAATACATGAAATCTGGTATTCAGATAAACATTCAATCCAAGTAGGTGTATGTCTAGTGGTAATATTAGGGTTACTAATTACACCAAACTGTGAGTTTTGCTTCGAAAATGATGATGGAATTCAAAAGTAATGTTTTATAAAAGAAATATCATGAAAAAGCAAGTAAAGCAACATGGAGAAATACATGGGTTCTGATACAGGGAGTGAATCTAAGTGAATCATATGCATGTCAATTTGTGAATATTGGATGAAATGATACATCCTATGATACGAAGAAATAGGAATTTAACAATTTTGAATGAAAATTTACTTCAAAATACACATCACGTCCCGTATGAATAGACTTACATTGATGTTAAACTGGGTCACTTACTGAAGAAATATTAGGGTTAGTACTCAATATTCACTGAAGTTCATTTTGAGAATTCAGAAATGAATATGTATGTCAAGAAAATGTATATTTCTGAGAAATAGCTTGTGAAAAGTTGATTATAAATCCACCCAGAGGGACATTAAAGAATCAAGGTAGTATAAGTATTGACACAGAGATTGAATATTTCAAAGGGCAAAATGAAAAACGAGTCTAAGATATATGCGAACACGTGCCACATAACAATCTTCCACTGTCATCCACCACAATGCCTTGACATTACTATCACCCCAAATAAGACACAATGAGAGGAGAAGAGGAACAAAATCTGTGAATACATATCTGGAATTGGAAATTCTGAGGAGCTCACAAACTTGGGTGTGGCACAAGAGATCCCAATGGTAGGGGACAGGGTAAACATTCCACAAACATGGAACTTTGCTGGCCTAATGACTTCTTGACTATCTGCCTCTGACATTTGTGCACTAGAAATATAGCTTTGTGCTTTAGCTTCCTTTGCAGTGAGACCAGGAAAGCTTGGTCTCAGTCTATGTGAACAGGAGGACATGGATTCCTATTTCCCAATACGAACGGGAGGCAGCAGAGCTGAATCCTCTCTTTGTAGGTAACTGTGGCCGTTGGGGTATGAGTGTCTCCCTGGGGGGATTGTGAAGCCTTTGGCTCACAGTCCAGTTTTAATGGCATTTCTTGCAGCTTCCCTGGAGATTTGGTGTTTGTTTTTGAAATACATAAAGGTCAACCGGGACACGGTGCTGGAGGGAGCTCTGTCACGTGGGGTGAGTCAGGGTCTGGCGGAAAAAACACAAACTGGGCTGCTACCCCATATATCTTTCCCACTCGACCGTAGCAACTTGATTCTGAGCATCGCACCAGATCCTCTCCCCACAACAACATGCCTTTCCATTTTAGGGTCTGCTGGCTGCACCTTGTCAGTCACATGTCATTTGGATACCAATGACAGAACCACAGGGGCTCACCACAGATGTTGGTCACACACCTGCACTCCTTTGCTCCAGACCCAGTTCCCTGCTGGCTCCTACTCACTGACATCTCTGTTCTTCACCATGGTCATGAATTCCACTCAGTCAAAAACAGCAATGGCGGGTTCAGTCATGATGAGCAACAGGAGATCTAAAGGTTCTCCAGGGATTTCTGGTCATGGGATTCTCAAAACCTTCATGTTATTGGCCTAGCCATATTTCAAGAATGAAGAAGTTGGCACTGTGGGTTTTGATTCATTCAGGAGCCATTAAGGGTTGAGGAATCTCCTGAGTCTCTAATGGCATCACACCAGAGTTCAAGCTGAGGTGGACCCACTCATCTTTTCCAACCACCACACAAAAACCACTATTCTAACAAAAACACTCCCACATGGCCCTCCTCTTCTTCCATACAGATACTCATCATAACATTCTGGCTGGGGGTTTCCATAGGGGGAGAAGTCTAAGATGGTGTGCAAAGTAAGGTCTCATGCCCATCATGTGCCAAATGTCATGGTGGCCTGGACACCCTTCCTGAGAAACAGGATAGATAAAATGGGCCTGTAGTTAATACTGCTCTGCTTCTCAAATTCGAGGCCTCCTGCCTGCCAGGGGTAGATTCTTTATGTGTACTGGACTCATGAAAACACCCAAACACCTGTGTGCTAGTTACTGGATGGCTTGCAACAACTCATTTGACCCAGAGGATCCCTGTTCTTACTTCATCGGTGTCAGGAGCCTGACCAGAGGAAGGCAAGAGACTTCATCCAATATTACACTTCTTTTTCATCCTTTTAGATGTGCATGGACACATGGGATTTTTCTTGAGTTTCCTGGGGTGCTGAGAATGTAATTCACGGCCACACACAGGGCCAAGAGTCTGATTCAGACACGGCCTTTACAAAGCACTTTACCTAAAAGGCACAGATTGGGCCTCTTCCTTTCCATTTGAAACTGTTTTCTGGAGGATTCCCAAAGGAGTGCCCTAAGGCAAACACCTCCCTGACATTCAGGGGAACAGAACAATAGGGAGGAAAGAAGCCTGGAGAAAAACTTTTCTTTAATTGAACACTGTGGCACTGACAGCTCCTAATCATGCAACTTGGGTGGCTATCTATGCAAGCAGGGATTCTCCAGAGAGATCCTTACCAGTCATGGTAACTTTTACTTTTCTGAGATGCTTGGCATTCCCATCAGCAATCCAGTCCATGGCCTTGTCACAGAGCTTGAAGGTGGTACCCATCTTGTTCACAAAAACACGAACCCCTTCAGAGAGTGGCCAAAATTCTGGAAGAATACAGGAACTTGGGATCTTGGTAGGTGTTTCCCATCTGCAAGACAAGCAGCAGTCCATTCATCAATTGGCCTTGAGGAGTCCTGCAAAGATTTCCACTAGACAGGACACATTCACGGCTTCTTTCTTCTCTCTACTCTCTTTAACCACAAACCCAGTGGGATCCACTGACATAGAAAGACTCACTAGTTAACAGTCCATTTCAAACCAACAAACAACAACAACAACAACAACAAACACGTTTTTCCTACATGATCTCAGAACATGAGACAAAATGCCAAATTGAAACACACACCCACTAAGACACACAAACCACCCCTGTATTTGGTCTGCATCTATCCACTCTGACCTCCGACTGGTGGGTGAAAATTTGTTCCCCAGCAGTGGCCGGTCCTGTCTCAGCTCTGGTCTCCTTGGCCTTCTCTGTGTAGTTGTCAGGAGCCAGCAATGAGCCAACACTTCTTTCTCAGGAAAGGCCCCTGTTCAGACCATTCAAGGCATTTGGCTACCCACACATCACCAGGTGCCAAGAAAGAATGACTCTGGCCTTGGTACAGAAAAAAACAAGGGAGCCCACTGGGACTGGAATTGCCTCTGGGTGCCTCGCCTCCTGGATCCCACGTTCAGAGAGTTCCATCACCAAGGAAGTGAGGTGAGGTCACTTCCTTCAGGGAAGTGAATGAGGTCACTGCCTTGGCAACCACTTTGTCCTAACAGTTGTTTCCAAGGGTCCCATGAGAGGGAGGCTGCCCCACCTTCCTGTGACATTTTCACAAGTCATAAAGGTCTATATACCCTAGGAGCCCGGGATCAGCAACCCACCCAGGCCTGATTGTGTCCATCTTCCCTGCATTGAGAAGAGAGAGGCTGATTCAGCCACATCCCTTCATCCTCACTGGGTTGTTGGCCATGGAAGATGACTTTAGACCTCACAGGTCCTACCTAGCTGCCTACATTGGCTCCAGGGATCATTTCTGCATCTACCTTTGAGCTTCTCAGCAGCTGGAGGATTCCCTACATACCTGTATGGCAAGATCAACTCAGGACCTGCTGTTATGTGAAAATAGATTGAGGGAGCAGAGTCTGCTGCAGGGTCATATCAGGTTCGATTTGGCTTAGGAGTCATTCTGCTGGATGAATACGGGTATTGGGCAACTGGGATATTTATAAGAATGGAAGGTGAAAACTAGGTAAGAGCTGAAGCACACAAGGGTGTTGGGCCCTTGATTTGGATACATAGTTTTGAATGATGTTCTGCAGAGGTGAATCCTCTAAATCCATATACAATGGCATAAGATCTTGGACCTGGGACCACTGAATGTGAAAGAGAACTTCCAGTGATATTGAGATAGTAGACAGGATTCCAGTGTAGGGTAAGGAAGAAGAGTGAGTTTAGGATTTGGGCAAAAGGCCCTTTTAGCAATTGAATGAATTTCTATTAGAGTGTAAATGGGAATGTCAGCACACATGAAGAGTCAGTCACAACAAGGCACTTGGGGAAATAGATATCAATTGGGATGTTAGGAGATCGGGCCAAGTACAAAATGAGTGATAAGATCAGGGATATTTTCAACAGGGGGGTGGTTGAATACACTATCCTAGGAAGAAACAAGTGTACGCTCACCATAGGATTGAATATTGAAAACAATAGGCAAAGCGGACTTAGATGATTTTAGTAATCCATGCTCTCATTAAAATCAGGCTTTGGAAGAATCATAAGGTGAGTGTGAGTTTTGCATTTGGTGTCCAGAAGATGATGTGATGAAAGGAATACATGGAGGAGGTGACATGTGTATTTCTTCCACCATTTCTGGGAGCATGTTTTCAAACCCTGTCATTTACAGTTTGGGGATAAAAATAGGTGCACCCTGGGTTTACGTATATAGAGATGATGCATGAATAGACCATAGGGTGAATAAAAAATATAACTGGTTACTATTTTCAATAATGGATTGAATTGATATTTTAAAAAATACATGAAATCTGGTATTCAGATAAACATTCAATCCAAGTAGGTGTACGTCTAGTGGTAATATTAGGGTTACTAATTACACCAAACTGTGAGTTTTGCTTCGAAAATGATGATGGAATTCAAAAGTAATGTTTTATAAAAGAAATCTCATGAAAAAGCAAGTAAAGCAACATGGAGAAATACATGGGTTCTGATACAGGGAGTGAATCTAAGTGAATCATATGCATGTCAATTTGTGAATATTGGATGAAATGATACATCCTATGATACGAAGAAATAGGAATTTAACAATTTTGAATGAAAATTTACTTCAAAATACACATCACGTCCCGTATGAATAGACTTTCATTAATGTTAAACTGGGTCACTTACTGAAGAAATATTAGGGTTAGTACTCAATATTCACTGAAGTTCATTTTGAGAATTCAGAAATGAATATGTATGTCAAGAAAATGTATATTTCTGAGAAATAGCTTGTGAAAAGTTGATTATAAATCCACCCAGAGGGACATTAAAGAATCAAGGTAGTATAAGTATTGACACAGAGATTGAATATTTCAAAGGGCAAAATGAAAAACGAGTCTAAGATATATGCGAACACGTGCCACATAACAATCTTCCACTGTCATCCACCACAATGCCTTGACATTACTATCACCCCAAATAAGACACAATGAGAGGAGAAGAGGAACAAAATCTGTGAATACATATCTGGAATTGGAAATTCTGAGGAGCTCACAAACTTGGGTGTGGCACAAGAGATCCCAATGGTAGGGGACAGGGTAAACATTCCACAAACATGGAACTTTGCTGGCCTAATGACTTCTTGACTATCTGCCTCTGACATTTGTGCACTAGAAATAGAGCTTTGTGCTTTAGCTTCCTTTGCAGTGAGACCAGGAAAGCTTGGTCTCAGTCTATGTGAACAGGAGGACATGGATTCCTATTTCCCAATACGAACGGGAGGCAGCAGAGCTGAATCCTCTCTTTGTAGGTAACTGTGGCCGTTGGGGTATGAGTGTCTCCCTGGGGGGATTGTGAAGCCTTTGGCTCACAGTCCAGTTTTAATGGCATTTCTTGCAGCTTCCCTGGAGATTTGGTGTTTGTTTTTGAAATACATAAAGGTCAACCGGGACACGGTGCTGGAGGGAGCTCTGTCACGTGGGGTGAGTCAGGGTCTGACGGAAAAAACACAAACTGGGCTGCTACCCCATATATCTTTCCCACTCGACCGTAGCAACTTGATTCTGAGCATCGCACCAGATCCTCTCCCCACAACAACATGCCTTTCCATTTTAGGGTCTGCTGGCTGCACCTTGTCAGTCACATGTCATTTGGATACCAATGACAGAACCACAGGGGCTCACCACAGATGTTGGTCACACACCTGCACTCCTTTGCTCCAGACCCAGTTCCCTGCTGGCTCCTACTCACTGACATCTCTGTTCTTCACCATGGTCATGAATTCCACTCAGTCAAAAACAGCAATGGCGGGTTCAGTCATGATGAGCAACAGGAGATCTAAAGGTTCTCCAGGGATTTCTGGTCATGGGATTCTCAAAACCTTCATGTTATTGGCCTAGCCATATTTCAAGAATGAAGAAGTTGGCACTGTGGGTTTTGATTCATTCAGGAGCCATTAAGGGTTGAGGAATCTCCTGAGTCTCTAATGGCATCACACCAGAGTTCAAGCTGAGGTGGACCCACTCATCTTTTCCAACCACCACACAAAAGACCACTATTCTAACAAAAACACTCCCACATGGCCCTCCTCTTCTTCCATACAGATACTCATCATAACATTCTGGCTGGGGGTTTCCATATGGGGAGAAGTCTAAGATGGTGTGCAAAGTAAGGTCTCATGCCCATCATGTGCCAAATGTCATGGTGGCCTGGACACCCTTCCTGAGAAACAGGATAGATAAAATGGGCCTGTAGTTAATACTGCTCTGCTTCTCAAATTCGAGGCCTCCTGCCTGCCAGGGGTAGATTCTTTATGTGTACTGGACTCATGAAAACACCCAAACACCTGTGTGCTAGTTACTGGATGGCTTGCAACAACTCATTTGACCCAGAGGATCCCTGTTCTTACTTCATCGGTGTCAGGAGCCTGACCAGAGGAAGGCAAGAGACTTCATCCAATATTACACTTCTTTTTCATCCTTTTAGATGTGCATGGACACATGGGATTTTTCTTGAGTTTCCTGGGGTGCTGAGAATGTAATTCACGGCCACACACAGGGCCAAGAGTCTGATTCAGACAAGGCCTTTACAAAGCACTTTACCTAAAAGGCACAGATTGGGCCTCTTCCTTTCCGTTTGAAACTGTTTTCTGGAGGATTCCCAAAGGAGTGCCCTAAGGCAAACACCTCCCTGACATTCAGGGGAACAGAACAATAGGGAGGAAAGAAGCCTGGAGAAAAACTTTTCTTTAATTGAACACTGTGGCACTGACAGCTCCTAATCATGCAACTTGGGTGGCTATCTATGCAAGCAGGGATTCTCCAGAGAGATCCTTACCAGTCATGGTAACTTTTACTTTTCTGAGATGCTTGGCATTCCCGTCAGCAATCCAGTCCATGGCCTTGTCACAGAGCTTGAAGGTGGTACCCATCTTGTTCACAAAAACACGAACCCCTTCAGAGAGTGGCCAAAATTCTGGAAGAATACAGGAACTTGGGATCTTGGTAGGTGTTTCCCATCTGCAAGACAAGCAGCAGTCCATTCATCAATTGGCCTTGAGGAGTCCTGCAAAGATTTCCACTAGACAGGACACATTCACGGCTGCTTTCTTCTCTCTACTCTCTTTAACCACAAACCCAGTGGGATCCACTGACATAGAAAGACTCACTAGTTAACAGTCCATTTCAAACCAACAAACAACAACAACAAACACGTTTTTCCTACATGATCTCAGAACATGAGACAAAATGCCAAATTGAAACACACACCCACTAAGACACACAAACCACCCCTGTATTTGGTCTGCATCTATCCACTCTGACCTCCGACTGGTGGGTGAAAATTTGTTCCCCAGCAGTGGCCGGTCCTGTCTCAGCTCTGGTCTCCTTGGCCTTCTCTGTGTAGTTGTCAGGAGCCAGCAATGAGCCAACACTTCTTTCTCAGGAAAGGCCCCTGTTCAGACCATTCAAGGCATTTGGCTACCCACACATCACCAGGTGCCAAGAAAGAATGACTCTGGCCTTGGTACAGAAAAAAACAAGGGAGCCCACTGGGACTGGAATTGCCTCTGGGTGCCTCGCCTCCTGGATCCCACGTTCAGAGAGTTCCATCACCAAGGAAGTGAGGTGAGGTCACTTCCTTCAGGGAAGTGAATGAGGTCACTGCCTTGGCAACCACTTTGTCCTAACAGTTGTTTCCAAGGGTCCCATGAGAGGGAGGCTGCCCCACCTTCCTGTGACATTTTCACAAGTCATAAAGGTCTATATACCCTAGGAGCCCGGGATCAGCAACCCACCCAGGCCTGATTGTGTCCATCTTCCCTGCATTGAGAAGAGAGAGGCTGATTCAGCCACATCCCTTCATCCTCACTGGGTTGTTGGCCATGGAAGATGACTTTAGACCTCACAGGTCCTACCTAGCTGCCTACATTGGCTCCAGGGATCATTTCTGCATCTACCTTTGAGCTTCTCAGCAGCTGGAGGATTCCCTACATACCTGTATGGCAAGATCAACTCAGGACCTGCTGTTATGTGAAAATAGATTGAGGGAGCAGAGTCTGCTGCAGGGTCATATCAGGTTCGATTTGGCTTAGGAGTCATTCTGCTGGATGAATACGGGGATTGGGCAACTGGGATATTTATAAGAATGGAAGGTGAAAACTAGGTAAGAGCTGAAGCACACAAGGGTGTTGGGCCCTTGATTTGGATACATAGTTTTGAATGATGTTCTGCAGAGGTGAATCCTCTAAATCCATATACAATGGCATAAGATCTTGGACCTGGGACCACTGAATGTGAAAGAGAACTTCCAGTGATATTGAGATAGTAGACAGGATTCCAGTGTAGGGTAAGGAAGAAGAGTGAGTTTAGGATTTGGGCAAAAGGCCCTTTTAGCAATTGAATGAATTTCTATTAGAGTGTAAATGGGAATGTCAGCACACATGAAGAGTCAGTCACAACAAGGCACTTGGGGAAATAGATATCAATTGGGATGTTAGGAGATCGGGCCAAGTACAAAATGAGTGATAAGATCAGGGATATTTTCAACAGGGGGGTGGTTGAATACACTATCCTAGGAAGAAACAAGTGTACGCTCACCATAGGATTGAATATTGAAAACAATAGGCAAATCGGACTTAGATGATTTTAGTAATCCATGCTCTCATTAAAATCAGGCTTTGGAAGAATCATAAGGTGAGTGTGAGTTTTGCATTTGGTGTCCAGAAGATGATGTGATGAAAGGAATACATGGAGGAGGTGACATGTGTATTTCTTCCACCATTTCTGGGAGCATGTTTTCAAACCCTGTCATTTACAGTTTGGGGATAAAAATAGGTGCACCCTGGGTTTACGTATATAGAGATGATGCATGAATAGACCATAGGGTGAATAAAAAATATAACTGGTTACTATTTTCAATAATGGATTGAATTGATATTTTAAAAAATACATGAAATCTGGTATTCAGATAAACATTCAATCCAAGTAGGTGTACGTCTAGTGGTAATATTAGGGTTACTAATTACACCAAACTGTGAGTTTTGCTTCGAAAATGATGATGGAATTCAAAAGTAATGTTTTATAAAAGAAATCTCATGAAAAAGCAAGTAAAGCAACATGGAGAAATACATGGGTTCTGATACAGGGAGTGAATGTAAGTGAATCATATGCATGTCAATTTGTGAATATTGGATGAAATGATACATCCTATGATACGAAGAAATAGGAATTTAACAATTTTGAATGAAAATTTACTTCAAAATACACATCACGTCCCGTATGAATAGACTTTCATTAATGTTAAACTGGGTCACTTACTGAAGAAATATTAGGGTTAGTACTCAATATTCACTGAAGTTCATTTTGAGAATTCAGAAATGAATATGTATGTCAAGAAAATGTATATTTCTGAGAAATAGCTTGTGAAAAGTTGATTATAAATCCACCCAGAGGGACATTAAAGAATCAAGGTAGTATAAGTATTGACACAGAGATTGAATATTTCAAAGGGCAAAATGAAAAACGAGTCTAAGATATATGCGAACACGTGCCACATAACAATCTTCCACTGTCATCCACCACAATGCCTTGACATTACTATCACCCCAAATAAGACACAATGAGAGGAGAAGAGGAACAAAATCTGTGAATACATATCTGGAATTGGAAATTCTGAGGAGCTCACAAACTTGGGTGTGGCACAAGAGATCCCAATGGTAGGGGACAGGGTAAACATTCCACAAACATGGAACTTTGCTGGCCTAATGACTTCTTGACTATCTGCCTCTGACATTTGTGCACTAGAAATATAGCTTTGTGCTTTAGCTTCCTTTGCAGTGAGACCAGGAAAGCTTGGTCTCAGTCTATGTGAACAGGAGGACATGGATTCCTATTTCCCAATATGAACGGGAGGCAGCAGAGCTGAATCCTCTCTTTGTAGGTAACTGTGGCCATTGGGGTATGAGTGTCTCCCTGGGGGGATTGTGAAGCCTTTGGCTCACAGTCCAGTTTTAATGGCATTTCTTGCAGCTTCCCTGGAGATTTGGTGTTTGTTTTTGAAATACATAAAGGTCAACCGTGACACGGTGCTGGAGGGAGCTCTGTCACGTGGGGTGAGTCAGGGTCTGACGGAAAAAACACAAACTGGGCTGCTACCCCATATATCTTTCCCACTCGACCGTAGCAACTTGATTCTGAGCATCGCACCAGATCCTCTCCCCACAACAACATGCCTTTCCATTTTAGGGTCTGCTGGCTGCACCTTGTCAGTCACATGTCATTTGGATACCAATGACAGAACCACAGGGGCTCACCACAGATGTTGGTCACACACCTGCACTCCATTGCTCCAGACCCAGTTCCCTGCTGGCTCCTACTCACTGACATCTCTGTTCTTCACCATGGTCATGAATTCCACTCAGTCAAAAACAGCAATGGCGGGTTCAGTCATGATGAGCAACAGGAGATCTAAAGGTTCTCCAGGGATTTCTGGTCATGGGATTCTCAAAACCTTCATGTTATTGGCCTAGCCATATTTCAAGAATGAAGAAGTTGGCACTGTGGGTTTTGATTCATTCAGGAGCCATTAAGGGTTGAGGAATCTCCTGAGTCTCTAATGGCATCACACCAGAGTTCAAGCTGAGGTGGACCCACTCATCTTTTCCAACCACCACACAAAAGACCACTATTCTAACAAAAACACTCCCACATGGCCCTCCTCTTCTTCCATACAGATACTCATCATAACATTCTGGCTGGGGGTTTCCATAGGGGGAGAAGTCTAAGATGGTGTGCAAAGTAAGGTCTCATGCCCATCATGTGCCAAATGTCATGGTGGCCTGGACACCCTTCCTGAGAAACAGGATAGATAAAATGGGCCTGTAGTTAATACTGCTCTGCTTCTCAAATTCGAGGCCTCCTGCCTGCCAGGGGTAGATTCTTTATGTGTACTGGACTCATGAAAACACCCAAACACTTGTGTGCTAGTTACTGGATGGCTTGCAACAACTCATTTGACCCAGAGGATCCCTGTTCTTACTTCATCGGTGTCAGGAGCCTGACCAGAGGAAGGCAAGAGACTTCATCCAATATTACACTTCTTTTTCATCCTTTTAGATGTGCATGGACACATGGGATTTTTCTTGAGTTTCCTGGGGTGCTGAGAATGTAATTCACGGCCACACACAGGGCCAAGAGTCTGATTCAGACACGGCCTTTACAAAGCACTTTACCTAAAAGGCACAGATTGGGCCTCTTCCTTTCCGTTTGAAACTGTTTTCTGGAGGATTCCCAAAGGAGTGCCCTAAGGCAAACACCTCCCTGACATTCAGGGGAACAGAACAATAGGGAGGAAAGAAGCCTGGAGAAAAACTTTTCTTTAATTGAACACTGTGGCACTGACAGCTCCTAATCATGCAACTTGGGTGGCTATCTATGCAAGCAGGGATTCTCCAGAGAGATCCTTACCAGTCATGCTAACTTTTACTTTTCTGAGATGCTTGGCATTCCCGTCAGCAATCCAGTCCATGGCCTTGTCACAGAGCTTGAAGGTGGTACCCATCTTGTTCACAAAAACACGAACCCCTTCAGAGAGTGGCCAAAATTCTGGAAGAATACAGGAACTTGGGATCTTGGTAGGTGTTTCCCATCTGCAAGACAAGCAGCAGTCCATTCATCAATTGGCCTTGAGGAGTCCTGCAAAGATTTCCACTAGACAGGACACATTCACGGCTGCTTTCTTCTCTCTACTCTCTTTAACCACAAACCCAGTGGGATCCACTGACATAGAAAGACTCACTAGTTAACAGTCCATTTCAAACCAACAAACAACAACAACAACAACAACAAACACGTTTTTCCTACATGATCTCAGAACATGAGACAAAATGCCAAATTGAAACACACACCCACTAAGACACACAAACCACCCTTGTATTTGGTCTGCATCTATCCACTCTGACCTCCGACTGGTGGGTGAAAATTTGTTCCCCAGCAGTGGCCGGTCCTGTCTCAGCTCTGGTCTCCTTGGCCTTCTCTGTGTAGTTGTCAGGAGCCAGCAATGAGCCAACACTTCTTTCTCAGGAAAGGCCCCTGTTCAGACCATTCAAGGCATTTGGCTACCCACACATCACCAGGTGCCAAGAAAGAATGACTCTGGCCTTGGTACAGAAAAAAACAAGGGAGCCCACTGGGACTGGAATTGCCTCTGGGTGCCTCGCCTCCTGGATCCCACGTTCAGAGAGTTCCATCACCAAGGAAGTGAGGTGAGGTCACTTCCTTCAGGGAAGTGAATGAGGTCACTGCCTTGGCAACCACATTGTCCTAACAGTTGTTTCCAAGGGTCCCATGAGAGGGAGGCTGCCCCACCTTCCTGTGACATTTTCACAAGTCATAAAGGTCTATATACCCTAGGAGCCCGGGATCAGCAACCCACCCAGGCCTGATTGTGTCCATCTTCCCTGCATTGAGAAGAGAGAGGCTGATTCAGCCACATCCCTTCATCCTCACTGGGTTGTTGGCCATGGAAGATGACTTTAGACCTCACAGGTCCTACCTAGCTGCCTACATTGGCTCCAGGGATCATTTCTGCATCTACCTTTGAGCTTCTCAGCAGCTGGAGGATTCCCTACATACCTGTATGGCAAGATCAACTCAGGACCTGCTGTTATGTGAAAATAGATTGAGGGAACAGAGTCTGCTGCAGGGTCATATCAGGTTCGATTTGGCTTAGGAGTCATTCTGCTGGATGAATACGGGGATTGGGCAACTGGGATATTTATAAGAATGGAAGGTGAAAACTAGGTAAGAGCTGAAGCACACAAGGGTGTTGGGCCCTTGATTTGGATACATAGTTTTGAATGATGTTCTGCAGAGGTGAATCCTCTAAATCCATATACAATGGCATAAGATCTTGGACCTGGGACCACTGAATGTGAAAGAGAACTTCCAGTGATATTGAGATAGTAGACAGGATTCCAGTGTAGGGTAAGGAAGAAGAGTGAGTTTAGGATTTGGGCAAAAGGCCCTTTTAGCAATTGAATGAATTTCTATTAGAGTGTAAATGGGAATGTCAGCACACATGAAGAGTCAGTCACAACAAGGCACTTGGGGAAATAGATATCAATTGGGATGTTAGGAGATCGGGCAAAGTACAAAATGAGTGATAAGATCAGGGATATTTTCAACAGGGGGGTGGTTGAATACACTATCCTAGGAAGAAACAAGTGTACGCTCACCATAGGATTGAATATTGAAAACAATAGGCAAAGCGGACTTAGATGATTTTAGTAATCCATGCTCTCATTAAAATCAGGCTTTGGAAGAATCATAAGGTGAGTGTGAGTTTTGCATTTGGTGTCCAGAAGATGATGTGATGAAAGGAATACATGGAGGAGGTGACATGTGTATCTCTTCCACCATTTCTGGGAGCATGTTTTCAAACCCTGTCATTTACAGTTTGGGGATAAAAATAGGTGCACCCTGGGTTTACGTATATAGAGATGATGCATGAATAGACCATAGGGTGAATAAAAAATATAACTGGTTACTATTTTCAATAATGGATTGAATTGATATTTTAAAAAATACATGAAATCTGGTATTCAGATAAACATTCAATCCAAGTAGGTGTACGTCTAGTGGTAATATTAGGGTTACTAATTACACCAAACTGTGAGTTTTGCTTCGAAAATGATGATGGAATTCAAAAGTAATGTTTTATAAAAGAAATCTCATGAAAAAGCAAGTAAAGCAACATGGAGAAATACATGGGTTCTGATACAGGGAGTGAATGTAAGTGAATCATATGCATGTCAATTTGTGAATATTGGATGAAATGATACATCCTATGATACGAAGAAATAGGAATTTAACAATTTTGAATGAAAATTTACTTCAAAATACACATCACGTCCCGTATGAATAGACTTTCATTGATGTTAAACTGGGTCACTTACTGAAGAAATATTAGGGTTAGTACTCAATATTCACTGAAGTTCATTTTGAGAATTCAGAAATGAATATGTATGTCAAGAAAATGTATATTTCTGAGAAATATCTTGTGAAAAGTGGATTGTAAATCCACCCAGATGGACATTAAACAATCAAGGTAGTATAAGTATTGACACAGAGATTGAATATTTCAAAGGGCAAAATGAAAAACGAGTCTAAGATATATGCGAACACGTGCCACATAACAATCTTCCACTGTCATCCACCACAATGCCTTGACATTACTATCACCCCAAATAAGACACAATGAGAGGAGAAGAGGAACAAAATCTGTGAATACATATCTGGAATTGGAAATTCTGAGGAGCTCACAAACTTGGGTGTGGCACAAGAAGTCCCAATGGTAGGGGACAGGGTAAACATTCCACAAACATGGAACTTTGCTGGCCTAATGACTTCTTGACTATCTGCCTCTGACATTTGTGCACTAGAAATATAGCTTTGTGCTTTAGCTTCCTTTGCAGTGAGACCAGGAAAGCTTGGTCTCAGTCTATGTGAACAGGAGGACATGGATTCCTATTTCCCAATACGAACGGGAGGCAGCAGAGCTGAATCCTCTCTTTGTAGGTAACTGTGGCCGTTGGGGTATGAGTGTCTCCCTGGGGGGATTGTGAAGCATTTGGCTCACAGTCCAGTTTTAATGGCATTTCTTGCAGCTTCCCTGGAGATTTGGTGTTTGTTTTTGAAATACATAAAGGTCAACCGGGACACGGTGCTGGAGGGAGCTCTGTCACGTGGGGTGAGTCAGGGTCTGACGGAAAAAACACAAACTGGGCTGCTACCCCATATATCTTTCCCACTCGACCGTAGCAACTTGATTCTGAGCATCGCACCAGATCCTCTCCCCACAACAACATGCCTTTCCATTTTAGGGTCTGCTGGCTGCACCTTGTCAGTCACATGTCATTTGGATACCAATGACAGAACCACAGGGGCTCACCACAGATGTTGGTCACACACCTGCACTCCATTGCTCCAGACCCAGTTCCCTGCTGGCTCCTACTCACTGACATCTCTGTTCTTCACCATGGTCATGAATTCCACTCAGTCAAAAACAGCAATGGCGGGTTCAGTCATGATGAGCAACAGGAGATCTAAAGGTTCTCCAGGGATTTCTGGTCATGGGATTCTCAAAACCTTCATGTTATTGGCCTAGCCATATTTCAAGAATGAAGAAGTTGGCACTGTGGGTTTTGATTCATTCAGGAGCCATTAAGGGTTGAGGAATCTCCTGAGTCTCTAATGGCATCACACCAGAGTTCAAGCTGAGGTGGACCCACTCATCTTTTCCAACCACCACACAAAAGACCACTATTCTAACAAAAACACTCCCACATGGCCCTCCTCTTCTTCCATACAGATACTCATCATAACATTCTGGCTGGGGGTTTCCATAGGGGGAGAAGTCTAAGATGGTGTGCAAAGTAAGGTCTCATGCCCATCATGTGCCAAATGTCATGGTGGCCTGGACACCCTTCCTGAGAAACAGGATAGATAAAATGGGCCTGTAGTTAATACTGCTCTGCTTCTCAAATTCGAGGCCTCCTGCCTGCCAGGGGTAGATTCTTTATGTGTACTGGACTCATGAAAACACCCAAACACCTGTGTGCTAGTTACTGGATGGCTTGCAACAACTCATTTGACCCAGAGGATCCCTGTTCTTACTTCATCGGTGTCAGGAGCCTGACCAGAGGAAGGCAAGAGACTTCATCCAATATTACACTTCTTTTTCATCCTTTTAGATGTGCATGGACACATGGGATTTTTCTTGAGTTTCCTGGGGTGCTGAGAATGTAATTCACGGCCACACACAGGGCCAAGAGTCTGATTCAGACACGGCCTTTACAAAGCACTTTACCTAAAAGGCACAGATTGGGCCTCTTCCTTTCCGTTTGAAACTGTTTTCTGGAGGATTCCCAAAGGAGTGCCCTAAGGCAAACACCTCCCTGACATTCAGGGGAACAGAACAATAGGGAGGAAAGAAGCCTGGAGAAAAACTTTTCTTTAATTGAACACTGTGGCACTGACAGCTCCTAATCATGCAACTTGGGTGGCTATCTATGCAAGCAGGGATTCTCCAGAGAGATCCTTACCAGTCATGGTAACTTTTACTTTTCTGAGATGCTTGGCATTCCCGTCAGCAATCCAGTCCATGGCCTTGTCACAGAGCTTGAAGGTGGTACCCATCTTGTTCACAAAAACACGAACCCCTTCAGAGAGTGGCCAAAATTCTGGAAGAATACAGGAACTTGGGATCTTGGTAGGTGTTTCCCATCTGCAAGACAAGCAGCAGTCCATTCATCAATTGGCCTTGAGGAGTCCTGCAAAGATTTCCACTAGACAGGACACATTCACGGCTGCTTTCTTCTCTCTACTCTCTTTAACCACAAACCCAGTGGGATCCACTGACATAGAAAGACTCACTAGTTAACAGTCCATTTCAAACCAACAAACAACAACAACAACAACAACAAACACGTTTTTCCTACATGATCTCAGAACATGAGACAAAATGCCAAATTGAAACACACACCCACTAAGACACACAAACCACCCCTGTATTTGGTCTGCATCTATCCACTCTGACCTCCGACTGGTGGGTGAAAATTTGTTCCCCAGCAGTGGCCGGTCCTGTCTCAGCTCTGGTCTCCTTGGCCTTCTCTGTGTAGTTGTCAGGAGCCAGCAATGAGCCAACACTTCTTTCTCAGGAAAGGCCCCTGTTCAGACCATTCAAGGCATTTGGCTACCCACACATCACCAGGTGCCAAGAAAGAATGACTCTGGCCTTGGTACAGAAAAAAACAAGGGAGCCCACTGGGACTGGAATTGCCTCTGGGTGCCTCGCCTCCTGGATCCCACGTTCAGAGAGTTCCATCACCAAGGAAGTGAGGTGAGGTCACTTCCTTCAGGGAAGTGAATGAGGTCACTGCCTTGGCAACCACATTGTCCTAACAGTTGTTTCCAAGGGTCCCATGAGAGGGAGGCTGCCCCACCTTCCTGTGACATTTTCACAAGTCATAAAGGTCTATATACCCTAGGAGCCCGGGATCAGCAACCCACCCAGGCCTGATTGTGTCCATCTTCCCTGCATTGAGAAGAGAGAGGCTGATTCAGCCACATCCCTTCATCCTCACTGGGTTGTTGGCCATGGAAGATGACTTTAGACCTCACAGGTCCTACCTAGCTGCCTACATTGGCTCCAGGGATCATTTCTGCATCTACCTTTGAGCTTCTCAGCAGCTGGAGGATTCCCTACATACCTGTATGGCAAGATCAACTCAGGACCTGCTGTTATGTGAAAATAGATTGAGGGAGCAGAGTCTGCTGCAGGGTCATATCAGGTTCGATTTGGCTTAGGAGTCATTCAGCTGGATGAATACGGGGATTGGGCAACTGGGATATTTATAAGAATGGAAGGTGAAAACTAGGTAAGAGCTGAAGCACACAAGGGTGTTGGGCCCTTGATTTGGATACATAGTTTTGAATGATGTTCTGCAGAGGTGAATCCTCTAAATCCATATACAATGGCATAAGATCTTGGACCTGGGACCACTGAATGTGAAAGAGAACTTCCAGTGATATTGAGATAGTAGACAGGATTCCAGTGTAGGGTAAGGAAGAAGAGTGAGTTTAGGATTTGGGCAAAAGGCCCTTTTAGCAATTGAATGAATTTCTATTAGAGTGTAAATGGGAATGTCAGCACACATGAAGAGTCAGTCACAACAAGGCACTTGGGGAAATAGATATCAATTGGGATGTTAGGAGATCGGGCCAAGTACAAAATGAGTGATAAGATCAGGGATATTTTCAACAGGGGGGTGGTTGAATACACTATCCTAGGAAGAAACAAGTGTACGCTCACCATAGGATTGAATATTGAAAACAATAGGCAAAGCGGACTTAGATGATTTTAGTAATCCATGCTCTCATTAAAATCAGGCTTTGGAAGAATCATAAGGTGAGTGTGAGTTTTGCATTTGGTGTCCAGAAGATGATGTGATGAAAGGAATACATGGAGGAGGTGACATGTGTATTTCTTCCACCATTTCTGGGAGCATGTTTTCAAACCCTGTCATTTACAGTTTGGGGATAAAAATAGGTGCACCCTGGGTTTACGTATATAGAGATGATGCATGAATAGACCATAGGGTGAATAAAAAATATAACTGGTTACTATTTTCAATAATGGATTGAATTGATATTTTAAAAAATACATGAAATCTGGTATTCAGATAAACATTCAATCCAAGTAGGTGTACGTCTAGTGGTAATATTAGGGTTACTAATTACACCAAACTGTGAGTTTTGCTTCGAAAATGATGATGGAATTCAAAAGTAATGTTTTATAAAAGAAATCTCATGAAAAAGCAAGTAAAGCAACATGGAGAAATACATGGGTTCTGATACAGGGAGTGAATGTAAGTGAATCATATGCATGTCAATTTGTGAATATTGGATGAAATGATACATCCTATGATACGAAGAAATAGGAATTTAACAATTTTGAATGAAAATTTACTTCAAAATACACATCACGTCCCGTATGAATAGACTTTCATTAATGTTAAACTGGGTCACTTACTGAAGAAATATTAGGGTTAGTACTCAATATTCACTGAAGTTCATTTTGAGAATTCAGAAATGAATATGTATGTCAAGAAAATGTATATTTCTGAGAAATAGCTTGTGAAAAGTTGATTATAAATCCACCCAGAGGGACATTAAAGAATCAAGGTAGTATAAGTATTGACACAGAGATTGAATATTTCAAAGGGCAAAATGAAAAACGAGTCTAAGATATATGCGAACACGTGCCACATAACAATCTTCCACTGTCATCCACCACAATGCCTTGACATTACTATCACCCCAAATAAGACACAATGAGAGGAGAAGAGGAACAAAATCTGTGAATACATATCTGGAATTGGAAATTCTGAGGAGCTCACAAACTTGGGTGTGGCACAAGAGATCCCAATGGTAGGGGACAGGGTAAACATTCCACAAACATGGAACTTTGCTGGCCTAATGACTTCTTGACTATCTGCCTCTGACATTTGTGCACTAGAAATATAGCTTTGTGCTTTAGCTTCCTTTGCAGTGAGACCAGGAAAGCTTGGTCTCAGTCTATGTGAACAGGAGGACATGGATTCCTATTTCCCAATACGAACGGGAGGCAGCAGAGCTGAATCCTCTCTTTGTAGGTAACTGTGGCCGTTGGGGTATGAGTGTCTCCCTGGGGGGATTGTGAAGCCTTTGGCTCACAGTCCAGTTTTAATGGCATTTCTTGCAGCTTCCCTGGAGATTTGGTGTTTGTTTTTGAAATACATAAAGGTCAACCGGGACACGGTGCTGGAGGGAGCTCTGTCACGTGGGGTGAGTCAGGGTCTGACGGAAAAAACACAAACTGGGCTGCTACCCCATATATCTTTCCCACTCGACCGTAGCAACTTGATTCTGAGCATCGCACCAGATCCTCTCCCCACAACAACATGCCTTTCCATTTTAGGGTCTGCTGGCTGCACCTTGTCAGTCACATGTCATTTGGATACCAATGACAGAACCACAGGGGCTCACCACAGATGTTGGTCACACACCTGCACTCCTTTGCTCCAGACCCAGTTCCCTGCTGGCTCCTACTCACTGACATCTCTGTTCTTCACCATGGTCATGAATTCCACTCAGTCAAAAACAGCAATGGCGGGTTCAGTCATGATGAGCAACAGGAGATCTAAAGGTTCTCCAGGGATTTCTGGTCATGGGATTCTCAAAACCTTCATGTTATTGGCCTAGCCATATTTCAAGAATGAAGAAGTTGGCACTGTGGGTTTTGATTCATTCAGGAGCCATTAAGGGTTGAGGAATCTCCTGAGTCTCTAATGGCATCACACCAGAGTTCAAGCTGAGGTGGACCCACTCATCTTTTCCAACCACCACACAAAAACCACTATTCTAACAAAAACACTCCCACATGGCCCTCCTCTTCTTCCATACAGATACTCATCATAACATTCTGGCTGGGGGTTTCCATAGGGGGAGAAGTCTAAGATGGTGTGCAAAGTAAGGTCTCATGCCCATCATGTGCCAAATGTCATGGTGGCCTGGACACCCTTCCTGAGAAACAGGATAGATAAAATGGGCCTGTAGTTAATACTGCTCTGCTTCTCAAATTCGAGGCCTCCTGCCTGCCAGGGGTAGATTCTTTATGTGTACTGGACTCATGAAAACACCCAAACACCTGTGTGCTAGTTACTGGATGGCTTGCAACAACTCATTTGACCCAGAGGATCCCTGTTCTTACTTCATCGGTGTCAGGAGCCTGACCAGAGGAAGGCAAGAGACTTCATCCAATATTACACTTCTTTTTCATCCTTTTAGATGTGCATGGACACATGGGATTTTTCTTGAGTTTCCTGGGGTGCTGAGAATGTAATTCACGGCCACACACAGGGCCAAGAGTCTGATTCAGACACGGCCTTTACAAAGCACTTTACCTAAAAGGCACAGATTGGGCCTCTTCCTTTCCGTTTGAAACTGTTTTCTGGAGGATTCCCAAAGGAGTGCCCTAAGGCAAACACCTCCCTGACATTCAGGGGAACAGAACAATAGGGAGGAAAGAAGCCTGGAGAAAAACTTTTCTTTAATTGAACACTGTGGCACTGACAGCTCCTAATCATGCAACTTGGGTGGCTATCTATGCAAGCAGGGATTCTCCAGAGAGATCCTTACCAGTCATGGTAACTTTTACTTTTCTGAGATGCTTGGCATTCCCGTCAGCAATCCAGTCCATGGCCTTGTCACAGAGCTTGAAGGTGGTACCCATCTTGTTCACAAAAACACGAACCCCTTCAGAGAGTGGCCAAAATTCTGGAAGAATACAGGAACTTGGGATCTTGGTAGGTGTTTCCCATCTGCAAGACAAGCAGCAGTCCATTCATCAATTGGCCTTGAGGAGTCCTGCAAAGATTTCCACTAGACAGGACACATTCACGGCTGCTTTCTTCTCTCTACTCTCTTTAACCACAAACCCAGTGGGATCCACTGACATAGAAAGACTCACTAGTTAACAGTCCATTTCAAACCAACAAACAACAACAACAACAACAACAAACACGTTTTTCCTACATGATCTCAGAACATGAGACAAAATGCCAAATTGAAACACACACCCACTAAGACACACAAACCACCCCTGTATTTGGTCTGCATCTATCCACTCTGACCTCCGACTGGTGGGTGAAAATTTGTTCCCCAGCAGTGGCCGGTCCTGTCTCAGCTCTGGTCTCCTTGGCCTTCTCTGTGTAGTTGTCAGGAGCCAGCAATGAGCCAACACTTCTTTCTCAGGAAAGGCCCCTGTTCAGACCATTCAAGGCATTTGGCTACCCACACATCACCAGGTGCCAAGAAAGAATGACTCTGGCCTTGGTACAGAAAAAAACAAGGGAGCCCACTGGGACTGGAATTGCCTCTGGGTGCCTCGCCTCCTGGATCCCACGTTCAGAGAGTTCCATCACCAAGGAAGTGAGGTGAGGTCACTTCCTTCAGGGAAGTGAATGAGGTCACTGCCTTGGCAACCACTTTGTCCTAACAGTTGTTTCCAAGGGTCCCATGAGAGGGAGGCTGCCCCACCTTCCTGTGACATTTTCACAAGTCATAAAGGTCTATATACCCTAGGAGCCCGGGATCAGCAACCCACCCAGGCCTGATTGTGTCCATCTTCCCTGCATTGAGAAGAGAGAGGCTGATTCAGCCACATCCCTTCATCCTCACTGGGTTGTTGGCCATGGAAGATGACTTTAGACCTCACAGGTCCTACCTAGCTGCCTACATTGGCTCCAGGGATCATTTCTGCATCTACCTTTGAGCTTCTCAGCAGCTGGAGGATTCCCTACATACCTGTATGGCAAGATCAACTCAGGACCTGCTGTTATGTGAAAATAGATTGAGGGAGCAGAGTCTGCTGCAGGGTCATATCAGGTTCGATTTGGCTTAGGAGTCATTCTGCTGGATGAATACGGGTATTGGGCAACTGGGATATTTATAAGAATGGAAGGTGAAAACTAGGTAAGAGCTGAAGCACACAAGGGTGTTGGGCCCTTGATTTGGATACATAGTTTTGAATGATGTTCTGCAGAGGTGAATCCTCTAAATCCATATACAATGGCATAAGATCTTGGACCTGGGACCACTGAATGTGAAAGAGAACTTCCAGTGATATTGAGATAGTAGACAGGATTCCAGTGTAGGGTAAGGAAGAAGAGTGAGTTTAGGATTTGGGCAAAAGGCCCTTTTAGCAATTGAATGAATTTCTATTAGAGTGTAAATGGGAATGTCAGCACACATGAAGAGTCAGTCACAACAAGGCACTTGGGGAAATAGATATCAATTGGGATGTTAGGAGATCGGGCCAAGTACAAAATGAGTGATAAGATCAGGGATATTTTCAACAGGGGGGTGGTTGAATACACTATCCTAGGAAGAAACAAGTGTACGCTCACCATAGGATTGAATATTGAAAACAATAGGCAAAGCGGACTTAGATGATTTTAGTAATCCATGCTCTCATTAAAATCAGGCTTTGGAAGAATCATAAGGTGAGTGTGAGTTTTGCATTTGGTGTCCAGAAGATGATGTGATGAAAGGAATACATGGAGGAGGTGACATGTGTATTTCTTCCACCATTTCTGGGAGCATGTTTTCAAACCCTGTCATTTACAGTTTGGGGATAAAAATAGGTGCACCCTGGGTTTACGTATATAGAGATGATGCATGAATAGACCATAGGGTGAATAAAAAATATAACTGGTTACTATTTTCAATAATGGATTGAATTGATATTTTAAAAAATACATGAAATCTGGTATTCAGATAAACATTCAATCCAAGTAGGTGTACGTCTAGTGGTAATATTAGGGTTACTAATTACACCAAACTGTGAGTTTTGCTTCGAAAATGATGATGGAATTCAAAAGTAATGTTTTATAAAAGAAATCTCATGAAAAAGCAAGTAAAGCAACATGGAGAAATACATGGGTTCTGATACAGGGAGTGAATGTAAGTGAATCATATGCATGTCAATTTGTGAATATTGGATGAAATGATACATCCTATGATACGAAGAAATAGGAATTTAACAATTTTGAATGAAAATTTACTTCAAAATACACATCACGTCCCGTATGAATAGACTTTCATTAATGTTAAACTGGGTCACTTACTGAAGAAATATTAGGGTTAGTACTCAATATTCACTGAAGTTCATTTTGAGAATTCAGAAATGAATATGTATGTCAAGAAAATGTATATTTCTGAGAAATAGCTTGTGAAAAGTTGATTATAAATCCACCCAGAGGGACATTAAAGAATCAAGGTAGTATAAGTATTGACACAGAGATTGAATATTTCAAAGGGCAAAATGAAAAACGAGTCTAAGATATATGCGAACACGTGCCACATAACAATCTTCCACTGTCATCCACCACAATGCCTTGACATTACTATCACCCCAAATAAGACACAATGAGAGGAGAAGAGGAACAAAATCTGTGAATACATATCTGGAATTGGAAATTCTGAGGAGCTCACAAACTTGGGTGTGGCACAAGAGATCCCAATGGTAGGGGACAGGGTAAACATTCCACAAACATGGAACTTTGCTGGCCTAATGACTTCTTGACTATCTGCCTCTGACATTTGTGCACTAGAAATATAGCTTTGTGCTTTAGCTTCCTTTGCAGTGAGACCAGGAAAGCTTGGTCTCAGTCTATGTGAACAGGAGGACATGGATTCCTATTTCCCAATACGAACGGGAGGCAGCAGAGCTGAATCCTCTCTTTGTAGGTAACTGTGGCCGTTGGGGTATGAGTGTCTCCCTGGGGGGATTGTGAAGCCTTTGGCTCACAGTCCAGTTTTAATGGCATTTCTTGCAGCTTCCCTGGAGATTTGGTGTTTGTTTTTGAAATACATAAAGGTCAACCGGGACACGGTGCTGGAGGGAGCTCTGTCACGTGGGGTGAGTCAGGGTCTGATGGAAAAAACACAAACTGGGCTGCTACCCCATATATCTTTCCCACTCGACCGTAGCAACTTGATTCTGAGCATCGCACCAGATCCTCTCCCCACAACAACATGCCTTTCCATTTTAGGGTCTGCTGGCTGCACCTTGTCAGTCACATGTCATTTGGATACCAATGACAGAACCACAGGGGCTCACCACAGATGTTGGTCACACACCTGCACTCCATTGCTCCAGACCCAGTTCCCTGCTGGCTCCTACTCACTGACATCTCTGTTCTTCACCATGGTCATGAATTCCACTCAGTCAAAAACAGCAATGGCGGGTTCAGTCATGATGAGCAACAGGAGATCTAAAGGTTCTCCAGGGATTTCTGGTCATGGGATTCTCAAAACCTTCATGTTATTGGCCTAGCCATATTTCAAGAATGAAGAAGTTGGCACTGTGGGTTTTGATTCATTCAGGAGCCATTAAGGGTTGAGGAATCTCCTGAGTCTCTAATGGCATCACACCAGAGTTCAAGCTGAGGTGGACCCACTCATCTTTTCCAACCACCACACAAAAGACCACTATTCTAACAAAAACACTCCCACATGGCCCTCCTCTTCTTCCATACAGATACTCATCATAACATTCTGGCTGGGGGTTTCCATAGGGGGAGAAGTCTAAGATGGTGTGCAAAGTAAGGTCTCATGCCCATCATGTGCCAAATGTCATGGTGGCCTGGACACCCTTCCTGAGAAACAGGATAGATAAAATGGGCCTGTAGTTAATACTGCTCTGCTTCTCAAATTCGAGGCCTCCTGCCTGCCAGGGGTAGATTCTTTATGTGTACTGGACTCATGAAAACACCCAAACACCTGTGTGCTAGTTACTGGATGGCTTGCAACAACTCATTTGACCCAGAGGATCCCTGTTCTTACTTCATCGGTGTCAGGAGCCTGACCAGAGGAAGGCAAGAGACTTCATCCAATATTACACTTCTTTTTCATCCTTTTAGATGTGCATGGACACATGGGATTTTTCTTGAGTTTCCTGGGGTGCTGAGAATGTAATTCACGGCCACACACAGGGCCAAGAGTCTGATTCAGACATGGCCTTTACAAAGCACTTTACCTAAAAGGCACAGATTGGGCCTCTTCCTTTCCGTTTGAAACTGTTTTCTGGAGGATTCCCAAAGGAGTGCCCTAAGGCAAACACCTCCCTGACATTCAGGGGAACAGAACAATAGGGAGGAAAGAAGCCTGGAGAAAAACTTTTCTTTAATTGAACACTGTGGCACTGACAGCTCCTAATCATGCAACTTGGGTGGCTATCTATGCAAGCAGGGATTCTCCAGAGAGATCCTTACCAGTCATGGTAACTTTTACTTTTCTGAGATGCTTGGCATTCCCGTCAGCAATCCAGTCCATGGCCTTGTCACAGAGCTTGAAGGTGGTACCCATCTTGTTCACAAAAACACGAACCCCTTCAGAGAGTGGCCAAAATTCTGGAAGAATACAGGAACTTGGGATCTTGGTAGGTGTTTCCCATCTGCAAGACAAGCAGCAGTCCATTCATCAATTGGCCTTGAGGAGTCCTGCAAAGATTTCCACTAGACAGGACACATTCACGGCTGCTTTCTTCTCTCTACTCTCTTTAACCACAAACCCAGTGGGATCCACTGACATAGAAAGACTCACTAGTTAACAGTCCATTTCAAACCAACAAACAACAACAGCAAACACGTTTTTCCTACATGATCTCAGAACATGAGACAAAATGCCAAATTGAAACACACACCCACTAAGACACACAAACCACCCCTGTATTTGGTCTGCATCTATCCACTCTGACCTCCGACTGGTGGGTGAAAATTTGTTCCCCAGCAGTGGCCGGTCCTGTCTCAGCTCTGGTCTCCTTGGCCTTCTCTGTGTAGTTGTCAGGAGCCAGCAATGAGCCAACACTTCTTTCTCAGGAAAGGCCCCTGTTCAGACCATTCAAGGCATTTGGCTACCCACACATCACCAGGTGCCAAGAAAGAATGACTCTGGCCTTGGTACAGAAAAAAACAAGGGAGCCCACTGGGACTGGAATTGCCTCTGGGTGCCTCGCCTCCTGGATCCCACGTTCAGAGAGTTCCATCACCAAGGAAGTGAGGTGAGGTCACTTCCTTCAGGGAAGTGAATGAGGTCACTGCCTTGGCAACCACTTTGTCCTAACAGTTGTTTCCAAGGGTCCCATGAGAGGGAGGCTGCCCCACCTTCCTGTGACATTTTCACAAGTCATAAAGGTCTATATACCCTAGGAGCCCGGGATCAGCAACCCACCCAGGCCTGATTGTGTCCATCTTCCCTGCATTGAGAAGAGAGAGGCTGATTCAGCCACATCCCTTCATCCTCACTGGGTTGTTGGCCATGGAAGATGACTTTAGACCTCACAGGTCCTACCTAGCTGCCTACATTGGCTCCAGGGATCATTTCTGCATCTACCTTTGAGCTTCTCAGCAGCTGGAGGATTCCCTACATACCTGTATGGCAAGATCAACTCAGGACCTGCTGTTATGTGAAAATAGATTGAGGGAGCAGAGTCTGCTGCAGGGTCATATCAGGTTCGATTTGGCTTAGGAGTCATTCTGCTGGATGAATACGGGGATTGAGCAACTGGGATATTTATAAGAATGGAAGGTGAAAACTAGGTAAGAGCTGAAGCACACAAGGGTGTTGGGCCCTTGATTTGGATACATAGTTTTGAATGATGTTCTGCAGAGGTGAATCCTCTAAATCCATATACAATGGCATAAGATCTTGGACCTGGGACCACTGAATGTGAAAGAGAATTTCCAGTGATATTGAGATAGTAGACAGGATTCCAGTGTAGGGTAAGGAAGAAGAGTGAGTTTAGGATTTGGGCAAAAGGCCCTTTTAGCAATTGAATGAATTTCTATTAGAGTGTAAATGGGAATGTCAGCACACATGAAGAGTCAGTCACAACAAGGCACTTGGGGAAATAGATATCAATTGGGATGTTAGGAGATCGGGCCAAGTACAAAATGAGTGATAAGATCAGGGATATTTTCAACAGGGGGGTGGTTGAATACACTATCCTAGGAAGAAACAAGTGTACGCTCACCATAGGATTGAATATTGAAAACAATAGGCAAAGCGGACTTAGATGATTTTAGTAATCCATGCTCTCATTAAAATCAGGCTTTGGAAGAATCATAAGGTGAGTGTGAGTTTTGCATTTGGTGTCCAGAAGATGATGTGATGAAAGGAATACATGGAGGAGGTGACATGTGTATTTCTTCCACCATTTCTGGGAGCATGTTTTCAAACCCTGTCATTTACAGTTTGGGGATAAAAATAGGTGCACCCTGGGTTTACGTATATAGAGATGATGCATGAATAGACCATAGGGTGAATAAAAAATATAACTGGTTACTATTTTCAATAATGGATTGAATTGATATTTTAAAAAATACATGAAATCTGGTATTCAGATAAACATTCAATCCAAGTAGGTGTACGTCTAGTGGTAATATTAGGGTTACTAATTACACCAAACTGTGAGTTTTGCTTCGAAAATGATGATGGAATTCAAAAGTAATGTTTTTTAAAAGAAATCTCATGAAAAAGCAAGTAAAGCAACATGGAGAAATACATGGGTTCTGATACAGGGAGTGAATGTAAGTGAATCATATGCATGTCAATTTGTGAATATTGGATGAAATGATACATCCTATGATACGAAGAAATAGGAATTTAACAATTTTGAATGAAAATTTACTTCAAAATACACATCACGTCCCGTATGAATAGACTTTCATTAATGTTAAACTGGGTCACTTACTGAAGAAATATTAGGGTTAGTACTCAATATTCACTGAAGTTCATTTTGAGAATTCAGAAATGAATATGTATGTCAAGAAAATGTATATTTCTGAGAAATATCTTGTGAAAAGTGGATTATAAATCCACCCAGATGGACATTAAAGAATCAAGGTAGTATAAGTATTGACACAGAGATTGAATATTCCAAAGGGCAAAAGGAAAAACGAGTCTAAGATATATGCGAACACGTGCCACATAACAATCTTCCACTGTCATCCACCACAATGCCTTGACATTACTATCACCCCAAATAAGACACAATGAGAGGAGAAGAGGAACAAAATCTGTGAATACATATCTGGAATTGGAAATTCTGAGGAGCTCACAAACTTGGGTGTGGCACAAGAGATCCCAATGGTAGGGGACAGGGTAAACATTCCACAAACATGGAACTTTGCTGGCCTAATGACTTCTTGACTATCTGCCTCTGACATTTGTGCACTAGAAATATAGCTTTGTGCTTTAGCTTCCTTTGCAGTGAGACCAGGAAAGCTTGGTCTCAGTCTATGTGAACAGGAGGACATGGTTTCCTATTTCCCAATACGAACGGGAGGCAGCAGAGCTGAATCCTCTCTTTGTAGGTAACTGTGGCCATTGGGGTATGAGTGTCTCCCTGGGGGGATTGTGAAGCCTTTGGCTCACAGTCCAGTTTTAATGGCATTTCTTGCAGCTTCCCTGGAGATTTGGTGTTTGTTTTTGAAATACATAAAGGTCAACCGGGACACGGTGCTGGAGGGAGCTCTGTCACGTGGGGTGAGTCAGGGTCTGACGGAAAAAACACAAACTGGGCTGCTACCCCATATATCTTTCCCACTTGAGCGTAGCAACTTGATTCTGAGCATCGCACCAGATCCTCTCCCCACAACAACATGCCTTTCCATTTTAGGGTCTGCTGGCTGCACCTTGTCAGTCACATGTCATTTGGATACCAATGACAGAACCACAGGGGCTCACCACAGATGTTGGTCACACACCTGCACTCCTTTGCTCCAGACCCAGTTCCCTGCTGGCTCCTACTCACTGACATCTCTGTTCTTCACCATGGTCATGAATTCCACTCAGTCAAAAACAGCAATGGCGGGTTCAGTCATGATGAGCAACAGGAGATCTAAAGGTTCTCCAGGGATTTCTGGTCATGGGATTCTCAAAACCTTCATGTTATTGGCCTAGCCATATTTCAAGAATGAAGAAGTTGGCACTGTGGGTTTTGATTCATTCAGGAGCCATTAAGGGTTGAGGAATCTCCTGAGTCTCTAATGGCATCACACCAGAGTTCAAGCTGAGGTGGACCCACTCATCTTTTCCAACCACCACACAAAAGACCACTATTCTAACAAAAACACTCCCACATGGCCCTCCTCTTCTTCCATACAGATACTCATCATAACATTCTGGCTGGGGGTTTCCATAGGGGGAGAAGTCTAAGATGGTGTGCAAAGTAAGGTCTCATGCCCATCATGTGCCAAATGTCATGGTGGCCTGGACACCCTTCCTGAGAAACAGGATAGATAAAATGGGCCTGTAGTTAATACTGCTCTGCTTCTCAAATTCGAGGCCTCCTGCCTGCCAGGGGTAGATTCTTTATGTGTACTGGACTCATGAAAACACCCAAACACCTGTGTGCTAGTTACTGGATGGCTTGCAACAACTCATTTGACCCAGAGGATCCCTGTTCTTACTTCATCGGTGTCAGGAGCCGGACCAGAGGAAGGCAAGAGACTTCATCCAATATTACACTTCTTTTTCATCCTTTTAGATGTGCATGGACACATGGGATTTTTCTTGAGTTTCCTGGGGTGCTGAGAATGTAATTCACGGCCACACACAGGGCCAAGAGTCTGATTCAGACACGGCCTTTACAAAGCACTTTGCCTAAAAGGCACAGATTGGGCCTCTTCCTTTCCGTTTGAAACTGTTTTCTGGAGGATTCCCAAAGGAGTGCCCTAAGGCAAACACCTCCCTGACATTCAGGGGAACAGAACAATAGGGAGGAAAGAAGCCTGGAGAAAAACTTTTCTTTAATTGAACACTGTGGCACTGACAGCTCCTAATCATGCAACTTGGGTGGCTATCTATGCAAGCAGGGATTCTCCAGAGAGATCCTTACCAGTCATGCTAACTTTTACTTTTCTGAGATGCTTGGCATTCCCGTCAGCAATCCAGTCCATGGCCTTGTCACAGAGCTTGAAGGTGGTACCCATCTTGTTCACAAAAACACGAACCCCTTCAGAGAGTGGCCAAAATTCTGGAAGAATACAGGAACTTGGGATCTTGGTAGGTGTTTCCCATCTGCAAGACAAGCAGCAGTCCATTCATCAATTGGCCTTGAGGAGTCCTGCAAAGATTTCCACTAGACAGGACACATTCACGGCTGCTTTCTTCTCTCTACTCTCTTTAACCACAAACCCAGTGGGATCCACTGACATAGAAAGACTCACTAGTTAACAGTCCATTTCAAACCAACAAACAACAACAACAACAACAACAAACACGTTTTTCCTACATGATCTCAGAACATGAGACAAAATGCCAAATTGAAACACACACCCACTAAGACACACAAACCACCCCTGTATTTGGTCTGCATCTATCCACTCTGACCTCCGACTGGTGGGTGAAAATTTGTTCCCCAGCAGTGGCCGGTCCTGTCTCAGCTCTGGTCTCCTTGGCCTTCTCTGTGTAGTTGTCAGGAGCCAGCAATGAGCCAACACTTCTTTCTCAGGAAAGGCCCCTGTTCAGACCATTCAAGGCATTTGGCTACCCACACATCACCAGGTGCCAAGAAAGAATGACTCTGGCCTTGGTACAGAAAAAAACAAGGGAGCCCACTGGGACTGGAATTGCCTCTGGGTGCCTCGCCTCCTGGATCCCACGTTCAGAGAGTTCCATCACCAAGGAAGTGAGGTGAGGTCACTTCCTTCAGGGAAGTGAATGAGGTCACTGCCTTGGCAACCACTTTGTCCTAACAGTTGTTTCCAAGGGTCCCATGAGAGGGAGGCTGCCCCACCTTCCTGTGACATTTTCACAAGTCATAAAGGTCTATATACCCTAGGAGCCCGGGATCAGCAACCCACCCAGGCCTGATTGTGTCCATCTTCCCTGCATTGAGAAGAGAGAGGCTGATTCAGCCACATCCCTTCATCCTCACTGGGTTGTTGGCCATGGAAGATGACTTTAGACCTCACAGGTCCCCTACCTAGCTGCCTACATTGGCTCCAGGGATCATTTCTGCATCTACCTTTGAGCTTCTCAGCAGCTGGAGGATTCCCTACATACCTGTATGGCAAGATCAACTCAGGACCTGCTGTTATGTGAAAATAGATTGAGGGAGCAGAGTCTGCTGCAGGGTCATATCAGGTTCGATTTGGCTTAGGAGTCATTCTGCTGGATGAATACGGGGATTGGGCAACTGGGATATTTATAAGAATGGAAGGTGAAAACTAGGTAAGAGCTGAAGCACACAAGGGTGTTGGGCCCTTGATTTGGATACATAGTTTTGAATGATGTTCTGCAGAGGTGAATCCTCTAAATCCATATACAATGGCATAAGATCTTGGACCTGGGACCACTGAATGTGAAAGAGAACTTCCAGTGATATTGAGATAGTAGACAGGATTCCAGTGTAGGGTAAGGAAGAAGAGTGAGTTTAGGATTTGGGCAAAAGGCCCTTTTAGCAATTGAATGAATTTCTATTAGAGTGTAAATGGGAATGTCAGCACACATGAAGAGTCAGTCACAACAAGGCACTTGGGGAAATAGATATCAATTGGGATGTTAGGAGATCGGGCAAAGTACAAAATGAGTGATAAGATCAGGGATATTTTCAACAGGGGGGTGGTTGAATACACTATCCTAGGAAGAAACAAGTGTACGCTCACCATAGGATTGAATATTGAAAACAATAGGCAAAGCGGACTTAGATGATTTTAGTAATCCATGCTCTCATTAAAATCAGGCTTTGGAAGAATCATAAGGTGAGTGTGAGTTTTGCATTTGGTGTCCAGAAGATGATGTGATGAAAGGAATACATGGAGGAGGTGACATGTGTATCTCTTCCACCATTTCTGGGAGCATGTTTTCAAACCCTGTCATTTACAGTTTGGGGATAAAAATAGGTGCACCCTGGGTTTACGTATATAGAGATGATGCATGAATAGACCATAGGGTGAATAAAAAATATAACTGGTTACTATTTTCAATAATGGATTGAATTGATATTTTAAAAAATACATGAAATCTGGTATTCAGATAAACATTCAATCCAAGTAGGTGTACGTCTAGTGGTAACATTAGGGTTACTAATTACACCAAACTGTGAGTTTTGCTTCGAAAATGATGATGGAATTCAAAAGTAATGTTTTATAAAAGAAATCTCATGAAAAAGCAAGTAAAGCAACATGGAGAAATACATGGGTTCTGATACAGGGAGTGAATGTAAGTGAATCATATGCATGTCAATTTGTGAATATTGGATGAAATGATACATCCTATGATACGAAGAAATAGGAATTTAACAATTTTGAATGAAAATTTACTTCAAAATACACATCACGTCCCGTATGAATAGACTTTCATTGATGTTAAACTGGGTCACTTACTGAAGAAATATTAGGGTTAGTACTCAATATTCACTGAAGTTCATTTTGAGAATTCAGAAATGAATATGTATGTCAAGAAAATGTATATTTCTGAGAAATATCTTGTGAAAAGTGGATTATAAATCCACCCAGATGGACATTAAAGAATCAAGGTAGTATAAGTATTGACACAGAGATTCAATATTTCAAAGGGCAAAATGAAAAACGAGTCTAAGATATATGCGAACACGTGCCACATAACAAATCTTCCACTGTCATCCACCACAATGCCTTGACATTACTATCACCCCAAATAAGACACAATGAGAGGAGAAGAGGAACAAAATCTGTGAATACATATCTGGAATTGGAAATTCTGAGGAGCTCACAAACTTGGGTGTGGCACAAGAGATCCCAATGGTAGGGGACAGGGTAAACATTCCACAAACATGGAACTTTGCTGGCCTAATGACTTCTTGACTATCTGCCTCTGACATTTGTGCACTAGAAATATAGCTTTGTGCTTTAGCTTCCTTTGCAGTGAGACCAGGAAAGCTTGGTCTCAGTCTATGTGAACAGGAGGACATGGTTTCCTATTTCCCAATACGAACGGGAGGCAGCAGAGCTGAATCCTCTCTTTGTAGGTAACTGTGGCCGTTGGGGTATGAGTGTCTCCCTGGGGGGATTGTGAAGCCTTTGGCTCACAGTCCAGTTTTAATGGCATTTCTTGCAGCTTCCCTGGAGATTTGGTGTTTGTTTTTGAAATACATAAAGGTCAACCGGGACACGGTGCTGGAGGGAGCTCTGTCACGTGGGGTGAGTCAGGGTCTGACGGAAAAAACACAAACTGGGCTGCTACCCCATATATCTTTCCCACTTGAGCGTAGCAACTTGATTCTGAGCATCGCACCAGATCCTCTCCCCACAACAACATGCCTTTCCATTTTAGGGTCTGCTGGCTGCACCTTGTCAGTCACATGTCATTTGGATACCAATGACAGAACCACAGGGGCTCACCACAGATGTTGGTCACACACCTGCACTCCTTTGCTCCAGACCCAGTTCCCTGCTGGCTCCTACTCACTGACATCTCTGTTCTTCACCATGGTCATGAATTCCACTCAGTCAAAAACAGCAATGGCGGGTTCAGTCATGATGAGCAACAGGAGATCTAAAGGTTCTCCAGGGATTTCTGGTCATGGGATTCTCAAAACCTTCATGTTATTGGCCTAGCCATATTTCAAGAATGAAGAAGTTGGCACTGTGGGTTTTGATTCATTCAGGAGCCATTAAGGGTTGAGGAATCTCCTGAGTCTCTAATGGCATCACACCAGAGTTCAAGCTGAGGTGGACCCACTCATCTTTTCCAACCACCACACAAAAGACCACTATTCTAACAAAAACACTCCCACATGGCCCTCCTCTTCTTCCATACAGATACTCATCATAACATTCTGGCTGGGGGTTTCCATAGGGGGAGAAGTCTAAGATGGTGTGCAAAGTAAGGTCTCATGCCCATCATGTGCCAAATGTCATGGTGGCCTGGACACCCTTCCTGAGAAACAGGATAGATAAAATGGGCCTGTAGTTAATACTGCTCTGCTTCTCAAATTCGAGGCCTCCTGCCTGCCAGGGGTAGATTCTTTATGTGTACTGGACTCATGAAAACACCCAAACACCTGTGTGCTAGTTACTGGATGGCTTGCAACAACTCATTTGACCCAGAGGATCCCTGTTCTTACTTCATCGGTGTCAGGAGCCTGACCAGAGGAAGGCAACAGACTTCATCCAATATTACACTTCTTTTTCATCCTTTTAGATGTGCATGGACACATGGGATTTTTCTTGAGTTTCCTGGGGTGCTGAGAATGTAATTCACGGCCACACACAGGGCCAAGAGTCTGATTCAGACACGGCCTTTACAAAGCACTTTACCTAAAAGGCACAGATTGGGCCTCTTCCTTTCCGTTTGAAACTGTTTTCTGGAGGATTCCCAAAGGAGTGCCCTAAGGCAAACACCTCCCTGATATTCAGGGGAACAGAACAATAGGGAGGAAAGAAGCCTGGAGAAAAACTTTTCTTTAATTGAACACTGTGGCACTGACAGCTCCTAATCATGCAACTTGGGTGGCTATCTATGCAAGCAGGGATTCTCCAGAGAGATCCTTACCAGTCATGGTAACTTTTACTTTTCTGAGATGCTTGGCATTCCCGTCAGCAATCTAGTCCATGGCCTTGTCACAGAGCTTGAAGGTGGTACCCATCTTGTTCACAAAAACACGAACCCCTTCAGAGAGTGGCCAAAATTCTGGAAGAATACAGGAACTTGGGATCTTGGTAGGTGTTTCCCATCTGCAAGACAAGCAGCAGTCCATTCATCAATTGGCCTTGAGGAGTCCTGCAAAGATTTCCACTAGACAGGACACATTCACGGCTGCTTTCTTCTCTCTACTCTCTTTAACCACAAACCCAGTGGGATCCACTGACATAGAAAGACTCACTAGTTAACAGTCCATTTCAAACCAACAAACAACAACAACAAACACGTTTTTCCTACATGATCTCAGAACATGAGACAAAATGCCAAATTGAAACACACACCCACTAAGACACACAAACCACCCCTGTATTTGGTCTGCATCTATCCACTCTGACCTCCGACTGGTGGGTGAAAATTTGTTCCCCAGCAGTGGCCGGTCCTGTCTCAGCTCTGGTCTCCTTGGCCTTCTCTGTGTAGTTGTCAGGAGCCAGCAATGAGCCAACACTTCTTTCTCAGGAAAGGCCCCTGTTCAGACCATTCAAGGCATTTGGCTACCCACACATCACCAGGTGCCAAGAAAGAATGACTCTGGCCTTGGTACAGAAAAAAACAAGGGAGCCCACTGGGACTGGAATTGCCTCTGGGTGCCTCGCCTCCTGGATCCCACGTTCAGAGAGTTCCATCACCAAGGAAGTGAGGTGAGGTCACTTCCTTCAGGGAAGTGAATGAGGTCACTGCCTTGGCAACCACTTTGTCCTAACAGTTGTTTCCAAAGGTCCCATGAGAGGGAGGCTGCCCCACCTTCCTGTGACATTTTCACAAGTCATAAAGGTCTATATACCCTAGGAGCCCGGGATCAGCAACCCACCCAGGCCTGATTGTGTCCATCTTCCCTGCATTGAGAAGAGAGAGGCTGATTCAGCCACATCCCTTCATCCTCACTGGGTTGTTGGCCATGGAAGATGACTTTAGACCTCACAGGTCCTACCTAGCTGCCTACATTGGCTCCAGGGATCATTTCTGCATCTACCTTTGAGCTTCTCAGCAGCTGGAGGATTCCCTACATACCTGTATGGCAAGATCAACTCAGGACCTGCTGTTATGTGAAAATAGATTGAGGGAGCAGAGTCTGCTGCAGGGTCATATCAGGTTCGATTTGGCTTAGGAGTCATTCTGCTGGATGAATACGGGTATTGGGCAACTGGGATATTTATAAGAATGGAAGGTGAAAACTAGGTAAGAGCTGAAGCACACAAGGGTGTTGGGCCCTTGATTTGGATACATAGTTTTGAATGATGTTCTGCAGAGGTGAATCCTCTAAATCCATATACAATGGCATAAGATCTTGGACCTGGGACCACTGAATGTGAAAGAGAACTTCCAGTGATATTGAGATAGTAGACAGGATTCCAGTGTAGGGTAAGGAAGAAGAGTGAGTTTAGGATTTGGGCAAAAGGCCCTTTTAGCAATTGAATGAATTTCTATTAGAGTGTAAATGGGAATGTCAGCACACATGAAGAGTCAGTCACAACAAGGCACTTGGGGAAATAGATATCAATTGGGATGTTAGGAGATCGGGCCAAGTACAAAATGAGTGATAAGATCAGGGATATTTTCAACAGGGGGGTGGTTGAATACACTATCCTAGGAAGAAACAAGTGTACGCTCACCATAGGATTGAATATTGAAAACAATAGGCAAAGCGGACTTAGATGATTTTAGTAATCCATGCTCTCATTAAAAATCAGGCTTTGGAAGAATCATAAGGTGAGTGTGAGTTTTGCATTTGGTGTCCAGAAGATGATGTGATGAAAGGAATACATGGAGGAGGTGACATGTGTATTTCTTCCACCATTTCTGGGAGCATGTTTTCAAACCCTGTCATTTACAGTTTGGGGATAAAAATAGGTGCACCCTGGGTTTACGTATATAGAGATGATGCATGAATAGACCATAGGGTGAATAAAAATATAACTGGTTACTATTTTCAATAATGGATTGAATTGATATTTTAAAAAATACATGAAATCTGGTATTCAGATAAACATTCAATCCAAGTAGGTGTACGTCTAGTGGTAATATTAGGGTTACTAATTACACCAAACTGTGAGTTTTGCTTCGAAAATGATGATGGAATTCAAAAGTAATGTTTTATAAAAGAAATCTCATGAAAAAGCAAGTAAAGCAACATGGAGAAATACATGGGTTCTGATACAGGGAGTGAATGTAAGTGAATCATATGCATGTCAATTTGTGAATATTGGATGAAATGATACATCCTATGATACGAAGAAATAGGAATTTAACAATTTTGAATGAAAATTTACTTCAAAATACACATCACGTCCCGTATGAATAGACTTTCATTAATGTTAAACTGGGTCACTTACTGAAGAAATATTAGGGTTAGTACTCAATATTCACTGAAGTTCATTTTGAGAATTCAGAAATGAATATGTATGTCAAGAAAATGTATATTTCTGAGAAATAGCTTGTGAAAAGTTGATTATAAATCCACCCAGAGGGACATTAAAGAATCAAGGTAGTATAAGTATTGACACAGAGATTGAATATTTCAAAGGGCAAAATGAAAAACGAGTCTAAGATATATGCGAACACGTGCCACATAACAATCTTCCACTGTCATCCACCACAATGCCTTGACATTACTATCACCCCAAATAAGACACAATGAGAGGAGAAGAGGAACAAAATCTGTGAATACATATCTGGAATTGGAAATTCTGAGGAGCTCACAAACTTGGGTGTGGCACAAGAGAGGGGACAGGGTAAACATTCCACAAACATGGAACTTTGCTGGCCTAATGACTTCTTGACTATCTGCCTCTGACATTTGTGCACTAGAAATATAGCTTTGTGCTTTAGCTTCCTTTGCAGTGAGACCAGGAAAGCTTGGTCTCAGGTCTATGTGAACAGGGAGACATGGATTCCTATTTCCCAATACGAACGGGAGGCAGCAGAGCTGAATCCTCTCTTTGTAGGTAACTGTGGCCGTTGGGGTATGAGTGTCTCCCTGGGGGGATTGTGAAGCCTTTGGCTCACAGTCCAGTTTTAATGGCATTTCTTGCAGCTTCCCTGGAGATTTGGTGTTTTTTTTTGAAATACATAAAGGTCAACCGGGACACGGTGCTGGAGGGAGCTCTGTCACGTGGGGTGAGTCAGGGTCTGACGGAAAAACACAAACTGGGCTGCTACCCCATATATCTTTCCCACTCGACCGTAGCAACTTGATTCTGAGCATCGCACCAGATCCTCTCCCCACAACAACATGCCTTTCCATTTTAGGGTCTGCTGGCTGCACCTTGTCAGTCACATGTCATTTGGATACCAATGACAGAACCACAGGGGCTCACCACAGATGTTGGTCACACACCTGCACTCCATTGCTCCAGACCCAGTTCCCTGCTGGCTCCTACTCACTGACATCTCTGTTCTTCACCATGGTCATGAATTCCACTCAGTCAAAAACAGCAATGGCGGGTTCAGTCATGATGAGCAACAGGAGATCTAAAGGTTCTCCAGGGATTTCTGGTCATGGGATTCTCAAAACCTTCATGTTATTGGCCTAGCCATATTTCAAGAATGAAGAAGTTGGCACTGTGGGTTTTGATTCATTCAGGAGCCATTAAGGGTTGAGGAATCTCCTGAGTCTCTAATGGCATCACACCAGAGTTCAAGCTGAGGTGGACCCACTCATCTTTCCAACCACCACACAAAAGACCACTATTCTAACAAAAACACTCCCACATGGCCTCCTCTTCTTCCATACAGATACTCATCATAACATTCTGGCTGGGGGTTTCCATAGGGGAGAGAAGTCTAAGATGGTGTGCAAAGTAAGGTCTCATGCCCATCATGTGCCAAATGTCATGGTGCTGGACACCCTTCCTGAGAAACAGGATAGATAAAATGGGCCTGTAGTTAATACATGCTCTGCTTCTCAAATTCGAGGCCTCCTGCCTGCCAGGGTAGATTCTTTATGTGTACTGGACTCATGAAAACACCCAAACACCTGGTGTGCTAGTTACTGGATGGCTGCAACAACTCATTTGACCCAGAGGATCCCTGTTCTTACTTCATCGGTGTCAGGGAGCCTGACCAGAGGAAGGCAAGAGACTTCATCCAATATTACACTTCTTTTTCATCCTTTTAGATGTGCATGGACACATGGGATTTTTCTTGAGTTTCCTGGGGTGCTGAGAATGTAATTCACGGCCACACACAGGGCCAAGAGTCTGATTCAGACACGGCCTTTACAAAGCACTTTACCTAAAAGGCACAGATTGGGCCTCTTCCTTTCCGTTTGAAACTGTTTTCTGGAGGATTCCCAAAGGAGTGCCCTAAGGCAAACACCTCCCTGACATTCAGGGGAACAGAACAATAGGGAGGAAGAAGCCTGGAGAAAAACTTTTCTTTAATTGAACACTGTGGCACTGACAGCTCCTAATCATGCAACTTGGGTGGCTATCTATGCAAGCAGGGATTCTCCAGAGAGATCCTTACCAGTCATGGTAACTTTTACTTTTCTGAGATGCTTGCATTCCCGTCAGCAATCCAGTCCATGGCCTTGTCACAGAGCTTGAAGGTGGTACCCATCTTGTTCACAAAACACGAACCCCTTCAGAGAGTGGCCAAAATTCTGGAAGAATACAGGAACTTGGGATCTTGGTAGGTGTTTCCCATCTGCAAGACAAGCAGCAGTCATTCATCAATTGGCCTTGAGGAGTCCTGCAAAGATTTCCACTAGACAGGACACATTCACGGCTGCTTTCTTCTCTCTACTCTCTTTAACCACAAACCCAGTGGGATCCACTGACATAGAAAGACTCACTAGTTAACAGTCCATTCAAACCAACAACAACAACAACAACAACAACAAACACGTTTTTCCTACATGATCTCAGAACATGAGACAAAATGCCAAATTGAAACACACACCCACTAAGACACACAAACCACCCCTGTATTTGGCTGCATCTATCCACTCTGACCTCCGACTGGTGGGTGAAAATTTGTTCCCCAGCAGTGCCGGTCCTGTCTCAGCTCTGGTCTCCTTGGCCTTCTCTGTGTAGTTGTCAGGAGCCAGCAATGAGCCAACACTTCTTTCTCAGGAAAGCCCCTGTTCAGACCATTCAAGGCATTTGGCTACCCACACATCACCAGGTGCCAAGAAAGAATGACTCTGGCCTTGGTACAGAAAAAAACAAGGGAGCCCACTGGGACTGAATTGCCTCTGGGTGCCTCGCCTCCTGGATCCCACGTTCAGAGAGTTCCATCACCAAGGAAGTGAGGTGAGGTCACTTCCTTCAGGGAAGTGAATGAGGTCACTGCCTTGGCAACCACTTTGTCCTAACAGTTGTTTCCAAGGGTCCCATGAGAGGGAGGCTGCCCCACCTTCCTGTGACATTTTCACAAGTCATAAAAGGTCTATATACCCTAGGAGCCCGGGATCAGCACCCCACCAGGCCTGATTGTGTCCATCTTCCCTGCATTGAGAAGAGAGAGGCTGATTCAGCCACATCCCTTCATCCTCACTGGGTTGTTGGCCATGGAAGATGACTTTAGACCTCACAGGTCCTACCTAGCTGCCTACATTGGCTCCAGGATCATTTCTGCATCTACCTTTGAGCTTCTCAGCAGCTGGAGGATTCCCTACATACCTGTATGGCAAGATCAACTCAGGACCTGCTGTTATGTGAAAATAGATTGAGGGAGCAGAGTCTGCTGCAGGGTCATATCAGGTTCGATTTGGCTTAGGAGTCATTCTGCTGGATGAAACGGGGATTGAGCAACTGGGATATTTATAAGAATGGAAGGTGAAAACTAGGTAAGAGCTGAAGCACACAAGGGTGTTGGGCCCTTGATTTTGGATACATAGTTTTGAATGATGTTCTGCAGAGGTGAATCCTCTAAATCCATATACAATGGCATAAGATCTTGGACCTGGGACCACTGAATGTGAAAGAGAACTTCAGTGATATTGAGATAGTAGACAGGATTCCAGTGTAGGGTAAGGAGAAGAGTGAGTTTAGGATTTGGGCAAAAGGCCTTTTAGCAATTGAATGAATTTCTATTAGAGTGTAAATGGGAATGTCAGCACACATGAAGAGTCAGTCACAACAAGGCACTTGGGGAAATAGATATCAATTGGGATGTTAGGAGATCGGGCAAGTACAAAATGAGTGATAAGATCAGGATATTTTCAACAGGGGGGTGGTTGAATACACTATCCTAGGAAGAAACAAGTGTACGCTCACCATAGGATTGATATTGAAAACAATAGGCAAAGCGGACTTAGATGATTTTAGTAATCCATGCTCTCATTAAAATCAGGCTTTGGAAGAATCATAAGGTGAGTGTGAGTTTTGCATTTGGTGTCCAGAAGATGATGTGATGAAAGGAATACATGGAGGAGGTGACATGTGTATCTCTTCCACCATTTCTGGGAGCATGTTTTCAAACCCTGTCATTTACAGTTTGGGGATAAAAATAGGTGCACCCTGGGTTTACGTATATAGAGATGATGCATGAATAGACCATAGGGTGAATAAAAAATATAACTGGTTACTATTTTCAATAATGGATTGAATTGATATTTTAAAAAATACATGAAATCTGGTATTCAGATAACATTCAATCCAAGTAGGTGTACGTCTAGTGGTAATATTAGGGTTACTAATTACACCAAACTGTGAGTTTTGCTTCGAAAATGATGATGGAATTCAAAAGTAATGTTTTATAAAAGAAATCTCATGAAAAAGCAAGTAAAGCAACATGGAGAAATACATGGGTTCTGATACAGGGAGTGAATCTAAGTGAATCATATGCATGTCAATTTGTGAATATTGGGATGAAATGATACATCCTATGATACGAAGAAATAGGAATTTAACAATTTTGAATGAAAATTTACTTCAAAATACACATCACGTCCCGTATGAATAGACTTTCATTAATGTTAAACTGGGTCACTTACTGAAGAAATATTAGGGTTAGTACTCAATATTCACTGAAGTTCATTTTGAGAATTCAGAAATGAATATGTATGTCAAGAAAATGTATATTTCTGAGAAATAGCTTGTGAAAAGTTGATTATAAATCCACCCAGAGGGACATTAAAGAATCAAGGTAGTATAAGTATTGACACAGAGATTGAATATTTCAAAGGGCAAAATGAAAAACGAGTCTAAGATATATGCGAACACGTGCCACATAACAATCTTCCACTGTCATCCACCACAATGCCTTGACATTACTATCACCCCAAATAAGACACAATGAGAGGAGAAGAGGAACAAAATCTGTGAATACATATCTGGAATTGGAAATTCTGAGGAGCTCACAAACTTGGGTGTGGCACAAGAGATCCAATGGTAGGGGACAGGGTAAACATTCCACAAACATGGAACTTTGCTGGCCTAATGACTTCTTGACTATCTGCCTCTGACATTTGTGCACTAGAAATATAGCTTTGTGCTTTAGCTTCCTTTGCAGTGAGACCAGGAAAGCTTGGTCTCAGTCTATGTGAACAGGAGGACATGGATTCCTATTTCCCAATACGAACGGGAGGCAGCAGAGCTGAATCCTCTCTTTGTAGGTAACTGTGGCCGTTGGGGTATGAGTGTCTCCCTGGGGGGATTGTGAAGCCTTTGGCTCACAGTCCAGTTTTAATGGCATTTCTTGCAGCTTCCCTGGAGATTTGGTGTTTTGTTTTTGAAATACATAAAGGTCAACCGGGACACGGTGCTGGGAGGGAGCTCTGTCACGTGGGGTTGAGTCAGGGTCTGACGGAAAAAACACAAACTGGGCTGCTACCCCATATATCTTTCCCACTCGACCGTAGCAACTTGATTCTGAGCATCGCACCAGATCCTCTCCCACAACAACATGCCTTTCCATTTTAGGGTCTGCTGGCTGCACCTTGTCAGTCACATGTCATTTGGATACCAATGACAGAACCACAGGGGCTCACCACAGATGTTGGTCACACACCTGCACTCCATTGCTCCAGACCCAGTTCCCTGCTGGCTCCTACTCACTGACATCTCTGTTCTTCACCATGGTCATGAATTCCACTCAGTCAAAAACAGCAATGGCGGGTTCAGTCATGATGAGCAACAGGAGATCTAAAGGTTCTCCAGGGATTTCTGGTCATGGGATTCTCAAAACCTTCATGTTATTGGCCTAGCCATATTTCAAGAATGAAGAAGTTGGCACTGTGGGTTTTGATTCATTCAGGAGCCATTAAGGGTTGAGGAATCTCCTGAGTCTCTAATGGCATCACACCAGAGTTCAAGCTGAGGTGGACCCACTCATCTTTTCCAACCACCACACAAAAGACCACTATTCTAACAAAAACACTCCCACATGGCCCTCCTCTTCTTCCATACAGATACTCATCATAACATTCTGGCTGGGGGTTCCATAGGGGGAGAAGTCTAAGATGGTGTGCAAAGTAAGGTCTCATGCCCATCATGTGCCAAATGTCATGGTGGCCTGGACACCCTTCCTGAGAAACAGGATAGATAAAATGGGCCTGTAGTTAATACTGCTCTGCTTCTCAAATTCGAGGCCTCCTGCCTGCCAGGGGTAGATTCTTTATGTGTACTGACTCATGAAAAACCCAAACACCTGTGTGCTAGTTACTGGATGGCTTGCAACAACTCATTTGACCCAGAGGATCCCTGTTCTTACTTCATCGGTGTCAGGAGCCTGACCAGAGGAAGGCAAGAGACTTCATCCAATATTACACTTCTTTTTCATCCTTTTAGATGTGCATGGACACATGGGATTTTTCTTGAGTTCCTGGGGTGCTGAGAATGTAATTCACGGCCACACACAGGGCCAAGAGTCTGATTCAGACACGGCCTTTACAAAGCACTTTACCTAAAAGGCACAGATTGGGCCTCTTCCTTTCCGTTTGAAACTGTTTTCTGGAGGATTCCCAAAGGAGTGCCCTAAGGCAAACACCTCCCTGACATTCAGGGGAACAGACAATAGGGAGGAAAGAAGCCTGGAGAAAAACTTTTCTTTAATTGAACACTGTGGCACTGACAGCTCCTAATCATGCAACTTGGGTGGCTATCTATGCAAGCAGGGATTCTCCAGAGAGATCCTTACCAGTCATGGTAACTTTTACTTTTCTGAGATGCTTGGCATTCCCTCAGCAATCCAGTCCATGGCCTTGTCACAGAGCTTGAAGGTGGTACCCATCTTGTTCACAAAAACACGACCCCTTCAGAGAGTGGCCAAAATTCTGGAAGAATACAGGAACTTGGGATCTTGGTAGGTGTTTCCCATCTGCAAGACAAGCAGCAGTCCATTCATCAATTGGCCTTGAGGAGTCCTGCAAAGATTTCCACTAGACAGGACACATTCACGGCTGCTTTCTTCTCTCTACTCTCTTTAACCACAAACCCAGTGGGATCCACTGACATAGAAAGACTCACTAGTTAACAGTCCATTTCAAACCAACAAACAACAACAACAACAACAACAAACACGTTTTTCCTACATGATCTCAGAACATGAGACAAAATGCCAAATTGAAACACACACCCACTAAGACACACAAACCACCCCTGTATTTGGTCTGCATCTATCCACTCTGACCTCCGACTGGTGGGTGAAAATTTGTTCCCCAGCAGTGGCCGGTCCTGTCTCAGCTCTGGTCTCCTTGGCCTTCTGTCTCAGCTCTGGTCTCCTTGGCCTTCTCTGTGTAGTTGTCAGGAGCCAGCAATGAGCCAACACTTCTTTCTCAGGAAAGGCCCCTGTTCAGACCATTCAAGGCATTTGGCTACCCACACATCACCAGGTGCCAAGAAAGAATGACTCTGGCCTTGGTACAGAAAAAAACAAGGGAGCCCACTGGGACTGGAATTGCCTCTGGGTGCCTCGCCTCCTGGATCCCACGTTCAGAGAGTTCCATCACCAAGGAAGTGAGGTGAGGTCACTTCCTTCAGGGAAGTGAATGAGGTCACTGCCTTGGCAACCACTTTGTCCTAACAGTTGTTTCCAAGGGTCCCATGAGAGGGAGGCTGCCCCACCTTCCTGTGACATTTTCACAAGTCATAAAGGTCTATATACCCTAGGAGCCCGGGATCAGCAACCCACCCAGGCCTGATTGTGTCCATCTTCCCTGCATTGAGAAGAGAGAGGCTGATTCAGCCACATCCCTTCATCCTCACTGGGTTGTTGGCCATGGAAGATGACTTTAGACCTCACAGGTCCTACCTAGCTGCCTACATTGGCTCCAGGGATCATTTCTGCATCTACCTTTGAGCTTCTCAGCAGCTGGAGGATTCCCTACATACCTGTATGGCAAGATCAACTCAGGACCTGCTGTTATGTGAAAATAGATTGAGGGAGCAGAGTCTGCTGCAGGGTCATATCAGGTTCGATTTGGCTTAGGAGTCATTCTGCTGGATGAATACGGGGATTGAGCAACTGGGATATTTATAAGAATGGAAGGTGAAAACTAGGTAAGAGCTGAAGCACACAAGGGTGTTGGGCCCTTGATTTGGATACATAGTTTTGAATGATGTTCTGCAGAGGTGAATCCTCTAAATCCATATACAATGGCATAAGATCTTGGACCTGGGACCACTGAATGTGAAAGAGAACTTCCAGTGATATTGAGATAGTAGACAGGATTCCAGTGTAGGGTAAGGAAGAAGAGTGAGTTTAGGATTTGGGCAAAAGGCCCTTTTAGCAATTGAATGAATTTCTATTAGAGTGTAAATGGGAATGTCAGCACACATGAAGAGTCAGTCACAACAAGGCACTTGGGGAAATAGATATCAATTGGGATGTTAGGAGATCGGGCCAAGTACAAAATGAGTGATAAGATCAGGGATATTTTCAACAGGGGGGTGGTTGAATACACTATCCTAGGAAGAAACAAGTGTACGCTCACCATAGGATTGAATATTGAAAACAATAGGCAAAGCGGACTTAGATGATTTTAGTAATCCATGCTCTCATTAAAATCAGGCTTTGGAAGAATCATAAGGTGAGTGTGAGTTTTGCATTTGGTGTCCAGAAGATGATGTGATGAAAGGAATACATGGAGGAGGTGACATGTGTATTTCTTCCACCATTTCTGGGAGCATGTTTTCAAACCCTGTCATTTACAGTTTGGGGATAAAAATAGGTGCACCCTGGGTTTACGTATATAGAGATGATGCATGAATAGACCATAGGGTGAATAAAAAATATAACTGGTTACTATTTTCAATAATGGATTGAATTGATATTTTAAAAAATACATGAAATCTGGTATTCAGATAAACATTCAATCCAAGTAGGTGTACGTCTAGTGGTAATATTAGGGTTACTAATTACACCAAACTGTGAGTTTTGCTTCGAAAATGATGATGGAATTCAAAAGTAATGTTTTATAAAAGAAATCTCATGAAAAAGCAAGTAAAGCAACATGGAGAAATACATGGGTTCTGATACAGGGAGTGAATGTAAGTGAATCATATGCATGTCAATTTGTGAATATTGGATGAAATGATACATCCTATGATACGAAGAAATAGGAATTTAACAATTTTGAATGAAAATTTACTTCAAAATACACATCACGTCCCGTATGAATAGACTTTCATTAATGTTAAACTGGGTCACTTACTGAAGAAATATTAGGGTTAGTACTCAATATTCACTGAAGTTCATTTTGAGAATTCAGAAATGAATATGTATGTCAAGAAAATGTATATTTCTGAGAAATAGCTTGTGAAAAGTTGATTATAAATCCACCCAGAGGGACATTAAAGAATCAAGGTAGTATAAGTATTGACACAGAGATTGAATATTTCAAAGGGCAAAATGAAAAACGAGTCTAAGATATATGCGAACACGTGCCACATAACAATCTTCCACTGTCATCCACCACAATGCCTTGACATTACTATCACCCCAAATAAGACACAATGAGAGGAGAAGAGGAACAAAATCTGTGAATACATATCTGGAATTGGAAATTCTGAGGAGCTCACAAACTTGGGTGTGGCACAAGAGATCCCAATGGTAGGGGACAGGGTAAACATTCCACAAACATGGAACTTTGCTGGCCTAATGACTTCTTGACTATCTGCCTCTGACATTTGTGCACTAGAAATATAGCTTTGTGCTTTAGCTTCCTTTGCAGTGAGACCAGGAAAGCTTGGTCTCAGTCTATGTGAACAGGAGGACATGGATTCCTATTTCCCAATACGAACGGGAGGCAGCAGAGCTGAATCCTCTCTTTGTAGGTAACTGTGGCCGTTGGGGTATGAGTGTCTCCCTGGGGGGATTGTGAAGCCTTTGGCTCACAGTCCAGTTTTAATGGCATTTCTTGCAGCTTCCCTGGAGATTTGGTGTTTGTTTTTGAAATACATAAAGGTCAACCGGGACACGGTGCTGGAGGGAGCTCTGTCACGTGGGGTGAGTCAGGGTCTGACGGAAAAAACACAAACTGGGCTGCTACCCCATATATCTTTCCCACTCGACCGTAGCAACTTGATTCTGAGCATCGCACCAGATCCTCTCCCCACAACAACATGCCTTTCCATTTTAGGGTCTGCTGGCTGCACCTTGTCAGTCACATGTCATTTGGATACCAATGACAGAACCACAGGGGCTCACCACAGATATTGGTCACACACCTGCACTCCATTGCTCCAGACCCAGTTCCCTGCTGGCTCCTACTCACTGACATCTCTGTTCTTCACCATGGTCATGAATTCCACTCAGTCAAAAACAGCAATGGCGGGTTCAGTCATGATGAGCAACAGGAGATCTAAAGGTTCTCCAGGGATTTCTGGTCATGGGATTCTCAAAACCTTCATGTTATTGGCCTAGCCATATTTCAAGAATGAAGAAGTTGGCACTGTGGGTTTTGATTCATTCAGGAGCCATTAAGGGTTGAGGAATCTCCTGAGTCTCTAATGGCATCACACCAGAGTTCAAGCTGAGGTGGACCCACTCATCTTTTCCAACCACCACACAAAAGACCACTATTCTAACAAAAACACTCCCACATGGCCCTCCTCTTCTTCCATACAGATACTCATCATAACATTCTGGCTGGGGGTTTCCATAGGGGGAGAAGTCTAAGATGGTGTGCAAAGTAAGGTCTCATGCCCATCATGTGCCAAATGTCATGGTGGCCTGGACACCCTTCCTGAGAAACAGGATAGATAAAATGGGCCTGTAGTTAATACTGCTCTGCTTCTCAAATTCGAGGCCTCCTGCCTGCCAGGGGTAGATTCTTTATGTGTACTGGACTCATGAAAACACCCAAACACCTGTGTGCTAGTTACTGGATGGCTTGCAACAACTCATTTGACCCAGAGGATCCCTGTTCTTACTTCATCGGTGTCAGGAGCCTGACCAGAGGAAGGCAAGAGACTTCATCCAATATTACACTTCTTTTTCATCCTTTTAGATGTGCATGGACACATGGGATTTTTCTTGAGTTTCCTGGGGTGCTGAGAATGTAATTCACGGCCACACACAGGGCCAAGAGTCTGATTCAGACACGGCCTTTACAAAGCACTTTGCCTAAAAGGCACAGATTGGGCCTCTTCCTTTCCGTTTGAAACTGTTTTCTGGAGGATTCCCAAAGGAGTGCCCTAAGGCAAACACCTCCCTGACATTCAGGGGAACAGAACAATAGGGAGGAAAGAAGCCTGGAGAAAAACTTTTCTTTAATTGAACACTGTGGCACTGACAGCTCCTAATCATGCAACTTGGGTGGCTATCTATGCAAGCAGGGATTCTCCAGAGAGATCCTTACCAGTCATGCTAACTTTTACTTTTCTGAGATGCTTGGCATTCCCGTCAGCAATCCAGTCCATGGCCTTGTCACAGAGCTTGAAGGTGGTACCCATCTTGTTCACAAAAACACGAACCCCTTCAGAGAGTGGCCAAAATTCTGGAAGAATACAGGAACTTGGGATCTTGGTAGGTGTTTCCCATCTGCAAGACAAGCAGCAGTCCATTCATCAATTGGCCTTGAGGAGTCCTGCAAAGATTTCCACTAGACAGGACACATTCACGGCTGCTTTCTTCTCTCTACTCTCTTTAACCACAAACCCAGTGGGATCCACTGACATAGAAAGACTCACTAGTTAACAGTCCATTTCAAACCAACAAACAACAACAACAACAACAACAAACACGTTTTTCCTACATGATCTCAGAACATGAGACAAAATGCCAAATTGAAACACACACCCACTAAGACACACAAACCACCCCTGTATTTGGTCTGCATCTATCCACTCTGACCTCCGACTGGTGGGTGAAAATTTGTTCCCCAGCAGTGGCCGGTCCTGTCTCAGCTCTGGTCTCCTTGGCCTTCTCTGTGTAGTTGTCAGGAGCCAGCAATGAGCCAACACTTCTTTCTCAGGAAAGGCCCCTGTTCAGACCATTCAAGGCATTTGGCTACCCACACATCACCAGGTGCCAAGAAAGAATGACTCTGGCCTTGGTACAGAAAAAAACAAGGGAGCCCACTGGGACTGGAATTGCCTCTGGGTGCCTCGCCTCCTGGATCCCACGTTCAGAGAGTTCCATCACCAAGGAAGTGAGGTGAGGTCACTTCCTTCAGGGAAGTGAATGAGGTCACTGCCTTGGCAACCACTTTGTCCTAACAGTTGTTTCCAAGGGTCCCATGAGAGGGAGGCTGCCCCACCTTCCTGTGACATTTTCACAAGTCATAAAGGTCTATATACCCTAGGAGCCCGGGATCAGCAACCCACCCAGGCCTGATTGTGTCCATCTTCCCTGCATTGAGAAGAGAGAGGCTGATTCAGCCACATCCCTTCATCCTCACTGGGTTGTTGGCCATGGAAGATGACTTTAGACCTCACAGGTCCTACCTAGCTGCCTACATTGGCTCCAGGGATCATTTCTGCATCTACCTTTGAGCTTCTCAGCAGCTGGAGGATTCCCTACATACCTGTATGGCAAGATCAACTCAGGACCTGCTGTTATGTGAAAATAGATTGAGGGAGCAGAGTCTGCTGCAGGGTCATATCAGGTTCGATTTGGCTTAGGAGTCATTCTGCTGGATGAATACGGGGATTGGGCAACTGGGATATTTATAAGAATGGAAGGTGAAAACTAGGTAAGAGCTGAAGCACACAAGGGTGTTGGGCCCTTGATTTGGATACATAGTTTTGAATGATGTTCTGCAGAGGTGAATCCTCTAAATCCATATACAATGGCATAAGATCTTGGACCTGGGACCACTGAATGTGAAAGAGAACTTCCAGTGATATTGAGATAGTAGACAGGATTCCAGTGTAGGGTAAGGAAGAAGAGTGAGTTTAGGATTTGGGCAAAAGGCCCTTTTAGCAATTGAATGAATTTCTATTAGAGTGTAAATGGGAATGTCAGCACACATGAAGAGTCAGTCACAACAAGGCACTTGGGGAAATAGATATCAATTGGGATGTTAGGAGATCGGGCCAAGTACAAAATGAGTGATAAGATCAGGGATATTTTCAACAGGGGGTGGTTGAATACACTATCCTAGGAAGAAACAAGTGTACGCTCACCATAGGATTGAATATTGAAAACAATAGGCAAAGCGGACTTAGATGATTTTAGTAATCCATGCTCTCATTAAAATCAGGCTTTGGAAGAATCATAAGGTGAGTGTGAGTTTTGCATTTGGTGTCCAGAAGATGATGTGATGAATGGAATACATGGAGGAGGTGACATGTGTATTTCTTCCACCATTTCTGGGAGCATGTTTTCAAACCCTGTCATTTACAGTTTGGGGATAAAAATAGGTGCACCCTGGGTTTACGTATATAGAGATGATGCATGAATAGACCATAGGGTGAATAAAAAATATAACTGGTTACTATTTTCAATAATGGATTGAATTGATATTTTAAAAAATACATGAAATCTGGTATTCAGATAAACATTCAATCCAAGTAGGTGTACGTCTAGTGGTAATATTAGGGTTACTAATTACACCAAACTGTGAGTTTTGCTTCGAAAATGATGATGGAATTCAAAAGTAATGTTTTATAAAAGAAATCTCATGAAAAAGCAAGTAAAGCAACATGGAGAAATACATGGGTTCTGATACAGGGAGTGAATGTAAGTGAATCATATGCATGTCAATTTGTGAATATTGGATGAAATGATACATCCTATGATACGAAGAAATAGGAATTTAACAATTTTGAATGAAAATTTACGTCAAAATACACATCACGTCCCGTATGAATAGACTTTCATTGATGTTAAACTGGGTCACTTACTGAAGAAATATTAGGGTTAGTACTCAATATTCACTGAAGTTCATTTTGAGAATTCAGAAATGAATATGTATGTCAAGAAAATGTATATTTCTGAGAAATATCTTGTGAAAAGTGGATTGTAAATCCACCCAGATGGACATTAAAGAATCAAGGTAGTATAAGTATTGACACAGAGATTGAATATTTCAAAGGGCAAAATGAAAAACGAGTCTAAGATATATGCGAACACGTGCCACATAACAATCTTCCACTGTCATCCACCACAATGCCTTGACATTACTATCACCCCAAATAAGACACAATGAGAGGAGAAGAGGAACAAAATCTGTGAATACATATCTGGAATTGGAAATTCTGAGGAGCTCACAAACTTGGGTGTGGCACAAGAGATCCCAATGGTAGGGGACAGGGTAAACATTCCACAAACATGGAACTTTGCTGGCCTAATGACTTCTTGACTATCTGCCTCTGACATTTGTGCACTAGAAATATAGCTTTGTGCTTTAGCTTCCTTTGCAGTGAGACCAGGAAAGCTTGGTCTCAGTCTATGTGAACAGGAGGACATGGATTCCTATTTCCCAATACGAACGGGAGGCAGCAGAGCTGAATCCTCTCTTTGTAGGTAACTGTGGCCGTTGGGGTATGAGTGTCTCCCTGGGGGGACTGTGAAGCCTTTGGCTCACAGTCCAGTTTTAATGGCATTTCTTGCAGCTTCCCTGGAGATTTGGTGTTTGTTTTTGAAATACATAAAGGTCAACCGGGACACGGTGCTGGAGGGAGCTCTGTCACGTGGGGTGAGTCAGGGTCTGACGGAAAAAACACAAACTGGGCTGCTACCCCATATATCTTTCCCACTCGACCGTAGCAACTTGATTCTGAGCATCGCACCAGATCCTCTCCCCACAACAACATGCCTTTCCATTTTAGGGTCTGCTGGCTGCACCTTGTCAGTCACATGTCATTTGGATACCAATGACAGAACCACAGGGGCTCACCACAGATGTTGGTCACACACCTGCACTCCATTGCTCCAGACCCAGTTCCCTGCTGGCTCCTACTCACTGACATCTCTGTTCTTCACCATGGTCATGAATTCCACTCAGTCAAAAACAGCAATGGCGGGTTCAGTCATGATGAGCAACAGGAGATCTAAAGGTTCTCCAGGGATTTCTGGTCATGGGATTCTCAAAACCTTCATGTTATTGGCCTAGCCATATTTCAAGAATGAAGAAGTTGGCACTGTGGGTTTTGATTCATTCAGGAGCCATTAAGGGTTGAGGAATCTCCTGAGTCTCTAATGGCATCACACCAGAGTTCAAGCTGAGGTGGACCCACTCATCTTTTCCAACCACCACACAAAAGACCACTATTCTAACAAAAACACTCCCACATGGCCCTCCTCTTCTTCCATACAGATACTCATCATAACATTCTGGCTGGGGGTTTCCATAGGGGGAGAAGTCTAAGATGGTGTGCAAAGTAAGGTCTCATGCCCATCATGTGCCAAATGTCATGGTGGCCTGGACACCCTTCCTGAGAAACAGGATAGATAAAATGGGCCTGTAGTTAATACTGCTCTGCTTCTCAAATTCGAGGCCTCCTGCCTGCCAGGGGTAGATTCTTTATGTGTACTGGACTCATGAAAACACCCAAACACCTGTGTGCTAGTTACTGGATGGCTTGCAACAACTCATTTGACCCAGAGGATCCCTGTTCTTACTTCATCGGTGTCAGGAGCCTGACCAGAGGAAGGCAAGAGACTTCATCCAATATTACACTTCTTTTTCATCCTTTTAGATGTGCATGGACACATGGGATTTTTCTTGAGTTTCCTGGGGTGCTGAGAATGTAATTCACGGCCACACACAGGGCCAAGAGTCTGATTCAGACACGGCCTTTACAAAGCACTTTACCTAAAAGGCACAGATTGGGCCTCTTCCTTTCCGTTTGAAACTGTTTTCTGGAGGATTCCCAAAGGAGTGCCCTAAGGCAAACACCTCCCTGACATTCAGGGGAACAGAACAATAGGGAGGAAAGAAGCCTGGAGAAAAACTTTTCTTTAATTGAACACTGTGGCACTGACAGCTCCTAATCATGCAACTTGGGTGGCTATCTATGCAAGCAGGGATTCTCCAGAGAGATCCTTACCAGTCATGGTAACTTTTACTTTTCTGAGATGCTTGGCATTCCCGTCAGCAATCCAGTCCATGGCCTTGTCACAGAGCTTGAAGGTGGTACCCATCTTGTTCACAAAAACACGAACCCCTTCAGAGAGTGGCCAAAATTCTGGAAGAATACAGGAACTTGGGATCTTGGTAGGTGTTTCCCATCTGCAAGACAAGCAGCAGTCCATTCATCAATTGGCCTTGAGGAGTCCTGCAAAGATTTCCACTAGACAGGACACATTCACGGCTGCTTTCTTCTCTCTACTCTCTTTAACCACAAACCCAGTGGGATCCACTGACATAGAAAGACTCACTAGTTAACAGTCCATTTCAAACCAACAAACAACAACAACAACAACAACAAACACGTTTTTCCTACATGATCTCAGAACATGAGACAAAATGCCAAATTGAAACACACACCCACTAAGACACACAAACCACCCCTGTATTTGGTCTGCATCTATCCACTCTGACCTCCGACTGGTGGGTGAAAATTTGTTCCCCAGCAGTGGCCGGTCCTGTCTCAGCTCTGGTCTCCTTGGCCTTCTCTGTGTAGTTGTCAGGAGCCAGCAATGAGCCAACACTTCTTTCTCAGGAAAGGCCCCTGTTCAGACCATTCAAGGCATTTGGCTACCCACACATCACCAGGTGCCAAGAAAGAATGACTCTGGCCTTGGTACAGAAAAAAACAAGGGAGCCCACTGGGACTGGAATTGCCTCTGGGTGCCTCGCCTCCTGGATCCCACGTTCAGAGAGTTCCATCACCAAGGAAGTGAGGTGAGGTCACTTCCTTCAGGGAAGTGAATGAGGTCACTGCCTTGGCAACCACTTTGTCCTAACAGTTGTTTCCAAGGGTCCCATGAGAGGGAGGCTGCCCCACCTTCCTGTGACATTTTCACAAGTCATAAAGGTCTATATACCCTAGGAGCCCGGGATCAGCAACCCACCCAGGCCTGATTGTGTCCATCTTCCCTGCATTGAGAAGAGAGAGGCTGATTCAGCCACATCCCTTCATCCTCACTGGGTTGTTGGCCATGGAAGATGACTTTAGACCTCACAGGTCCTACCTAGCTGCCTACATTGGCTCCAGGGATCATTTCTGCATCTACCTTTGAGCTTCTCAGCAGCTGGAGGATTCCCTACATACCTGTATGGCAAGATCAACTCAGGACCTGCTGTTATGTGAAAATAGATTGAGGGAACAGAGTCTGCTGCAGGGTCATATCAGGTTCGATTTGGCTTAGGAGTCATTCTGCTGGATGAATACGGGTATTGGGCAACTGGGATATTTATAAGAATGGAAGGTGAAAACTAGGTAAGAGCTGAAGCACACAAGGGTGTTGGGCCCTTGATTTGGATACATAGTTTTGAATGATGTTCTGCAGAGGTGAATCCTCTAAATCCATATACAATGGCATAAGATCTTGGACCTGGGACCACTGAATGTGAAAGAGAACTTCCAGTGATATTGAGATAGTAGACAGGATTCCAGTGTAGGGTAAGGAAGAAGAGTGAGTTTAGGATTTGGGCAAAAGGCCCTTTTAGCAATTGAATGAATTTCTATTAGAGTGTAAATGGGAATGTCAGCACACATGAAGAGTCAGTCACAACAAGGCACTTGGGGAAATAGATATCAATTGGGATGTTAGGAGATCGGGCCAAGTACAAAATGAGTGATAAGATCAGGGATATTTTCAACAGGGGGGTGGTTGAATACACTATCCTAGGAAGAAACAAGTGTACGCTCACCATAGGATTGAATATTGAAAACAATAGGCAAAGCGGACTTAGATGATTTTAGTAATCCATGCTCTCATTAAAATCAGGCTTTGGAAGAATCATAAGGTGAGTGTGAGTTTTGCATTTGGTGTCCAGAAGATGATGTGATGAAAGGAATACATGGAGGAGGTGACATGTGTATTTCTTCCACCATTTCTGGGAGCATGTTTTCAAACCCTGTCATTTACAGTTTGGGGATAAAAATAGGTGCACCCTGGGTTTACGTATATAGAGATGATGCATGAATAGACCATAGGGTGAATAAAAAATATAACTGGTTACTATTTTCAATAATGGATTGAATTGATATTTTAAAAAATACATGAAATCTGGTATTCAGATAAACATTCAATCCAAGTAGGTGTACGTCTAGTGGTAATATTAGGGTTACTAATTACACCAAACTGTGAGTTTTGCTTCGAAAATGATGATGGAATTCAAAAGTAATGTTTTATAAAAGAAATCTCATGAAAAAGCAAGTAAAGCAACATGGAGAAATACATGGGTTCTGATACAGGGAGTGAATGTAAGTGAATCATATGCATGTCAATTTGTGAATATTGGATGAAATGATACATCCTATGATACGAAGAAATAGGAATTTAACAATTTTGAATGAAAATTTACTTCAAAATACACATCACGTCCCGTATGAATAGACTTTCATTAATGTTAAACTGGGTCACTTACTGAAGAAATATTAGGGTTAGTACTCAATATTCACTGAAGTTCATTTTGAGAATTCAGAAATGAATATGTATGTCAAGAAAATGTATATTTCTGAGAAATAGCTTGTGAAAAGTTGATTATAAATCCACCCAGAGGGACATTAAAGAATCAAGGTAGTATAAGTATTGACACAGAGATTGAATATTTCAAAGGGCAAAATGAAAAACGAGTCTAAGATATATGCGAACACGTGCCACATAACAATCTTCCACTGTCATCCACCACAATGCCTTGACATTACTATCACCCCAAATAAGACACAATGAGAGGAGAAGAGGAACAAAATCTGTGAATACATATCTGGAATTGGAAATTCTGAGGAGCTCACAAACTTGGGTGTGGCACAAGAGATCCCAATGGTAGGGGACAGGGTAAACATTCCACAAACATGGAACTTTGCTGGCCTAATGACTTCTTGACTATCTGCCTCTGACATTTGTGCACTAGAAATATAGCTTTGTGCTTTAGCTTCCTTTGCAGTGAGACCAGGAAAGCTTGGTCTCAGTCTATGTGAACAGGAGGACATGGATTCCTATTTCCCAATACGAACGGGAGGCAGCAGAGCTGAATCCTCTCTTTGTAGGTAACTGTGGCCATTGGGGTATGAGTGTCTCCCTGGGGGGATTGTGAAGCCTTTGGCTCACAGTCCAGTTTTAATGGCATTTCTTGCAGCTTCCCTGGAGATTTGGTGTTTGTTTTTGAAATACATAAAGGTCAACCGGGACACGGTGCTGGAGGGAGCTCTGTCACGTGGGGTGAGTCAGGGTCTGACGGAAAAAACACAAACTGGGCTGCTACCCCATATATCTTTCCCACTCGACCGTAGCAACTTGATTCTGAGCATCGCACCAGATCCTCTCCCCACAACAACATGCCTTTCCATTTTAGGGTCTGCTGGCTGCACCTTGTCAGTCACATGTCATTTGGATACCAATGACAGAACCACAGGGGCTCACCACAGATGTTGGTCACACACCTGCACTCCATTGCTCCAGACCCAGTTCCCTGCTGGCTCCTACTCACTGACATCTCTGTTCTTCACCATGGTCATGAATTCCACTCAGTCAAAAACAGCAATGGCGGGTTCAGTCATGATGAGCAACAGGAGATCTAAAGGTTCTCCAGGGATTTCTGGTCATGGGATTCTCAAAACCTTCATGTTATTGGCCTAGCCATATTTCAAGAATGAAGAAGTTGGCACTGTGGGTTTTGATTCATTCAGGAGCCATTAAGGGTTGAGGAATCTCCTGAGTCTCTAATGGCATCACACCAGAGTTCAAGCTGAGGTGGACCCACTCATCTTTTCCAACCACCACACAAAAGACCACTATTCTAACAAAAACACTCCCACATGGCCCTCCTCTTCTTCCATACAGATACTCATCATAACATTCTGGCTGGGGGTTTCCATAGGGGGAGAAGTCTAAGATGGTGTGCAAAGTAAGGTCTCATGCCCATCATGTGCCAAATGTCATGGTGGCCTGGACACCCTTCCTGAGAAACAGGATAGATAAAATGGGCCTGTAGTTAATACTGCTCTGCTTCTCAAATTCGAGGCCTCCTGCCTGCCAGGGGTAGATTCTTTATGTGTACTGGACTCATGAAAACACCCAAACACTTGTGTGCTAGTTACTGGATGGCTTGCAACAACTCATTTGACCCAGAGGATCCCTGTTCTTACTTCATCGGTGTCAGGAGCCTGACCAGAGGAAGGCAAGAGACTTCATCCAATATTACACTTCTTTTTCATCCTTTTAGATGTGCATGGACACATGGGATTTTTCTTGAGTTTCCTGGGGTGCTGAGAATGTAATTCACGGCCACACACAGGGCCAAGAGTCTGATTCAGACACGGCCTTTACAAAGCACTTTACCTAAAAGGCACAGATTGGGCCTCTTCCTTTCCGTTTGAAACTGTTTTCTGGAGGATTCCCAAAGGAGTGCCCTAAGGCAAACACCTCCCTGACATTCAGGGGAACAGAACAATAGGGAGGAAAGAAGCCTGGAGAAAAACTTTTCTTTAATTGAACACTGTGGCACTGACAGCTCCTAATCATGCAACTTGGGTGGCTATCTATGCAAGCAGGGATTCTCCAGAGAGATCCTTACCAGTCATGGTAACTTTTACTTTTCTGAGATGCTTGGCATTCCCGTCAGCAATCCAGTCCATGGCCTTGTCACAGAGCTTGAAGGTGGTACCCATCTTGTTCACAAAAACACGAACCCCTTCAGAGAGTGGCCAAAATTCTGGAAGAATACAGGAACTTGGGATCTTGGTAGGTGTTTCCCATCTGCAAGACAAGCAGCAGTCCATTCATCAATTGGCCTTGAGGAGTCCTGCAAAGATTTCCACTAGACAGGACACATTCACGGCTGCTTTCTTCTCTCTACTCTCTTTAACCACAAACCCAGTGGGATCCACTGACATAGAAAGACTCACTAGTTAACAGTCCATTTCAAACCAACAAACAACAACAACAACAACAACAAACACGTTTTTCCTACATGATCTCAGAACATGAGACAAAATGCCAAATTGAAACACACACCCACTAAGACACACAAACCACCCTTGTATTTGGTCTGCATCTATCCACTCTGACCTCCGACTGGTGGGTGAAAATTTGTTCCCCAGCAGTGGCCGGTCCTGTCTCAGCTCTGGTCTCCTTGGCCTTCTCTGTGTAGTTGTCAGGAGCCAGCAATGAGCCAACACTTCTTTCTCAGGAAAGGCCCCTGTTCAGACCATTCAAGGCATTTGGCTACCCACACATCACCAGGTGCCAAGAAAGAATGACTCTGGCCTTGGTACAGAAAAAAACAAGGGAGCCCACTGGGACTGGAATTGCCTCTGGGTGCCTCGCCTCCTGGATCCCACGTTCAGAGAGTTCCATCACCAAGGAAGTGAGGTGAGGTCACTTCCTTCAGGGAAGTGAATGAGGTCACTGCCTTGGCAACCACATTGTCCTAACAGTTGTTTCCAAGGGTCCCATGAGAGGGAGGCTGCCCCACCTTCCTGTGACATTTTCACAAGTCATAAAGGTCTATATACCCTAGGAGCCCGGGATCAGCAACCCACCCAGGCCTGATTGTGTCCATCTTCCCTGCATTGAGAAGAGAGAGGCTGATTCAGCCACATCCCTTCATCCTCACTGGGTTGTTGGCCATGGAAGATGACTTTAGACCTCACAGGTCCTACCTAGCTGCCTACATTGGCTCCAGGGATCATTTCTGCATCTACCTTTGAGCTTCTCAGCAGCTGGAGGATTCCCTACATACCTGTATGGCAAGATCAACTCAGGACCTGCTGTTATGTGAAAATAGATTGAGGGAACAGAGTCTGCTGCAGGGTCATATCAGGTTCGATTTGGCTTAGGAGTCATTCTGCTGGATGAATACGGGGATTGGGCAACTGGGATATTTATAAGAATGGAAGGTGAAAACTAGGTAAGAGCTGAAGCACACAAGGGTGTTGGGCCCTTGATTTGGATACATAGTTTTGAATGATGTTCTGCAGAGGTGAATCCTCTAAATCCATATACAATGGCATAAGATCTTGGACCTGGGACCACTGAATGTGAAAGAGAACTTCCAGTGATATTGAGATAGTAGACAGGATTCCAGTGTAGGGTAAGGAAGAAGAGTGAGTTTAGGATTTGGGCAAAAGGCCCTTTTAGCAATTGAATGAATTTCTATTAGAGTGTAAATGGGAATGTCAGCACACATGAAGAGTCAGTCACAACAAGGCACTTGGGGAAATAGATATCAATTGGGATGTTAGGAGATCGGGCAAAGTACAAAATGAGTGATAAGATCAGGGATATTTTCAACAGGGGGGTGGTTGAATACACTATCCTAGGAAGAAACAAGTGTACGCTCACCATAGGATTGAATATTGAAAACAATAGGCAAAGCGGACTTAGATGATTTTAGTAATCCATGCTCTCATTAAAATCAGGCTTTGGAAGAATCATAAGGTGAGTGTGAGTTTTGCATTTGGTGTCCAGAAGATGATGTGATGAAAGGAATACATGGAGGAGGTGACATGTGTATCTCTTCCACCATTTCTGGGAGCATGTTTTCAAACCCTGTCATTTACAGTTTGGGGATAAAAATAGGTGCACCCTGGGTTTACGTATATAGAGATGATGCATGAATAGACCATAGGGTGAATAAAAAATATAACTGGTTACTATTTTCAATAATGGATTGAATTGATATTTTAAAAAATACATGAAATCTGGTATTCAGATAAACATTCAATCCAAGTAGGTGTACGTCTAGTGGTAATATTAGGGTTACTAATTACACCAAACTGTGAGTTTTGCTTCGAAAATGATGATGGAATTCAAAAGTAATGTTTTATAAAAGAAATCTCATGAAAAAGCAAGTAAAGCAACATGGAGAAATACATGGGTTCTGATACAGGGAGTGAATGTAAGTGAATCATATGCATGTCAATTTGTGAATATTGGATGAAATGATACATCCTATGATACGAAGAAATAGGAATTTAACAATTTTGAATGAAAATTTACTTCAAAATACACATCACGTCCCGTATGAATAGACTTTCATTGATGTTAAACTGGGTCACTTACTGAAGAAATATTAGGGTTAGTACTCAATATTCACTGAAGTTCATTTTGAGAATTCAGAAATGAATATGTATGTCAAGAAAATGTATATTTCTGAGAAATATCTTGTGAAAAGTGGATTGTAAATCCACCCAGATGGACATTAAACAATCAAGGTAGTATAAGTATTGACACAGAGATTGAATATTTCAAAGGGCAAAATGAAAAACGAGTCTAAGATATATGCGAACACGTGCCACATAACAATCTTCCACTGTCATCCACCACAATGCCTTGACATTACTATCACCCCAAATAAGACACAATGAGAGGAGAAGAGGAACAAAATCTGTGAATACATATCTGGAATTGGAAATTCTGAGGAGCTCACAAACTTGGGTGTGGCACAAGAAGTCCCAATGGTAGGGGACAGGGTAAACATTCCACAAACATGGAACTTTGCTGGCCTAATGACTTCTTGACTATCTGCCTCTGACATTTGTGCACTAGAAATATAGCTTTGTGCTTTAGCTTCCTTTGCAGTGAGACCAGGAAAGCTTGGTCTCAGTCTATGTGAACAGGAGGACATGGATTCCTATTTCCCAATACGAACGGGAGGCAGCAGAGCTGAATCCTCTCTTTGTAGGTAACTGTGGCCGTTGGGGTATGAGTGTCTCCCTGGGGGGATTGTGAAGCATTTGGCTCACAGTCCAGTTTTAATGGCATTTCTTGCAGCTTCCCTGGAGATTTGGTGTTTGTTTTTGAAATACATAAAGGTCAACCGGGACACGGTGCTGGAGGGAGCTCTGTCACGTGGGGTGAGTCAGGGTCTGACGGAAAAAACACAAACTGGGCTGCTACCCCATATATCTTTCCCACTCGACCGTAGCAACTTGATTCTGAGCATCGCACCAGATCCTCTCCCCACAACAACATGCCTTTCCATTTTAGGGTCTGCTGGCTGCACCTTGTCAGTCACATGTCATTTGGATACCAATGACAGAACCACAGGGGCTCACCACAGATGTTGGTCACACACCTGCACTCCATTGCTCCAGACCCAGTTCCCTGCTGGCTCCTACTCACTGACATCTCTGTTCTTCACCATGGTCATGAATTCCACTCAGTCAAAAACAGCAATGGCGGGTTCAGTCATGATGAGCAACAGGAGATCTAAAGGTTCTCCAGGGATTTCTGGTCATGGGATTCTCAAAACCTTCATGTTATTGGCCTAGCCATATTTCAAGAATGAAGAAGTTGGCACTGTGGGTTTTGATTCATTCAGGAGCCATTAAGGGTTGAGGAATCTCCTGAGTCTCTAATGGCATCACACCAGAGTTCAAGCTGAGGTGGACCCACTCATCTTTTCCAACCACCACACAAAAGACCACTATTCTAACAAAAACACTCCCACATGGCCCTCCTCTTCTTCCATACAGATACTCATCATAACATTCTGGCTGGGGGTTTCCATAGGGGGAGAAGTCTAAGATGGTGTGCAAAGTAAGGTCTCATGCCCATCATGTGCCAAATGTCATGGTGGCCTGGACACCCTTCCTGAGAAACAGGATAGATAAAATGGGCCTGTAGTTAATACTGCTCTGCTTCTCAAATTCGAGGCCTCCTGCCTGCCAGGGGTAGATTCTTTATGTGTACTGGACTCATGAAAACACCCAAACACCTGTGTGCTAGTTACTGGATGGCTTGCAACAACTCATTTGACCCAGAGGATCCCTGTTCTTACTTCATCGGTGTCAGGAGCCTGACCAGAGGAAGGCAAGAGACTTCATCCAATATTACACTTCTTTTTCATCCTTTTAGATGTGCATGGACACATGGGATTTTTCTTGAGTTTCCTGGGGTGCTGAGAATGTAATTCACGGCCACACACAGGGCCAAGAGTCTGATTCAGACACGGCCTTTACAAAGCACTTTACCTAAAAGGCACAGATTGGGCCTCTTCCTTTCCGTTTGAAACTGTTTTCTGGAGGATTCCCAAAGGAGTGCCCTAAGGCAAACACCTCCCTGACATTCAGGGGAACAGAACAATAGGGAGGAAAGAAGCCTGGAGAAAAACTTTTCTTTAATTGAACACTGTGGCACTGACAGCTCCTAATCATGCAACTTGGGTGGCTATCTATGCAAGCAGGGATTCTCCAGAGAGATCCTTACCAGTCATGGTAACTTTTACTTTTCTGAGATGCTTGGCATTCCCGTCAGCAATCCAGTCCATGGCCTTGTCACAGAGCTTGAAGGTGGTACCCATCTTGTTCACAAAAACACGAACCCCTTCAGAGAGTGGCCAAAATTCTGGAAGAATACAGGAACTTGGGATCTTGGTAGGTGTTTCCCATCTGCAAGACAAGCAGCAGTCCATTCATCAATTGGCCTTGAGGAGTCCTGCAAAGATTTCCACTAGACAGGACACATTCACGGCTGCTTTCTTCTCTCTACTCTCTTTAACCACAAACCCAGTGGGATCCACTGACATAGAAAGACTCACTAGTTAACAGTCCATTTCAAACCAACAAACAACAACAACAACAACAACAAACACGTTTTTCCTACATGATCTCAGAACATGAGACAAAATGCCAAATTGAAACACACACCCACTAAGACACACAAACCACCCCTGTATTTGGTCTGCATCTATCCACTCTGACCTCCGACTGGTGGGTGAAAATTTGTTCCCCAGCAGTGGCCGGTCCTGTCTCAGCTCTGGTCTCCTTGGCCTTCTCTGTGTAGTTGTCAGGAGCCAGCAATGAGCCAACACTTCTTTCTCAGGAAAGGCCCCTGTTCAGACCATTCAAGGCATTTGGCTACCCACACATCACCAGGTGCCAAGAAAGAATGACTCTGGCCTTGGTACAGAAAAAAACAAGGGAGCCCACTGGGACTGGAATTGCCTCTGGGTGCCTCGCCTCCTGGATCCCACGTTCAGAGAGTTCCATCACCAAGGAAGTGAGGTGAGGTCACTTCCTTCAGGGAAGTGAATGAGGTCACTGCCTTGGCAACCACATTGTCCTAACAGTTGTTTCCAAGGGTCCCATGAGAGGGAGGCTGCCCCACCTTCCTGTGACATTTTCACAAGTCATAAAGGTCTATATACCCTAGGAGCCCGGGATCAGCAACCCACCCAGGCCTGATTGTGTCCATCTTCCCTGCATTGAGAAGAGAGAGGCTGATTCAGCCACATCCCTTCATCCTCACTGGGTTGTTGGCCATGGAAGATGACTTTAGACCTCACAGGTCCTACCTAGCTGCCTACATTGGCTCCAGGGATCATTTCTGCATCTACCTTTGAGCTTCTCAGCAGCTGGAGGATTCCCTACATACCTGTATGGCAAGATCAACTCAGGACCTGCTGTTATGTGAAAATAGATTGAGGGAGCAGAGTCTGCTGCAGGGTCATATCAGGTTCGATTTGGCTTAGGAGTCATTCTGCTGGATGAATACGGGGATTGGGCAACTGGGATATTTATAAGAATGGAAGGTGAAAACTAGGTAAGAGCTGAAGCACACAAGGGTGTTGGGCCCTTGATTTGGATACATAGTTTTGAATGATGTTCTGCAGAGGTGAATCCTCTAAATCCATATACAATGGCATAAGATCTTGGACCTGGGACCACTGAATGTGAAAGAGAACTTCCAGTGATATTGAGATAGTAGACAGGATTCCAGTGTAGGGTAAGGAAGAAGAGTGAGTTTAGGATTTGGGCAAAAGGCCCTTTTAGCAATTGAATGAATTTCTATTAGAGTGTAAATGGGAATGTCAGCACACATGAAGAGTCAGTCACAACAAGGCACTTGGGGAAATAGATATCAATTGGGATGTTAGGAGATCGGGCCAAGTACAAAATGAGTGATAAGATCAGGGATATTTTCAACAGGGGGGTGGTTGAATACACTATCCTAGGAAGAAACAAGTGTACGCTCACCATAGGATTGAATATTGAAAACAATAGGCAAAGCGGACTTAGATGATTTTAGTAATCCATGCTCTCATTAAAATCAGGCTTTGGAAGAATCATAAGGTGAGTGTGAGTTTTGCATTTGGTGTCCAGAAGATGATGTGATGAAAGGAATACATGGAGGAGGTGACATGTGTATTTCTTCCACCATTTCTGGGAGCATGTTTTCAAACCCTGTCATTTACAGTTTGGGGATAAAAATAGGTGCACCCTGGGTTTACGTATATAGAGATGATGCATGAATAGACCATAGGGTGAATAAAAAATATAACTGGTTACTATTTTCAATAATGGATTGAATTGATATTTTAAAAAATACATGAAATCTGGTATTCAGATAAACATTCAATCCAAGTAGGTGTACGTCTAGTGGTAATATTAGGGTTACTAATTACACCAAACTGTGAGTTTTGCTTCGAAAATGATGATGGAATTCAAAAGTAATGTTTTATAAAAGAAATCTCATGAAAAAGCAAGTAAAGCAACATGGAGAAATACATGGGTTCTGATACAGGGAGTGAATGTAAGTGAATCATATGCATGTCAATTTGTGAATATTGGATGAAATGATACATCCTATGATACGAAGAAATAGGAATTTAACAATTTTGAATGAAAATTTACTTCAAAATACACATCACGTCCCGTATGAATAGACTTTCATTAATGTTAAACTGGGTCACTTACTGAAGAAATATTAGGGTTAGTACTCAATATTCACTGAAGTTCATTTTGAGAATTCAGAAATGAATATGTATGTCAAGAAAATGTATATTTCTGAAAAATAGCTTGTGAAAAGTTGATTATAAATCCACCCAGAGGGACATTAAAGAATCAAGGTAGTATAAGTATTGACACAGAGATTGAATATTTCAAAGGGCAAAATGAAAAACGAGTCTAAGATATATGCGAACACGTGCCACATAACAATCTTCCACTGTCATCCACCACAATGCCTTGACATTACTATCACCCCAAATAAGACACAATGAGAGGAGAAGAGGAACAAAATCTGTGAATACATATCTGGAATTGGAAATTCTGAGGAGCTCACAAACTTGGGTGTGGCACAAGAGATCCCAATGGTAGGGGACAGGGTAAACATTCCACAAACATGGAACTTTGCTGGCCTAATGACTTCTTGACTATCTGCCTCTGACATTTGTGCACTAGAAATATAGCTTTGTGCTTTAGCTTCCTTTGCAGTGAGACCAGGAAAGCTTGGTCTCAGTCTATGTGAACAGGAGGACATGGATTCCTATTTCCCAATACGAACGGGAGGCAGCAGAGCTGAATCCTCTCTTTGTAGGTAACTGTGGCCGTTGGGGTATGAGTGTCTCCCTGGGGGGATTGTGAAGCCTTTGGCTCACAGTCCAGTTTTAATGGCATTTCTTGCAGCTTCCCTGGAGATTTGGTGTTTGTTTTTGAAATACATAAAGGTCAACCGGGACACGGTGCTGGAGGGAGCTCTGTCACGTGGGGTGAGTCAGGGTCTGACGGAAAAAACACAAACTGGGCTGCTACCCCATATATCTTTCCCACTCGACCGTAGCAACTTGATTCTGAGCATCGCACCAGATCCTCTCCCCACAACAACATGCCTTTCCATTTTAGGGTCTGCTGGCTGCACCTTGTCAGTCACATGTCATTTGGATACCAATGACAGAACCACAGGGGCTCACCACAGATGTTGGTCACACACCTGCACTCCTTTGCTCCAGACCCAGTTCCCTGCTGGCTCCTACTCACTGACATCTCTGTTCTTCACCATGGTCATGAATTCCACTCAGTCAAAAACAGCAATGGCGGGTTCAGTCATGATGAGCAACAGGAGATCTAAAGGTTCTCCAGGGATTTCTGGTCATGGGATTCTCAAAACCTTCATGTTATTGGCCTAGCCATATTTCAAGAATGAAGAAGTTGGCACTGTGGGTTTTGATTCATTCAGGAGCCATTAAGGGTTGAGGAATCTCCTGAGTCTCTAATGGCATCACACCAGAGTTCAAGCTGAGGTGGACCCACTCATCTTTTCCAACCACCACACAAAAACCACTATTCTAACAAAAACACTCCCACATGGCCCTCCTCTTCTTCCATACAGATACTCATCATAACATTCTGGCTGGGGGTTTCCATAGGGGGAGAAGTCTAAGATGGTGTGCAAAGTAAGGTCTCATGCCCATCATGTGCCAAATGTCATGGTGGCCTGGACACCCTTCCTGAGAAACAGGATAGATAAAATGGGCCTGTAGTTAATACTGCTCTGCTTCTCAAATTCGAGGCCTCCTGCCTGCCAGGGGTAGATTCTTTATGTGTACTGGACTCATGAAAACACCCAAACACCTGTGTGCTAGTTACTGGATGGCTTGCAACAACTCATTTGACCCAGAGGATCCCTGTTCTTACTTCATCGGTGTCAGGAGCCTGACCAGAGGAAGGCAAGAGACTTCATCCAATATTACACTTCTTTTTCATCCTTTTAGATGTGCATGGACACATGGGATTTTTCTTGAGTTTCCTGGGGTGCTGAGAATGTAATTCACGGCCACACACAGGGCCAAGAGTCTGATTCAGACACGGCCTTTACAAAGCACTTTACCTAAAAGGCACAGATTGGGCCTCTTCCTTTCCGTTTGAAACTGTTTTCTGGAGGATTCCCAAAGGAGTGCCCTAAGGCAAACACCTCCCTGACATTCAGGGGAACAGAACAATAGGGAGGAAAGAAGCCTGGAGAAAAACTTTTCTTTAATTGAACACTGTGGCACTGACAGCTCCTAATCATGCAACTTGGGTGGCTATCTATGCAAGCAGGGATTCTCCAGAGAGATCCTTACCAGTCATGGTAACTTTTACTTTTCTGAGATGCTTGGCATTCCCGTCAGCAATCCAGTCCATGGCCTTGTCACAGAGCTTGAAGGTGGTACCCATCTTGTTCACAAAAACACGAACCCCTTCAGAGAGTGGCCAAAATTCTGGAAGAATACAGGAACTTGGGATCTTGGTAGGTGTTTCCCATCTGCAAGACAAGCAGCAGTCCATTCATCAATTGGCCTTGAGGAGTCCTGCAAAGATTTCCACTAGACAGGACACATTCACGGCTGCTTTCTTCTCTCTACTCTCTTTAACCACAAACCCAGTGGGATCCACTGACATAGAAAGACTCACTAGTTAACAGTCCATTTCAAACCAACAAACAACAACAACAACAACAACAAACACGTTTTTCCTACATGATCTCAGAACATGAGACAAAATGCCAAATTGAAACACACACCCACTAAGACACACAAACCACCCCTGTATTTGGTCTGCATCTATCCACTCTGACCTCCGACTGGTGGGTGAAAATTTGTTCCCCAGCAGTGGCCGGTCCTGTCTCAGCTCTGGTCTCCTTGGCCTTCTCTGTGTAGTTGTCAGGAGCCAGCAATGAGCCAACACTTCTTTCTCAGGAAAGGCCCCTGTTCAGACCATTCAAGGCATTTGGCTACCCACACATCACCAGGTGCCAAGAAAGAATGACTCTGGCCTTGGTACAGAAAAAAACAAGGGAGCCCACTGGGACTGGAATTGCCTCTGGGTGCCTCGCCTCCTGGATCCCACGTTCAGAGAGTTCCATCACCAAGGAAGTGAGGTGAGGTCACTTCCTTCAGGGAAGTGAATGAGGTCACTGCCTTGGCAACCACTTTGTCCTAACAGTTGTTTCCAAGGGTCCCATGAGAGGGAGGCTGCCCCACCTTCCTGTGACATTTTCACAAGTCATAAAGGTCTATATACCCTAGGAGCCCGGGATCAGCAACCCACCCAGGCCTGATTGTGTCCATCTTCCCTGCATTGAGAAGAGAGAGGCTGATTCAGCCACATCCCTTCATCCTCACTGGGTTGTTGGCCATGGAAGATGACTTTAGACCTCACAGGTCCTACCTAGCTGCCTACATTGGCTCCAGGGATCATTTCTGCATCTACCTTTGAGCTTCTCAGCAGCTGGAGGATTCCCTACATACCTGTATGGCAAGATCAACTCAGGACCTGCTGTTATGTGAAAATAGATTGAGGGAGCAGAGTCTGCTGCAGGGTCATATCAGGTTCGATTTGGCTTAGGAGTCATTCTGCTGGATGAATACGGGTATTGGGCAACTGGGATATTTATAAGAATGGAAGGTGAAAACTAGGTAAGAGCTGAAGCACACAAGGGTGTTGGGCCCTTGATTTGGATACATAGTTTTGAATGATGTTCTGCAGAGGTGAATCCTCTAAATCCATATACAATGGCATAAGATCTTGGACCTGGGACCACTGAATGTGAAAGAGAACTTCCAGTGATATTGAGATAGTAGACAGGATTCCAGTGTAGGGTAAGGAAGAAGAGTGAGTTTAGGATTTGGGCAAAAGGCCCTTTTAGCAATTGAATGAATTTCTATTAGAGTGTAAATGGGAATGTCAGCACACATGAAGAGTCAGTCACAACAAGGCACTTGGGGAAATAGATATCAATTGGGATGTTAGGAGATCGGGCCAAGTACAAAATGAGTGATAAGATCAGGGATATTTTCAACAGGGGGGTGGTTGAATACACTATCCTAGGAAGAAACAAGTGTACGCTCACCATAGGATTGAATATTGAAAACAATAGGCAAAGCGGACTTAGATGATTTTAGTAATCCATGCTCTCATTAAAATCAGGCTTTGGAAGAATCATAAGGTGAGTGTGAGTTTTGCATTTGGTGTCCAGAAGATGATGTGATGAAAGGAATACATGGAGGAGGTGACATGTGTATTTCTTCCACCATTTCTGGGAGCATGTTTTCAAACCCTGTCATTTACAGTTTGGGGATAAAAATAGGTGCACCCTGGGTTTACGTATATAGAGATGATGCATGAATAGACCATAGGGTGAATAAAAAATATAACTGGTTACTATTTTCAATAATGGATTGAATTGATATTTTAAAAAATACATGAAATCTGGTATTCAGATAAACATTCAATCCAAGTAGGTGTACGTCTAGTGGTAATATTAGGGTTACTAATTACACCAAACTGTGAGTTTTGCTTCGAAAATGATGATGGAATTCAAAAGTAATGTTTTATAAAAGAAATCTCATGAAAAAGCAAGTAAAGCAACATGGAGAAATACATGGGTTCTGATACAGGGAGTGAATGTAAGTGAATCATATGCATGTCAATTTGTGAATATTGGATGAAATGATACATCCTATGATACGAAGAAATAGGAATTTAACAATTTTGAATGAAAATTTACTTCAAAATACACATCACGTCCCGTATGAATAGACTTTCATTAATGTTAAACTGGGTCACTTACTGAAGAAATATTAGGGTTAGTACTCAATATTCACTGAAGTTCATTTTGAGAATTCAGAAATGAATATGTATGTCAAGAAAATGTATATTTCTGAAAAATAGCTTGTGAAAAGTTGATTATAAATCCACCCAGAGGGACATTAAAGAATCAAGGTAGTATAAGTATTGACACAGAGATTGAATATTTCAAAGGGCAAAATGAAAAACGAGTCTAAGATATATGCGAACACGTGCCACATAACAATCTTCCACTGTCATCCACCACAATGCCTTGACATTACTATCACCCCAAATAAGACACAATGAGAGGAGAAGAGGAACAAAATCTGTGAATACATATCTGGAATTGGAAATTCTGAGGAGCTCACAAACTTGGGTGTGGCACAAGAGATCCCAATGGTAGGGGACAGGGTAAACATTCCACAAACATGGAACTTTGCTGGCCTAATGACTTCTTGACTATCTGCCTCTGACATTTGTGCACTAGAAATATAGCTTTGTGCTTTAGCTTCCTTTGCAGTGAGACCAGGAAAGCTTGGTCTCAGTCTATGTGAACAGGAGGACATGGATTCCTATTTCCCAATACGAACGGGAGGCAGCAGAGCTGAATCCTCTCTTTGTAGGTAACTGTGGCCGTTGGGGTATGAGTGTCTCCCTGGGGGGATTGTGAAGCCTTTGGCTCACAGTCCAGTTTTAATGGCATTTCTTGCAGCTTCCCTGGAGATTTGGTGTTTGTTTTTGAAATACATAAAGGTCAACCGGGACACGGTGCTGGAGGGAGCTCTGTCACGTGGGGTGAGTCAGGGTCTGATGGAAAAAACACAAACTGGGCTGCTACCCCATATATCTTTCCCACTCGACCGTAGCAACTTGATTCTGAGCATCGCACCAGATCCTCTCCCCACAACAACATGCCTTTCCATTTTAGGGTCTGCTGGCTGCACCTTGTCAGTCACATGTCATTTGGATACCAATGACAGAACCACAGGGGCTCACCACAGATGTTGGTCACACACCTGCACTCCATTGCTCCAGACCCAGTTCCCTGCTGGCTCCTACTCACTGACATCTCTGTTCTTCACCATGGTCATGAATTCCACTCAGTCAAAAACAGCAATGGCGGGTTCAGTCATGATGAGCAACAGGAGATCTAAAGGTTCTCCAGGGATTTCTGGTCATGGGATTCTCAAAACCTTCATGTTATTGGCCTAGCCATATTTCAAGAATGAAGAAGTTGGCACTGTGGGTTTTGATTCATTCAGGAGCCATTAAGGGTTGAGGAATCTCCTGAGTCTCTAATGGCATCACACCAGAGTTCAAGCTGAGGTGGACCCACTCATCTTTTCCAACCACCACACAAAAGACCACTATTCTAACAAAAACACTCCCACATGGCCCTCCTCTTCTTCCATACAGATACTCATCATAACATTCTGGCTGGGGGTTTCCATAGGGGGAGAAGTCTAAGATGGTGTGCAAAGTAAGGTCTCATGCCCATCATGTGCCAAATGTCATGGTGGCCTGGACACCCTTCCTGAGAAACAGGATAGATAAAATGGGCCTGTAGTTAATACTGCTCTGCTTCTCAAATTCGAGGCCTCCTGCCTGCCAGGGGTAGATTCTTTATGTGTACTGGACTCATGAAAACACCCAAACACCTGTGTGCTAGTTACTGGATGGCTTGCAACAACTCATTTGACCCAGAGGATCCCTGTTCTTACTTCATCGGTGTCAGGAGCCTGACCAGAGGAAGGCAAGAGACTTCATCCAATATTACACTTCTTTTTCATCCTTTTAGATGTGCATGGACACATGGGATTTTTCTTGAGTTTCCTGGGGTGCTGAGAATGTAATTCACGGCCACACACAGGGCCAAGAGTCTGATTCAGACACGGCCTTTACAAAGCACTTTACCTAAAAGGCACAGATTGGGCCTCTTCCTTTCCGTTTGAAACTGTTTTCTGGAGGATTCCCAAAGGAGTGCCCTAAGGCAAACACCTCCCTGACATTCAGGGGAACAGAACAATAGGGAGGAAAGAAGCCTGGAGAAAAACTTTTCTTTAATTGAACACTGTGGCACTGACAGCTCCTAATCATGCAACTTGGGTGGCTATCTATGCAAGCAGGGATTCTCCAGAGAGATCCTTACCAGTCATGGTAACTTTTACTTTTCTGAGATGCTTGGCATTCCCGTCAGCAATCCAGTCCATGGCCTTGTCACAGAGCTTGAAGGTGGTACCCATCTTGTTCACAAAAACACGAACCCCTTCAGAGAGTGGCCAAAATTCTGGAAGAATACAGGAACTTGGGATCTTGGTAGGTGTTTCCCATCTGCAAGACAAGCAGCAGTCCATTCATCAATTGGCCTTGAGGAGTCCTGCAAAGATTTCCACTAGACAGGACACATTCACGGCTGCTTTCTTCTCTCTACTCTCTTTAACCACAAACCCAGTGGGATCCACTGACATAGAAAGACTCACTAGTTAACAGTCCATTTCAAACCAACAAACAACAACAGCAAACACGTTTTTCCTACATGATCTCAGAACATGAGACAAAATGCCAAATTGAAACACACACCCACTAAGACACACAAACCACCCCTGTATTTGGTCTGCATCTATCCACTCTGACCTCCGACTGGTGGGTGAAAATTTGTTCCCCAGCAGTGGCCGGTCCTGTCTCAGCTCTGGTCTCCTTGGCCTTCTCTGTGTAGTTGTCAGGAGCCAGCAATGAGCCAACACTTCTTTCTCAGGAAAGGCCCCTGTTCAGACCATTCAAGGCATTTGGCTACCCACACATCACCAGGTGCCAAGAAAGAATGACTCTGGCCTTGGTACAGAAAAAAACAAGGGAGCCCACTGGGACTGGAATTGCCTCTGGGTGCCTCGCCTCCTGGATCCCACGTTCAGAGAGTTCCATCACCAAGGAAGTGAGGTGAGGTCACTTCCTTCAGGGAAGTGAATGAGGTCACTGCCTTGGCAACCACTTTGTCCTAACAGTTGTTTCCAAGGGTCCCATGAGAGGGAGGCTGCCCCACCTTCCTGTGACATTTTCACAAGTCATAAAGGTCTATATACCCTAGGAGCCCGGGATCAGCAACCCACCCAGGCCTGATTGTGTCCATCTTCCCTGCATTGAGAAGAGAGAGGCTGATTCAGCCACATCCCTTCATCCTCACTGGGTTGTTGGCCATGGAAGATGACTTTAGACCTCACAGGTCCTACCTAGCTGCCTACATTGGCTCCAGGGATCATTTCTGCATCTACCTTTGAGCTTCTCAGCAGCTGGAGGATTCCCTACATACCTGTATGGCAAGATCAACTCAGGACCTGCTGTTATGTGAAAATAGATTGAGGGAGCAGAGTCTGCTGCAGGGTCATATCAGGTTCGATTTGGCTTAGGAGTCATTCTGCTGGATGAATACGGGGATTGAGCAACTGGGATATTTATAAGAATGGAAGGTGAAAACTAGGTAAGAGCTGAAGCACACAAGGGTGTTGGGCCCTTGATTTGGATACATAGTTTTGAATGATGTTCTGCAGAGGTGAATCCTCTAAATCCATATACAATGGCATAAGATCTTGGACCTGGGACCACTGAATGTGAAAGAGAACTTCCAGTGATATTGAGATAGTAGACAGGATTCCAGTGTAGGGTAAGGAAGAAGAGTGAGTTTAGGATTTGGGCAAAAGGCCCTTTTAGCAATTGAATGAATTTCTATTAGAGTGTAAATGGGAATGTCAGCACACATGAAGAGTCAGTCACAACAAGGCACTTGGGGAAATAGATATCAATTGGGATGTTAGGAGATCGGGCCAAGTACAAAATGAGTGATAAGATCAGGGATATTTTCAACAGGGGGGTGGTTGAATACACTATCCTAGGAAGAAACAAGTGTACGCTCACCATAGGATTGAATATTGAAAACAATAGGCAAAGCGGACTTAGATGATTTTAGTAATCCATGCTCTCATTAAAATCAGGCTTTGGAAGAATCATAAGGTGAGTGTGAGTTTTGCATTTGGTGTCCAGAAGATGATGTGATGAAAGGAATACATGGAGGAGGTGACATGTGTATTTCTTCCACCATTTCTGGGAGCATGTTTTCAAACACTGTCATTTACAGTTTGGGGATAAAAATAGGTGCACCCTGGGTTTACGTATATAGAGATGATGCATGAATAGACCATAGGGTGAATAAAAAATATAACTGGTTACTATTTTCAATAATGGATTGAATTGATATTTTAAAAAATACATGAAATCTGGTATTCAGATAAACATTCAATCCAAGTAGGTGTACGTCTAGTGGTAATATTAGGGTTACTAATTACACCAAACTGTGAGTTTTGCTTCGAAAATGATGATGGAATTCAAAAGTAATGTTTTTTAAAAGAAATCTCATGAAAAAGCAAGTAAAGCAACATGGAGAAATACATGGGTTCTGATACAGGGAGTGAATGTAAGTGAATCATATGCATGTCAATTTGTGAATATTGGATGAAATGATACATCCTATGATACGAAGAAATAGGAATTTAACAATTTTGAATGAAAATTTACTTCAAAATACACATCACGTCCCGTATGAATAGACTTTCATTAATGTTAAACTGGGTCACTTACTGAAGAAATATTAGGGTTAGTACTCAATATTCACTGAAGTTCATTTTGAGAATTCAGAAATGAATATGTATGTCAAGAAAATGTATATTTCTGAGAAATAGCTTGTGAAAAGTTGATTATAAATCCACCCAGAGGGACATTAAAGAATCAAGGTAGTATAAGTATTGACACAGAGATTGAATATTTCAAAGGGCAAAATGAAAAACGAGTCTAAGATATATGCGAACACGTGCCACATAACAATCTTCCACTGTCATCCACCACAATGCCTTGACATTACTATCACCCCAAATAAGACACAATGAGAGGAGAAGAGGAACAAAATCTGTGAATACATATCTGGAATTGGAAATTCTGAGGAGCTCACAAACTTGGGTGTGGCACAAGAGATCCCAATGGTAGGGGACAGGGTAAACATTCCACAAACATGGAACTTTGCTGGCCTAATGACTTCTTGACTATCTGCCTCTGACATTTGTGCACTAGAAATATAGCTTTGTGCTTTAGCTTCCTTTGCAGTGAGACCAGGAAAGCTTGGTCTCAGTCTATGTGAACAGGAGGACATGGATTCCTATTTCCCAATACGAACGGGAGGCAGCAGAGCTGAATCCTCTCTTTGTAGGTAACTGTGGCCGTTGGGGTATGAGTGTCTCCCTGGGGGGATTGTGAAGCATTTGGCTCACAGTCCAGTTTTAATGGCATTTCTTGCAGCTTCCCTGGAGATTTGGTGTTTGTTTTTGAAATACATAAAGGTCAACCGGGACACGGTGCTGGAGGGAGCTCTGTCACGTGGGGTGAGTCAGGGTCTGACGGAAAAAACACAAACTGGGCTGCTACCCCATATATCTTTCCCACTCGACCGTAGCAACTTGATTCTGAGCATCGCACCAGATCCTCTCCCCACAACAACATGCCTTTCCATTTTAGGGTCTGCTGGCTGCACCTTGTCAGTCACATGTCATTTGGATACCAATGACAGAACCACAGGGGCTCACCACAGATGTTGGTCACACACCTGCACTCCATTGCTCCAGACCCAGTTCCCTGCTGGCTCCTACTCACTGACATCTCTGTTCTTCACCATGGTCATGAATTCCACTCAGTCAAAAACAGCAATGGCGGGTTCAGTCATGATGAGCAACAGGAGATCTAAAGGTTCTCCAGGGATTTCTGGTCATGGGATTCTCAAAACCTTCATGTTATTGGCCTAGCCATATTTCAAGAATGAAGAAGTTGGCACTGTGGGTTTTGATTCATTCAGGAGCCATTAAGGGTTGAGGAATCTCCTGAGTCTCTAATGGCATCACACCAGAGTTCAAGCTGAGGTGGACCCACTCATCTTTTCCAACCACCACACAAAAGACCACTATTCTAACAAAAACACTCCCACATGGCCCTCCTCTTCTTCCATACAGATACTCATCATAACATTCTGGCTGGGGGTTTCCATAGGGGGAGAAGTCTAAGATGGTGTGCAAAGTAAGGTCTCATGCCCATCATGTGCCAAATGTCATGGTGGCCTGGACACCCTTCCTGAGAAACAGGATAGATAAAATGGGCCTGTAGTTAATACTGCTCTGCTTCTCAAATTCGAGGCCTCCTGCCTGCCAGGGGTAGATTCTTTATGTGTACTGGACTCATGAAAACACCCAAACACCTGTGTGCTAGTTACTGGATGGCTTGCAACAACTCATTTGACCCAGAGGATCCCTGTTCTTACTTCATCGGTGTCAGGAGCCTGACCAGAGGAAGGCAAGAGACTTCATCCAATATTACACTTCTTTTTCATCCTTTTAGATGTGCATGGACACATGGGATTTTTCTTGAGTTTCCTGGGGTGCTGAGAATGTAATTCACGGCCACACACAGGGCCAAGAGTCTGATTCAGACACGGCCTTTACAAAGCACTTTGCCTAAAAGGCACAGATTGGGCCTCTTCCTTTCCGTTTGAAACTGTTTTCTGGAGGATTCCCAAAGGAGTGCCCTAAGGCAAACACCTCCCTGACATTCAGGGGAACAGAACAATAGGGAGGAAAGAAGCCTGGAGAAAAACTTTTCTTTAATTGAACACTGTGGCACTGACAGCTCCTAATCATGCAACTTGGGTGGCTATCTATGCAAGCAGGGATTCTCCAGAGAGATCCTTACCAGTCATGGTAACTTTTACTTTTCTGAGATGCTTGGCATTCCCGTCAGCAATCCAGTCCATGGCCTTGTCACAGAGCTTGAAGGTGGTACCCATCTTGTTCACAAAAACACGAACCCCTTCAGAGAGTGGCCAAAATTCTGGAAGAATACAGGAACTTGGGATCTTGGTAGGTGTTTCCCATCTGCAAGACAAGCAGCAGTCCATTCATCAATTGGCCTTGAGGAGTCCTGCAAAGATTTCCACTAGACAGGACACATTCACGGCTGCTTTCTTCTCTCTACTCTCTTTAACCACAAACCCAGTGGGATCCACTGACATAGAAAGACTCACTAGTTAACAGTCCATTTCAAACCAACAAACAACAACAACAACAACAACAAACACGTTTTTCCTACATGATCTCAGAACATGAGACAAAATGCCAAATTGAAACACACACCCACTAAGACACACAAACCACCCCTGTATTTGGTCTGCATCTATCCACTCTGACCTCCGACTGGTGGGTGAAAATTTGTTCCCCAGCAGTGGCCGGTCCTGTCTCAGCTCTGGTCTCCTTGGCCTTCTCTGTGTAGTTGTCAGGAGCCAGCAATGAGCCAAAACTTCTTTCTCAGGAAAGGCCCCTGTTCAGACCATTCAAGGCATTTGGCTACCCACACATCACCAGGTGCCAAGAAAGAATGACTCTGGCCTTGGTACAGAAAAAACAAGGGAGCCCACTGGGACTGGAATTGCCTCTGGGTGCCTCGCCTCCTGGATCCCACGTTCAGAGAGTTCCATCACCAAGGAAGTGAGGTGAGGTCACTTCCTTCAGGGAAGTGAATGAGGTCACTGCCTTGGCAACCACTTTGTCCTAACAGTTGTTTCCAAGGGTCCCATGAGAGGGAGGCTGCCCCACCTTCCTGTGACATTTTCACAAGTCATAAAGGTCTATATACCCTAGGAGCCCGGGATCAGCAACCCACCCAGGCCTGATTGTGTCCATCTTCCCTGCATTGAGAAGAGAGAGGCTGATTCAGCCACATCCCTTCATCCTCACTGGGTTGTTGGCCATGGAAGATGACTTTAGACCTCACAGGTCCTACCTAGCTGCCTACATTGGCTCCAGGGATCATTTCTGCATCTACCTTTGAGCTTCTCAGCAGCTGGAGGATTCCCTACATACCTGTATGGCAAGATCAACTCAGTACCTGCTGTTATGTGAAAATAGATTGAGGGAACAGAGTCTGCTGCAGGGTCATATCAGGTTCGATTTGGCTTAGGAGTCATTCTGCTGGATGAATACGGGGATTGGGCAACTGGGATATTTATAAGAATGGAAGGTGAAAACTAGGTAAGAGCTGAAGCACACAAGGGTGTTGGGCCCTTGATTTGGATACGTAGTTTTGAATGATGTTCTGCAGAGGTGAATCCCCTAAATCCATATACAATGGCATAAGATCTTGTACCTGGGACCACTGAATGTGAAAGAGAACTTCCAGTGATATTGAGATAGTAGACAGGATTCCAGTGTAGGGTAAGGAAGAAGAGTGAGTTTAGGGTTTGGGCAAAAGGCCCTTTTAGCAATTGAATGAATTTCTATTAGAGTGTAAATGGGAATGTCAGCACACATGAAGAGTCAGTCACAACAAGGCACTTGGGGAAATAGATATCAATTGGGATGTTAGGAGATCGGGCCAAGTACAAAATGAGTGATAAGATCAGGGATATTTTCAACAGGGGGGTGGTTGAATACACTATCCTAGGAAGAAACAAGTGTACGCTCACCATAGGATTGAATATTGAAAACAATAGGCAAAGCGGACTTAGATGATTTTAGTAATCCATGCTCTCATTAAAATCAGGCTTTGGAAGAATCATAAGGTGAGTGTGAGTTTTGCATTTGGTGTCCAGAAGATGATGTGATGAAAGGAATACAGGGAGGAGGTGACATGTGTATTTATTCCACCATTTCTGGGAGCATGTTTTCAAACCCTGTCATTTAGAGTTTGGGGATAAAAATAGGTGCACCCTGGGTTTACGTATATAGAGATGATGCATGAATAGACCATAGGGTGAATAAAAAATATAACTGGTTACTATTTTAAATAATGGATTGAATTGATATTTTAAAAAATACATGAAATCTGGTATTCAGATAAACATTCAATCCAAGTAGGTGTACGTCTAGTGGTAATATTAGGGTTACTAATTACACCAAACTGTGAGTTTTGCTTCGAAAATGATGATGGAATTCAAAAGTAATGTTTTATAAAAGAAATCTCATGAAAAAGCAAGTAAAGCAACATGGAGAAATACATGGGTTCTGATACAGGGAGTGAATGTAAGTGAATCATATGCATGTCAATTTGTGAATATTGGATGAAATGATACATCCTATGATACGAAGAAATAGGAATTTAACAATTTTGAATGAAAATTTACTTCAAAATACACATCATGTCCCGTATGAATAGACTTTCATTGATGTTAAACTGGGTCACTTACTGGAAAAATATTAGGGTTAGTACTCAATATTCACTGAAGTTCATTTTGAGAATTCAGAAATGAATATGTATGTCAAGAAAATGTATATTTCTGAGAAATATCTTGTGAAAAGTGGATTATAAATCCACCCAGATGGACATTAAAGAATCAAGGTAGTATAAGTATTGACACAGAGATTGAATATTCCAAAGGGCAAAAGGAAAAACGAGTCTAAGATATATGCGAACACGTGCCACATAACAATCTTCCACTGTCATCCACCACAATGCCTTGACATTACTATCACCCCAAATAAGACACAATGAGAGGAGAAGAGGAACAAAATCTGTGAATACATATCTGGAATTGGAAATTCTGAGGAGCTCACAAACTTGGGTGTGGCACAAGAGATCCCAATGGTAGGGGACAGGGTAAACATTCCACAAACATGGAACTTTGCTGGCCTAATGACTTCTTGACTATCTGCCTCTGACATTTGTGCACTAGAAATATAGCTTTGTGCTTTAGCTTCCTTTGCAGTGAGACCAGGAAAGCTTGGTCTCAGTCTATGTGAACAGGAGGACATGGTTTCCTATTTCCCAATACGAACGGGAGGCAGCAGAGCTGAATCCTCTCTTTGTAGGTAACTGTGGCCATTGGGGTATGAGTGTCTCCCTGGGGGGATTGTGAAGCCTTTGGCTCACAGTCCAGTTTTAATGGCATTTCTTGCAGCTTCCCTGGAGATTTGGTGTTTGTTTTTGAAATACATAAAGGTCAACCGGGACACGGTGCTGGAGGGAGCTCTGTCACGTGGGGTGAGTCAGGGTCTGACGGAAAAAACACAAACTGGGCTGCTACCCCATATATCTTTCCCACTTGAGCGTAGCAACTTGATTCTGAGCATCGCACCAGATCCTCTCCCCACAACAACATGCCTTTCCATTTTAGGGTCTGCTGGCTGCACCTTGTCAGTCACATGTCATTTGGATACCAATGACAGAACCACAGGGGCTCACCACAGATGTTGGTCACACACCTGCACTCCTTTGCTCCAGACCCAGTTCCCTGCTGGCTCCTACTCACTGACATCTCTGTTCTTCACCATGGTCATGAATTCCACTCAGTCAAAAACAGCAATGGCGGGTTCAGTCATGATGAGCAACAGGAGATCTAAAGGTTCTCCAGGGATTTCTGGTCATGGGATTCTCAAAACCTTCATGTTATTGGCCTAGCCATATTTCAAGAATGAAGAAGTTGGCACTGTGGGTTTTGATTCATTCAGGAGCCATTAAGGGTTGAGGAATCTCCTGAGTCTCTAATGGCATCACACCAGAGTTCAAGCTGAGGTGGACCCACTCATCTTTTCCAACCACCACACAAAAGACCACTATTCTAACAAAAACACTCCCACATGGCCCTCCTCTTCTTCCATACAGATACTCATCATAACATTCTGGCTGGGGGTTTCCATAGGGGGAGAAGTCTAAGATGGTGTGCAAAGTAAGGTCTCATGCCCATCATGTGCCAAATGTCATGGTGGCCTGGACACCCTTCCTGAGAAACAGGATAGATAAAATGGGCCTGTAGTTAATACTGCTCTGCTTCTCAAATTCGAGGCCTCCTGCCTGCCAGGGGTAGATTCTTTATGTGTACTGGACTCATGAAAACACCCAAACACCTGTGTGCTAGTTACTGGATGGCTTGCAACAACTCATTTGACCCAGAGGATCCCTGTTCTTACTTCATCGGTGTCAGGAGCCGGACCAGAGGAAGGCAAGAGACTTCATCCAATATTACACTTCTTTTTCATCCTTTTAGATGTGCATGGACACATGGGATTTTTCTTGAGTTTCCTGGGGTGCTGAGAATGTAATTCACGGCCACACACAGGGCCAAGAGTCTGATTCAGACACGGCCTTTACAAAGCACTTTGCCTAAAAGGCACAGATTGGGCCTCTTCCTTTCCGTTTGAAACTGTTTTCTGGAGGATTCCCAAAGGAGTGCCCTAAGGCAAACACCTCCCTGACATTCAGGGGAACAGAACAATAGGGAGGAAAGAAGCCTGGAGAAAAACTTTTCTTTAATTGAACACTGTGGCACTGACAGCTCCTAATCATGCAACTTGGGTGGCTATCTATGCAAGCAGGGATTCTCCAGAGAGATCCTTACCAGTCATGGTAACTTTTACTTTTCTGAGATGCTTGGCATTCCCGTCAGCAATCCAGTCCATGGCCTTGTCACAGAGCTTGAAGGTGGTACCCATCTTGTTCACAAAAACACGAACCCCTTCAGAGAGTGGCCAAAATTCTGGAAGAATACAGGAACTTGGGATCTTGGTAGGTGTTTCCCATCTGCAAGACAAGCAGCAGTCCATTCATCAATTGGCCTTGAGGAGTCCTGCAAAGATTTCCACTAGACAGGACACATTCACGGCTGCTTTCTTCTCTCTACTCTCTTTAACCACAAACCCAGTGGGATCCACTGACATAGAAAGACTCACTAGTTAACAGTCCATTTCAAACCAACAAACAACAACAACAACAACAACAAACACGTTTTTCCTACATGATCTCAGAACATGAGACAAAATGCCAAATTGAAACACACACCCACTAAGACACACAAACCACCCCTGTATTTGGTCTGCATCTATCCACTCTGACCTCCGACTGGTGGGTGAAAATTTGTTCCCCAGCAGTGGCCGGTCCTGTCTCAGCTCTGGTCTCCTTGGCCTTCTCTGTGTAGTTGTCAGGAGCCAGCAATGAGCCAACACTTCTTTCTCAGGAAAGGCCCCTGTTCAGACCATTCAAGGCATTTGGCTACCCACACATCACCAGGTGCCAAGAAAGAATGACTCTGGCCTTGGTACAGAAAAAAACAAGGGAGCCCACTGGGACTGGAATTGCCTCTGGGTGCCTCGCCTCCTGGATCCCACGTTCAGAGAGTTCCATCACCAAGGAAGTGAGGTGAGGTCACTTCCTTCAGGGAAGTGAATGAGGTCACTGCCTTGGCAACCACTTTGTCCTAACAGTTGTTTCCAAGGGTCCCATGAGAGGGAGGCTGCCCCACCTTCCTGTGACATTTTCACAAGTCATAAAGGTCTATATACCCTAGGAGCCCGGGATCAGCAACCCACCCAGGCCTGATTGTGTCCATCTTCCCTGCATTGAGAAGAGAGAGGCTGATTCAGCCACATCCCTTCATCCTCACTGGGTTGTTGGCCATGGAAGATGACTTTAGACCTCACAGGTCCCCTACCTAGCTGCCTACATTGGCTCCAGGGATCATTTCTGCATCTACCTTTGAGCTTCTCAGCAGCTGGAGGATTCCCTACATACCTGTATGGCAAGATCAACTCAGGACCTGCTGTTATGTGAAAATAGATTGAGGGAGCAGAGTCTGCTGCAGGGTCATATCAGGTTCGATTTGGCTTAGGAGTCATTCTGCTGGATGAATACGGGGATTGGGCAACTGGGATATTTATAAGAATGGAAGGTGAAAACTAGGTAAGAGCTGAAGCACACAAGGGTGTTGGGCCCTTGATTTGGATACATAGTTTTGAATGATGTTCTGCAGAGGTGAATCCTCTAAATCCATATACAATGGCATAAGATCTTGTACCTGGGACCACTGAATGTGAAAGAGAACTTCCAGTGATATTGAGATAGTAGACAGGATTCCAGTGTAGGGTAAGGAAGAAGAGTGAGTTTAGGATTTGGGCAAAAGGCCCTTTTAGCAATTGAATGAATTTCTATTAGAGTGTAAATGGGAATGTCAGCACACATGAAGAGTCAGTCACAACAAGGCACTTGGGGAAATAGATATCAATTGGGATGTTAGGAGATCGGGCAAAGTACAAAATGAGTGATAAGATCAGGGATATTTTCAACAGGGGGGTGGTTGAATACACTATCCTAGGAAGAAACAAGTGTACGCTCACCATAGGATTGAATATTGAAAACAATAGGCAAAGCGGACTTAGATGATTTTAGTAATCCATGCTCTCATTAAAATCAGGCTTTGGAAGAATCATAAGGTGAGTGTGAGTTTTGCATTTGGTGTCCAGAAGATGATGTGATGAAAGGAATACATGGAGGAGGTGACATGTGTATCTCTTCCACCATTTCTGGGAGCATGTTTTCAAACCCTGTCATTTACAGTTTGGGGATAAAAATAGGTGCACCCTGGGTTTACGTATATAGAGATGATGCATGAATAGACCATAGGGTGAATAAAAAATATAACTGGTTACTATTTTCAATAATGGATTGAATTGATATTTTAAAAAATACATGAAATCTGGTATTCAGATAAACATTCAATCCAAGTAGGTGTACGTCTAGTGGTAACATTAGGGTTACTAATTACACCAAACTGTGAGTTTTGCTTCGAAAATGATGATGGAATTCAAAAGTAATGTTTTATAAAAGAAATCTCATGAAAAAGCAAGTAAAGCAACATGGAGAAATACATGGGTTCTGATACAGGGAGTGAATGTAAGTGAATCATATGCATGTCAATTTGTGAATATTGGATGAAATGATACATCCTATGATACGAAGAAATAGGAATTTAACAATTTTGAATGAAAATTTACTTCAAAATACACATCACGTCCCGTATGAATAGACTTTCATTGATGTTAAACTGGGTCACTTACTGAAGAAATATTAGGGTTAGTACTCAATATTCACTGAAGTTCATTTTGAGAATTCAGAAATGAATATGTATGTCAAGAAAATGTATATTTCTGAGAAATATCTTGTGAAAAGTGGATTATAAATCCACCCAGATGGACATTAAAGAATCAAGGTAGTATAAGTATTGACACAGAGATTCAATATTTCAAAGGGCAAAATGAAAAACGAGTCTAAGATATATGCGAACACGTGCCACATAACAAATCTTCCACTGTCATCCACCACAATGCCTTGACATTACTATCACCCCAAATAAGACACAATGAGAGGAGAAGAGGAACAAAATCTGTGAATACATATCTGGAATTGGAAATTCTGAGGAGCTCACAAACTTGGGTGTGGCACAAGAGATCCCAATGGTAGGGGACAGGGTAAACATTCCACAAACATGGAACTTTGCTGGCCTAATGACTTCTTGACTATCTGCCTCTGACATTTGTGCACTAGAAATATAGCTTTGTGCTTTAGCTTCCTTTGCAGTGAGACCAGGAAAGCTTGGTCTCAGTCTATGTGAACAGGAGGACATGGTTTCCTATTTCCCAATACGAACGGGAGGCAGCAGAGCTGAATCCTCTCTTTGTAGGTAACTGTGGCCGTTGGGGTATGAGTGTCTCCCTGGGGGGATTGTGAAGCCTTTGGCTCACAGTCCAGTTTTAATGGCATTTCTTGCAGCTTCCCTGGAGATTTGGTGTTTGTTTTTGAAATACATAAAGGTCAACCGGGACACGGTGCTGGAGGGAGCTCTGTCACGTGGGGTGAGTCAGGGTCTGACGGAAAAAACACAAACTGGGCTGCTACCCCATATATCTTTCCCACTTGAGCGTAGCAACTTGATTCTGAGCATCGCACCAGATCCTCTCCCCACAACAACATGCCTTTCCATTTTAGGGTCTGCTGGCTGCACCTTGTCAGTCACATGTCATTTGGATACCAATGACAGAACCACAGGGGCTCACCACAGATGTTGGTCACACACCTGCACTCCTTTGCTCCAGACCCAGTTCCCTGCTGGCTCCTACTCACTGACATCTCTGTTCTTCACCATGGTCATGAATTCCACTCAGTCAAAAACAGCAATGGCGGGTTCAGTCATGATGAGCAACAGGAGATCTAAAGGTTCTCCAGGGATTTCTGGTCATGGGATTCTCAAAACCTTCATGTTATTGGCCTAGCCATATTTCAAGAATGAAGAAGTTGGCACTGTGGGTTTTGATTCATTCAGGAGCCATTAAGGGTTGAGGAATCTCCTGAGTCTCTAATGGCATCACACCAGAGTTCAAGCTGAGGTGGACCCACTCATCTTTTCCAACCACCACACAAAAGACCACTATTCTAACAAAAACACTCCCACATGGCCCTCCTCTTCTTCCATACAGATACTCATCATAACATTCTGGCTGGGGGTTTCCATAGGGGGAGAAGTCTAAGATGGTGTGCAAAGTAAGGTCTCATGCCCATCATGTGCCAAATGTCATGGTGGCCTGGACACCCTTCCTGAGAAACAGGATAGATAAAATGGGCCTGTAGTTAATACTGCTCTGCTTCTCAAATTCGAGGCCTCCTGCCTGCCAGGGGTAGATTCTTTATGTGTACTGGACTCATGAAAACACCCAAACACCTGTGTGCTAGTTACTGGATGGCTTGCAACAACTCATTTGACCCAGAGGATCCCTGTTCTTACTTCATCGGTGTCAGGAGCCTGACCAGAGGAAGGCAAGAGACTTCATCCAATATTACACTTCTTTTTCATCCTTTTAGATGTGCATGGACACATGGGATTTTTCTTGAGTTTCCTGGGGTGCTGAGAATGTAATTCACGGCCACACACAGGGCCAAGAGTCTGATTCAGACACGGCCTTTACAAAGCACTTTACCTAAAAGGCACAGATTGGGCCTCTTCCTTTCCGTTTGAAACTGTTTTCTGGAGGATTCCCAAAGGAGTGCCCTAAGGCAAACACCTCCCTGATATTCAGGGGAACAGAACAATAGGGAGGAAAGAAGCCTGGAGAAAAACTTTTCTTTAATTGAACACTGTGGCACTGACAGCTCCTAATCATGCAACTTGGGTGGCTATCTATGCAAGCAGGGATTCTCCAGAGAGATCCTTACCAGTCATGGTAACTTTTACTTTTCTGAGATGCTTGGCATTCCCGTCAGCAATCTAGTCCATGGCCTTGTCACAGAGCTTGAAGGTGGTACCCATCTTGTTCACAAAAACACGAACCCCTTCAGAGAGTGGCCAAAATTCTGGAAGAATACAGGAACTTGGGATCTTGGTAGGTGTTTCCCATCTGCAAGACAAGCAGCAGTCCATTCATCAATTGGCCTTGAGGAGTCCTGCAAAGATTTCCACTAGACAGGACACATTCACGGCTGCTTTCTTCTCTCTACTCTCTTTAACCACAAACCCAGTGGGATCCACTGACATAGAAAGACTCACTAGTTAACAGTCCATTTCAAACCAACAAACAACAACAACAAACACGTTTTTCCTACATGATCTCAGAACATGAGACAAAATGCCAAATTGAAACACACACCCACTAAGACACACAAACCACCCCTGTATTTGGTCTGCATCTATCCACTCTGACCTCCGACTGGTGGGTGAAAATTTGTTCCCCAGCAGTGGCCGGTCCTGTCTCAGCTCTGGTCTCCTTGGCCTTCTCTGTGTAGTTGTCAGGAGCCAGCAATGAGCCAACACTTCTTTCTCAGGAAAGGCCCCTGTTCAGACCATTCAAGGCATTTGGCTACCCACACATCACCAGGTGCCAAGAAAGAATGACTCTGGCCTTGGTACAGAAAAAAACAAGGGAGCCCACTGGGACTGGAATTGCCTCTGGGTGCCTCGCCTCCTGGATCCCACGTTCAGAGAGTTCCATCACCAAGGAAGTGAGGTGAGGTCACTTCCTTCAGGGAAGTGAATGAGGTCACTGCCTTGGCAACCACTTTGTCCTAACAGTTGTTTCCAAAGGTCCCATGAGAGGGAGGCTGCCCCACCTTCCTGTGACATTTTCACAAGTCATAAAGGTCTATATACCCTAGGAGCCCGGGATCAGCAACCCACCCAGGCCTGATTGTGTCCATCTTCCCTGCATTGAGAAGAGAGAGGCTGATTCAGCCACATCCCTTCATCCTCACTGGGTTGTTGGCCATGGAAGATGACTTTAGACCTCACAGGTCCTACCTAGCTGCCTACATTGGCTCCAGGGATCATTTCTGCATCTACCTTTGAGCTTCTCAGCAGCTGGAGGATTCCCTACATACCTGTATGGCAAGATCAACTCAGGACCTGCTGTTATGTGAAAATAGATTGAGGGAGCAGAGTCTGCTGCAGGGTCATATCAGGTTCGATTTGGCTTAGGAGTCATTCTGCTGGATGAATACGGGTATTGGGCAACTGGGATATTTATAAGAATGGAAGGTGAAAACTAGGTAAGAGCTGAAGCACACAAGGGTGTTGGGCCCTTGATTTGGATACATAGTTTTGAATGATGTTCTGCAGAGGTGAATCCTCTAAATCCATATACAATGGCATAAGATCTTGGACCTGGGACCACTGAATGTGAAAGAGAACTTCCAGTGATATTGAGATAGTAGACAGGATTCCAGTGTAGGGTAAGGAAGAAGAGTGAGTTTAGGATTTGGGCAAAAGGCCCTTTTAGCAATTGAATGAATTTCTATTAGAGTGTAAATGGGAATGTCAGCACACATGAAGAGTCAGTCACAACAAGGCACTTGGGGAAATAGATATCAATTGGGATGTTAGGAGATCGGGCCAAGTACAAAATGAGTGATAAGATCAGGGATATTTTCAACAGGGGGGTGGTTGAATACACTATCCTAGGAAGAAACAAGTGTACGCTCACCATAGGATTGAATATTGAAAACAATAGGCAAAGCGGACTTAGATGATTTTAGTAATCCATGCTCTCATTAAAATCAGGCTTTGGAAGAATCATAAGGTGAGTGTGAGTTTTGCATTTGGTGTCCAGAAGATGATGTGATGAAAGGAATACATGGAGGAGGTGACATGTGTATTTCTTCCACCATTTCTGGGAGCATGTTTTCAAACCCTGTCATTTACAGTTTGGGGATAAAAATAGGTGCACCCTGGGTTTACGTATATAGAGATAATGCATGAATAGACCATAGGGTGAATAAAAAATATAACTGGTTACTATTTTCAATAATGGATTGAATTGATATTTTAAAAAATACATGAAATCTGGTATTCAGATAAACATTCAATCCAAGTAGGTGTACGTCTAGTGGTAATATTAGGGTTACTAATTACACCAAACTGTGAGTTTTGCTACGAAAATGATGATGGAATTCAAAAGTAATGTTTTATAAAAGAAATCTCATGAAAAAGCAAGTAAAGCAACATGGAGAAATACATGGGTTCTGATACAGGGAGTGAATCTAAGTGAATCATATGCATGTCAATTTGTGAATATTGGATGAAATGATACATCCTATGATACGAAGAAATAGGAATTTAACAATTTTGAATGAAAATTTACTTCAAAATACACATCACGTCCCGTATGAATAGACTTTCATTAATGTTAAACTGGGTCACTTACTGAAGAAATATTAGGGTTAGTACTCAATATTCACTGAAGTTCATTTTGAGAATTCAGAAATGAATATGTATGTCAAGAAAATGTATATTTCTGAGAAATAGCTTGTGAAAAGTTGATTATAAATCCACCCAGAGGGACATTAAAGAATCAAGGTAGTATAAGTATTGACACAGAGATTGAATATTTCAAAGGGCAAAATGAAAAACGAGTCTAAGATATATGCGAACACGTGCCACATAACAATCTTCCACTGTCATCCACCACAATGCCTTGACATTACTATCACCCCAAATAAGACACAATGAGAGGAGAAGAGGAACAAAATCTGTGAATACATATCTGGAATTGGAAATTCTGAGGAGCTCACAAACTTGGGTGTGGCACAAGAGATCCCAATGGTAGGGGACAGGGTAAACATTCCACAAACATGGAACTTTGCTGGCCTAATGACTTCTTGACTATCTGCCTCTGACATTTGTGCACTAGAAATATAGCTTTGTGCTTTAGCTTCCTTTGCAGTGAGACCAGGAAAGCTTGGTCTCAGTCTATGTGAACAGGAGGACATGGATTCCTATTTCCCAATACGAACGGGAGGCAGCAGAGCTGAATCCTCTCTTTGTAGGTAACTGTGGCCGTTGGGGTATGAGTGTCTCCCTGGGGGGATTGTGAAGCCTTTGGCTCACAGTCCAGTTTTAATGGCATTTCTTGCAGCTTCCCTGGAGATTTGGTGTTTGTTTTTGAAATACATAAAGGTCAACCGGGACACGGTGCTGGAGGGAGCTCTGTCACGTGGGGTGAGTCAGGGTCTGACGGAAAAAACACAAACTGGGCTGCTACCCCATATATCTTTCCCACTCGACCGTAGCAACTTGATTCTGAGCATCGCACCAGATCCTCTCCCCACAACAACATGCCTTTCCATTTTAGGGTCTGCTGGCTGCACCTTGTCAGTCACATGTCATTTGGATACCAATGACAGAACCACAGGGGCTCACCACAGATGTTGGTCACACACCTGCACTCCATTGCTCCAGACCCAGTTCCCTGCTGGCTCCTACTCACTGACATCTCTGTTCTTCACCATGGTCATGAATTCCACTCAGTCAAAAACAGCAATGGCGGGTTCAGTCATGATGAGCAACAGGAGATCTAAAGGTTCTCCAGGGATTTCTGGTCATGGGATTCTCAAAACCTTCATGTTATTGGCCTAGCCATATTTCAAGAATGAAGAAGTTGGCACTGTGGGTTTTGATTCATTCAGGAGCCATTAAGGGTTGAGGAATCTCCTGAGTCTCTAATGGCATCACACCAGAGTTCAAGCTGAGGTGGACCCACTCATCTTTTCCAACCACCACACAAAAGACCACTATTCTAACAAAAACACTCCCACATGGCCCTCCTCTTCTTCCATACAGATACTCATCATAACATTCTGGCTGGGGGTTTCCATAGGGGGAGAAGTCTAAGATGGTGTGCAAAGTAAGGTCTCATGCCCATCATGTGCCAAATGTCATGGTGGCCTGGACACCCTTCCTGAGAAACAGGATAGATAAAATGGGCCTGTAGTTAATACTGCTCTGCTTCTCAAATTCGAGGCCTCCTGCCTGCCAGGGGTAGATTCTTTATGTGTACTGGACTCATGAAAACACCCAAACACCTGTGTGCTAGTTACTGGATGGCTTGCAACAACTCATTTGACCCAGAGGATCCCTGTTCTTACTTCATCGGTGTCAGGAGCCTGACCAGAGGAAGGCAAGAGACTTCATCCAATATTACACTTCTTTTTCATCCTTTTAGATGTGCATGGACACATGGGATTTTTCTTGAGTTTCCTGGGGTGCTGAGAATGTAATTCACGGCCACACACAGGGCCAAGAGTCTGATTCAGACACGGCCTTTACAAAGCACTTTACCTAAAAGGCACAGATTGGGCCTCTTCCTTTCCGTTTGAAACTGTTTTCTGGAGGATTCCCAAAGGAGTGCCCTAAGGCAAACACCTCCCTGACATTCAGGGGAACAGAACAATAGGGAGGAAAGAAGCCTGGAGAAAAACTTTTCTTTAATTGAACACTGTGGCACTGACAGCTCCTAATCATGCAACTTGGGTGGCTATCTATGCAAGCAGGGATTCTCCAGAGAGATCCTTACCAGTCATGGTAACTTTTACTTTTCTGAGATGCTTGGCATTCCCGTCAGCAATCCAGTCCATGGCCTTGTCACAGAGCTTGAAGGTGGTACCCATCTTGTTCACAAAAACACGAACCCCTTCAGAGAGTGGCCAAAATTCTGGAAGAATACAGGAACTTGGGATCTTGGTAGGTGTTTCCCATCTGCAAGACAAGCAGCAGTCCATTCATCAATTGGCCTTGAGGAGTCCTGCAAAGATTTCCACTAGACAGGACACATTCACGGCTGCTTTCTTCTCTCTACTCTCTTTAACCACAAACCCAGTGGGATCCACTGACATAGAAAGACTCACTAGTTAACAGTCCATTTCAAACCAACAAACAACAACAACAACAACAACAAACACGTTTTTCCTACATGATCTCAGAACATGAGACAAAATGCCAAATTGAAACACACACCCACTAAGACACACAAACCACCCCTGTATTTGGTCTGCATCTATCCACTCTGATCTCCGACTGGTGGGTGAAAATTTGTTCCCCAGCAGTGGCCGGTCCTGTCTCAGCTCTGGTCTCCTTGGCCTTCTCTGTGTAGTTGTCAGGAGCCAGCAATGAGCCAACACTTCTTTCTCAGGAAAGGCCCCTGTTCAGACCATTCAAGGCATTTGGCTACCCACACATCACCAGGTGCCAAGAAAGAATGACTCTGGCCTTGGTACAGAAAAAAACAAGGGAGCCCACTGGGACTGGAATTGCCTCTGGGTGCCTCGCCTCCTGGATCCCACGTTCAGAGAGTTCCATCACCAAGGAAGTGAGGTGAGGTCACTTCCTTCAGGGAAGTGAATGAGGTCACTGCCTTGGCAACCACTTTGTCCTAACAGTTGTTTCCAAGGGTCCCATGAGAGGGAGGCTGCCCCACCTTCCTGTGACATTTTCACAAGTCATAAAGGTCTATATACCCTAGGAGCCCGGGATCAGCAACCCACCCAGGCCTGATTGTGTCCATCTTCCCTGCATTGAGAAGAGAGAGGCTGATTCAGCCACATCCCTTCATCCTCACTGGGTTGTTGGCCATGGAAGATGACTTTAGACCTCACAGGTCCTACCTAGCTGCCTACATTGGCTCCAGGGATCATTTCTGCATCTACCTTTGAGCTTCTCAGCAGCTGGAGGATTCCCTACATACCTGTATGGCAAGATCAACTCAGGACCTGCTGTTATGTGAAAATAGATTGAGGGAGCAGAGTCTGCTGCAGGGTCATATCAGGTTCGATTTGGCTTAGGAGTCATTCTGCTGGATGAATACGGGGATTGAGCAACTGGGATATTTATAAGAATGGAAGGTGAAAACTAGGTAAGAGCTGAAGCACACAAGGGTGTTGGGCCCTTGATTTGGATACATAGTTTTGAATGATGTTCTGCAGAGGTGAATCCTCTAAATCCATATACAATGGCATAAGATCTTGGACCTGGGACCACTGAATGTGAAAGAGAACTTCCAGTGATATTGAGATAGTAGACAGGATTCCAGTGTAGGGTAAGGAAGAAGAGTGAGTTTAGGATTTGGGCAAAAGGCCCTTTTAGCAATTGAATGAATTTCTATTAGAGTGTAAATGGGAATGTCAGCACACATGAAGAGTCAGTCACAACAAGGCACTTGGGGAAATAGATATCAATTGGGATGTTAGGAGATCGGGCCAAGTACAAAATGAGTGATAAGATCAGGGATATTTTCAACAGGGGGGTGGTTGAATACACTATCCTAGGAAGAAACAAGTGTACGCTCACCATAGGATTGAATATTGAAAACAATAGGCAAAGCGGACTTAGATGATTTTAGTAATCCATGCTCTCATTAAAATCAGGCTTTGGAAGAATCATAAGGTGAGTGTGAGTTTTGCATTTGGTGTCCAGAAGATGATGTGATGAAAGGAATACATGGAGGAGGTGACATGTGTATCTCTTCCACCATTTCTGGGAGCATGTTTTCAAACCCTGTCATTTACAGTTTGGGGATAAAAATAGGTGCACCCTGGGTTTACGTATATAGAGATGATGCATGAATAGACCATAGGGTGAATAAAAAATATAACTGGTTACTATTTTCAATAATGGATTGAATTGATATTTTAAAAAATACATGAAATCTGGTATTCAGATAAACATTCAATCCAAGTAGGTGTACGTCTAGTGGTAATATTAGGGTTACTAATTACACCAAACTGTGAGTTTTGCTTCGAAAATGATGATGGAATTCAAAAGTAATGTTTTATAAAAGAAATCTCATGAAAAAGCAAGTAAAGCAACATGGAGAAATACATGGGTTCTGATACAGGGAGTGAATCTAAGTGAATCATATGCATGTCAATTTGTGAATATTGGATGAAATGATACATCCTATGATACGAAGAAATAGGAATTTAACAATTTTGAATGAAAATTTACTTCAAAATACACATCACGTCCCGTATGAATAGACTTTCATTAATGTTAAACTGGGTCACTTACTGAAGAAATATTAGGGTTAGTACTCAATATTCACTGAAGTTCATTTTGAGAATTCAGAAATGAATATGTATGTCAAGAAAATGTATATTTCTGAGAAATAGCTTGTGAAAAGTTGATTATAAATCCACCCAGAGGGACATTAAAGAATCAAGGTAGTATAAGTATTGACACAGAGATTGAATATTTCAAAGGGCAAAATGAAAAACGAGTCTAAGATATATGCGAACACGTGCCACATAACAATCTTCCACTGTCATCCACCACAATGCCTTGACATTACTATCACCCCAAATAAGACACAATGAGAGGAGAAGAGGAACAAAATCTGTGAATACATATCTGGAATTGGAAATTCTGAGGAGCTCACAAACTTGGGTGTGGCACAAGAGATCCCAATGGTAGGGGACAGGGTAAACATTCCACAAACATGGAACTTTGCTGGCCTAATGACTTCTTGACTATCTGCCTCTGACATTTGTGCACTAGAAATATAGCTTTGTGCTTTAGCTTCCTTTGCAGTGAGACCAGGAAAGCTTGGTCTCAGTCTATGTGAACAGGAGGACATGGATTCCTATTTCCCAATACGAACGGGAGGCAGCAGAGCTGAATCCTCTCTTTGTAGGTAACTGTGGCCGTTGGGGTATGAGTGTCTCCCTGGGGGGATTGTGAAGCCTTTGGCTCACAGTCCAGTTTTAATGGCATTTCTTGCAGCTTCCCTGGAGATTTGGTGTTTGTTTTTGAAATACATAAAGGTCAACCGGGACACGGTGCTGGAGGGAGCTCTGTCACGTGGGGTGAGTCAGGGTCTGACGGAAAAAACACAAACTGGGCTGCTACCCCATATATCTTTCCCACTCGACCGTAGCAACTTGATTCTGAGCATCGCACCAGATCCTCTCCCCACAACAACATGCCTTTCCATTTTAGGGTCTGCTGGCTGCACCTTGTCAGTCACATGTCATTTGGATACCAATGACAGAACCACAGGGGCTCACCACAGATGTTGGTCACACACCTGCACTCCATTGCTCCAGACCCAGTTCCCTGCTGGCTCCTACTCACTGACATCTCTGTTCTTCACCATGGTCATGAATTCCACTCAGTCAAAAACAGCAATGGCGGGTTCAGTCATGATGAGCAACAGGAGATCTAAAGGTTCTCCAGGGATTTCTGGTCATGGGATTCTCAAAACCTTCATGTTATTGGCCTAGCCATATTTCAAGAATGAAGAAGTTGGCACTGTGGGTTTTGATTCATTCAGGAGCCATTAAGGGTTGAGGAATCTCCTGAGTCTCTAATGGCATCACACCAGAGTTCAAGCTGAGGTGGACCCACTCATCTTTTCCAACCACCACACAAAAGACCACTATTCTAACAAAAACACTCCCACATGGCCCTCCTCTTCTTCCATACAGATACTCATCATAACATTCTGGCTGGGGGTTTCCATAGGGGGAGAAGTCTAAGATGGTGTGCAAAGTAAGGTCTCATGCCCATCATGTGCCAAATGTCATGGTGGCCTGGACACCCTTCCTGAGAAACAGGATAGATAAAATGGGCCTGTAGTTAATACTGCTCTGCTTCTCAAATTCGAGGCCTCCTGCCTGCCAGGGGTAGATTCTTTATGTGTACTGGACTCATGAAAACACCCAAACACCTGTGTGCTAGTTACTGGATGGCTTGCAACAACTCATTTGACCCAGAGGATCCCTGTTCTTACTTCATCGGTGTCAGGAGCCTGACCAGAGGAAGGCAAGAGACTTCATCCAATATTACACTTCTTTTTCATCCTTTTAGATGTGCATGGACACATGGGATTTTTCTTGAGTTTCCTGGGGTGCTGAGAATGTAATTCACGGCCACACACAGGGCCAAGAGTCTGATTCAGACACGGCCTTTACAAAGCACTTTACCTAAAAGGCACAGATTGGGCCTCTTCCTTTCCGTTTGAAACTGTTTTCTGGAGGATTCCCAAAGGAGTGCCCTAAGGCAAACACCTCCCTGACATTCAGGGGAACAGAACAATAGGGAGGAAAGAAGCCTGGAGAAAAACTTTTCTTTAATTGAACACTGTGGCACTGACAGCTCCTAATCATGCAACTTGGGTGGCTATCTATGCAAGCAGGGATTCTCCAGAGAGATCCTTACCAGTCATGGTAACTTTTACTTTTCTGAGATGCTTGGCATTCCCGTCAGCAATCCAGTCCATGGCCTTGTCACAGAGCTTGAAGGTGGTACCCATCTTGTTCACAAAAACACGAACCCCTTCAGAGAGTGGCCAAAATTCTGGAAGAATACAGGAACTTGGGATCTTGGTAGGTGTTTCCCATCTGCAAGACAAGCAGCAGTCCATTCATCAATTGGCCTTGAGGAGTCCTGCAAAGATTTCCACTAGACAGGACACATTCACGGCTGCTTTCTTCTCTCTACTCTCTTTAACCACAAACCCAGTGGGATCCACTGACATAGAAAGACTCACTAGTTAACAGTCCATTTCAAACCAACAAACAACAACAACAACAACAACAAACACGTTTTTCCTACATGATCTCAGAACATGAGACAAAATGCCAAATTGAAACACACACCCACTAAGACACACAAACCACCCCTGTATTTGGTCTGCATCTATCCACTCTGACCTCCGACTGGTGGGTGAAAATTTGTTCCCCAGCAGTGGCCGGTCCTGTCTCAGCTCTGGTCTCCTTGGCCTTCTCTGTGTAGTTGTCAGGAGCCAGCAATGAGCCAACACTTCTTTCTCAGGAAAGGCCCCTGTTCAGACCATTCAAGGCATTTGGCTACCCACACATCACCAGGTGCCAAGAAAGAATGACTCTGGCCTTGGTACAGAAAAAAACAAGGGAGCCCACTGGGACTGGAATTGCCTCTGGGTGCCTCGCCTCCTGGATCCCACGTTCAGAGAGTTCCATCACCAAGGAAGTGAGGTGAGGTCACTTCCTTCAGGGAAGTGAATGAGGTCACTGCCTTGGCAACCACTTTGTCCTAACAGTTGTTTCCAAGGGTCCCATGAGAGGGAGGCTGCCCCACCTTCCTGTGACATTTTCACAAGTCATAAAGGTCTATATACCCTAGGAGCCCGGGATCAGCAACCCACCCAGGCCTGATTGTGTCCATCTTCCCTGCATTGAGAAGAGAGAGGCTGATTCAGCCACATCCCTTCATCCTCACTGGGTTGTTGGCCATGGAAGATGACTTTAGACCTCACAGGTCCTACCTAGCTGCCTACATTGGCTCCAGGGATCATTTCTGCATCTACCTTTGAGCTTCTCAGCAGCTGGAGGATTCCCTACATACCTGTATGGCAAGATCAACTCAGGACCTGCTGTTATGTGAAAATAGATTGAGGGAGCAGAGTCTGCTGCAGGGTCATATCAGGTTCGATTTGGCTTAGGAGTCATTCTGCTGGATGAATACGGGGATTGAGCAACTGGGATATTTATAAGAATGGAAGGTGAAAACTAGGTAAGAGCTGAAGCACACAAGGGTGTTGGGCCCTTGATTTGGATACATAGTTTTGAATGATGTTCTGCAGAGGTGAATCCTCTAAATCCATATACAATGGCATAAGATCTTGGACCTGGGACCACTGAATGTGAAAGAGAACTTCCAGTGATATTGAGATAGTAGACAGGATTCCAGTGTAGGGTAAGGAAGAAGAGTGAGTTTAGGATTTGGGCAAAAGGCCCTTTTAGCAATTGAATGAATTTCTATTAGAGTGTAAATGGGAATGTCAGCACACATGAAGAGTCAGTCACAACAAGGCACTTGGGGAAATAGATATCAATTGGGATGTTAGGAGATCGGGCCAAGTACAAAATGAGTGATAAGATCAGGGATATTTTCAACAGGGGGGTGGTTGAATACACTATCCTAGGAAGAAACAAGTGTACGCTCACCATAGGATTGAATATTGAAAACAATAGGCAAAGCGGACTTAGATGATTTTAGTAATCCATGCTCTCATTAAAATCAGGCTTTGGAAGAATCATAAGGTGAGTGTGAGTTTTGCATTTGGTGTCCAGAAGATGATGTGATGAAAGGAATACATGGAGGAGGTGACATGTGTATTTCTTCCACCATTTCTGGGAGCATGTTTTCAAACCCTGTCATTTACAGTTTGGGGATAAAAATAGGTGCACCCTGGGTTTACGTATATAGAGATGATGCATGAATAGACCATAGGGTGAATAAAAAATATAACTGGTTACTATTTTCAATAATGGATTGAATTGATATTTTAAAAAATACATGAAATCTGGTATTCAGATAAACATTCAATCCAAGTAGGTGTACGTCTAGTGGTAATATTAGGGTTACTAATTACACCAAACTGTGAGTTTTGCTTCGAAAATGATGATGGAATTCAAAAGTAATGTTTTATAAAAGAAATCTCATGAAAAAGCAAGTAAAGCAACATGGAGAAATACATGGGTTCTGATACAGGGAGTGAATGTAAGTGAATCATATGCATGTCAATTTGTGAATATTGGATGAAATGATACATCCTATGATACGAAGAAATAGGAATTTAACAATTTTGAATGAAAATTTACTTCAAAATACACATCACGTCCCGTATGAATAGACTTTCATTAATGTTAAACTGGGTCACTTACTGAAGAAATATTAGGGTTAGTACTCAATATTCACTGAAGTTCATTTTGAGAATTCAGAAATGAATATGTATGTCAAGAAAATGTATATTTCTGAGAAATAGCTTGTGAAAAGTTGATTATAAATCCACCCAGAGGGACATTAAAGAATCAAGGTAGTATAAGTATTGACACAGAGATTGAATATTTCAAAGGGCAAAATGAAAAACGAGTCTAAGATATATGCGAACACGTGCCACATAACAATCTTCCACTGTCATCCACCACAATGCCTTGACATTACTATCACCCCAAATAAGACACAATGAGAGGAGAAGAGGAACAAAATCTGTGAATACATATCTGGAATTGGAAATTCTGAGGAGCTCACAAACTTGGGTGTGGCACAAGAGATCCCAATGGTAGGGGACAGGGTAAACATTCCACAAACATGGAACTTTGCTGGCCTAATGACTTCTTGACTATCTGCCTCTGACATTTGTGCACTAGAAATATAGCTTTGTGCTTTAGCTTCCTTTGCAGTGAGACCAGGAAAGCTTGGTCTCAGTCTATGTGAACAGGAGGACATGGATTCCTATTTCCCAATACGAACGGGAGGCAGCAGAGCTGAATCCTCTCTTTGTAGGTAACTGTGGCCGTTGGGGTATGAGTGTCTCCCTGGGGGGATTGTGAAGCCTTTGGCTCACAGTCCAGTTTTAATGGCATTTCTTGCAGCTTCCCTGGAGATTTGGTGTTTGTTTTTGAAATACATAAAGGTCAACCGGGACACGGTGCTGGAGGGAGCTCTGTCACGTGGGGTGAGTCAGGGTCTGACGGAAAAAACACAAACTGGGCTGCTACCCCATATATCTTTCCCACTCGACCGTAGCAACTTGATTCTGAGCATCGCACCAGATCCTCTCCCCACAACAACATGCCTTTCCATTTTAGGGTCTGCTGGCTGCACCTTGTCAGTCACATGTCATTTGGATACCAATGACAGAACCACAGGGGCTCACCACAGATATTGGTCACACACCTGCACTCCATTGCTCCAGACCCAGTTCCCTGCTGGCTCCTACTCACTGACATCTCTGTTCTTCACCATGGTCATGAATTCCACTCAGTCAAAAACAGCAATGGCGGGTTCAGTCATGATGAGCAACAGGAGATCTAAAGGTTCTCCAGGGATTTCTGGTCATGGGATTCTCAAAACCTTCATGTTATTGGCCTAGCCATATTTCAAGAATGAAGAAGTTGGCACTGTGGGTTTTGATTCATTCAGGAGCCATTAAGGGTTGAGGAATCTCCTGAGTCTCTAATGGCATCACACCAGAGTTCAAGCTGAGGTGGACCCACTCATCTTTTCCAACCACCACACAAAAGACCACTATTCTAACAAAAACACTCCCACATGGCCCTCCTCTTCTTCCATACAGATACTCATCATAACATTCTGGCTGGGGGTTTCCATAGGGGGAGAAGTCTAAGATGGTGTGCAAAGTAAGGTCTCATGCCCATCATGTGCCAAATGTCATGGTGGCCTGGACACCCTTCCTGAGAAACAGGATAGATAAAATGGGCCTGTAGTTAATACTGCTCTGCTTCTCAAATTCGAGGCCTCCTGCCTGCCAGGGGTAGATTCTTTATGTGTACTGGACTCATGAAAACACCCAAACACCTGTGTGCTAGTTACTGGATGGCTTGCAACAACTCATTTGACCCAGAGGATCCCTGTTCTTACTTCATCGGTGTCAGGAGCCTGACCAGAGGAAGGCAAGAGACTTCATCCAATATTACACTTCTTTTTCATCCTTTTAGATGTGCATGGACACATGGGATTTTTCTTGAGTTTCCTGGGGTGCTGAGAATGTAATTCACGGCCACACACAGGGCCAAGAGTCTGATTCAGACACGGCCTTTACAAAGCACTTTGCCTAAAAGGCACAGATTGGGCCTCTTCCTTTCCGTTTGAAACTGTTTTCTGGAGGATTCCCAAAGGAGTGCCCTAAGGCAAACACCTCCCTGACATTCAGGGGAACAGAACAATAGGGAGGAAAGAAGCCTGGAGAAAAACTTTTCTTTAATTGAACACTGTGGCACTGACAGCTCCTAATCATGCAACTTGGGTGGCTATCTATGCAAGCAGGGATTCTCCAGAGAGATCCTTACCAGTCATGCTAACTTTTACTTTTCTGAGATGCTTGGCATTCCCGTCAGCAATCCAGTCCATGGCCTTGTCACAGAGCTTGAAGGTGGTACCCATCTTGTTCACAAAAACACGAACCCCTTCAGAGAGTGGCCAAAATTCTGGAAGAATACAGGAACTTGGGATCTTGGTAGGTGTTTCCCATCTGCAAGACAAGCAGCAGTCCATTCATCAATTGGCCTTGAGGAGTCCTGCAAAGATTTCCACTAGACAGGACACATTCACGGCTGCTTTCTTCTCTCTACTCTCTTAACCACAAACCCAGTGGGATCCACTGACATAGAAAGACTCACTAGTTAACAGTCCATTTCAAACCAACAAACAACAACAACAACAACAACAAACACGTTTTTCCTACATGATCTCAGAACATGAGACAAAATGCCAAATTGAAACACACACCCACTAAGACACACAAACCACCCCTGTATTTGGTCTGCATCTATCCACTCTGACCTCCGACTGGTGGGTGAAAATTTGTTCCCCAGCAGTGGCCGGTCCTGTCTCAGCTCTGGTCTCCTTGGCCTTCTCTGTGTAGTTGTCAGGAGCCAGCAATGAGCCAACACTTCTTTCTCAGGAAAGGCCCCTGTTCAGACCATTCAAGGCATTTGGCTACCCACACATCACCAGGTGCCAAGAAAGAATGACTCTGGCCTTGGTACAGAAAAAAACAAGGGAGCCCACTGGGACTGGAATTGCCTCTGGGTGCCTCGCCTCCTGGATCCCACGTTCAGAGAGTTCCATCACCAAGGAAGTGAGGTGAGGTCACTTCCTTCAGGGAAGTGAATGAGGTCACTGCCTTGGCAACCACTTTGTCCTAACAGTTGTTTCCAAGGGTCCCATGAGAGGGAGGCTGCCCCACCTTCCTGTGACATTTTCACAAGTCATAAAGGTCTATATACCCTAGGAGCCCGGGATCAGCAACCCACCCAGGCCTGATTGTGTCCATCTTCCCTGCATTGAGAAGAGAGAGGCTGATTCAGCCACATCCCTTCATCCTCACTGGGTTGTTGGCCATGGAAGATGACTTTAGACCTCACAGGTCCTACCTAGCTGCCTACATTGGCTCCAGGGATCATTTCTGCATCTACCTTTGAGCTTCTCAGCAGCTGGAGGATTCCCTACATACCTGTATGGCAAGATCAACTCAGGACCTGCTGTTATGTGAAAATAGATTGAGGGAGCAGAGTCTGCTGCAGGGTCATATCAGGTTCGATTTGGCTTAGGAGTCATTCTGCTGGATGAATACGGGGATTGGGCAACTGGGATATTTATAAGAATGGAAGGTGAAAACTAGGTAAGAGCTGAAGCACACAAGGGTGTTGGGCCCTTGATTTGGATACATAGTTTTGAATGATGTTCTGCAGAGGTGAATCCTCTAAATCCATATACAATGGCATAAGATCTTGGACCTGGGACCACTGAATGTGAAAGAGAACTTCCAGTGATATTGAGATAGTAGACAGGATTCCAGTGTAGGGTAAGGAAGAAGAGTGAGTTTAGGATTTGGGCAAAAGGCCCTTTTAGCAATTGAATGAATTTCTATTAGAGTGTAAATGGGAATGTCAGCACACATGAAGAGTCAGTCACAACAAGGCACTTGGGGAAATAGATATCAATTGGGATGTTAGGAGATCGGGCCAAGTACAAAATGAGTGATAAGATCAGGGATATTTTCAACAGGGGGGTGGTTGAATACACTATCCTAGGAAGAAACAAGTGTACGCTCACCATAGGATTGAATATTGAAAACAATAGGCAAAGCGGACTTAGATGATTTTAGTAATCCATGCTCTCATTAAAATCAGGCTTTGGAAGAATCATAAGGTGAGTGTGAGTTTTGCATTTGGTGTCCAGAAGATGATGTGATGAATGGAATACATGGAGGAGGTGACATGTGTATTTCTTCCACCATTTCTGGGAGCATGTTTTCAAACCCTGTCATTTACAGTTTGGGGATAAAAATAGGTGCACCCTGGGTTTACGTATATAGAGATGATGCATGAATAGACCATAGGGTGAATAAAAAATATAACTGGTTACTATTTTCAATAATGGATTGAATTGATATTTTAAAAAATACATGAAATCTGGTATTCAGATAAACATTCAATCCAAGTAGGTGTACGTCTAGTGGTAATATTAGGGTTACTAATTACACCAAACTGTGAGTTTTGCTTCGAAAATGATGATGGAATTCAAAAGTAATGTTTTATAAAAGAAATCTCATGAAAAAGCAAGTAAAGCAACATGGAGAAATACATGGGTTCTGATACAGGGAGTGAATGTAAGTGAATCATATGCATGTCAATTTGTGAATATTGGATGAAATGATACATCCTATGATACGAAGAAATAGGAATTTAACAATTTTGAATGAAAATTTACGTCAAAATACACATCACGTCCCGTATGAATAGACTTTCATTGATGTTAAACTGGGTCACTTACTGAAGAAATATTAGGGTTAGTACTCAATATTCACTGAAGTTCATTTTGAGAATTCAGAAATGAATATGTATGTCAAGAAAATGTATATTTCTGAGAAATATCTTGTGAAAAGTGGATTGTAAATCCACCCAGATGGACATTAAAGAATCAAGGTAGTATAAGTATTGACACAGAGATTGAATATTTCAAAGGGCAAAATGAAAAACGAGTCTAAGATATATGCGAACACGTGCCACATAACAATCTTCCACTGTCATCCACCACAATGCCTTGACATTACTATCACCCCAAATAAGACACAATGAGAGGAGAAGAGGAACAAAATCTGTGAATACATATCTGGAATTGGAAATTCTGAGGAGCTCACAAACTTGGGTGTGGCACAAGAGATCCCAATGGTAGGGGACAGGGTAAACATTCCACAAACATGGAACTTTGCTGGCCTAATGACTTCTTGACTATCTGCCTCTGACATTTGTGCACTAGAAATATAGCTTTGTGCTTTAGCTTCCTTTGCAGTGAGACCAGGAAAGCTTGGTCTCAGTCTATGTGAACAGGAGGACATGGATTCCTATTTCCCAATACGAACGGGAGGCAGCAGAGCTGAATCCTCTCTTTGTAGGTAACTGTGGCCGTTGGGGTATGAGTGTCTCCCTGGGGGGATTGTGAAGCCTTTGGCTCACAGTCCAGTTTTAATGGCATTTCTTGCAGCTTCCCTGGAGATTTGGTGTTTGTTTTTGAAATACATAAAGGTCAACCGGGACACGGTGCTGGAGGGAGCTCTGTCACGTGGGGTGAGTCAGGGTCTGACGGAAAAAACACAAACTGGGCTGCTACCCCATATATCTTTCCCACTCGACCGTAGCAACTTGATTCTGAGCATCGCACCAGATCCTCTCCCCACAACAACATGCCTTTCCATTTTAGGGTCTGCTGGCTGCACCTTGTCAGTCACATGTCATTTGGATACCAATGACAGAACCACAGGGGCTCACCACAGATGTTGGTCACACACCTGCACTCCATTGCTCCAGACCCAGTTCCCTGCTGGCTCCTACTCACTGACATCTCTGTTCTTCACCATGGTCATGAATTCCACTCAGTCAAAAACAGCAATGGCGGGTTCAGTCATGATGAGCAACAGGAGATCTAAAGGTTCTCCAGGGATTTCTGGTCATGGGATTCTCAAAACCTTCATGTTATTGGCCTAGCCATATTTCAAGAATGAAGAAGTTGGCACTGTGGGTTTTGATTCATTCAGGAGCCATTAAGGGTTGAGGAATCTCCTGAGTCTCTAATGGCATCACACCAGAGTTCAAGCTGAGGTGGACCCACTCATCTTTTCCAACCACCACACAAAAGACCACTATTCTAACAAAAACACTCCCACATGGCCCTCCTCTTCTTCCATACAGATACTCATCATAACATTCTGGCTGGGGGTTTCCATAGGGGGAGAAGTCTAAGATGGTGTGCAAAGTAAGGTCTCATGCCCATCATGTGCCAAATGTCATGGTGGCCTGGACACCCTTCCTGAGAAACAGGATAGATAAAATGGGCCTGTAGTTAATACTGCTCTGCTTCTCAAATTCGAGGCCTCCTGCCTGCCAGGGGTAGATTCTTTATGTGTACTGGACTCATGAAAACACCCAAACACCTGTGTGCTAGTTACTGGATGGCTTGCAACAACTCATTTGACCCAGAGGATCCCTGTTCTTACTTCATCGGTGTCAGGAGCCTGACCAGAGGAAGGCAAGAGACTTCATCCAATATTACACTTCTTTTTCATCCTTTTAGATGTGCATGGACACATGGGATTTTTCTTGAGTTTCCTGGGGTGCTGAGAATGTAATTCACGGCCACACACAGGGCCAAGAGTCTGATTCAGACACGGCCTTTACAAAGCACTTTACCTAAAAGGCACAGATTGGGCCTCTTCCTTTCCGTTTGAAACTGTTTTCTGGAGGATTCCCAAAGGAGTGCCCTAAGGCAAACACCTCCCTGACATTCAGGGGAACAGAACAATAGGGAGGAAAGAAGCCTGGAGAAAAACTTTTCTTTAATTGAACACTGTGGCACTGACAGCTCCTAATCATGCAACTTGGGTGGCTATCTATGCAAGCAGGGATTCTCCAGAGAGATCCTTACCAGTCATGGTAACTTTTACTTTTCTGAGATGCTTGGCATTCCCGTCAGCAATCCAGTCCATGGCCTTGTCACAGAGCTTGAAGGTGGTACCCATCTTGTTCACAAAAACACGAACCCCTTCAGAGAGTGGCCAAAATTCTGGAAGAATACAGGAACTTGGGATCTTGGTAGGTGTTTCCCATCTGCAAGACAAGCAGCAGTCCATTCATCAATTGGCCTTGAGGAGTCCTGCAAAGATTTCCACTAGACAGGACACATTCACGGCTGCTTTCTTCTCTCTACTCTCTTTAACCACAAACCCAGTGGGATCCACTGACATAGAAAGACTCACTAGTTAACAGTCCATTTCAAACCAACAAACAACAACAACAACAACAACAAACACGTTTTTCCTACATGATCTCAGAACATGAGACAAAATGCCAAATTGAAACACACACCCACTAAGACACACAAACCACCCCTGTATTTGGTCTGCATCTATCCACTCTGACCTCCGACTGGTGGGTGAAAATTTGTTCCCCAGCAGTGGCCGGTCCTGTCTCAGCTCTGGTCTCCTTGGCCTTCTCTGTGTAGTTGTCAGGAGCCAGCAATGAGCCAACACTTCTTTCTCAGGAAAGGCCCCTGTTCAGACCATTCAAGGCATTTGGCTACCCACACATCACCAGGTGCCAAGAAAGAATGACTCTGGCCTTGGTACAGAAAAAAACAAGGGAGCCCACTGGGACTGGAATTGCCTCTGGGTGCCTCGCCTCCTGGATCCCACGTTCAGAGAGTTCCATCACCAAGGAAGTGAGGTGAGGTCACTTCCTTCAGGGAAGTGAATGAGGTCACTGCCTTGGCAACCACTTTGTCCTAACAGTTGTTTCCAAGGGTCCCATGAGAGGGAGGCTGCCCCACCTTCCTGTGACATTTTCACAAGTCATAAAGGTCTATATACCCTAGGAGCCCGGGATCAGCAACCCACCCAGGCCTGATTGTGTCCATCTTCCCTGCATTGAGAAGAGAGAGGCTGATTCAGCCACATCCCTTCATCCTCACTGGGTTGTTGGCCATGGAAGATGACTTTAGACCTCACAGGTCCTACCTAGCTGCCTACATTGGCTCCAGGGATCATTTCTGCATCTACCTTTGAGCTTCTCAGCAGCTGGAGGATTCCCTACATACCTGTATGGCAAGATCAACTCAGGACCTGCTGTTATGTGAAAATAGATTGAGGGAACAGAGTCTGCTGCAGGGTCATATCAGGTTCGATTTGGCTTAGGAGTCATTCTGCTGGATGAATACGGGGATTGGGCAACTGGGATATTTATAAGAATGGAAGGTGAAAACTAGGTAAGAGCTGAAGCACACAAGGGTGTTGGGCCCTTGATTTGGATACATAGTTTTGAATGATGTTCTGCAGAGGTGAATCCTCTAAATCCATATACAATGGCATAAGATCTTGGACCTGGGACCACTGAATGTGAAAGAGAACTTCCAGTGATATTGAGATAGTAGACAGGATTCCAGTGTAGGGTAAGGAAGAAGAGTGAGTTTAGGATTTGGGCAAAAGGCCCTTTTAGCAATTGAATGAATTTCTATTAGAGTGTAAATGGGAATGTCAGCACACATGAAGAGTCAGTCACAACAAGGCACTTGGGGAAATAGATATCAATTGGGATGTTAGGAGATCGGGCAAAGTACAAAATGAGTGATAAGATCAGGGATATTTTCAACAGGGGGGTGGTTGAATACACTATCCTAGGAAGAAACAAGTGTACGCTCACCATAGGATTGAATATTGAAAACAATAGGCAAAGCGGACTTAGATGATTTTAGTAATCCATGCTCTCATTAAAATCAGGCTTTGGAAGAATCATAAGGTGAGTGTGAGTTTTGCATTTGGTGTCCAGAAGATGATGTGATGAAAGGAATACATGGAGGAGGTGACATGTGTATTTCTTCCACCATTTCTGGGAGCATGTTTTCAAACCCTGTCATTTACAGTTTGGGGATAAAAATAGGTGCACCCTGGGTTTACGTATATAGAGATGATGCATGAATAGACCATAGGGTGAATAAAAAATATAACTGGTTACTATTTTCAATAATGGATTGAATTGATATTTTAAAAAATACATGAAATCTGGTATTCAGATAAACATTCAATCCAAGTAGGTGTACGTCTAGTGGTAATATTAGGGTTACTAATTACACCAAACTGTGAGTTTTGCTTCGAAAATGATGATGGAATTCAAAAGTAATGTTTTATAAAAGAAATCTCATGAAAAAGCAAGTAAAGCAACATGGAGAAATACATGGGTTCTGATACAGGGAGTGAATGTAAGTGAATCATATGCATGTCAATTTGTGAATATTGGATGAAATGATACATCCTATGATACGAAGAAATAGGAATTTAACAATTTTGAATGAAAATTTACTTCAAAATACACATCACGTCCCGTATGAATAGACTTTCATTAATGTTAAACTGGGTCACTTACTGAAGAAATATTAGGGTTAGTACTCAATATTCACTGAAGTTCATTTTGAGAATTCAGAAATGAATATGTATGTCAAGAAAATGTATATTTCTGAGAAATAGCTTGTGAAAAGTTGATTATAAATCCACCCAGAGGGACATTAAAGAATCAAGGTAGTATAAGTATTGACACAGAGATTGAATATTTCAAAGGGCAAAATGAAAAACGAGTCTAAGATATATGCGAACACGTGCCACATAACAATCTTCCACTGTCATCCACCACAATGCCTTGACATTACTATCACCCCAAATAAGACACAATGAGAGGAGAAGAGGAACAAAATCTGTGAATACATATCTGGAATTGGAAATTCTGAGGAGCTCACAAACTTGGGTGTGGCACAAGAGATCCCAATGGTAGGGGACAGGGTAAACATTCCACAAACATGGAACTTTGCTGGCCTAATGACTTCTTGACTATCTGCCTCTGACATTTGTGCACTAGAAATATAGCTTTGTGCTTTAGCTTCCTTTGCAGTGAGACCAGGAAAGCTTGGTCTCAGTCTATGTGAACAGGAGGACATGGATTCCTATTTCCCAATACGAACGGGAGGCAGCAGAGCTGAATCCTCTCTTTGTAGGTAACTGTGGCCGTTGGGGTATGAGTGTCTCCCTGGGGGGATTGTGAAGCCTTTGGCTCACAGTCCAGTTTTAATGGCATTTCTTGCAGCTTCCCTGGAGATTTGGTGTTTGTTTTTGAAATACATAAAGGTCAACCGGGACACGGTGCTGGAGGGAGCTCTGTCACGTGGGGTGAGTCAGGGTCTGACGGAAAAAACACAAACTGGGCTGCTACCCCATATATCTTTCCCACTCGACCGTAGCAACTTGATTCTGAGCATCGCACCAGATCCTCTCCCCACAACAACATGCCTTTCCATTTTAGGGTCTGCTGGCTGCACCTTGTCAGTCACATGTCATTTGGATACCAATGACAGAACCACAGGGGCTCACCACAGATGTTGGTCACACACCTGCACTCCATTGCTCCAGACCCAGTTCCCTGCTGGCTCCTACTCACTGACATCTCTGTTCTTCACCATGGTCATGAATTCCACTCAGTCAAAAACAGCAATGGCGGGTTCAGTCATGATGAGCAACAGGAGATCTAAAGGTTCTCCAGGGATTTCTGGTCATGGGATTCTCAAAACCTTCATGTTATTGGCCTAGCCATATTTCAAGAATGAAGAAGTTGGCACTGTGGGTTTTGATTCATTCAGGAGCCATTAAGGGTTGAGGAATCTCCTGAGTCTCTAATGGCATCACACCAGAGTTCAAGCTGAGGTGGACCCACTCATCTTTTCCAACCACCACACAAAAGACCACTATTCTAACAAAAACACTCCCACATGGCCCTCCTCTTCTTCCATACAGATACTCATCATAACATTCTGGCTGGGGGTTTCCATAGGGGGAGAAGTCTAAGATGGTGTGCAAAGTAAGGTCTCATGCCCATCATGTGCCAAATGTCATGGTGGCCTGGACACCCTTCCTGAGAAACAGGATAGATAAAATGGGCCTGTAGTTAATACTTCTCTGCTTCTCAAATTCGAGGCCTCCTGCCTGCCAGGGGTAGATTCTTTATGTGTACTGGACTCATGAAAACACCCAAACACCTGTGTGCTAGTTACTGGATGGCTTGCAACAACTCATTTGACCCAGAGGATCCCTGTTCTTACTTCATCGGTGTCAGGAGCCTGACCAGAGGAAGGCAAGAGACTTCATCCAATATTACACTTCTTTTTCATCCTTTTAGATGTGCATGGACACATGGGATTTTTCTTGAGTTTCCTGGGGTGCTGAGAATGTAATTCACGGCCACACACAGGGCCAAGAGTCTGATTCAGACACGGCCTTTACAAAGCACTTTGCCTAAAAGGCACAGATTGGGCCTCTTCCTTTCCGTTTGAAACTGTTTTCTGGAGGATTCCCAAAGGAGTGCCCTAAGGCAAACACCTCCCTGACATTCAGGGGAACAGAACAATAGGGAGGAAAGAAGCCTGGAGAAAAACTTTTCTTTAATTGAACACTGTGGCACTGACAGCTCCTAATCATGCAACTTGGGTGGCTATCTATGCAAGCAGGGATTCTCCAGAGAGATCCTTACCAGTCATGCTAACTTTTACTTTTCTGAGATGCTTGGCATTCCCGTCAGCAATCCAGTCCATGGCCTTGTCACAGAGCTTGAAGGTGGTACCCATCTTGTTCACAAAAACACGAACCCCTTCAGAGAGTGGCCAAAATTCTGGAAGAATACAGGAACTTGGGATCTTGGTAGGTGTTTCCCATCTGCAAGACAAGCAGCAGTCCATTCATCAATTGGCCTTGAGGAGTCCTGCAAAGATTTCCACTAGACAGGACACATTCACGGCTGCTTTCTTCTCTCTACTCTCTTTAACCACAAACCCAGTGGGATCCACTGACATAGAAAGACTCACTAGTTAACAGTCCATTTCAAACCAACAAACAACAACAACAACAACAACAAACACGTTTTTCCTACATGATCTCAGAACATGAGACAAAATGCCAAATTGAAACACACACCCACTAAGACACACAAACCACCCCTGTATTTGGTCTGCATCTATCCACTCTGACCTCCGACTGGTGGGTGAAAATTTGTTCCCCAGCAGTGGCCGGTCCTGTCTCAGCTCTGGTCTCCTTGGCCTTCTCTGTGTAGTTGTCAGGAGCCAGCAATGAGCCAACACTTCTTTCTCAGGAAAGGCCCCTGTTCAGACCATTCAAGGCATTTGGCTACCCACACATCACCAGGTGCCAAGAAAGAATGACTCTGGCCTTGGTACAGAAAAAAACAAGGGAGCCCACTGGGACTGGAATTGCCTCTGGGTGCCTCGCCTCCTGGATCCCACGTTCAGAGAGTTCCATCACCAAGGAAGTGAGGTGAGGTCACTTCCTTCAGGGAAGTGAATGAGGTCACTGCCTTGGCAACCACTTTGTCCTAACAGTTGTTTCCAAGGGTCCCATGAGAGGGAGGCTGCCCCACCTTCCTGTGACATTTTCACAAGTCATAAAGGTCTATATACCCTAGGAGCCCGGGATCAGCAACCCACCCAGGCCTGATTGTGTCCATCTTCCCTGCATTGAGAAGAGAGAGGCTGATTCAGCCACATCCCTTCATCCTCACTGGGTTGTTGGCCATGGAAGATGACTTTAGACCTCACAGGTCCTACCTAGCTGCCTACATTGGCTCCAGGGATCATTTCTGCATCTACCTTTGAGCTTCTCAGCAGCTGGAGGATTCCCTACATACCTGTATGGCAAGATCAACTCAGGACCTGCTGTTATGTGAAAATAGATTGAGGGAGCAGAGTCTGCTGCAGGGTCATATCAGGTTCGATTTGGCTTAGGAGTCATTCTGCTGGATGAATACGGGGATTGGGCAACTGGGATATTTATAAGAATGGAAGGTGAAAACTAGGTAAGAGCTGAAGCACACAAGGGTGTTGGGCCCTTGATTTGGATACATAGTTTTGAATGATGTTCTGCAGAGGTGAATCCTCTAAATCCATATACAATGGCATAAGATCTTGGACCTGGGACCACTGAATGTGAAAGAGAACTTCCAGTGATATTGAGATAGTAGACAGGATTCCAGTGTAGGGTAAGGAAGAAGAGTGAGTTTAGGATTTGGGCAAAAGGCCCTTTTAGCAATTGAATGAATTTCTATTAGAGTGTAAATGGGAATGTCAGCACACATGAAGAGTCAGTCACAACAAGGCACTTGGGGAAATAGATATCAATTGGGATGTTAGGAGATCGGGCCAAGTACAAAATGAGTGATAAGATCAGGGATATTTTCAACAGGGGGGTGGTTGAATACACTATCCTAGGAAGAAACAAGTGTACGCTCACCATAGGATTGAATATTGAAAACAATAGGCAAAGCGGACTTAGATGATTTTAGTAATCCATGCTCTCATTAAAATCAGGCTTTGGAAGAATCATAAGGTGAGTGTGAGTTTTGCATTTGGTGTCCAGAAGATGATGTGATGAATGGAATACATGGAGGAGGTGACATGTGTATTTCTTCCACCATTTCTGGGAGCATGTTTTCAAACCCTGTCATTTACAGTTTGGGGATAAAAATAGGTGCACCCTGGGTTTACGTATATAGAGATGATGCATGAATAGACCATAGGGTGAATAAAAAATATAACTGGTTACTATTTTCAATAATGGATTGAATTGATATTTTAAAAAATACATGAAATCTGGTATTCAGATAAACATTCAATCCAAGTAGGTGTACGTCTAGTGGTAATATTAGGGTTACTAATTACACCAAACTGTGAGTTTTGCTTCGAAAATGATGATGGAATTCAAAAGTAATGTTTTATAAAAGAAATCTCATGAAAAAGCAAGTAAAGCAACATGGAGAAATACATGGGTTCTGATACAGGGAGTGAATCTAAGTGAATCATATGCATGTCAATTTGTGAATATTGGATGAAATGATACATCCTATGATACGAAGAAATAGGAATTTAACAATTTTGAATGAAAATTTACGTCAAAATACACATCACGTCCCGTATGAATAGACTTTCATTGATGTTAAACTGGGTCACTTACTGAAGAAATATTAGGGTTAGTACTCAATATTCACTGAAGTTCATTTTGAGAATTCAGAAATGAATATGTATGTCAAGAAAATGTATATTTCTGAGAAATATCTTGTGAAAAGTGGATTGTAAATCCACCCAGATGGACATTAAAGAATCAAGGTAGTATAAGTATTGACACAGAGATTGAATATTTCAAAGGGCAAAATGAAAAACGAGTCTAAGATATATGCGAACACGTGCCACATAACAATCTTCCACTGTCATCCACCACAATGCCTTGACATTACTATCACCCCAAATAAGACACAATGAGAGGAGAAGAGGAACAAAATCTGTGAATACATATCTGGAATTGGAAATTCTGAGGAGCTCACAAACTTGGGTGTGGCACAAGAGATCCCAATGGTAGGGGACAGGGTAAACATTCCACAAACATGGAACTTTGCTGGCCTAATGACTTCTTGACTATCTGCCTCTGACATTTGTGCACTAGAAATATAGCTTTGTGCTTTAGCTTCCTTTGCAGTGAGACCAGGAAAGCTTGGTCTCAGTCTATGTGAACAGGAGGACATGGTTTCCTATTTCCCAATACGAACGGGAGGCAGCAGAGCTGAATCCTCTCTTTGTAGGTAACTGTGGCCATTGGGGTATGAGTGTCTCCCTGGGGGGATTGTGAAGCCTTTGGCTCACAGTCCAGTTTTAATGGCATTTCTTGCAGCTTCCCTGGAGATTTGGTGTTTGTTTTTGAAATACATAAAGGTCAACCGGGACACGGTGCTGGAGGGAGCTCTGTCACGTGGGGTGAGTCAGGGTCTGACGGAAAAAACACAAACTGGGCTGCTACCCCATATATCTTTCCCACTTGAGCGTAGCAACTTGATTCTGAGCATCGCACCAGATCCTCTCCCCACAACAACATGCCTTTCCATTTTAGGGTCTGCTGGCTGCACCTTGTCAGTCACATGTCATTTGGATACCAATGACAGAACCACAGGGGCTCACCACAGATGTTGGTCACACACCTGCACTCCATTGCTCCAGACCCAGTTCCCTGCTGGCTCCTACTCACTGACATCTCTGTTCTTCACCATGGTCATGAATTCCACTCAGTCAAAAACAGCAATGGCGGGTTCAGTCATGATGAGCAACAGGAGATCTAAAGGTTCTCCAGGGATTTCTGGTCATGGGATTCTCAAAACCTTCATGTTATTGGCCTAGCCATATTTCAAGAATGAAGAAGTTGGCACTGTGGGTTTTGATTCATTCAGGAGCCATTAAGGGTTGAGGAATCTCCTGAGTCTCTAATGGCATCACACCAGAGTTCAAGCTGAGGTGGACCCACTCATCTTTTCCAACCACCACACAAAAGACCACTATTCTAACAAAAACACTCCCACATGGCCCTCCTCTTCTTCCATACAGATACTCATCATAACATTCTGGCTGGGGGTTTCCATAGGGGGAGAAGTCTAAGATGGTGTGCAAAGTAAGGTCTCATGCCCATCATGTGCCAAATGTCATGGTGGCCTGGACACCCTTCCTGAGAAACAGGATAGATAAAATGGGCCTGTAGTTAATACTGCTCTGCTTCTCAAATTCGAGGCCTCCTGCCTGCCAGGGGTAGATTCTTTATGTGTACTGGACTCATGAAAACACCCAAACACCTGTGTGCTAGTTACTGGATGGCTTGCAACAACTCATTTGACCCAGAGGATCCCTGTTCTTACTTCATCGGTGTCAGGAGCCTGACCAGAGGAAGGCAAGAGACTTCATCCAATATTACACTTCTTTTTCATCCTTTTAGATGTGCATGGACACATGGGATTTTTCTTGAGTTTCCTGGGGTGCTGAGAATGTAATTCACGGCCACACACAGGGCCAAGAGTCTGATTCAGACACGGCCTTTACAAAGCACTTTACCTAAAAGGCACAGATTGGGCCTCTTCCTTTCCGTTTGAAACTGTTTTCTGGAGGATTCCCAAAGGAGTGCCCTAAGGCAAACACCTCCCTGACATTCAGGGGAACAGAACAATAGGGAGGAAAGAAGCCTGGAGAAAAACTTTTCTTTAATTGAACACTGTGGCACTGACAGCTCCTAATCATGCAACTTGGGTGGCTATCTATGCAAGCAGGGATTCTCCAGAGAGATCCTTACCAGTCATGGTAACTTTTACTTTTCTGAGATGCTTGGCATTCCCGTCAGCAATCCAGTCCATGGCCTTGTCACAGAGCTTGAAGGTGGTACCCATCTTGTTCACAAAAACACGAACCCCTTCAGAGAGTGGCCAAAATTCTGGAAGAATACAGGAACTTGGGATCTTGGTAGGTGTTTCCCATCTGCAAGACAAGCAGCAGTCCATTCATCAATTGGCCTTGAGGAGTCCTGCAAAGATTTCCACTAGACAGGACACATTCACGGCTGCTTTCTTCTCTCTACTCTCTTTAACCACAAACCCAGTGGGATCCACTGACATAGAAAGACTCACTAGTTAACAGTCCATTTCAAACCAACAAACAACAACAACAACAACAACAAACACGTTTTTCCTACATGATCTCAGAACATGAGACAAAATGCCAAATTGAAACACACACCCACTAAGACACACAAACCACCCCTGTATTTGGTCTGCATCTATCCACTCTGACCTCCGACTGGTGGGTGAAAATTTGTTCCCCAGCAGTGGCCGGTCCTGTCTCAGCTCTGGTCTCCTTGGCCTTCTCTGTGTAGTTGTCAGGAGCCAGCAATGAGCCAACACTTCTTTCTCAGGAAAGGCCCCTGTTCAGACCATTCAAGGCATTTGGCTACCCACACATCACCAGGTGCCAAGAAAGAATGACTCTGGCCTTGGTACAGAAAAAAACAAGGGAGCCCACTGGGACTGGAATTGCCTCTGGGTGCCTCGCCTCCTGGATCCCACGTTCAGAGAGTTCCATCACCAAGGAAGTGAGGTGAGGTCACTTCCTTCAGGGAAGTGAATGAGGTCACTGCCTTGGCAACCACTTTGTCCTAACAGTTGTTTCCAAGGGTCCCATGAGAGGGAGGCTGCCCCACCTTCCTGTGACATTTTCACAAGTCATAAAGGTCTATATACCCTAGGAGCCCGGGATCAGCAACCCACCCAGGCCTGATTGTGTCCATCTTCCCTGCATTGAGAAGAGAGAGGCTGATTCAGCCACATCCCTTCATCCTCACTGGGTTGTTGGCCATGGAAGATGACTTTAGACCTCACAGGTCCTACCTAGCTGCCTACATTGGCTCCAGGGATCATTTCTGCATCTACCTTTGAGCTTCTCAGCAGCTGGAGGATTCCCTACATACCTGTATGGCAAGATCAACTCAGGACCTGCTGTTATGTGAAAATAGATTGAGGGAACAGAGTCTGCTGCAGGGTCATATCAGGTTCGATTTGGCTTAGGAGTCATTCTGCTGGATGAATACGGGGATTGGGCAACTGGGATATTTATAAGAATGGAAGGTGAAAACTAGGTAAGAGCTGAAGCACACAAGGGTGTTGGGCCCTTGATTTGGATACATAGTTTTGAATGATGTTCTGCAGAGGTGAATCCTCTAAATCCATATACAATGGCATAAGATCTTGGACCTGGGACCACTGAATGTGAAAGAGAACTTCCAGTGATATTGAGATAGTAGACAGGATTCCAGTGTAGGGTAAGGAAGAAGAGTGAGTTTAGGATTTGGGCAAAAGGCCCTTTTAGCAATTGAATGAATTTCTATTAGAGTGTAAATGGGAATGTCAGCACACATGAAGAGTCAGTCACAACAAGGCACTTGGGGAAATAGATATCAATTGGGATGTTAGGAGATCGGGCAAAGTACAAAATGAGTGATAAGATCAGGGATATTTTCAACAGGGGGGTGGTTGAATACACTATCCTAGGAAGAAACAAGTGTACGCTCACCATAGGATTGAATATTGAAAACAATAGGCAAAGCGGACTTAGATGATTTTAGTAATCCATGCTCTCATTAAAATCAGGCTTTGGAAGAATCATAAGGTGAGTGTGAGTTTTGCATTTGGTGTCCAGAAGATGATGTGATGAAAGGAATACATGGAGGAGGTGACATGTGTATTTCTTCCACCATTTCTGGGAGCATGTTTTCAAACCCTGTCATTTACAGTTTGGGGATAAAAATAGGTGCACCCTGGGTTTACGTATATAGAGATGATGCATGAATAGACCATAGGGTGAATAAAAAATATAACTGGTTACTATTTTCAATAATGGATTGAATTGATATTTTAAAAAATACATGAAATCTGGTATTCAGATAAACATTCAATCCAAGTAGGTGTACGTCTAGTGGTAATATTAGGGTTACTAATTACACCAAACTGTGAGTTTTGCTTCGAAAATGATGATGGAATTCAAAAGTAATGTTTTATAAAAGAAATCTCATGAAAAAGCAAGTAAAGCAACATGGAGAAATACATGGGTTCTGATACAGGGAGTGAATGTAAGTGAATCATATGCATGTCAATTTGTGAATATTGGATGAAATGATACATCCTATGATACGAAGAAATAGGAATTTAACAATTTTGAATGAAAATTTACTTCAAAATACACATCACGTCCCGTATGAATAGACTTTCATTGATGTTAAACTGGGTCACTTACTGAAGAAATATTAGGGTTAGTACTCAATATTCACTGAAGTTCATTTTGAGAATTCAGAAATGAATATGTATGTCAAGAAAATGTATATTTCTGAGAAATATCTTGTGAAAAGTGGATTATAAATCCACCCAGATGGACATTAAAGAATCAAGGTAGTATAAGTATTGACACAGAGATTCAATATTTCAAAGGGCAAAATGAAAAACGAGTCTAAGATATATGCGAACACGTGCCACATAACAATCTTCCACTGTCATCCACCACAATGCCTTGACATTACTATCACCCCAAATAAGACACAATGAGAGGAGAAGAGGAACAAAATCTGTGAATACATATCTGGAATTGGAAATTCTGAGGAGCTCACAAACTTGGGTGTGGCACAAGAGATCCCAATGGTAGGGGACAGGGTAAACATTCCACAAACATGGAACTTTGCTGGCCTAATGACTTCTTGACTATCTGCCTCTGACATTTGTGCACTAGAAATATAGCTTTGTGCTTTAGCTTCCTTTGCAGTGAGACCAGGAAAGCTTGGTCTCAGTCTATGTGAACAGGAGGACATGGATTCCTATTTCCCAATACGAACGGGAGGCAGCAGAGCTGAATCCTCTCTTTGTAGGTAACTGTGGCCGTTGGGGTATGAGTGTCTCCCTGGGGGGATTGTGAAGCCTTTGGCTCACAGTCCAGTTTTAATGGCATTTCTTGCAGCTTCCCTGGAGATTTGGTGTTTGTTTTTGAAATACATATAGGTCAACCGGGACACGGTGCTGGAGGGAGCTCTGTCACGTGGGGTGAGTCAGGGTCTGACGGAAAAAACACAAACTGGGCTGCTACCCCAAATATCTTTCCCACTTGAGCGTAGCAACTTGATTCTGAGCATCGCACCAGATCCTCTCCCCACAACAACATGCCTTTCCATTTTAGGGTCTGCTGGCTGCACCTTGTCAGTCACATGTCATTTGGATACCAATGACAGAACCACAGGGGCTCACCACAGATGTTGGTCACACACCTGCACTCCATTGCTCCAGACCCAGTTCCCTGCTGGCTCCTACTCACTGACATCTCTGTTCTTCACCATGGTCATGAATTCCACTCAGTCAAAAACAGCAATGGCAGGTTCAGTCATGATGAGCAACAGGAGATCTAAAGGTTCTCCAGGGATTTCTGGTCATGGGATTCTCAAAACCTTCATGTTATTGGCCTAGCCATATTTCAAGAATGAAGAAGTTGGCACTGTGGGTTTTGATTCATTCAGGAGCCATTAAGGGTTGAGGAATCTCCTGAGTCTCTAATGGCATCACACCAGAGTTCAAGCTGAGGTGGACCCACTCATCTTTTCCAACCACCACACAAAAGACCACTATTCTAACAAAAACACTCCCACATGGCCCTCCTCTTCTTCCATACAGATACTCATCATAACATTCTGGCTGGGGGTTTCCATAGGGGGAGAAGTCTAAGATGGTGTGCAAAGTAAGGTCTCATGCCCATCATGTGCCAAATGTCATGGTGGCCTGGACACCCTTCCTGAGAAACAGGATAGATAAAATGGGCCTGTAGTTAATACTGCTCTGCTTCTCAAATTCGAGGCCTCCTGCCTGCCAGGGGTTGATTCTTTATGTGTACTGGACTCATGAAAACACCCAAACACCTGTGTGCTAGTTACTGGATGGCTTGCAACAACTCATTTGACCCAGAGGATCCCTGTTCTTACTTCATCGGTGTCAGGAGCCTGACCAGAGGAAGGCAAGAGACTTCATCCAATATTACACTTCTTTTTCATCCTTTTAGATGTGCATGGACACATGGGATTTTTCTTGAGTTTCCTGGAGTGCTGAGAATGTAATTCACAGCCACACACAGGGCCAAGAGTCTGATTCAGACACAGCCTTTACAAAGCACTTTACCTAAAAGGCACAGATTGGGCCTCTTCCTTTCCGTTTGAAACTGTTTTCTGGAGGATTCCCAAAGGATAAAACAATGTAACGTATTGCTTAACCATGGTTCCCTTGCTGAGCCGCCAAATACCGGCAGGTCCCGGTCCAAGGGGCCCTGGCCTGTGTGCCTTTTGTGCCAGGGGCAGTGCCAGCGGCCACTTGGGCATGGTCACCAGGGGCACACTATGGCCGAACACTGGAGTCATCTTTTCCCGTGTTCCCGCACTGGTGGCAGCCCTCACTGCCTCCATTCTCTCCTGTTCAGGCAGGACAATTGCTTGGCTGGCCGGCTCACCAAGGCCCTCTCTGCCACAGTCACAAGCATGTCCTCCTGAGAGCAAGCAGGGGACATTAGGGCACAAGCAGACATCAGCCACCCTTCCGGGCCTCCCCTGCTAGGGGGCACCTGGAGCAAAATGGCTGTTATTTAATACATACTTGTTGAATGAATGGCTAGCAAATAATAAAAAATTACTTTTGCAACAATCATGTCTCCCTACTTGGAATGGTTCCTTGGCATTCCATACTTATCCTTCAGGTTTCATCTTGAATGTCACCTTATCTGGAAAACCTTCCTGGAATTACAATTCTGTATATAATTTGCACAGAGACTAAGTAAGTGCTGTTTCTAGATCTACCATAGAAGGTTGTCTTCTGTTCTTTGCTTTATTATACAGCCACAACACTTTGTAATTAGCTCTACAAAAATTTTAACATCATTTCAACTATGTAAGGTCTCATGCAATTCTGTCTCTTTAGTAGATACTTTTAAACTCAGATTAACATTTTATTTATATTGTTAATGTCAACATACTAACGCTATTTATTAATTTCCCACAGGTTTAGGAAATACTTTTCAAATTGTGGATTTAAAAGTTCTGTGTCAAAATGATTTATTTATGGTCAGCTTTATGTGTTTTTGAAGGCAGTTTCTCAAAATCTGTGCTGGTTTTCTATTTTTTTTTCCCAGAACATCAGTAGCTGAATTCTCTAATAGGATTGAAACATTGAGTTCTCCTGAAATCCCTGTTTGGCCACTTCAACATACACTTACACTTCATTTGTAAAGCAGAAGCAAAGAGAGTTTAAATAAAATACAAGAACATATTCCATCCACCAACAAAAATACCCACAAGGGCAAGTTGAGAATTCATTAAAAAATACTTAATTTTATAGTTCTTATTCTAAAATTTGTATTAATATTCTATATAAAAATGTCTAAAGGATGGTAAATAAAATTTTATTCTCCTAACACATCATATATTTTACCTTGACAGTATTATGTCTACAATAGCTCTGTTTGAAATACTGCTTATCCAACGTCATGAACTTCTCTGACAATGAGTTTGTCAGTCTTACTTATCTCTGTAGTTCAGATATTCTCTAAACTGTGGCATTACATAATCTGCGTAGTTTCATGTCTGTGATAAAACATTTAAAAAGTATTTGGGAGCAGAAATACATGTTCCAAACATTCCACTTGGTAGATCAGTTTTTTGAATTCAGAAAGATGCAATTTTTTTCCTTTTAAAAATTAAATTATCTAAGGAAATCCTAACATTTCTCTCCACTCTCCTTCACCTTATTCTCTCTCACTCACCTGAGACAGAAGGCCAAATATGATTATCACTTTTCAGAGATAACTAAATACTGCTGAATTAGTAAATAGCAACCAATAGATTTGGGCCACAAAGTCAGTGCCAGTCATTAGGGGCACCCAATAATATGGTTTTAGTCAAGGCCACTACAGCAAACCCAAAGATAGTTAGGTCTTAGTAAATGAGTTTTAGCAAAACAAAATCAAGGGGTTTCAGAGAAAGAGGCATTAAAAATAAAGGGAAAATACAGTTATAGACAATGTGTTTAAAAAAAGTATTAATAACAAAAATTATTTTTAGGTAAGTCCCTTTTTAAAAATTTTTATTTATTAATTTTTTAGTCATACATGACAGTAGAATATATTTTGATATATAACACATACATGGAATGTACATACATCAATCATATTGTCTATTCTATTCTGCTGCCCTTTCTATCCTCCCTGATTCTCCCCTCCTCTCCCAATCTAATGTGACACACTTTTTTCCCTTAATCTCATTACAACATCATATACGTATTTTGTATAACAATGAGGTTCTCCTTCCATATTCTGTGCAACTCCCCTTCTCCCTCTTTTTCCCTCCCACCTCTCTTCCCTATTTAGTGGTAGTCTTCTTCTCATGCTCTTCCTCCCTATCCCATTTTGAGTCACCACCTTATATCAGAGAAGACATTCGGCATTTGTTTTTTAGGGATTGGCTAACTTCACTTAGCATAATCTGCTCTAATGCCATCCATTTGCCTGCAAATGCCATGATTTTATTATTTTTTATTGATGAGTAATATTCCATTGTGTATAAATGCCACGTTTTTTAATCCATTCATCTATTGAAGGACATCTAGGTTGGTTCCACATTCTAGCTATTGTGAATTGTGCTGCTATAAACATTGATGTGGCTGTCCCTGTAGTATGCTCTTCTTAAGTCTTCTGGGTATAGTCTGAGAAGGGGAACAGCTGGGTCAAATGGTAGTTCCATTCCCAGTTTTCCAAGGATTCTCCATACTGCTTTCCAAATTGGCTGCACCAATTTGTAGTCCCACCAGCAATGTATGAGTGTACCTTTTTCCCTGCATCCTCCCCAGCACTTATTGTTGTTTGATTTCATAATGGCTGCCATTCTTATTGGAGTGATATGGTATCTTAGAGTAGTTTTAATTTGCACTTCTCTGATTGCTAGAGATGGTGAGCATTTTTCATGTGTTTGTTGATTGATTGTATATCTTCTTCTGAGAAGTTTCTGTTCAAGTCACAAAAGTCAACTCAAAATGGATCAAGGAGCTAGGAATCAGACCAGAGACTCAATGTCTAATAGAAGATAAAATTTGTACTAATCTTCATCACATGGAGGCAGGCCCCAAATTTCTTAATAAGACACCTATAGCACAAGAGTTAAAACCAAGAATCAACAAATGGGATGAATTCAAACTAAAAAGTTTTTTCTCAGCAAGAGAAATAATTTTCGAGGTGAATAGGGAGCCGACATTCTGGGAGCAAATTTTTACCCTTCAAACATCAGATAGAGCTCTAATCTCTAGAGTATACAAAGAACTCAAAAAGTTAAACAACAAAAAGTAAATAACCCAATCAAAAAATGGACCAAGGACTTGAACAGAAACTTCTCAGAAGAGGATAGGTAAGTCACTTTTTAAAGGCAATTTGCTCAAAATAACCTAGCACTATGTAAAAAAGTTCAAAGAGTTAACTGTTTGGTGAGAAAATAGACTCTGATACTTAGGTAAAGGATAACTTAAGACAATTTACAGGAAAAAAACCTAAATTCTAATTTCCAAAAAACAATCAAATCAGTTTTTATTTGACTTAATCATATTACTTTATGACTAGATCTAGATGGCAGGAAACAAAAATGATTAAAATATTTTTCTTATGAGCATGTACTTCATATTGCTTTGACTATTCTTTTTTTATTGGTTGTTCACAACATTATTAAGGTATCAAAATAAAATTATCCTGAATGGAATTAAATAGTCAGGGACACAGTTTTCAAGACTATTGAAATAGATGGACCATAACTGTTCTAAAATAAAGTGGAGTACAGCTTTGAAGCACTAAGGTGATACAAGAGGAAAAAGGGACTGAAGAATGTTCAGGGCACATTAGCTAATGTGATTAGGTCATTTCATCTGTTTGCCACTTGGTGTTTATGGGTGTGACTCTCATATGCCAAATTCACAGTCAAACATTTTCTTACAAAATACTCTTGTCTGGTCCTTTTCTGACAAGTGACTGCAGTGTGATCATGGACATGGGATGGTGATGGTGGCCGGCCGGCCCCTGGCCACCCAGAGACAGACACAATGGTTATGGCCACTGCTACAGCCGTCATCCTTGTAATCTCCACCACCATGATCTCCACCTCAATGTCTTGCAGCTCCGAGATCTAGGCCAGCATCTCTGTGGCGACACAGAAGGGGTCACACAAGGCCATGATTCCAGGGCTGCTGGTGGGCCAAGAGGAAGGCAGGCAGTGGGAGGACAATGATATCCCATGGAAGGTAGAGAGAGAAGGCACTGCAGTGGGGTGCCAGACCTCCCAGGGCAGGAGACCCCCTCCTTAGGCCACTGTTCCTCCTGTCCCTGTCTGCCTCCCACTGGACCTCCTCCTATTTCTCATTATTGATTGCCTTTGTATTCAGATTATTTCCCATTATTTGTTGTTTTTGTATTCAGATGTTATGTCAGTTTTATATTTCTTTATTTCTTTCTGAGTAAGGATTGGTCCAAATTAAAATAGAAAACTCTGTTTATGCATACTCTTCTACTGTCTATCATCTCTCTTGGTTTGGGCTATGTAATAAAATTTGAATGGTCAATAGTTGGTGTGAAAATTTTTATTATTTTTCCTTGCTTACATTTTGGACTGTTATCCTCAAATCTACCTGGTTTTCTATAATTCACAGGATCTGAAGGATCATCTCCAAAGAATGAAGCTTCAGTTTTCAGTCTAGACCCGGAAGAGAGCATGGAGTTAAGAAGAAAATCAAGAAATCTAATGGAGATAAACACACACACACACACACACACACACACACACACTCTAATGGAGATAAACACACACACACACACACACACACACACACTTTTCACATTCTTTTAAATATGAAGCTTGGGTTTGTAGCTCAGTTGGTAGAACTCTTGCTTACCATATTTTTAAAAAATAAAAAAGATATTGTATCCCTCTACTATAAAAAGTTTTAAATAAAATAAGTAAATATGTAGCACACCTGTTGCTGAGAACAATTTTTGAAATTTTGTACTTTCCAACTGTGCATATTGTACACTTTTTAGAAATATGCTTAGTAATGCTATGTGTGATGCTTCTGGAGGTTGAGATCTTTGCTTGCAGTAGATTCTCTGTAAAAGAATGGGCAATTATGTGCCTATTTCAAAAGTCTTCTCCTGTATACCCCGCAAAAAAGTTATATAGCTTTTATCTGCTACCTTAATTTTAGTTGTATTCTTTGATGTTAACACATTTTGTATGATTGTATTTTATAGCTGTATTGAATCATATAGTATTAAATATTAGATATGATTTAATAATGTTAATAAGTTTAAACTCAGTTACTTTTTTCTCAAAAAATTACAGATTCTGATGTTCAGTTTAATTTCATTCCCTATTCAGATGCAGAAAGTGGGGCTCACTTGTAGAATGTGTTGTACCTTTTAACACCTCATATATACATCCCATATAACACAAAAGGCAAAAGTAAAATAGCAATCCTAAAAAAAACAATATGGCAGGAAAAAATAGTGGAAAATAGAGAAATTGTACAGAAATAAAACATTAACAAAAAACAGACATAAATAAAATGTGCCAAGAGAATGTGAATTTTCATGGTGGAAAAGATCACTAAATAACCCACTCAAAGGTTGAAAATAGAATAAAGCCAAAGATAAATTTTCATTAACATTCCCTATTTGGGACTTAAATCTACTTTCTAAATATAGTAATATTTATACTTGGGTATATCCAAAGTAAAATTTTCACAGATCAAAAGTATGACTTGTAATTGACTACAGCTTCGTGTTTAGAGATACACATCATATTTTCAATATTCTCAGGAAAGAGTATCAAAAATACACTTTTATTCCAATTAAATTTTAATGAGCATACATAAGAATGACACTTCCCCCAAAGACAAAGGAAGAATAGATTGGAGTTGTGACCAACCTCATAATTTTATATTCTCTTGAAATAAGATCAGTTGCAGTTGCCTTTATTTCTATTCAAATGAACACTATCATAATTTGTCTTCTTCATTATCACAGAGAAAAAAAGAGAAACTCAATATCATATCCTCCAACATTTCTTATATAATGCCTTCTTGAATCTTATGAATGTATTTATTGTGCTCAAAGCCAGTTACCTAATATTTTGTAAGTTGTTCAATGCAGTAAGCCTGGAGTTTTCCATAAGTATATTCCTTTTGACAGTTAAGTAACTTTGAGATTATTAATCACTCTGTTTGCATAAAAACAAATGAGCTTTAACTCATTTGTATATACTTATTACAAATATTTTCAAAATTACAGAGCAATTACATGAATTATTAAAACAGACATTACTAATTTAGTTTAATATGACACAACTATGTCATTATTCATATATCACAAAATAGACATTAGTGTTTGTAGTTATAATTAACTCCTAGTTGTAAAAATGCATGTAGTTCTAAATATATTTGATTATCTGAATTAATTCTATTATAATAATGATTTATCCTGCTATACTCAAGTTACTTACTATTATCATTCCTGGAAATAATAATGTTCAAAATTCTTTGGCAAGTAAATATTTAGAATACTCAACTTGGTAAAATCAAATAAGCCATGAGAAGAGATATGTTGGGTTAATTCCATTCATTTCAAGTATTTCTCTCAAAGGGATATATAATAAAAAGCATTTGAGATTAAAAACTTTAGGAAAAGATTAATTACTTTGCCTCTGCTGGGGCTTTTAGAAGAAATAATGTAATATATACTTTAAAAAGTCTCCACCTGTGGAGTTGCTGTTGTTGTTAACATATCTTTTTAAAATATTTTCAATTGTAGATGGACACAATCATATTTATTTTATGTGGTGCTGAGTATTAAACCCAGTACGTCACATGTGCAAGGCACTCTACCAAATAACTACAGTCCTAGCCCTTATTAATATATTTGTTAATATTGTTTCAAAAGTAATAGTTTTGACACTTTCTAAGTCTAATAACTCAAAATTGTCTGTATGCCTCAGCACCTCTGTAATTTTTTTCCGTACTTTTTAGGGGGTCTTTTTTTATGTCTACCACATTTCAATATTGCATTACTATCAATTAAAATTGTGGTATCTGAAATTTGAGTGGGGCTTCATAGTCTACCAAGCATATCAAATGTTTAGAATGATCATTCCATGAATCCTCAGAAAGTATATTATTCCTCATTCATTGCTAAGAAAATACATCAGAATGAGAAGACTTAAGAGGACACAGCAGAAGATTCAAGACTTCAATAACAGACCTGCTAATATTAATTTTAGTAAAACTTCTTTTACTATCCAAGGTAAATGATTTACCTAGCCTTTTACAAGACTTGTTCATTTCTTGTCTCATACATAATACAAGGCAAACTGAACACTTTGGACTTGGAAGTTTTAGATCTCCTTTTTCTTCTTCCAATACACTGGAGTAAACAAAACTTAATTTTACCCAAAACACTTCATACTTAAACATGATCTCTCTCCTATTTTTCCATACATTAGAAAAGTTATTTTCTCTTAAAAGGTAACAAAACAGTTTTATTTTGCCATACATTAGAAAAGTTATTTTCTCTTAAAAGGTATCAAAACATTTTTTTTTTCCTTTCCCAGGTCTGGTTTGAGTTTCTTCCTGTAATTATAAACCTACCATGACTAATTTTTCCTGGTATCTGGACCACTATGTGTGATTCTAAAACCTTTGATGTTATTTATTTAACAATAATAACTAGTTTTGTTTTGCTTTAGATTTAATATTATACTAAGTATTAGTCAAACTATAAAACAAGAGAGAAATTTGTTGGAAAAAAATCAATTGCTCTAATCTCATTTAATCAAAGAGCTTCACAAAAGTAATAGTTACCCATCAAGTAGTAAATGTAGTTATATATGAATCACTACATTTTATAGTTCCGATAAGTAAGTATTGCTAAAGTAAATTTTTAGCTTGAAGAAGTAACTAATACTTGGTTATTCTGCAACAAATTGTATGTAAGTCTCCAAACACATAATTAAACTTTCAAAATGATGTTATTGAGTTTATTTTAAATTTAGGAAAGATTAGTGACTTACATGAGGAGATACATCTCAGTGGCATTAAATAGAAAAATATTCAAAAGAAAGTTCTTCTGAGTCAAAGCATCTGTAAAATAATCTTTCTTCTGTTTTTAGAAGTTATATGTGATTATTTTCAATTGTTTCAAATCTAATTCATAATTATTTATTTACACTAATCAGAACCAAATTTTTTATTTCATTTAACCCTACAAAGTATTTAATGTAGCATTTCAAAATGTTCATCATTAGTCGAACCAAAAAAAAAAAAAAAACCACTACATAAATATTTGCAGTCAAATAGTTTTGGGGAAGGCTGTGGTAATATATGTGGATTTACATTTATCAAGAGAAATATGAATTTTAAGATTGAGAAAAAATTCCTTCAGCTTATTTCTTTTCAATACATTGACACAGTTTTTCTTGAATTTCAATACCTTCTAGATATAAAATGATGTTGTATTAACATAGCAAATTTAATTCCACATATTAAAAGAGCTTTGCCCTTAGATGATAATGCTCAATATAAACAACTAAAAATATTAAAATATAAGTTTAAAGCATGCATTTGTGCTATAACTAGTGGGATCAAACAAGTATTATCAGTCATAAAATATGGTTATCAGTTCTCAATAATGTTCTCCTTTAAAACTATTATTCTCCACAAGTGTTTAAAATAATGTTAGCTTTATCAATCATCTTTCACAAATTTTAAGCAAATTTTAGTAGATTGGTAATGATAAATAGTATGAATTTTCAGATATAATGAATTACCTCTGGAATTATCATGCACACTAAATTAATGCAGCATTGGTGGGCACTTATTGTTAGGAGTTAGAGTTATCATTTACCTCTTTTCCTTTATGACTTAAGGAAATGTAATGCCAATTCCATCTGTCAAATGAGAAATGGAATGCTTTTTCACCACTAGCGAAAACTGAAATCATTGTACTGGAAATTTGCAATTAAGGTAAAGTGTGGAAAGAAATAGCCTATTGAAACCCAGTTGCAAAAGAAGGAAAGTAGAGAGTTCATAGAACTTTTCTGTGCATTTGTGAAACATTTAGTTCAGCTAGTTCTATAAGAATAAAGCTCATGACAACTTGTCCATGTTGTTCCAGCACTCTCTCTTGAGCTGATTGTAAATGAGGCAGCCCTTGTTGCTCATTGTGCTGGAAGCCATCCAATTCCATCCAGAAAGCTCATTTTAGTGTAAAGCTGCCCCCCCTCATGTCAGTGCACAGAGAAACTGTGTCACTAGTGACCTTATGAAGCAACTGAATCTACCAAACTTTTATAGACTTTGCCTATCACTGGTTATTCTGTTTTATTGAACCAATAAATACTCTTAAATTGTATGTAATTTTTTCTTTAAGAGAAGCCAATCTGTTATACACATAAAATTGAGGACAAAACAACTGCAGGATTGAAGGAATTTTAAAAATCTGAGTCATAGATGTTATCGAATCGCTGCCTGATTCCATACAGAAACCCACATATCAACCTTGGGAGCACACTCCATACCTACTGTATGGTAGGAAGGAAACAAGGAAGGCAAATTTGGGAAATTGTGCTTTCACAGCTTATTGCCTTTCCTAAGATCCCTGGTAGTGAATTATAAGCTAATACACTATCTTTTCAATTAAGGCAAATCAAGTTTGAATTTCTGTTTGCCTGAAACTCCAAATATATTAAATAAAAATAAATAAATATGGCTGGAAATACAAACCATGTCTCAATAATGATCCTAAATGTTAATGGCTTAAATTCACCAATTAAAAGACATAGGCTAGCAGACTGGATTAAAAAACAAAGATCCGACAATATTCTCCCTACAGGAGACTCATCTCATAAGAAAAGACATACACAGACTGAAGGTGAAAGGATAGAGAAAATCATAATATGCACATCGACTGTGGAAGCAAGCAGGGGTTTCCATCCTTGTATCAAATAAAGTAGACTTCAAACAAAAGTTAATCAAAAGGAATAAAGATGGACATTACATACTGCTCAAGGGAACCATATACCAATAAGACATAGCAATCATAAATGTATATTATATGTCCCAAACAATGGTGCAGCTTTGTTAATCAAACAAATTCTTCTCAAGTTCAAGAGTCAAACTGACCACAGCACAATAATCTTGGGTGATTTTAACAGACCTCTCTCACCACTGGACACATCTTCAAAACAAAAGTTGAATTAAAAAAACTACAGAACTCAATAATAAAATCAATAACTTAGACTTAACTGACATATATAGAATATTTCAACCTGCATCACGCGGATACACTTTTTTTCTCAGCTGCACATAGATCCTTCTCTAAAATAGACCATATAATATCATACAAAGCAACTCTTAGCAAATACAAAAAAATGTAGAGATACTACGATGCATTTTATCAGATCATAATGGAGTGAAATTGGAAATGAACTACAAAATAAAAAATAAAATTTTCACCATCCCTTGGAGACTAAACAATATGCTACTGAAAGAACAATGGGTTACAGAAGACATCAAGAAGGAGATTAAAAAATTCTTAGGGGTAAATGAGAACATAGACAAAACATATCGAAATCTCTTGGACACTATGAAAGCAATACTAAGAGGAAAATTAATTGCATGAAGTTAATTCCTTAAAAATAAAGTCAACAAATAAATGACCTCACACTATATCTAAATCCCTAGGAAAAGAAGAACAAATCAGCAGCAAAAGCAGTAGAAGGCAAGAAATAATTAAAATTAGAGCTGAAATCAAAACAAAAGAAGCAACTGAAAAATTAACAAAAAGTTAGTTTTTTAAAAAATAAATAAAATTGAAAGTCCCTTAGCTATGCTAATAAAGAGAAGAAGAGAGAAAACTCAAATTACTAGCACACATGATGAAAAAGCTAATATCACAACAGACACTACAGAAATACAGAGGATAATTAGAAAATATTTTAAAAACTTATACTCCAATAAAATAGAAGACACTGAAGGCATGGACAAATTTCTTCAGTCATACAATCTGCCCATATTGAATCAGGAAGACATACACAACTTAAACAGACCAATATCAAGTGATAAAATAGAACACACCATCAGAAGCTTACCAGTCAAGAAAAGCCTAGGATCGCATGTATACTCAGCCAAGTTCTACAAGACCTTTAAAGAAGAACTCCTAAATACTATTTCAGGAAATAGAAAAAGAGGCCGCAACTTCCAAACTCACTCTATGAAGCCAATATGACCCTGATATCAAAACCAGGCAAAGACACATTAAAGAAAGAAAACCTCAGACCAATATCTCTAATGAACATAGATGCAAAAATTCTCAATAAAATTCTGGCAAATCAAATACAAAAAACATATCAAAAAGATTGTGCACCATGATCAAATGGGATGCAGCCCATGGATGAAAGGTTGATTCAACATACAATAATCAATAAATGTAATTCATCACATCAATAGACTCAAAGAAAAGAATCATATGATCACCTCAATAGATGCAGAAAAAGCATCTGACAAAATACAGCACTTTACATGTTCAAAACACTAGGAAAACTAGGAATAACAGGAACATATCTCGACATCGTAAAAGATATCTATGCTAAGCCTCAGGCCAACATCATTTTAAATAGAGAAAAACTAAAGACATTTTCTCTAAAAACTGGAATAAGACAGGGATGCCTTCTTTCACTACTTCTATTCAACATAGTTCTTGAAACACTGGCCAGAGCAATTACACAGATGAAAGAATTAAAAGGATACACACAGGAAAAGAACAACTCAAACGGGCACTATTTGTTCATGATATAATTCTATACATAGAATACCCAAAAAGCTCCACCAGAAAACTTCTAGAAATACTAAATGAATTCAGCTAAGTAGCAGGATACAAAATCAACACTCATAAATCAAAGGCATTTCTGTATAACAGTGAAAAATCCTCTTGAGAAAGAAATGAGGAAACTACCCCATTTACAATAACTTCAAAAAATAAGATACTTGGGAATCAACAACAAAAGAGATGAAATATCTATGCAATGCAAACTATGAGTCCCTAAAGAAAGAAATAAAAGAAGACCTTAGAAGATGGAAAGACCTACCTTGCTCTTGGATGAGAAGAATTAATATTATCAAATGACTATACTACCGAAAGCACTATACAGATTCAATGCAATTCCAATCAAAATGCCAATGGGATTCCTCATAGAAACAGAAAAAGTAATCGTGAAATTAATCTGAAAAAATAAGGGACCCAAAGAAGCTAAGGCAATCCTTAGCAAGAAAAGTGAAACATCAATATACCAGATATTAAACTATATTACAGAGCAATAGTAACAAAAACAGCATGGTATCGGCACCAAAACAGACTGGTAGACCAATGATACAGAATAGAGGACACAAAGACTAACCCCCCAAATTACAATTATCTTATATTAGACAAAGGTGCTAAAAGCATGCACTGGAGAAAAGACAGCAACAAATGGTGCTAGGAAAACTGAAAATCCATATGCAACAAAATGAAATTAAATCCCTCTCACCTTGCATAAAAGTTAACTCAAAGTGGATGAAGGACCTAGAAATTAAACCAGAGACTCTGTGTCTAATAGAAGAAAAAGAAGGCCTAATCTTCATAATGTGGTATTAAGCCCCAACTTCCTTAATAAGATTCCTATAGCGCAAGAATTAAAATCAAGAATCAATAAATTGGGTGGAATCAAACTAAAAAGTTTCTTCTCAGCAAAAGAAAGAATCTGTGAGGTGAACAGAGAACCTACATACTGAGAACAAATTTTTACCCCCTCACACATCAGATAGAGCACTAATCTCTGGTGTATATAAAGAACTCAAAAAGCATTAAAAAAACCCAATCAACAAATGGTCCAAGGACCTGAAAAGACACTTCTAGAAGAGGATATAGAGTCAATCAACAAATATTTGAAAAATTCTCATCATCTCTAGCAATTAGAGAAATGCAAATCAAAACTACTCTTAAGATATCATCTCACTCCAGTCCGAATGGTAGCTATTATGAAGATAAACAACAACAGTGTTGGTGAGGATGTAGGGGAAAAGGGCACACTCATACATTACTGGTGGGACTACAAATTGGTGCAGCCAATATGGAAAGCAGTATGGAGATTCCTTGGAAATCTGGGAATGGAACAAGCATTTGACCCAGCTATCCCTCTTCTCTGTCTATACTCAAATGACTTAAAAACAGCATCTTACAGGGACACAGCCACAACAATGTTTATAACAGCACAATTCACAATAGCTGAACTATGAAGCCAATCTAGATGCTCTTCAGTGGATGAGTGGATAAAAGAAATGTGTCATGTATACACAATGGAATTTTACTCATCAATGAAAGAGAATAAAATCATGGCATTTGCAGGTAAATGGATGGCGTTGGAGAACATAATGCTAAGTGAAGTTAGCAAATCCCAAAACAATAAATGCTGAATGTTCTCTCTGATATAAGGAGGCTAACTGATAGAGGGGTAGGGATGGGAAACATGGGAGGAATAGATGAAATCAAGATAGGGCAGAGGGGTGGGAGGAAAAAGAAGGGTAAGGGGACTAGCAAGGATGTTGGAATGTGATAAACATCATTATCCAAAGTAAATATATGAAGACACGAATTGGTGTCAACATAATTTATATACAACCAGAGATATGAAAATATGTGCTGTATATGTGTCATAAGAATTGTAATTCATTCTGCTGTCATTTATTTTTTAAATCAATTTAAAAAACACTGGCAAAAAAGAAACAGAAAATGCAAAAAATAAAAATGAAAGAAAGAAAAAAAAGAAATATGTGAGAGAGTATATGCTAAAAACCAAAACCAAAACTAACAATAAAACCCCAGAATGCTTCCAGTAATCATACTGTAGAAGTATTGCAATTTTATTCTTTGACTGATATGTATTATGGGACAAAAGAAATGAGCATTTATGAGACATGAAAATTAAATTATTCCCTCTATGCTTCCAAACCAGAGTTATCAATATGGAAGAAACAGTATTCAAAAAATAAAGATGATAAATAGAAGCTCTACTCTCAATTAAGTATCAATATACACATGGAAGTATAAAGTTCATAAGCATGTATGTATATACAAACATAAAATATATACACACATATAAAGACATGATAAATATGTAAAATATATACATATATACACACAAAGATATAATAAGTAAATACTTATATATACACATATTAAAGTATATCCTCAAATCCTCCCATCCCCCTCCAGTCTCTCCCAGGTCCAGTGGAACTCAGGGGTCCCTGAGTGCTGAAAGAAGGATGCAGTAGTCACTGTGACCCAGCATGCCTGGTGCAGTCAGCCAATGACTGCAACTCCTAGCACCCTGGTGAGTGGTGCTGGTAGGTGAGTGAGAGGCCATAGGTCAGAATGGCCACTCCCCCCTGTAGACCCATGCTCCACTTCCAGTGGCTGAGAAAGTGAGTGTTGCATTTGTTAAAAATAATGTGTCTCTGGGCATTGATCCCTAGATCCTCCCTCATACCATGGCAGGTGAACTGGTGCTTGTCTTGTATCTTCCTCTGATGTGGCTGGGACAGGAAGCTCCTTGCTTGCCTGCACAGGGTGAGTCAGAGTGCTGTCCGTCCACCCGTCTGTGACATGGGCAGATTTCTGGAGAGTGACCAGGATGCAATATTTCTCTTTGTGTATTTATATAATCTAATATAGAAGAGTATTTTAAAGCCACAATTAAATATCAAACTTTTTCACTAAAATATATTTCTTCTTATACCCATCAAATTTTGTCTCTTGTTATTATTATCCCATAGATTTCTTGTGTGCTAGATAAGCATTATGAACTTTCGTAGATTATTTTCACTTATATATCTTTTGCTAGTATATGCAAACAATTCATGCTAAGGTTTTATTTACATTGAAGTGAATTATATCTGATCAATATATTAGTTTTCTTTGGGGATGCACTTAAGTAATTTTAATTGATACAGAAAATTAAACTCACACTGCCCTTAACATAACACTTTCTCTTCTGCTATTTAGTAAAAATGGATCACAAAACTGTTAAATTTGTGCTGTTCTGCTGACAGTAAAACTTAATGAATGCCCGTATGCTATCAAGTGCAAGTTAAAAGAGTAGAGCTAAAGAAATTTTTTTTATTGTATGTGAAATGTGAGTATTTTAGAAAGCAAATTGGCTAAAAGCAATTTAATGAGGTACCTTCTAAATTGAGGTGATAAGAAGGTTTTGTAGTGCCACAGTCCGGCTGGGTAAAATAACCGGGAGGTGATAAGCAACTTGAAGGTTAAAGCAGGAACTGCTTTATTGAGGAGAAACTCAGAGGGAACTGACCACGAACTCAAGGTAGTGGGTACCCAAGGTAGCAGGCACCACTTTATTGCGGAATAGCAAAGGTATATATACCTAACTGATTACACACAGCTTGACTCAATTAGCATTATCTAGATACAGCAGTCAGCCAATAAGGACTCATCATCTTAATGGCTCAGTGGCGTTGCCTCACAAACCACTCCTCCTGGCAAACTGCCAGATGCCATCTTGAATTGATTTACGGTCCCCAACATTGTAGAAGTTGTGAGAAAGCAATTTAGATGTTCCTGATGATGTCTAAGAGGCCTGGGTGCCTAGAATCAATCTAAATCTGAAACTACTTCAAGGATATTGAATAGGAACACTGTGTCCTGTAACATTTTTGTATTTATCTTTGCTTGTTGATCTGCAATCACTCTTAAGACATTAACTATTTATTGTACTGTTCCATTTAAAGAGTCAGAGAATGAAGACATAAATCTCCAAAGACCAAAGTGATGTTCCTGAACAGGAAGTTTCTCTATGACTACTTTTTAATTTTTCATTATATTTCAACTATAATTGGAAAAACTCTCATATTACTTTCAGGTCTATATTCATGTAAGTTTTGACTTATCTCTTGAATGTCCCAACTTCAAGAGATAAGTCAAAACTAATAAAAATAATTTGTTATTTACCAAAGACATATTTAGCCTAAACTTCTACGATAAATATGTCTTTGGTAAATAATAAATTAAAACACCTCATTATGTATAAAGTCATAAATAACTTTCTGCATCATTTATTATTTACTACCAGCAAGACATCTGTTAAGAGTTTACACACATTATCTAATTTAACCCCTATGGTTCCTAATAGGCTCCATTTAAAGATGCTCAAAGATCCCTGACTTTTCCAAGTTTTGAAATATTAATGGAGAAAATGGGCATTTTAACCCAGTTCTTCTCAGGCTGAAAATCAAATATATTATTGTTTAAAATATTAAATACAAAATCATAACTGTGAAAAATTTAATGAGACAATTTTTAATTTTACATTGAATTTGGTTTATGTAGAAAAGGCTAACGTAAGAAAAGGTAATGAGAGATTTGACTGCAAAATTATTTTAAATGACTTCACAAAAAAAGAATCCATAAATTGCAGATAAAATTAGTATTATATCTATCAAATAGTAAAAATTTACATGAAAAAGTGATATTATCAATTGAAAAAAATAATGCTTGTACAATTAGGAAGAGACAGGGTACATACCTTACTAAATAAGAAATACAGAGGCAGCATTAACATATAAGAAATGCTGAAATACATACTAACTAATATGTAAAACTTTTTAAGGTGAAAAATCATTTTAGAATTTGGAGATGGGCAATATTTTTTTAAAAAATCTAAAAATATTTGTAAAATAAAAATATTGCTTTGAAAGAAAGAAAAGAGAATTCAAGGTTTTAAATATGTTGAAAGGAAGAGAGAAAAAAAGGAAAAGGAAGAGTAATCAATATGAAAATCACTCAAATCAGTCAATGTAATGAAAAACCAAAAAAAAAAAAAAAAACCCAAATAAAAAACACCAATGCGCAACAGAATGATCAAATTTACTGGATTTAAAGTCCACTACTTATGGTGAAAAAAGATAAATTTATTACCACCATATATTACAAAGGTAATATATTACCTTAGACTAGAAAAATGAAGAATAGTGTTACTTTATTAGATAAGTAACAACTTATGCAAATGCCTGGAATTTTATTGAGTTTGAAGCTGAGAATTAAACCAAGTGTCACAAAGATTTATAGATTATCTCTTAGTGATAACATTTTTAAAAAATTTTTTGTCTACTAAGAGTTGTTTCAGAGTAATGTCTTTATTGTTTCCACAATTAAATAGCTGAAAACAACTGTGTTGTAAAAGATGGAGGACAATGGGAAAAGTTTAAGCTGCATTTGGACTAATCAAAGAGTAAATTAATGTATTTTCTGATTTTAAAAATACTAAAAAATATGAACACCTTTTAGCTCATGAATATTCTTCCAAAATATAACAAGTATTATATATATATAAACTTTCTATATATGAAGATTACTGTGACATTGTTTATAGCATCTGAAAATTGGGTGTAGATTCTACAAGTCTATATAAAGGAATGGATTTAATTTTAGCATATCCATTATGTGAAAAAAAATTATTAACTTAAAATTATGATGCCAATTTATTTACTCTAATAATAGGTATAAAAAGGTAATAAAGTTGAAAAAAACATGTTTGATCCTGGTTTTGAAAAATGCTAATCCAGTAGTAATGATTCATAAGATTATACAGAAAATATTAGCCATAATCAAGAGGATAATTCTTTTTTATTTTACACTGAACTTTATGAACATAAAAAATTGACATCCTATTCCTAAAGTATTGTTAGATGTTTGACAATAGGTAGAAATAACACAAAATTAGAGAATGAGTACTAATGCTAAAATTTAAGCTACAACTTTATTTCCACCTATGTGAATAATGAAACACATTATTTTTAAGTGTTCCTCATTCTTTGGTCATTTGAAAATGTAAGGCTGTATATAAATATACTTTGAACATGAAATAATATTTATAAAATTACTTTTTTTCAGAATAAATTTTAGAACCCCTAAATTTTCATATGCTTCATAAAAGCACTATTGTGATTCTTACCAGGCCAATAATAATAACACTTAAAATAAAAAATTTTTCAAGGCTGAGATTTCCCTTTCAGCTCAGAAGAGAAACAGACAATTTGCACCAAATTATACATTTGGGACAAACAAAACCTTGATCTGTCAGTACAAGTAGAGAAAGTGAAGCTCAAGTGCTGCAAAAGGATTTGATAGTACAACAGTTTGTTTGTTTGTTTGTTTTGGTACCAGTGATTGAACTCAGAGGCCCTGGACTACTGAGCCACATCCCAGCTCTATTTTGCATTTTTTAGATATTTTTTAGTTGTTGATGGACCTTTATTTATTATTTATTTATATGTGGTGCTGAGAATAAAACACAGTGCCTCACACATGCTAGGCAAACACTATATTATGAGCCACAACCCCAGCCCTCATATTTTATATTCTTATTTAGAGATGGTCTCACTGATTTGCCTAGTGCCTTGCTGTTGCTGAGGCTGGCTTTGAACTCATGAGTCTCTAAGCCACTAGGATTACAGTTGTGCACCAACCTGCCTGGCTGATAGCACAATAATTTATTAAAGCAGAAGCATCTTCTGTGAATTTATTGGACAGCTTCTGCTAACACCCTTTCAAGTGCAATCATGGGTTTCTTTCATTCTGATGACTGATTCCTTTCTCTTCTTCTGTCCAGATAACTTTAAGCTCCTTATCTTTATTGAATCTAACTTAGAAAACAAATGTGTTGTATTCTAACATCAAATATGAAACACATTTTTGTAATAGAACATTGTTGTCTTTGATTTTCCATATTATATCCCTAAAATCAGAGACACTTCGAAAAGACATTACATTGTGTTTTATGAACATTCCAAATAATAAGTAGCTAAGATAAATATTTTCTGAACTCTGAATGTTAAAATCTGGTACTTCTTTATATTCTCATATTCTAAAATAGCTACTGTTACTTCTTTGTATTTTCATATTCTAAAATAGCTAATATGATGGGCATAGGTGTTCAAACTGGAGAGATTGAGTAGAGCTTGACACTAGGGGGTTGAAAATTGTTCGCCTTGGTTTCTTCTAGTTTAATTATCATTTTTAGTTGAGTTCCCCTTAATTTTATGTTGGAATACTATAATAATATCCTGACTCTCCTGTGTGTGTGTGTGTGTATTTTTCAATTTACTCTTTAAGCTCATATGTCTGATATCAGCACTTCCCTATATAAGCACCATAACTGTTCCCAGTAAAAAGCAAAAGCAGACACACTTAAAATTTTGCATCTACAATTTACCCCTTTCCCTCAAATGTTACTTTCAATACATCATCATTTTGTTGTTAACAAGTTAAATATTCTCCAATTCTCCTTATTCTATCCTCTTTGTTATTACCACAAATCAGTGTTCTGGAGTGGGAGACTCCCCTGAGAACATCTGAAAATGCCTAAAAATATCGAGATGTTGTTATACTGGAGGTGAGGGAAATATTACTGACAGCTAGTGAGTAGAAGCCTTGGTTACTGATAAACTACTACATTTTTACAGCAAAACCCCCAACAGCACAGAATTCTGCAATGCAGAACCATCATAATGCTGAGGTCCAGAAACTGCCTGAGATCAAGACATCATTAACTGGTAAGTAGATACCTGAAACAACAGGATGAATGAACGATCTCTCTCTGTTGCTCTGGCTCCCATCCAAGACAAATTTCCACACTATAGCAGAGCCAGTCTGTCCAAAATGTAAAAAGAGCCTGTATTTTATACTTAAAACTTCAATTACTTAGTACAAGGGATGGAAGGCATTATAAAATTCTTAATAAATTATTTCCTCATTAACTCTTTGGTTTCTTCTCACCTCCCTTTTTCTTTCTATTACCAAACTTCAGTGCTACTGAAGAGGTTTCTATTATTTAAACGTTCATCTTCTCTCTCTGTTATCTGATTTCTGACATTTTCATATGCTGAAGCTTCTGCATGATTGCTATGACACTCAATTGATAGGGCTTGTTCCCTTTGGACATAGGTCTCCCTCTGAGGGAAAAATAGAATATAATCAGGAAAATGCAAATAACCACTGCATCACTAGAATTTCTGAGAGAGCTTATTAGACTATTTTGGAAAATTAATTTAGTACATTTTATAATTGAGTTGGATTCTAAAAAACAAACACCCACCTCAGTTTGATATTTTTGCCATTTTAACACACAATAAGATACTTCTGAGACAAAGTTTTTCTCCTGATTTGTTTTGGCACTGGAACCTGGAGTCATCCCCCAGGACAGAGTGGCTAAGGAAGATGGACTTCCCTTCATTTTCAGATGCCCCAGTTTGTGAGCATTAAATATTATTCCATCTACTTAATAGCCAGGAAGTCACAAAATAATTGAGAAAAAATAGCAGGTTTTGAGACACCGAGGAATTTTTCCTGCTTATACTTTAAGAAAGGCAAATCAATATGAACAAAATTTCTAGTGATGTTAATTGGCTTAGGTTAGGTAGGGGATAGTCATTTGAACAAGTCACTGACATATCAAACGTTACCTTTTGGAATTTTAAGCAATTTTATGACAAAGGAAACTGATTTTGCCAATCTGAGAGATAGTGGAGACTTTTTCTCTTTGAATAAAATCATCCTACTGACTTACACAGATAGATCTCAAATTTTTGTATCATGCTGCTTGATTTTGCAAATGCCACTGTCCAATTTCCCTTAGATTTTTTTCAGTTCTCCTGTGTAATATGTTGGAGTAGTTTCTTGGCCTGATGGGCCTAATTTCCCCTTTGTGACACAGTGAAAAAAAGGACACTGGTAATAGACATCAATAAGTTCCATTCCAATTTTTAAAGAATTAGCATTTACATGTTTAGCTTTCAAAAAATAAAAATCAAACAAATGTTATTACTCATAAAAGACTTGTGACACAAAATATTTAATTTTTATAATTTTGCTATTTCCTTCACTTATCCACAATAACATACTCTTTTTTTAGAGTGGAAGAGATAAAAAGCTTTTGTGTTGATGACATATTAAAGAGAGAAAGTGAAATGAGCTTAAGTTTGATTTAAAAAAATGTGTTTTTCAGAATATGTGTAAGTTCAATTTTTATAAGCATTAAAATCAAGCATTTCTAAGTGATCAAACTTAACTCTTCTTTTAAATTTATTCCATAGGTAATAGCAGGCAATTAAAAACTACTCCCCACATCCACAGAAGCATTATTTTACACTTGAGAAACTCAAGTACCTTTGTTTCATTATCTATTAGAGGATAGAGAAATAGTAGGCCTGACGACAAAAGTATGATATGTATAATATATAATATATATGTATAATAGATGGGCGTATTTAAGTATGTAAATTGTATCTCTGCCTGTCTTAAAAATTGCTAATTAAAAAAGTGAATGCCATTCTAATTTTATTCTGTTTAAGAGGTAATTTATTCAAGAATATTCAGAAATCATCTATCTAATGGAAGGTTAGATTTTATTAGCATAATCCAAAAGTAGCATTTATTACTGGGGAAAGTAAGTGGTGTGAGGCTTTCATTTGGGCTTTAAAGTTTATGTCCACTTGCACTGTAGAATTATTGTAAGAAGTTCCTTGTCACAAAATATAGAATTAATATAATAGCTCTGAATATTGGATATAATACACAGTAACTAAAAACTTTAGATATATTTTATATTTAGATTATTCTTTCATTCTTCCTTTTATATACTAGATGTTGATGATATAAAAAATGATACAATATAATACCAATCCTGAAATAATTTGCATCATAATGGAGAAGATATCTATTTGTAAAAACTGAGACAAAGCACACTTAATGTTATGATTAAAGCTTTTGAAAAAGTATATGGAAATTAGATTAATAAGCTCTCACTTCTATTAGAATGGGAAAGTAATGATGGTGCAACAGAAATTCTTTGGGGCATGAAAAAAAGAGAATTCAATGTGGAACTTAAAGAGCTAGAAGCAATGGAGGCAATGTTGGCAAATGTTAAGCATGAATAGGGACAGAGAAGCAATAAAAATCAGAAGAGGTAGGAATTGTGTGAAGCAAAGGAATTATGTGAACAAGTATTAGTGGGGCTGAGTTTGTTCCTACAGGGAATTTGGAAGACTAATTGTGATCATGCTTGGAAGAGCTGGGGGACATATGAATAAATATTGAGTTTATTGCATAAATAATAGAATACTCTCTTACTTTTGTGGGTATGGCATGGTTAAATGTTTATTTTAGAACTAATGCTTGTGAGAGGGGAGAATGGCACACTTGAGAGAGGCTCATGACAGGAAGAGCAACTAGGGGTATGTCACTGTTCTCTAGGCTGGAGATAAGAGAAAGGAGGGTTGTAAGCACTGGCAATAATGACAAAATGAGAACTTATTTAGAAAGCAGAATAAACAAAACATAATAGTAAGGATTTGATTTTTATTTGGTTTGTTGTAGCTAAAATCACAAAATTTAGAGATTTAAAATTGCCTATAGTTATGTCTCAATTATGGTAAAAACTGCATTAAAATAATTGAATACTTGGTGTGTCACAGCAACTCATGTGGTGGGAACAGGAGCAGTGGCCAGGCAGCACAGTTTCAGAAGGTTCCTGAGAGCCACTGCCTGCAGCACCTGCGTGAGCCTTGTGCTCTCAGCCAGGAAGCTCCAGAGGAAGGTCAGCTCTGAAGAATGTGAGGCTAAGAAGCCCAAGAGGAGGTCTTCCAGGCTGTCTTCTCTGACTGCTGCTGCCAAGGCAGATGCCAAAACCAGAAAGGTTTTCTTTCATAGTCAGCAAATGGAAATAGTGATGTGAATGAATAAATGTGATATGAGGTAATAAATGCAGTTTTACAAATATTTCCAAAATAGAGCTGACGGGAAGCAGCAAGTCATCAAGTTGACTGTATAAAGTGTATGTTCACAAAAGGGAGATTTTATAAGGATCCCAAAGAAGAGTTGGATATTTCCAGATGGAGCAGAGTGAGACTGAGAGGTCTGTGAAAAAGAAAATAGGATTTCAGGAGGTGCATCATCATCTGCCTAACTAGAAATATATTAGACAGTTAAGGGAACTGAAAGACTTTAATTTGATTGAAGTGCACAATATATTTCTATAACAAAGACAAATAGGCAAAAGAGAAATTAGAGAGTACATTGCTTGGTCCTTTTATAAGCAAAGACAAGAATAACATGGGGACATTTACATTTTAGAATAATCTCATTGGCTTTATTGCTGATGATGGGATAACAGGTGTAAGACCTATGAATGAGGGGCTCAGAGTAGAGTTTACTATATTTTAGCAGAGAGATGATACAAATTTTAATGTCATTATCAGTTACCAGACGATGTTATTTAGAGTCAACAAAATATGATTACATAGAGAAGTAAATTGAGAAGTAAACTTGATATATGTTTGATTTGATATATTTTGACCTGGAATTTATATATTTAAAAAAAAAACTTTTATAATTTACACTAAGTGTTTACTGTCCCTCTATAGATGAAATATTTGAAGGATTTACTGAGTCTGAAACAATTTTAGTGTTTTAGACTCCTGATTCATTAATATAAAATGTTACATTTTAAGTAAGGGAAGTATTTTTTGTTTGAATTACTGCTGTCTAAAAAAGATATTTAAATGATTATATCAAACAAGAATTTATTATGTCTATTTTTATTATTTAATTTTCCTTTTAATGTGTTATGGAAAACAAAAGTTTAATAATGGAAAATTACATTTATTTTACATAATTTTGGAATAATTTTTAGCTAAGTTATCTAAGGCAAAAAATAAAAAATAAAGTTTTAGAAAGCCTGATATATGGTAGGAGGTGGGAGAACTAGAGGTGTACAGAATTTGTGGTTAGAGACTGATCCTTCCCATCTCTTCCAGATGCTTCCCTTACTCCTACCATTTCTCCAAATTTGATATTGATACTCTCTTCTCACATTTTTCCAAAGAGGCAATTACATTACTTTCTATGATTGCAGAAAGTTATGATTACATTATATTAGATTTCGACACTAAATTACACACTGGTGAGAAAGCCATGCTCTTCATTTGGTTTTTATTTTCATCACTAAGACAATAAAAAGGTGACTTCCATTCTGTAGTCACAAGTTACTTCAATATTCCTAGTAAAACATAACAGAAACATATATATGTTTTATTTCATTAAGATCTCCTGAAGGGAGACAATTCTTTCTTGTATACTAGAGCCTTTTTCCCCAAGTTTTGAAAAGCAAAATGTCTCCAGGTATTGTCAACTATCTCCTAGACTATGAATATGGGGGAAGAGGCAAAAACTTCCGTGATCCAGATGCAAAAGAAACGTTAAATGTTTAAAGATATTTCATCTTTTAAATTCTAATGAAATGCCCAAACAGAATTCTTTTTTTTAATTTAATTTTTAGTTGTAGTTGGACACATACCTTTATTTTAGTTATTTATTTTTATGTGGTGATTAGGATTGAACGCAGGGTGTCGAACTATCTAAGCAAACACTGTATCACTGAGCCACAAGCCCAGCCCCTCCCAAATATAATTACTGTCTAAAGAAATATGGAAAGAAAAAAATCATCACTTTATATGCCTGTAGATCTAATAGATCTACAAGTGGTTTTGTTATATCATATTTGTAGAAAAGAGAAGAATGGAAGATAAAGTTTTCCCATTTAGTTTTCTCAATCTGAATGCTCTTGTACTCTAAGCAAGACTTGTTGATTTTCCTCATAATTAAACATAATCTACATTCTGTTACAGCAACACATTCAAGGAGAGAATAAGGTACCAATCATTTACTTGCAGAAAGAAAATTAACAATTTGCTTCATGTTGCTTTGAAGTAACCATTTAGGTTTTTAAAAAGTACCCAAGGTTTTCACCCACTTTCTCCTTACATTATCGTCATTGAACATAATAGACAGCTAATAAAAATGTGACCTTATGTGGGGGAGATATTATTTTCAATCAATCACTCCTTTGGATAAATGTTTTGAGTCATTCAATGGTAACTGAGTCCTTCTGCTCCACTGGCATATATGGGAGACACAATTAGAATTACTGTAATTATCAACTACTTCCTATAAGCAAATAGAAATGATAGCTAAATAATCTTTAAGTGAATAATATTAAATATCACAATTATGAAAAAAGTAAAGAATATGAGTTATTTAATATTTTTTTTCGAATTCCAACTCACTGTTTTGCCTGGAATTACACTACATTATGTTGAAGTAATTGGTAAACTATACTATTATGAGTGTAAATTTTACAAATATTGAAATTACTGCATTCTGAATAAAATCACAAACTCTTAAAATGGGATATTTAAAGAGGGGAAAATAGTAACTAATTCAACTATCTTAAAAATTTATTATATTTTACTGGGCAGTCATAGTCATAGTATTCTTATAAATATTTTTTAAAACATTTTTTGTAGTTGTAGATGGACAGAATGCATATATTTTATGTTTTTTTTTTATGTGGTGCTCAGGATCAAACCCAGTGCCTCACACATGCTAGGCAAGCATTCTGCCAGTAGCTTCAGCCCCAACCCCAAGGCATTCTTTTTAAGTATCATTAAGTTTACACATATTTTTTTGGAAGGGATTGAGTATTTGTTCATCTATGATCAACACTTTTAGGCTAATTTTCTGTTTTAACTCAAGTTTAAAAAAAAAACCTGCTTTTATTCACATTAAAAACAAACTGATATGTACTCAATAATTAGATGATGAATTATGATGTAATTATTCCTATAAGTAGGATGTGGATGCACTGGAGCAAACACCAGCAAGAGTGAGGGCATGCTGCTAAACTGTCTCACCTACTTTTATCATGCTGTATCCACTTTAGGGATCCAATTTATGTGGTAAACAAAACTTTCAACAAATTCATTTCATCCTCACAACAATTATATAATGGGGAGATCAACTTAATCTTCATTTTACAACTTGGAAAACTGAAGAACAAAAATATCCCATAACTTATATAAAGTGGCATGCCAATAGTGGCACAGCATGGATCTGAACAGTCTTGCTTCAGTAGCAGGATTTTTCCAACCTCAATAGACACACAATTCAGTTAGCAATCTTATTAAATTCAGATTCGGACTCAGTACTTCTGGTTAGGGGAAAACAACATTCTGGTTTTTAACAATCACACCTGTGATACAGATGTTGCTAGTCTGAAGATCACCCTTTAATTAGCAAAGTTCTAATCTACACTGGACAATAGTGAGAGATATGGCAACCATCAGAAACAGTTTATCCTCAGAAAATTACTCTTATGTGCAAATTGCCAACTTCTGATTTAGAACTTATGTTACTTCTTTTTCTTTCTTTTAAAAAGGGAAGTTAAGGGCTGGGGATGTGGCTCAAGTGGTAACGTGCTCGCCTGGCATGCATGTGGCCTGGGTTCGATCCTCAGCACCACATACAAACAAAGATGTTGTGTCCGGCAATAACTAAAAAATAAATATTAAAAAATTCTCTCTCTCTTTCTCTCTATCTTTATAAAAAAAGGGAAGTTAACAAAATTTGCAAGTATTATAGTATTTACAAGTATTATAGTAGCTGATTTCAGGTTTTGATAGTCAACATATGATAAATATAAACTTGAAACTGTAATATCTACCCCCCATAAGGCCTTCCCTTCATCCAAAAACGATTTACAATTACTCTTAAATATCTTCTTTAACATAGATTCAGTCCAAACCCATTAATATTTAGGAGTACATGTTTGTACCCTCTATACAGGAAAAGAAATTCAAGGTTAACTTAGAAATCCAGCACCTTTCTAAACTTTTGCTGTTTACACAAGTGCTGACTAGTGGAAAAGGAAGCACATCCTTTGATAAATAGAACATAAATGTCAACACATTACTAAACAACTCTCGTCCATAACTTTCTGTAAAACAAAGGGATGTTCATAATAATTTCCCTTCATGCTCACTGGTGAATTGATTTTTATATCGTAGTCTAAAATATAGAATGTAAAAAGTATAAAAGTAAACCAAAAAACATATATTATTTCCCTGGGTTTAAAATGCATTGGCCCACAGGCCTTCAATACTTAAAACCTAAAATACCATCTAATCATTAGAAATTAAATCTTTATCAACCTTTTTTACTAAAAGAAAAAGAAGTATTCCTATTGACATATAATCAAACACTTTTAAAGTCATGCATTTAATTTGACAATGATATCTTCCAAAGGCCATCCTGCATGTGTATATTAGACCTAATTATGTAACTAAAGAATAACTTATTAATTAAAACAAAAGATGGGATTTAAGACAAATCTCCCTAGTACAAGTAATTCTGGTTTTCCTATATCTCATTCAACATTTTCCTGAATGTACCCAGGTACACTTAACATTTCTTCCCTGAGGGATAATTAACTGCCACATACTTTGACAAGTTTACACACACACACACACACACACACACACACACACACACACCTTACCAAAAGCCATAATTAAATAATTGCACCTGGAAGTAGCAAGCATAAGGTTTCAAAAGTCTCATGCAATATTAACCCACAAATTCTAAATATACTTATGATTGTGGAATCCCATTTTTAATTACAACATAAATTAACAAAATCTAAATAATACAATTACCATAAAGCTAAAATTCTCATTTATGCAGCCATGAGTTCAAAGAAATATAATACCACAATCTATTGCATTTTCTGGCATGAAAGCAAAAACACAATACAAATGTAGGCTTTTCTATCAAAATTACAAGAACTAACCTCTACCCAGAAGAATCCAAAGAAACACAAAATCATCTGCATTATTTTACATATGAGATGTATGGAAAAAAGTCTCTCCCCAAAGTAGTAAGAAACAACTTCTAATTTCCTAACAAACTTGTATTTTACATTTGTTTGTTTTTTTTCCTGAATCACTTACACAGCCACAAAGACACTCAGATATTAAAGAACTAGAGAAGTTAAAAGATGTCCTTTTCAATAGTCAACAGTCACCAAAGACTGTGGCAAAAGGAAATAGATATAAGTATTCCATGTTACTGTGCACAAGCAAGCCCAAAGTTTTACTGCTTCACTAGTTAAATCACTAAATGTTAAGCATTATTTCATGAACTTAAATGAAATCTGGTATATAAAGAGAAAAAATATGTGATAAGTGAAACTTACTTTCTATTTCACAGAATTATTATTATTATTTTAGATTATTTTACTTCATCTAAAATAATCCTGTGACCTTGTGGAAATAGTCCTGGGTTAAACACTCAAAGTACATTCCTTTACAAAATGTACCAGTACATTAGTGCTCTGAAAGCATTCAATATGTCTACTATTTTCTCTAGATGTATATTCATACACTGGTTTAAGCCATTTGCAGAAAATCAACAGAAATTATCAGAATATATTCTGAAAGTTAAGTGATTCTTCCACAGAGCAAATTTAACTTGACCTCCTAAATGGTACAGATTTGACAAACCATTTAGAAGGCTAAAAGAAATACTGATTTACTTCTTCTCTAAAGCAATACTGTTCAACAAAATTATAATGCAAGTTACACATGTAATTTTTAATTTTCTAATAAGTATGCTAAAATGATAAAAATACAATTTTTAAAACACTTACTAAACATGCCAAATATTATTTCAAGATGTAATAAATATCTAAATATTTTAAAGATATTTATTACAAAATTCAGTTTTCAAAATCCAGTATGCATCTCACACTTAGAGCATATCACATTTTCAACTAACCACAACAACCTGGTCCATAGTCATAATGTGGCTAGTGGCTACACTATTGAGCAGTATACTTTTTAAGTAATATTTTGAGATCTGACATACCACTCTGTTTATAATTTGTTCACATTCATGTCTTCTTTTTAAACTGAAATGGCTGTGACTACAAATATAAGCAAAACTGTTAATTCACTGGATAAATCAGGATCAGATCCCACTTATCTGGGAATCTGGTTAACACACACAATAAGTAGCAAATGGAGTTTTCCTTATTATGTATGTCTCAAGTAGACTTCAGAGATGGTGCTGATCAATATGAGCAAACACAATTTGTAGCAAAAACACAGGTTAAACACCAAAATATTTTTTATATCAAATCATAACACTGCCTTAATTCTAGCATCCCTTCCCCTCTCATTCTTGAGCACATACTTCTATGCAATTTATTTATAATATTGCTCTCTAAATTTGATAAATTTTGTCAACCATACAGTCACCATTCAAAAATAAACAGAACACTATATAAGACACAAATGAAAAAAAAAATCAACCAGCTATTTTTAATACAATTTGTCAACCAATCTTAAATTCTGAGTTCCACTGAATTTGATTCTTCTCACAATTCCAATTAATTTACTGCTAAGAATTTTCCCAAGTCATTAGGATATTTGCTTAAAATGTAAATAATTCCAACAATGTGTTTTCTAGACAATAACAACTACTGAAGCCAGATTAAAAGTTAGGTAGTCAGTGTAGTTAGGTAAATCAGGTCTAATATCGAGTGAAATCTAAAATGGAGGCCATGCTGGGAATGACTCAGGGAAAACACAGGACAACTCATGGAATGTTAATGAAGTCCGAAAAGGCCCTAGGCCAAAGTCCACCTCAAAGAAGTGTTAATGAAGTCCTTCCTGCTCAGACTACTTCTTTGGACCACCTGTGTCCCACCCCTCAGGCCTTCCAACCTACATTCCATCACCAAAACTATAAAAAGGGGAAACAACCTCACTTCCAGGGATTCCACCTCTTGGGTCCCCTTCTTCCTCTGGGAGAAGTCTTTTCTGCTGTCCTTTAATAAACTTCTAATTTCTACTCTGACCTTGCCTCGGCGTGCTTCTTTGGTGTTATTCTTCAACATTGGGGAAGCAAGAACTCGTCACTGGTCAACAGCGGTGACACTACAACCATAGCTTAGCACATAAAATTTGTCCTTTAGGCAAGTTACTGAGTAAATCAAACAGAAACAACTATACTCCTGTTTAATGCTTTTACATTTTGTAACACCATATTCAACAATTTCTAAATTTGGAAAATCAGTTCAGATTGCACACAAGCACTAACTTTAAAATTTAAAACCTTACAGGTTTCTACAAAATACTTGTGAATAAATGTATTCCACAGAAAAACAACAGAAAAATCAACACCACTCAAACAAATCTCAGCAAGAAGCACAAGATCAGTATATTCATAAATACAGAATATATGATACATGCTAAAGAGTATTTTCCCCTAATTTAATTTAATTCACCTAGGCAATTTTTGTTTAAAGCACTTGCAAAGCTTTAAGGAAGCAAACATAGCTAGCTAGCCTCTTCTGCTGCACATACATACAAGGATAATACATTCATCTCCTGATATTGTTCCACAATTTAGAAATCAAAATAACAAAATTTGTTTCTTACCTGCAGTTAGGAGAGGGTTAAGGGTTATTTCAGCTAGCTCCTTCTGAATTCTGTTAGTGAAATGGGAACAGACAAAAAGGATTTGAGACAGTCTACAGAATAACCAGAAAATCAGAATGCCCTCTACCATCATGCAGGTAACTGCAAGGCTGGTTTTGCCTTCAGTAATGCTAACATGGCTGCTTCCTCTTTGTTCTCAGAGGCATAACCCAAACTCCTTAACAGAAAATTGCAGCTTTTTTCTCACTTGCTACTGTAAAAGGTAAGTCATTTACACCTGATTTGAGAAAGTCCTCCACTACTACTCAACAAAAGGATATAAAATCTATTTTAAAACTCTTTTTACCAAAGAAATTCTCTTTTCAAGCTTTTATGCAAATGAGACAAAACGGAAGGAGGAAAAGCACTAGAATATTTTTGACAATGACTTCAATCCACTTTTACTGTGGTAAAAATTAGAAAGCTATTGCAAGAGCACATTAATAGTTTTGTCAATATTTTATCTGTTTAAAAAAAGTTTAAAATTTACAAATACCTTTACCAATGAAAAACTTCCAAGGACTCTTTTAGCAATCTTACTTAACCATTTCTTTTCTCTGATCTTAGGTACAGCACGTAAATTTAAATTTCATACTCTTGGAGGAAAGAGGGCCTTGAGGTAAGGGGAAAAAGAGCATTTCTCTGATTTTCTTGAAATTTAAAATGTTTTCAAAAGTTGTTTAATGTTCTCTCCACAAGATTACAGCACATTGAGAAGAATTTTAAATTATTTCAAAGACTGCTGCTATTCAATATAATATTCTCAAGTTCATTAGTGTTTGATTAATGGTGCAATGACTGTGAAAATGTATAGAAAAATAAGAACATGAATCAATATAAAATGCAATAATTGATCAGTTTTTATATTTCCTTTTTCTTTTAGTTGTGATCAATGAAAAACAACAAAACATCAACATTAGGTAATGCTATAGGTACACTTTATGTTTGATACAAGAGTTCTAATCAATACAACCACTATCACTGATGGAGTCCCATTGATGGATTTTTTTTGCCATCATAGAAAATAAAAGTCAGCAGGAAACAAATAATCTTTCACTTATAACCAACAAAATGTTTTTTCCTGCTGCTGATTTTCACTACTATATCAAGAACATCCACAAGTTTTAAAGATGTGCAAAGTTTTAACAGCAAAGTGACACCTGAGATTGTTAATGGCTACTTTTCTGTTTTATTTGTTCTCACAAGAACAAGGAGGGATAACTATAACTACAAAAAAAATTTATACCTATTATGCAGGATTTAAAGAATTGTTCGTAAAACTAAGCAAATTTAAAATCTGCTTTCAAAAAAAGCCAAGGCCTGACATTCAACATTTTTTAGCAAATATAAACTTTTTTGATCATTTCCTTTCATGAAAAGTGACACATTTCCTTTTATGAAGTTGCCACCACAGATGCCTGGACTGACACCCACGTGGACATGTGCTAATTTCACTCAAGAGTATAACTCACAAAAGGAAACATCCCCAATGTATCATCCAATTCAGTTTCACAAATTTTCCTTGCCAACTCCTTAAACTGTCAGGATGAGAATTCAGTCTCTAGGACTCTTGCTGAAACTACCAAAGTACAGAATAAGTTTGCTAAGAAGCATAATTTTAGTGAGGACGTTTTCATGCTCCCTAAAGGATGACAATTCATTCAAGTACAAATAAAATTGGTCATGAAGTATTTCTGGAGTATTGTTCTTGATGTAAAAATAAAAGCATCCAATTGCTTGAAAGACAACCTGACAATGTTACCTTTTAGCACTAGTGGATAACTTAGAAGTGGTTTTGCTAGAGAGTTTGGTGCTTTTCTTCTGCTGGGTGGCAGAAGGTTCTTTCTTCATGATCTTCAGGCTCTGGAGCAGCAGGGTCTTGCTGGTCCGAATCTGAACTGCCACTGCTGGTGTTGGGGCTGTCATCATCGGACATTTGCTTATCACTGGCCATTTGATGAAGTTATCACTTGGAAAACTTTTTTAAAGAGGAAAGAGAAGAGAGGAGAAATGTTAATCTAAGAAATCAATCAACAGCTTTCCTTATCTTATATCATTCCCAAATTGTATCTCTATAAAAAGGCTTCAAAAGTGTTCACATTTATTGTATGAAAATGTTACTGGGGATAGGATGAATCTTACAATGCCAGCTCTCAGGGATTGTCCAAAATCACCCACTCACATTTTTTTCCATTCCTTGGATAATCTATGAATTGTCTACTTTCTCAGAAGGCATGAAAAAGATTTGCCGGGGAACTTAAGGCAAGGAGTATTAACAACATAACTGTAAATAACCGATTTTTATGAAAAATGTTAAAAAGTCACTACACGTCTAAATATTCACAGACTGACATGGGTCAGAGCTACCAAATTCCCTTTCCCAGAGGAAAATATTCCCTGTTAACCGCTCATATGCTTATTTAAGGTGAACATTCCTCTTCTATGCACGTAAAACCTTTAAACACAACACTGGGAAATTTAAAACTCAACTAACAAGCTTCCCTAGCCTTTTCCACAGCCAGCAGTGAGGATTCATCCAGCTGCCATCATGGGAAAAGCAGAATCCAAACTGCACTTTCCGCAAAGCTCCCCACATCACCAAGGTTCCTTGCTCAATCTTTACATCACGGGGGACATTTTATCCAAAATTAACGAAAAGAAGGGTAAAAGCCCAAGGAAAAACAACACAGCCCCAAGAACTGCAACAAATGTCTGCGCCCTCATAGGTGAGGGACTGCCGCTGCCGCTGCCAGCGTCCACGCAGCTCCGGGGCCCTTTGTGGGGAAGGCCGCACAGGGACAGCTCGCCACCCCAGCCACCAAGTAATAGGAGCAGCCAAAAGGCCCCGCAGCTCGGGGACACCGGTGGCGTGGACGCCTGGTGTGAACCTGGATGCCGATGCAGCTGCCTAACTGCCCACTCCCCAGGACCCCAGCCCTGCCTTCCTACCTTGCCGCCTGAATGAAGCTGCCGCCGCCCATACTGCCCCCCACTGTGGACCCCAGCCCCGCGCCTTACCTCACAGCGGGAATGAAGCTGCCGGCCCTGCCCTGGCTGAAGCCCACGTGGACACCATCCCCGCTGCCCTAGTTCCCGGCAGAAACGAAGCTGCTGCCGCCGCTACCACAGCCGACGTCAGTTGCAGCGGGGCTAATGGTCGGCGGGAACGAGGCTGCAGCCGCGGCGGCGGGAACGAGGCTGCGGCCGCGGCGGCGGCGGCGGCGGCGGCGGCGGGAACGAGGCTGCGGCGGCGGCGGCGGGAACGCGGCGGCGGCGGCGGCGGCGGCGGGAACGAGGCGGCGGCGGCGGCAGCGGCGGGAACGAGGCGGCGGCGGCGGCGGCGGGAACGAGGCGGCAGCCCCGGCGGCGGCGGCGGCGGCGGCGGGAACCAGGCGGCGGCCGCGGGGGCGGAGGGAACAAGGCGGCGGCGGCGGGAACGAGGCTGCGGCCGCGGCGGCGGCGGCGGCGGCGGCGGCGGGAACGAGGCTGCGGCGGCGGCGGCGGGAACGCGGCGGCGGCGGCGGCGGCGGCGGGAACGAGGCGGCGGCGGCGGCAGCGGCGGGAACGAGGCGGCGGCGGCGGCGGCGGGAACGAGGCGGCAGCCCCGGCGGCGGCGGCGGCGGCGGCGGGAACCAGGCGGCGGCCGCGGGGGCGGAGGGAACAAGGCGGCGGCGGCGGGAACCAGGCGGCGGCCGAGGCAGCGGCGGGAACGAGGCGGCGGCCGCGGCCGCGGCGGCGGGAACCAGGCGGCGGCGGCGGCCGCGGCGGCGGGAACCAGGCGGCGGCCGCGGCGGCAGCGGCGGCGGCGGCGGCGGGAACCAGGCGGCGGCGGCCGCGGGAACCAGGAGGCGGCCGCGGGAACCAGGCGGCGGCCGCGGGAACCAAGCGGCGGCCGCGGGAACGCGAGGCCGCTGAAGTAGCCACCCGCCCCCCTGGCTGCCACCCGCCCCCCTGGCTGCCACCCGCCCCCCTGGCTGCCACCCGCCCCCCTGGCTGCCACCCGCCCCCCTGGCTGCCACCCGCCCCCTGGCTGCCACCCGCCCCCCTGGCTGCCACCGCCCCTACTGCCCCCCACTGTGGACCCCAGGCCCATGCCTTACCTCGCAGCGGGAATGAAGCTGCCGGCCCTGCCCTGGCTGAAGCCCACGTGGACACCATCCCGGCTGCCCTAGTTCCCGGCAGGAACGAAGCTGCTGCCGCCGCTACCACAGCCGACTGTCAGTTGCGGCGGGGCTAACGGTCGGCGGGAACGAGGCTGCGGCGGCGGGAACGAGGCTGCGGCGGCGGCGGCGGCAACGAGGCGGCGGCGGCGGCGGGAACCAGGCGGCGGCCGTGGGGGTGGCGGCGGCGGGAACCAGGCGGCGGCCGCGGCGGCGGCGGGAAACAGGCGACGGCCGCGGCGGGGGCGGGAACCAGGCGGCGGCCACGGCGGGAACGAGGCTGCTGCCGCGGCGGCGGCGGCGGGAACCAGGCGGCGGCCGCGGGAACCAAGCGGCGGCCGCGGGAACGCGAGGCCGCTGAAGTAGCCACCCGCCCCCCTGGCTGCCACCCGCCCCCCTGGCTGCCACCCGCCCCCCTGGCTGCCACCCGCCCCCCTGGCTGCCACCCGCCCCCCTGGCTGCCACCCGCCCCCCTGGCTGCCACCGCCCCTACTGCCCCCCACTGTGGACCCCAGGCCCGTGCCTTACCTCGCAGCGGGAATGAAGCTGCCGGCCCTGCCCTGGCTGAAGCCCACGTGGACACCATCCCGGCTGCCCTAGTTCCCGGCAGGAACGAAGCTGCTGCCGCCGCTACCACAGCCGACTGTCAGTTGCGGCGGGGCTAACGGTCGGCGGGAACGAGGCTGCGGCGGCGGCGGCGGCAGCGGCGGGAACCAGGCGGCGGCCGCGGGGGTGGCGGCGGCGGGAACCAGGCGGCGGCCGCGGCGGGGGCGGGAACCAGGCGGCGGCCACGGCGGGAACGAGGCTGCGGCCGCGGCGGCGGCGGCGGCGGGAACGAGGCGGCCGCCTCGGCGACGGCGGCGGGAACCAGGCGGCGGCCGCGGGGGTGGCGGCGGCGGGAACCAGGCGGCGGCCGCGGGAACCAAGCGGCGGCCGCGGGAACCAAGCGGCGGCCGCGGGAACGCGAGGCCGCTGAAGTCGCTACCCGCCCCCCTGGCTGCCACCCGCCCCCCTGGCTGCCACCCGCCCCCCTGGCTGCCACCCGCCCCCCTGGCTGCCACCCGCCCCCCTGGCTGCCACCCGCCCCCCTGGCTGCCACCCGCCCCTACTGCCCCCCACTGTGGACCCCAGCCCCGCACCTTACCTCGCAGCGGGAATGAAGCTGCCGGCCCTGCCCTGGCTGAAGCCCCCGTGGACACCATCCCGGCTGCCCTAGTTCCCGGCAGGAACGAAGCTGCTGCCGCCGCTACCACAGCCGACGTCAGTTGCGGCGGGGCTAACGGTCGGCGGGAACGAGGCTGCGGCGGCGGGAACGAGGCTGCGGCGGCTGGAACGAGGCTGCGGCGGCAGCGGCGGCTGCGGCGGCGGCTGCGGCGGCGGTGGGAACGAGGCTGCGGCCGCGGCAGTGGCGGGAACGCGAGGCCGCTGAAGTCGCCACCCGCCCCCCCCCCCGCCACCCTCCCCCCCCGCCACCCTCCCCCCCCGCCACCCTCCCCCCCCGCCACCCTCCCCCCCCCACCACCCTCCCCCCCCACCACCCTCCCCCCCCACCCTCCCCCCCCACCCCCCTCCCCCCCCACCCCCCTCCCCCCGCCACCCGCCCCCCTGGCTTCCACCCCCACGCCGACCCCCACCCTCCCTGTCTGATAATTATGTGGTTCCAGCCCCTTTTTCACCTGAACAATTGTAAATTATGAAATTTGACCTAGCATTTTTCCCCTCTAGCTTTCTCAGTAGCACAAAGTAGACAAAATTCCATTAACTGCCCACCCCCCAGGACCCCAGCCTTGCCGCCTGAAGGAAGCTGCCACTGCCCCTATTGCCCCCCACTGTGGACCCCTGCCCCACGCCTTACCTCGCAGCGGGATTGAAGCTGCTGGCCCTGCCCCGGCTGAAGCCCACGTGTACACCATTCCCGCTGCCCACTTCCCGGCAGGAATGAAGCTGCCCTCAAAGCCGACCTCAGTCGTGGCTGGGCTAATAGTCGGCGGGAATGAGGCTGCGGCGGGAATGAGGCTGGGGCGGGAACCAGGCGGCAGCGGCAACGGGAGGCCGCTGAAGTCGCCACCCGACCCCCTGGCTGCCACCCCCACGCCGACCCCCACCATCCCTGTCTGATAATTATGTGGTTCCAGCCCCTTTTTCACTGGAACAATTGTGAATTATGAAATTTGACCTAGCATTTTTCCCCTCTAGCTTTCTCAGTAGCACAAAGTAGACAAAATTCCATTTTACCACCAAAAAATGTCCTTTAAAACAATGAAGGGTAATAATTATTTCTAGAGCACTAGAAACTAAAAACATAAAGAAAATGTGTTTGGAAATTCTCTTACTGCATAAAGTATGACAATTAGTATCCTGCATAAAATATGGCAATTAGTATCCTGCATAAAATATGAGCAGTTGAGAATGACTTATACTGAGAAAAATTTTTAAAAATTGTTGAAAACTCCCTCAGAGTTACAAAAGTACTTTACAAACAATAAACCTGTTTAAAAATCTGTGTTATTATATACAACAAGCATTATGATTTGCATATGTATTTTCAGAACTCTGTATATGCATTGTTAATGTCAAAGACCAATTAAGTTGCAATTTTTCTTACATTGTTAGAAAGTGCTGTTTTTCTGTGGTTCCTCAGTATTCAAGTATCCTCAATGAATGACTAATATACATATTTTTCCTCTAAAATGTTTTATCAAAATTGCAATCACAGAAACTAACAAGTAAGACTTACAACTAGGTAATTAATTTGCCAGGTTATTCCCAGAGTTGTAATAAAATAAGTTTCCAGAATTGACTCCCATAGTCTGGTGGTACCTTTTAGCTTGCTGACCAGCTGATATATAACAAACCAGAAATTGATATGCTTCTTATATTCTGTTTGTGTGCTTCTGTTTAGCAGGAATCACAGGGGTTTACTTATTTAGTCCAATGCATTAATTCAATAAAGCCATTTCTTTTAATTTCAGGTATTCATCTCCTAGTTTTAATAACACTATATGCACTGCTCGTTACTTTATTAACAATTTAAAAGAGGTTAAAAGTTTTAATAATTTTAACTTTCCTATCTTAAAAGAATATTTGATAGCTAAATAGCATTGGAAGGATTAATAAGATTTTTCTATACCTCTTAAGATGTTTGTAGTTTTTATTGTATACTTAATAACATATGCATTTTTGATTTATGGAGAACTACCTTCTTGTCTAGTTTATCTTTCTGATGTCCCATATCTGTGTAGAAACTAGTAACTCTTAATTCCTAACAATTACAATGCAGTCACTTACTCCAGGGTATACAAGATGAAACATAGAAAAATACCCTTGTGCAGGTTAAAAAAAATCCAAGAATTTAACATGGTTCAACCTAATAGCTTTACGGAAATGAATATGAATAATTTATTAATCACTAAATTCATTCACTGATTTCATACAATATTTTTAGTACATCTGTCAAGGAGGGATCCAGAATCTGACCACATCTCACCACCTCCATTGGTCCCTGACCTGGATTGTTGTTCCATTCTTGAAATGTTCTGTCTGCCTCTGTCTCTTCTCACTCAGGCTTGTTCTTAACACCAGCATGAACAAAGTCTCATCATGTCAGTCTTCTGCCCAGAACCCTCCAATGGCATCTGAATCAGAGAAGGGGCCACAATAGAGTGTCCACCAAGGCCACTGTGGCCATACTGTCCTCTGAGACAGGCAGGTCCTAGTGGGGCTTGTGGGACTCAGATCTTCTACAGGGCCCTGTATAAGGGCTTGCTCTGGGAGAAGGTCCTGGTGTTTCTGGATGCTGTGTTTAACAGTCTAGAAAATGAAAATCACATGTCAAGGTTTTTTCTGAATCCAGTTTTTAGATATGATTAATTTGAACTATCATAACTAATGCAGCATAATAATTTATATCATGCTAGCATTAATAATAAAATACTTAGCAAACCAGCAATAGAACTTCCGTAGCTCAAGAAAGAATATCTACACAAAACAAAGCAAGCATTGTAATTAATAGGGAAAAATGAATTCTTTCCTCCTGATATTGAGAAAAAGACAAAGCTATCCAACCTCATTACTTGTATTCAACAATTCTGGCATAATGGAAGTCCTAACCAGTGCCATTAAGTAATAAATTAAGTAAATGTACACAGATTAGAAATAAAGAAAATTCTACTTAAGAATACATATATATTTACATCTGTGTGTGTGTGTGTGTGTGTGTGTGTGTGTGTATTTGACTGTTCTCACAGAAAATCTCTAGGAATTAAACACACACATAAACACACACAAACCCTATCAACATGTAAAAAGAACCATGTTAATTTGAACGCAAGAATCAAGAAAATGTAAATAAGTGGAGAGATATCTGTGTCCATGATTGGAAAACTCAACATGTGATTCTCCACAAACAGAGCAGACACTTAATAAAAATGGTGTAAGAATATCAAACATACATGAGAAGATGTTCTACAACATCAGACATAAGGGAAGACAAATTAGAAAAGTTTATTGGCTCATGGTTCTAAAGGTTCCAACCCAAGATAGAGTGACCCCATAGTGTTGGGCCTCTAGTGAGGGCAACACCTCATGGGAGCATGTGTTTACCTCATGAGGGAAGAAAGTTTAGGAACTTTAAACAAGTTTATGTCCAGAGGAAACCAAACTTTGGGAATAAAAATGATGGTGTTTGTAAAGCTTATCATTTAATATTAGAGTTTCTTTCCCTTCTCTGTTCTTCTCCTTTCTACCTACCTATATTTCTTCTATCCTATTTCAGAAATTAAATGGCTGAACCTTTAATTGTTGGCCTTGATTCATTTGGATCATGGAGTAGTCTGTTAAACAATGTATTACTGTCTTTTTCTTCCTAATATGTTCCTCTTTGTTGTTCTCAATTTATATACTCATCCACTGCTATCTTGGCAAATCCAGTGGTCTTGTTATGGTAGGCATAACAAAAATGTAAAACTTAAATCCATCTAACATTTTGGGGGTGACAGTACTGGAGATTGAACCAAGGCATGCTTTACCACAGAGCCATAGCCAGGTCCTTTTTTAAAATTTCTTATTAGGATGTTGTGAAACTGCTTCCAGTCTCTAAGTTGCTGAGGCTGCCCTGTAACTCGTGATCCTTCTAAACTTCCTACTCACTAGGATTATAGGCATGCACCAATATGCATGGCTCATCTAACTAATTTGCCATTGTGCAATTGTAAACTCTGTCCTGAAATTAAGCAGATTGTTTGTGCCAATTGTGAAGATAGTTTCAATTTCCACACTAATGGTGGACAAAATGGGGCTAATTCTAAAATAAATTTGTCCTATAACTGTCACCACACTTGGGTAATAAAGTTTATCCCAAAATAGACTCTGTGTATGGTGCACTGTAACATCAAATAAAGTATAAGCTAACATAATGGTAGGAATTCACTTGTAACCAAGCAACTAAGACTCTGCCAATCACAGCAGTGCAGCTTAGACAATCATGTGCTATGGACTAATCTGACCATACACATATAGTCAGAAATGCTGACTGCAGCCAATCAGATGATTTCTGATATGGCACTTCCTTTTCTCTGGTGGTGAGTGTAATCTGCAGAGGTGGTAGGGTTAATTGTCTTGGGTCCCAAGTACAACCTGGTTCTAGAACCTTTTTTTCTTTTTCCTTGTCTTTCTTTAGGCAAGTTTTGCTAAATTAAGTTTTCTCATTTTTCTTAAAACAATTCCCATCTAGGAACCAGCATGAGAACCTGGCTGCCTTCCTTCTGGCATTTGATGGGAGTCAAAGACTATTTTCTGACCATCTTTGAGCCATCTAGGAGTAGAGAGCTGCAATACCCAGAAACAAAGAAGAGGCTGCCTTGGGAATAACTGCTTTCCCACCACAGGTTTCAAAGTTAAACCAAAGCTTGAGAGCCCTGGGGAGGGGAGGGAGAGGGTGACAGCAAGAATACTACTTGATGAGACAGTCCAGGGGAAAACTGTGAGGATTTGACAGAGGAAATACAGGAATGAGGCCCAGGAAACCACAGGGAATGCCAATGAAGGAGTCCCCTCTGAATGCATGTCTAATCCAGATATAATCCTTGTGGACACAGGGAAGAGAGCACCCATCAAGTGATATTTTCTTGTTCTTTTACTCTAGGGTAGATATTGGACTTGAAGTGGTCAGAAGACAAGATCACTAGGCTGGTCTGCTGGAAGAGGTAGATGTACCAAATGTAAAGGGAGAAGTATATTTGCTACTTGCTGGCTAGACTCTGCAGGATTCTGGCAAGACTGGCTGTTTCTGAGATAGAAACTTCATGTTTCAATGCAGTGTCCTGTTTTGACTATAAGCCTGGGACTGGCAGTATAATTACTGCAACCAGATCTCATTCCATCCCTGTAGAGAATCAGTGGATATTTCCTTATCTGAACATAAGCAGATAAGCCATGGGGCCCCTAGATTTCACCCAAGGACTGGAGAAGGTGTGCCTATGCAGTGTGTAGAGAACAAAGTCAGTTTTGAAGACCTCCATGAGTTCAGCTTTTTCACAGTCAAAGCTGGATTACAGAAAACAGTCCTTTAACATCATTTTTTCACTTGGGTCCATGAGGACCCAGCAGTGCCTGGCTTGGGGATATATCTACTTTTACTCTGAAAAGAAGAGTGAAAGGCTCATAAAAGGCCTGACGTGGCTATACCCTCACCCTGAGGGCCACTCTGTTTCAGGTACAGGGAGGATCTTGATAGGCATGTGAGTAGAACTCATGCTATGTTTTCTGATTCAGTGGTGCCTCCTGCAGCAGGACTCCCCACCAGGGAATGAATGAGGCCCATGGAACAATGCCCACTTGTCACTATGTGGCACAACATGGAATACACTAGAGAAATGGATCCTCTCCCTGCTTTGATGATTTTCTGCTTTCCCATGTGGACAGGCTCTGAGAAGAGAAAATCTGGACTGCAAGCAGAGCAAGGCCCCAAAGGGACCAGTCCTGATCTGTTCCCCTACACAGGAAATTCCAAAATTTTGAGTAGGTCACTTCCCCTGTAGGTACAGATCATGTCTGATTGCCTTTTCCCCTGGAAGTCTATGGGACAGTCCAGGATTACTGCTCCATGACCCCAGGTCCATTTAAGTCCCAAATTCTTCCAGGGAGCATTACTAGAGGTATGTATGTATAAATATCACTAGGCTACAAGTCATAAGCAGAGTGCCCTAGTCCTGGCTTTTTCACGAATTCTCAACTCATCCTTTCTGTAATTCAAGAACCAGTGGTGTATAGGCTTATTAATATACCCTTCAGAAATCTATCTTTTCTGTTGAAGGATTTGCTTTCTTTTGCATTTGTGTCATAACTAAAGGGGCTTCTCAAGACCTGTGGTCTGGGAGCCAGTGCAGAGGGACACCTATGGTGGAATGGGGTGAACAACTCAGCCCCTGATGTCCCATACCTCAAGCTGGTGGTTTGCACTGGAAGGACATGAGCTTTCTGGCTATGGTACCACTTAAGATTACCCCATGCCACTCTACCTTCTTCCTTGATTAAAACGTGTAATATTTTTCTCAAACATTTCACTCTGAACTTACCATGTCACAGCATTGGACTGTTACTGCACAAATAGTTCTACCTAGAAGGGGAAACAAGGGTGTTGGCCCCTCCCCTATGACTCAACATGGCATAGACATATGCCACTATCTCTATTGAGAAAAAAAATTTATAGAAAGCAATAGAGGTCTCCATAGGAAGAAGCCATGAGAACATAGAGTGTGCATGAGGCAAAATAGTCATTGTCTGTATGGACTGATATTTTTTTCTGAAAGAAAACTTTTCTTTCTTAACATGTAAACTAAAAAATATGATATTTTTGACCAGATAAAACCTTTTTTTATGACAGTATGTTGGGTAATGATGGAGGTGGCCTGGGATGCCTGCCCCACTTGGCCAATGCTGGCAGGGAGTGGCCGGTTGCTCCCTGAGCAGCAAGGCCTGATTGCCATCCTAATCTCCCTGATTTACCTGTTCTTAATAGGAAGGTTGTGGACCTTGGGGCTGGCATGGTGACTACAGGCCATATCAGTCATCATTCTCTTTTGCTTTGTGTAGAAAGGAGCCCTCTGATGACAATACTGCTTACTACAAGGGTCTGGGGTTCCTCTTCATGTCAGTTTAACTCTGGAGGACCACTTCCATGCTGATGCCCCAACTTGTCCACCAGGATTCATTGAACAACTGTCATGATGTAATGTCATGATAATGTCCCATTATCCATTCACAGTCTGTTTGTGACTGATACTGGATCTGGGCAGTGGCGAGGAATCTTCCTACCCTCTGCCTTTTTTATTGGAGTGTAGCGACTGCAGAAAGTGATTCTTTCTTTTCTCAATACAGTTTTCTGGAGGATATAACATTTCTCTGGTAGGGAGGGGTGGGACTGTCACTTCCCATTGGAGGTTCCTTCTTCACCTCTGTCTTCCTGTTCTCTTCAGATCTTGAAGTCTGGGAGCATACTTTGATTTCCAATATCACCATACCATTGCAGGGGTCTCCTGAGACTACACCTCCACAGTTTTCTCATGGCTTATACCTGTGTTTTGCCAAGCCTGGACTGGGCTTGAGGCTGCCTCTTGAAATTCTCATAATAATCCTACTGTGCTGGGTTCTGCCCAAAAGACTGTAAGTGTAAGGCTGAGAAGGTAGCTGGTCCTCCTGTGTAGTTGGAGGGACCACTGAGGGCTCATGGCTGCTAACAAGTGGAATTTTTGCCCTGGCCTTGTGCATCTCTGCAGGTGAGGAATCAGGGAGGAGACTCTGCAGGGTGGGAACTGACAATTTTTAAATCACCTTTTCTCCTGGACCTTTCCAATAAAGTCCTTCTGGGAAACTGACAACCTTGCCAATGGAGTTGGCCCTGGAGTCACAGGAGACCAAGGGAAACGTTGACTGTGGAAGAGGCAAGAGTGGTTTCTCACCTTCATGATATCAAGGGCCTGGAGGTGTGGACTCAACCTGTGTCTCACCCAAGATGTCATAATATTTGTTTCTAGCATCAAGTGAGTTCCTGGATCAAGGAAGGAAAGAGTCTAGGAGGTGTTCACCAGAGATTGATGATCCTTGGAGGATGCTAGTTTGCTGGGGTTTTTTTCTTCTTTTTTGTGGGTGTTGGACTTTATAGTGTGTGATAATTGCACACTATACAGGTAGAGTTATACTTTGGATATATTAGAGTTGGGATCTGGAATGTCCTAGAAAAGTCCATTAGGTAAAGGCTTGGTTCCCAGTGTGGTGCTCTTGGGAACTGATGTAATCTGTTAGATATTAGAGCCAGTAGGAAATCTTTAAGTTATCAGTAGTGTCCTCTTAGAGGATATTTAAGACCCCCATTCCCTGCCTCTCTCTCTTTTCTTCCTGGCTTGAGACTAGTAGTTTTGCTTGGTCATGCCCTCCTTTTGCAATAATTTGTCAAACACCAGTGACAAAAAAAAATAGTTCTAATAAATCATGAATTCCAAAACTGTGAGCCAGAATACACCTTTTCTCTTTATTAGTTGGTTATGTCAGGTATTTATTATGGTGGCGAAAATTTGACTAATACCCTGGAGCACCAGTGTTTTAAAGAGTTAAAAAAGCTTTGTAGTCTGGATATAACACCAGGCAGAGAATTCAACAAGGGGTGCTTTCAAAGTGTGCAATTCTAATTCTGAGTATGTCAAGAGTAATACCCATGCCTATGATCCTCTACCACCCCCATTCTTCTTCATCTTCTCTAATAAGTCTCTGCTACTTTCATGTCTTTTTTCATCCCTTGATTTCACATATGAAGGAAATTGTGTAATACGTGTCTTTCTGTGTCTGGCTTATTTTACATAATATTATGGTCTTTATTCCATTTATTTTTCTAGGAATTACATGATTTTATTGTTTTCTATGGCTGGATAATGTCCACTCTGTGTGTATGTGTGTGTGTGTGTGTGTGTGTGTGTGTGTGTGTGTGTGTGTGTATCACATTTTCTTTACCCATGTATATATTGACATATACATCTGGTCTGATTTAATAACTTGTCTCTTGTGCTGCAATTCACAAGAAACAATAAACTGTAGGATAGCTTGCTGACTTTAATTCTTTCAAGGAATGCCCTATCTGGATCATAAGTAGTATTATATTTAGTATCCCGAGGAACCTCTATCCTGATTTCCCTATGGCTATACTAATTTAAATTCTTACCAACAGTGTGTGAGTTTTCAATTCCCCCACATCCTCAACAGCATTCATTTCTTTTTTTTTTCTTTTTTGCATTCTTGATGATTGCCATCCGACTGGGCAAGATCAATACCTTTCAAAGTTTCAGGTATTTTGTTAAGGTTTTTGATCCATTTTGAGTTGACATAGGTGAGAGATAGGAATCTAGTTTCAATCTTCTACATATGGATATTTAGTTTTCCCAGGATTGTTTGTTAAGGGGCTGTCTTTTCTCTAGCACATGGTTTTGTTACTTTGTCAAGAATCAGATGGCTGTAGCTGTGTCTGTTCACTTCTATGCTGTCTATTTCAATTCATTGGTCTACATGTCTGCTTTTATGATCTGACCATGCTATTTTTGTTACTATGGCTCTGCGGTATGTTTTCAAACTCAGTGTTATGAAGTCTCCAACATTTCTCTTTTTTCTCGGGATTGTTTTTGCAATTCAGGGGTCTTTTGTTCTTTGAGGATATTTTTGTAGTTCTGTAAAGAATGATGTTGTTAGTTTGATGGTGCTTTTCATTGAATATCAGTAATGAATTATAAATAACAATGATATTTCAGAAATTCAATTTATAAAAGAATGAAGAAAGATACACTAGTCAGGTGCTCCTTCTGCCAGGTCTGCTTCTGTGTACCCTTTTCCCAGGTGTGTTGGGCTTGGGGTGCAATACCTGGCCTTGGCCACCTGGCTTCAGCCAGGTATTCCCTCCCTGCTTGTCTCATGTGGCCTCAGGCCTCATGGCTCCACACCAAGCCAGGCTTGGCCTAATCAGGCTTGGGCATGTGGACCTCCCTCCAGCCCCTGGATGGCCACCAGTGGATGCCTGAGCTCACCACCCATAGGCTCTGTGTCCTGGGAAATTCGTGCAAGGCAGGAAGGATATGCACCAACATAATGGCCTTGCGAGGCTCCTGGCATATTGATGTTGATCTTTGTTGTGGCCTTGGTCATGATTGGCCTGAACCAGATGTGGTGTGTCCTGGCCAGCATGTGACCCCCATCCGGGCAGTTGGCAGAGCCTGAAGAGTGCTGGGAGTCCCACACATTGCTTTCTTGGATCCTGATGCTGAACAGCTATAAGAACCAGTGGAAGGTAGCCTAAGTGATGGCCCTGAACCAGGAGGCCAAAAGGAAAGGGAGGCCCCCTGCAGGTCTCCCCATTGTTGCAGTTGGAGAAGTCTCCAGTGTGGTCCAGTCAGCCCAGAAGAAGGTGGTGGCCTGTCACATGGAAGGCAGCACCTGGGTTGTGGGCTCAGGACACCATCTGTATGACATGCAGCTGTCTCTGGTTCATCTACAGCTGGAGCTACAAATGAAAGAAGAGAGAGAAGACATCCATATTAGGTGGTCCTGAATCCATTTGCCAAAAGTGACAATTAAGATCCAGCTGAGAGCAACAGAGGAGGGCCAGGTGGTTGAGACAAATGCAGTATCTGAAACCCTTAAGGATATTTTGAACCACTTTGTGGGTTCTATCTTTCTGTCATGGTTCTGAGCACCAAGCCCACAGACATAGAGTAGGCTCAGAATCTACAGTGCACTTCATCTGCTGCTCAGGAATCCTGTCCTCCTAAACCTCCAAGGGCTCATGAACTAAAGCCACTGGTGAAGAACATCCACACCTCACTGCTAAATGATCCTGGTACTTTGGGCAGTGTTAAGCCTGTATGCATTTCCCAGATGAATGATACTGTCCAGCAGTTCACCAGCACCCTAGCCGAGAACACTCCTCACCACATTTGGGAGGAAGAGTTCACCTTTGAGTGGAACACAAAGTCCAAGGATTTACACCTGCAGATTAAAGAGGACTGGCAGTCCTCAGAAGGTCTGCTGTCCCTGACCACTGTCCTCTGAACTTGTTCAAGAAGCAGTCTTCCAGGCTGTAGATCTTCTTTCTGATCAGTGGGCCCACCCTCAGTAGCTCAGAACTGGGCTCTATCACTGCAGAGTTTTCTTACATAGAACCCAATGAATTGAAATCCTGACAAATCCCTTCCCTGTAGCTGCTGCCAAGATAGAAAAGGACTGCACAGTGATGCCATGGGGGACCATGGTCACCACTTTCACTACCGTGAAGACCAAGCCTTACTATGATGTGGGGAAGGTGTCCTGGCTGAGGTCTGAGTCTCCCTGAAGGCATCCATCAAGGTGAAGGTCATTAAGAAGGACATCTTCATCCAGGCCATCTCGTGCCATGGTGCATCTCTTCTTCAGATATGGAACTGCTGCGGTTGAATCACTTTGATCAGGTCATTGAAGTTGCCATTCAGCAGCTCACTGAATCTTCAAATCTGAAACTCAAGTCATCACAGAAGTATACTATCATCATTTAAGGAGCTCCAACACCTCGCTCTCTCAGGACCACAACACTGCCCTCATGCAGGACTAGGAAGAGCCTACCAGGATGCCCCATCTGGCTGCCCAGAGGCAGCTGTGGCCTCTTCCCCACTGGTGGAAGTTGATCCAGCTTCTCTGGAGCCCAAGAAGAAGGTAGTAGACACCTCAACTTGGATAAGAATCCTCTGGTGGCAGCATGAGGTGGCCCAGCCCCACTTAAGCTTGGTGGGAATGAGCTGTCTGAGAGCTCTCTGAGCATCTCAGAGCTAGGCACTGCCAAGAATTCTAAAGGAGAAACTTTAAGGAGGGGTGCAAGGCTATTTTTCCACCAGTAGCACCAGCAGAAATATCCTGGCATGAGCCAGTCACACAATGACCTCATGTTCCTGTAGCTATATGAGGGCACCCAGAAGAAGGGGGTGACCCTCACTTAGCTGCTGAATAAGAAGCTACTGTCCAGAAACTGAGACAGGAGCACCATGAATGCCATGTGGGCTGTCTGTCTCCTTCTTTGCAGCTGGAGGTCAGGCATCCGGGACAGCACTCTTACCAGGACAGAGCAGGAATTCTGGCCACAGACACATACCCACTCCTCACTCTTACCAGGACAGAGCAGGAATTCTGGCCACAGACACATACCCACTGCTCCAGCGTGATTTTCCCCAACAATCTAGTCTTTATAAGGGAAAGAACAATTTGAGTCTCCAGCTGGAGGCTTCCCCTAAAGAGAACTTACAAAGTCCAATTTGGCACCAGAATCCCAGTGGGACCTGCAGCCCCTACCTAAGCATTGAGGTAACTGTTAGGAGAAGAATTCCTTGTAAGAGAAATACCATGCTCAGCAGGGCCTAGGAGGGACAACTGGAGATTTGATTTTACCACACAGCTCTCTAGCAGGACATGTTTGGGGCCCATGTCTGGACCATGGGGAGGTGTGCCCCTCTGGGCTCTCACTATGAATAGAATGGATGCTCACCTCTCCTACTAGTTTCCTTCTTAGAATTAAAAAGTACACCTGGCCCTGAGGGCAGGGAGATGGTACACAGACAGGGTTTTGTTTGTTTTTTTGTTTTCAGTGTGTGGGGGGTTAACCTTTATTTTATTTATTTGTTTGTATGGTGGTGAGGATCAAACCCAGGACCTCACCTGTTGTAGGCAAGTGCTTTACCACTGAGCCATAACCCCAGCCCCAACAGGCAAGATTTTTGGTAAAGAAATTATGACATCAGTTTAAATGTTTTGGCAAATGTAGGAAGGCATTTGCCTTCGCCCATATCCATAGAACTTGAAAACTTATGCAAGCACTAAGTATGTCCTGGGCATATTATACTGAACATTTTTCCATATTACTCTGAGCCTACTTTCCAGTGGAGATAACATAAATCCCAATGTGGTTCTTATGCCAGTGGAACAGTTGATGTGCAGATTTCATTTCCATCTGGTGCACATACTAGACTAGAGCAGGAACCTGACTCAGGAAGTTGTGAGCAATAAGTGGCGGTGCATAGAACATGGTAACCCCTCTCCACATACACACATGGTTTTGTTAAATATTGCCTATAGCCAAAACAAAGTACTTGTAGGGCACTAGAAGAAATTGTTTTGCATCTCAGGTGTCCATTGTAGGAATGTGAATTTAATAACAAATTGTTCAAACATGGGAAATTCTTTTTATGGACTCTTCTGTGTACTGCCAGCAGACATTCTTATTAAAGAGTGATTGTCACTGGAGTGACATGTTTTGTCTATTTAATCAGATTGATGTTGTTTTAGTAAGTTTGGAAAGCCCAGTGTGACCCTGACCTCTAGCAGATAGGCAAGTGGGTGTGTGACTTCCAAGGCTCCATTAACCCTTCAACATGTATTTCAGGGGAATAGAGCCATCAAGGAGTAAGGCCCTTTGTGAGAGCAAAACTGAAGCATTTTTTTTTCTTTCCTGTTTTTGAGGAATACATTCAAAAACTGCATTGGTAATTTCACTTTCAATTGCACATTTTCAAATTCCTAGTTGTTTCAGAAATTATCAAGTGACTTTAAAATGGCTTTTTAACCACATTTTGTTTTTAAAGATTGCATTTGAAAGTTAGCTATTGTACAGTTCCAAATACATGAAGAGCAAATCAGTCCCCCCACCAAAAGAAAAGAATGAAGAACATATGGAAAAAATAATATACTGATACAGAATTCCTTGTACTGATTTTCATTGAGTTTTAGGGAAAGTTATCACCAAAAGTCAGTTGACAACATTCTCTGTAATTTAATTAATATTAATAGTAGCAATAATCAGAATGTATGGCTTACATGGAATAGAAATTTACATAGAATTCATTTGACTTTGACCCTTTCATTCAAGTGGTGGTTTACTATGTTAGAAATGTTTCCAGTCAGTGTCAGAATGCTCTGGAGTGACTGATTCCACCTGTAATCAAAGGCTGGTGTTCCATGGTTCAAGCAGTGTGGCTGTGTAGATTATTACAATATAAAAATACTTCCATACTGGTTGGTGAAGAGTCCTGAATGGACCCCTGCTGTCAGCCTGTCCCTACATCTCCTCTGACACTAACTACACCTCCATGTTCTCCTGTCAGCTAAAGCCCTCTGGGTCAACTCCAGCCCTATGGACAGGATTCCATTCTTATTGGCTGCAGTCTGTGATATTTCTGTGGTTAAGTTTTTGAATAACATCTAGTGGATCCTGCTGTATTTAAATGTTTAATGTTTTGGAGTTCATCATAGAGTTTTTGTGTTAATTTGGATTTTTGAAAATTGTTCATTCATTATCTTGATTACTACTTTTTGGCATCCCTTAATTTTCTACCCATCTTCATTTTCTTCAATCTGGAACTGGCCAATCTGTACCCATTCTGGCATTCAGTTTTCATACTGTTAGAGCTGTTCTATGTCATCAAAATATTCAAATAATGAGAATAGTGCCAGGTGCTTGTGAACACAGTGACAAACTCATGCAAGGCCCCATCTTCCACATCATAGGGCTGAGAGTTACCATGGGGGAAGGCAGAGTACACCTTATCTTTCTCTCTGCAGAAAGGGATGTGTTGTAGTCAGCTTGGGCTGCCATAACAAAGTGCAGTTGCTTGAACAATAGAAATTTATTGTCTCACAGTTCTGGAGGTAAAGGCTGAGATCCAGATGTCATTAGGATGTGTTCTTCTGAGAATTCTCTCCCTGGATTATGTATTCCATCTTCTTCCTATGTCTTCACATCATCCTCCCTCTTAGGTATCTTTGTCATAATCTCCTGTTTTTCGTGTGTGTGCGTGTGTGTGTGTGTGTGTGTGTGTGTGTACATATACTAATTGCATAAATTAATGGGTTTTATTGTGTCATTTCCATACATGCATGTATCATGGATTGACCTTCTTTCTACCCTTGCTCACACTTCCTTCTCCCTGCTAACTGCTTCCTGGTCATTAATTGTCCTTCTTTATGGATATTTCTTTAGTTTCCACATATGAAAGAAAACAGGCAATACTTTCCTTAATGTGGCTGAATTATTTAATTTAACAAGATCTGTTTTCCTGCAAATGGAAGAATTAATTTTTCTTTGACTGAATAATATTCCGTCATGTATATATACTGTATTTGCTTTATTCATGCATCTGTTGATGGACACCTTAACTGAGTCCATATCTTCTATTAAATATTTTTAGTTGTAGCTGGATACAAAACCTTTATTTTTACTTATTTATTTTTTATGTGGTGGGAAAGTTTTAACCCAGCACCTCGCACATGCTAGGTGAGCACTCTACCACTGAGCCACAACCCCAGCCCCAACTGAGTCCATATCTTACCTATTGTGATTAGTGTCACATTAAACATGGTCATTCAGGTGCTTTTTAAAATTCTTTTTAAAAATATTTTTTAGTTGTTGATGGACCTTTATTTTATTTATTTGTATGTGGTGTAGGCAAGCACTCTACCACTGAGCCACAACCCAGCCCCTCAGGTGTCTTTTTAAATTGTTGAATTTATTTCATTTGAAGAAATGCCAAGCAGTGGTATGTATGTATGTATGTATGTATGTATGTATATATATATATATATATATATATATATATATATATATATATATATATATATAATTTAGTATCTAAAGAGATGGTAGTGAGAGTAACAGATGTGTGCATTATAGCCTTAAAATGTGTTAATAAATTTATAAATTTAAGGAGAGATAGGTTAAGGTGTTAGTTCTCAGTACTTGAAATATAAAATGTTAACAGAAAGGACAGATGTTGCTAATATTTCATAGATAATATTGTAGACAAGTTTGCAATGCACAAAAAATAATTCAACAGACAACACACCTCAAAATATTTTAAAATTTTAATAATTTTTGTAAGAACAGAACAACTCGGGGCTAGGGTTGTGGCTCAGTGGTAGCACACTAGCCTAGCACATGCAAGGCCCTGGTTTCGATTCTCAGCACCACATAAAAATAAGTAAGCAAAATAAAGGTATTGTCCAACCAAAATTTAAAAAATAAATTATAAATTAAAAAAGAACAGAACATCTCTAACTTTATACTGTTCTTTATAAAGTTTATATATCAAAATCTATTTTATATCCTGGGTTTTGTAATATTTGATGTACTTTCCTTTCTAACCAGCCCCCATATTCCAGATGGGATGTATTTATTTTCTACACTGACTGCAATTTGTACCCCCAAGTTTTATTTGGATATGGTGGTGGGAATTCCTGATCAAAGTGTGAACAGGCTCATATGTCGCTAAGAGTGAGTCCTCTCTGAGATGGCCCAAACTTTCTCCCCATAGGGAGTAAAACAGGAGCTAGAAGAAGTGTAAGTCAATGACAAAGCACTGCCTCTGCTTTGTCATTAAGTTACACATTAAACAATAATGCTGGTCCTCCAGAGTCTACTCTCCCAGTCTGCTCCACATAGATATTCCACTCACCCTTCCTTCTCCACAATAACCCAGTCTCCCTTTTTATAGTGATTGCTGGAAGAATGTAGAAGAGACTGAAGATCTAGTTTTACTTCTACAAAGATGAGTAACTTTCCACTTCTTTCTGAGTCCTTCATACTGCTGCCTATGATATGACCCAACAGCACAAGTTCTCATGGAGGAGTGGGGAGCCTCAGTTGGGGAAGTATCTGACTAAAACTATGGATTATCGGAGAAAAGGGGCTTTGAAAACTCAGAGTGTGGGAGCCATGGACCACAGATGCCCACCTCTGCCCCACCTGCCCTACCTCCTGGCCCCATCTCTTCCTGGCTATATCCTGTGCCTTCTTACTCATGTAGCCACCTAGGGAAGTGCCATGATGACAGCAGATTTCACAAGACCTGGGGCAGCCAGGCCTCATCGCCTACCCACAAAGGGCTGGGGGTCACTGACAGATCCAATCCTGGTCTTGATGTCAGCAGCCAACACCCTCTTCTGGGGTGGAGAGGCAACTGAGAGTGTACACAGGTATTGGGGCAGGTGGGGAGGTCACATACCATGGCTGGGGAGGCCCAGGTGGTAGAGACGCTGTGGTTCCTCGAAGCAGCCAGCCTCACTGAGAGCGGAAACCAGCCGGTGGTAGTGGTCCTCAGGCGCCATGCTGGGTTGCAGCTCTGGCAGCAGCAGAGTCTCTGCGTTGGGGTAGCACATAGGGAGGGGATTTTCCTTGAAATACTACCCAGGCGGAGAGGCAAGTAGGGAAGGCACACCTCACCCTAAGCCTAAGACCTTCCACCCCTGCTACGAAACCCAAGTCCCTCCTCTGTGCACACCTGCCCCTTTTGGAAGGTCTAACAACACTTCCAAGCACTCAGTTACTGCTTCCTCCTCCAGTGACCTGTCTCTCCTCCCTGGGTTGGGCTCCCACCTCGAGGGTACTCAGACTCAGACTCTACTCGCTTCGGGCCTTCTTCTCTGAAGAGCAGTCACTGATGACGTGCGGGGAGCAGCCCAGTCTCTTGCCTAGCAAGCCACCTGCAGAGGGTGGAGTGAGCCACACCCAGTCTCAGGGACTGGAGGAGGAGGCAGGGAAGACCAGGTGGGGAAGACCCACCCCTGCCCCAGCTCAGTCTAGTGAGCCCCAGTCCCCTCCACTCAGGAGCATCCTGGGTGCTGGTGGGCAAGGCCTTGCCAGCCCTGGGTCCCAGGCTTCCACCTGGTGAGCCCAGCTGGCTGGAGGATATCATGACAGGTATGGAGCAAGGCAAGGAAACAGGGCAGCCCTGACCCTGGGCCTCAGGCTGCATTTGAATAGAAGTGATGGGTGTGACACGTGACTGTGACTGTGTCCCCACGGGCCTCTGGCTGCCCCTGACCAGCCAGTCCATTCCCATGTGTGCTCATGAGCCCACCTCAGCTTCTCCTGGAGAACAGAACTACCTTCCCTTTCTGAGCAGGGCTGGGGTGGGCTGTGCAGGTGCTGGGGAAGAGAGTCAGTCAGGAAGGCACATGTCACTCCCCACACCAGGGGTGTGCTCAGGGGAGCCCTCCTCTCTGCACCAAAATCCCAGACCCTCCTCTTTCCTGCACTCAGCCTTGGCAAGCACATACCTGCCCAGCCAGGCTCTGTGCTCCAAGGGTAACCCCTGGACAGCTGACCTGCTTACACAGACCCTAGGTGCCTGGCTCCTGGTCTGCCTATTCCTATACTATCCCCTCTAGAGATCACATCTCCACATCAAAAGCTGCACACAGGGCTGGGGATGTAGCTCAGTTGGTAGAGTGCTTGCCTCACATGTAAGAAGCCCTGGGTTCCATCCCCAGTACCATAAAAATGAAATGAAAATAAAAGCCACACACATCTATAGGTCCGTCTCCAAACCTGTCCCTGCACCCCCAAGCTCTGCTTCCTCCTGAGGACCCTGACATCAGGGGGCCCTGCTGATAGCAGGTCATCATCCTGGCCTCCAGGTCAGACCCTATTGCCTCTGAAGACCCAGGGTGGCGGGGATGAGGGCTGCTCCTTGTGTAACTCAAGCCTTTCATGACACCTTGGTACTTGGGGGTCCCCAACCTGTACCCCCAGGAAGCCCTGCTGTCAGCTCAGGAGCCTAATTCCTTTTTCTTATTCCTTTAATCTGTCATTTTTATCAGGCTAGGGAAGTGCGGCGGCAGCCAGAGCACTGATCAATCTCCACATTACAGCTGACAGAATGGTGCTAATAACTTATTGATCTCAGCCACCTCACTGCCACTGGTCTAGCTGGCTGGCCCCAGGCCCTGCCCCAAAGACAGGGGGCAGTCCCCACTGCCTGAATGAGGGGTCAGGTTAGACAGACCCTGTAGGACAGATGGAGGGCACTCAGGTGCACATGGGCATCACGAGCTGCGAGTCAGAGTCCAGCAAGCAGGAGGGCACCCCGAGCGCACCAGGCAGGGAGTGGGTCTTGCAGCCTCTCTCCACACCTGCTGCCCATCTCCTGCTCCCTGTACATGCTCAGGGGTCAGCAAGGGTAACCTCTGCAGTCTGTTCCCTGTTTCAACAGTGGCAACTCCCGCCTCCTTGCTGGGCTTCTCTGCTCCTGGGGAGCTTGAGAGTCACAGCTTGGGGGAGGTGATACTGGGGTTGGAGTGCCCCACAGTGAGACCCAGCCTTGTAGCTGCCTTGAGGAGACTGCATAAGCTCAGAGTCACACCTGATGTAGGCAGTGACAGGAGGCAGACACACGTACCAGGGGTGGACCTTAAAGTCACAAGACCTGCGCTGAGCTCCTCAGTCCTCTGGGATCCTTCCTGTCCAGAGCCCAGGAAGCTGTGGCTCGAAGGACACCCCCTTGGGCCACAGGAATGAAGTAGACATGGTGACAGGTAAAGACCACTTCAGGGCCCAGAGGAATCCCACGGGGAGCTGCAGACCTGGCAGGTGCACGCGCGTGCACGTGTGCGCGCGCACACACACACACACACACACAGCATCCTGGCTGCTATGCACAGCATGTGACCTGCACTCACTGTAGAGTGCGGAGGGCTACCTGGCAGGGTGAGCAAGCCCTGCAGGAGACACACAGGGCACATGCAGGTCTGTGTACCTGAGGAGGTTGTACATAGGCAGGAGAGGGCCTGCTGCCTCAGAACATCTCAATCACTGAGGGGCTCCCTCTGCTCTGCCCGATCGATGGGGCAATTAGATTTTATCAGCCACCTCCAAAGCAGCTCCAGAAGCAACCCCCACCCCTATCCACAAGGGCCTTCTGGGATCATGGGGGCTCTGTTGGGAGTGTCCAGGGTGGTGGGTGATGCCCACCCTGCTTTCCCAGAGCAGTAGCCATTGTCAGAAACAACCCTGTCCAGGGTCCATGTGACAAGGCCCCTGAGGTCAAGTTGTGCCCACTCTCAGCGGTGGCATCTTGCAACCCCTCATGACCTGCTCCGTGGGAGACTGCCTGGGTCCCCAAGATGCTCTCTCCCTCTGAGTTCCTGTTGCCTCCAGGAACCATATCTCCTTGGTGGCCCTGGAAGCTCCTGGGCCAGCACCCTCTTGGCCTACCTGAAGTGGTCCAGGCTGCAGGGGATGGGCCCTTTCCCTCCCAGGACCCCTGAGAAGCAGGACCAGGCCGACATGCCCTGTGGGTTTGGTGGGAGGTGGGCATTGGTGGGAGGTGAGCTCTGGAAGGTCTTTGCCTGTGCCTGTCTTGTGAGGAGGGGGTGGTCGGCCTCAAAACTCCAAGCCCACCCCAGCAGCAGCCACACTGGAGCCGCCCTGGGCCGCCAGTCTGCCTAACTGGCTGGGATTAACACAATTACCATCACATGGAGCCCCAGGGGACAGCTGGCCTCACACCTCCCGCCTACTCTGCTGGCCTCCCTGGCTGCCCGCCAAGGCTTCCAGAGCTGCTGAACAGACACAGGGAGGGTGGCTGTCCCTAAGCAGAGCTGCTGTGGCCCTGGCAGCCCAATCATCGTCCTCAGGACCCAGGGGCCTCCTCACCTGTGGGTCCCAAGCCAACCTCCACACTGCCTCTCTGGAATTCACAGCGGCTCTGGTGCTTGGGCATAACGAGGTGGCGGCTTCGGTGCACACTGGATATGAGTGTGGGAAGGTCACTGTCCTGGCTGCAGCAGAGCAAGACAGAGGATGGAGCCATGAGCCTTGGCAGTGCCACCTGATGAGCATGAGTACAAGGGTGCTTGGGGCTGAGGACAGCTTGCACTGAGCGTGGTGATGTGTGCGCTTACCTCTGTGGGCTTGGGATGCCACAACTACGCACACTCAGGAGGCAGGCCAAGAGAAAGCAGAGACGTGGCACCTGGACCCCACTCCAGCACCCAGCTGGTCTGTGCAGAGCCAGAGCAGCCCCTCCCACCTTCCTCTCTCCAGAGAGGCAGTGCTGTGCTCGGCTCCCTGCCTCAGAGGGAGGACAGGATGGCCTGCTGTCTCACAGGACAGACATATAGAGGGCACACTGTCACCCATGTGCTGCCAGCTCTGAAGCAAGCACCTGGCACATGCCACTTTGGTTAAAACTTGCAACACCCTCTTGGGGCCCTCATTTCTCCAAATCAGGAAACTGAGGTTCAGACCAAAGTCCCGTAGATAAAAAGATCTGCCCTGGCAGGCTCAGGACACCTGTGATCCCCAGGGTGCACCCAGGGTGCACCCAGGCCTGGCCTTGGAATCACCCTGCATGTGATTCTTTGTCCCTTCTCCCTCCTGCTGAGCCCTCACCCACAGCCCCAGAGAGAAGAGGGAGGAGAAAGTGGGGCACCCTGGGGTTATGTGAGCAACCCCATCATCAACAGAGAAGGAGGGGACAGGAAGTCAAGGTCAGCCAGAGCAGGGGCAGGGAAGCCCAGTGTCCCCAGCAGTGCCCTCCCGGCCCAACTGTGGTGGAGCAGCCTCTTCAGCAGCACTGACACTAGCAGAGCCTCCTCACAGTGACCTAGGAACCGATCCTGAACCTTATTAAATAGCCCCCAGCCCCCAGCCTGGGCTGGCAGGAGCCAGGTTAATCCAGGGCCAGGCCCTAAGCAGATCAGTTTCAGCACCAGATACCCCGGGGAGGCCCCAGAGCCCCTAAGAGACCCAGATGTAGGTTCTCCCCCATCCCATGAAGGCGGGAGGCAGGTGGGGAGTAAGTACTTTATGGGATTATTCTCACGAGGCTCATCCCCCATCATCCTCACTGATGTGGGATGTTGGACAGAACTGCTGTCCTCAGCATGGGGAAGGGGCCTGGGCTGGCCGGGTACAGGGCTGCAGCTGCCATGGAGCTGCTCCCCACAGTGCACTGGACACTTCCTGCTTCCAGGGACTGGAGAGGTGAGCACAGTAATTTCCTGTGAGCCCTGGCCTGGACCCCCAGCAGCACCTGCATCTGGGACCAGCCTCAATGACAGCGATCGGCTCAGTATCACTTGGGGGTTACCGGGGCTCTCAAGGTGCAGGCCGATGGGGGCCACCCTTGGCTAGACAGGACCTGCCCTTGCATTCCACACCCAAGTCCCTGCCTTGGGGGTTCATTCCTTAGGTCCCAAGATGGGCCAGTCCTGAAAACCTGTTCTGGTCACTCAGTTATTCACTGAAAAAATTATGCTGGGTTCATTTTAAAAAAATGCCAAGAGACTCACACACAGGCTGGAGAGTTGAGAGCTCTGCACCTGTCTTCACAGTGTGGGGCCACTACACACAGGCAAGGCCTCAGCAGGCTGCTGTGGCACGTGGGGAGGAGACAGGGGCAGGGTCAGGAAGGCTGCAGGGAGGGTTGTGAGGAGGCCAGGAGAAGGGTGAGACCCGACTCCCCCCTGAGGGCCTCCCCACCCCAACTCTCTCACGTAGCCTTCACCAGCTGGGGGCCCTAGAGGGTCAGGGACCTAGAAGGCCCTTCTTGCCAGCCAGGCTGCAGGGGCATCACAGGGCAGAGGGGCCCTGGGCCTTTTCTTGCAGCCAGCAGCAGGCATCCCCAGCAGGACTGGTCAGAAGGACGAAGAGGACAGACAGATGCAAGAGGCAGACAGACCAGTGAAGAGTGACAGACAATGGGGATGGACAGACAGTCGGGATGGGACAAACACAGTTGGTGACCCAGTGTGAGGCAGCTGGCGGTCCACAGCCCTCCTTGTCCAGACACTGGGGGCTGTTAACAGACGGGATATGATGGGCTGTTAGTCCTCTGGGGTGTGCTCTTCTCCAGAACTGTAACCTTCCCTTTAATGAAATCCAGAAAGTCATCCTTGCCCCTCTGGATCCTCTGTGGGACCAGGGTCTCCACTAATGCAGGCCTGCTTCTTCCCAGGCACAGCCAGGCTGCAGCAGCCAGTACTGGTAAGAATTCAGCATGGGACTCCTGGGGCCTCACCGCACCCCAAGGCCAGGTGTACTGAAAGGAGGTACAGGTCCGGAGGGGAGGCACAGCCATTGGGTTTCCCTGCAGGCCTTGCTGGCAAATTTATCCTGTAGCGTCCAGAGTAAAAGGCTCATAAAATGTCATCAATGTTCATGACGGTTCATAAAAATGATCCATTGAGCTGGCAACTCCAAAATGAGGTGGAAATAAGTTTAAAGATGTTTTTATTGTAATTCGGCTCCAAGATCCAGACATTCTTGAAGACATAAATAATGACACCTCTGGCAGAGATCCAGGACAAGCTGCCTTCCTGCAGCTGGGCCTGGGAGGCCAGGCACCCACAGCTTGAGTCCCAAGAGGCTTTCCCTGCCCTTGGTGCCCACTGCTCCCCATCAGGCCTTCCTGTGGTGCTCCCCTCGAAGCCCTGAGGAAAAACTTGGCCCCAATAACCAGAAACCAGCCCCTGCCCCTTGGGAGCAGGAACTAGGTCCCTGACACCTGACCTCCTCCTGGGGGCTTCTTTTTTATCCTCTATGTCTTGGATTCACAGGCCCCAGCCTGTTTCCATAACCCAAATCCATGTGAGGAAACCCCAACCTTCCAGGGTCCCCAGAAGGATCTTTCCAAAACACAGACCTGGTCACTCCCTGCTCAGGAACTTTCTGTGGCTGGCTCAGCTTGGAGAACAAAGCCCAACTGGTCCAGCGGCTAAGGTGCACAACTTTTAGCATCCCACTGAGCCAGACCTGCCATGTTCCCATTCTCCTCCCTTCCATCCCATCCTTCATCCCTCCACAGCTTTGCAGACCACCTTTTCCCAGTGAACTCCTATGCATCCTTCAAGAACCTGCTCACACATCACCATTCTCCCTCCTGATGGGTCTCTGGGAGGGTGAGAGGTGAAAATCACAGCCTCATCTTAGAGCTGTTGGGCTCCAATGGACAGTCCAGTGGTGAGGGTCATAGCATGCTTTGTCTCCACGGGTGGACTGTCTAGGACCCTGCCCATGCTGTTGAAGCCTGGCATAAGTCTGCACTTGGCTGAGATGGGCCTCCTGATCTCAGTTGGGCACCATGCCACCTACTTTCCAGGCCAGGTAAGGACACACATCCAAACCAGCCTGGCAACCGCATGGCCCACACTGGCTCACACTGACTGGGACAGAGGACAAGACAAAAGACCATGGGTAGAGGAGGGAAGCAGGGTGGGTGGGACCCAGGAGAAATGGCAACAGCTGCCCCTGCCCAAGCCAGGCTCCTACCTGCAAGATGTCTCTCGGAAGGAGATGTTCACATCCCAGTGGGTGTGGACTCTACTGGGAGAGAAAAGAGGGTCAGTGGCTCCATTACTGTCACAGAGACAGCAGCGGGGTGTGGGCCTGACTCTTAACATCCCACCAGCCAGAAGCCAAGGCAGTCATGAGGGTGGCACCTCATGCCCAGTTCAACCTGGTGGCAGCTTCCACTGAACAAACCCAGGGCTTGAGATGCTCTGGCCTCCCAGAGATGAGGACGAGGAGCAGGCTGAACAGCCCCGGGCAACACCAGGCACCACAGCCCCCACCATCCTTACTCACAGACACCCCACCCCTAGGTGCTGGCAGGACGAGGCCCATATCAGGAAACAAATTTCTGGGAGGTTGTGGGTGTCAGCCCAGGTGGGTACCGGACCTTGGGTCTCTCTGCTGGCCAACCTCTACCCAGAAGTGACCATGGCATGGCTGAGGCAGAACAAGGTGCCAGGGCGCCAGTTCAGGAGAGAGGACAGCCTCTGCCTGCACCCCCGCCCCACAGCAGCATTCCAGAAGACCCCTGGTCTTCGTGCCCCCTTCCATAGGAGCCTGAGCCTCCCCGCCCAGATCTGGAGTAAGTACCTTCTCTTCATGATTCGGACATGCAGATCATCCTCCTGCTTCAAGCCTGGCTGCCGTCCACAGGCTGGGCCACCTCCATCACTGTCACCATCACTGGCAGAAAAGCTGGGGTTCTGTTCCTTTTTCAGGGAGCGTGCAGGGGGCAGGGCCACTGTCCTTTTGTCCGCCAGCCGCCCCCGGTTCTGGGCAGGAGGAGGAGAACGTTAAGGCTGAGCTAGACATCAGCCTCCTGGGCCTGGGCCAAGGCCCAGGGGCCTCATTGCTGTAGGCACAGCCTGTGAGGACAGCAGAGTGTGGGCTGTTCTGCCTGCCCAGCCTGAGTGTGGGTACCCACCCTGTGGCAGGGAGCCCTGGGGATGCCTAAGCTATGAACTTCAGCTCCTTCCCTGTGTCCCCAGAGTCTTCTGGGATTGTACATACAGCCTGGGGCAGGGATCATGGGGCTGGTCCTGGTGGGTGTGCAGTCAGGGAGCAGGTCCCTCTCAACGTGTCTGGCTGACATCCCATCTCCTCTGTCAGTCCTGAAAACTTACAGCAATATCAACAAGCAAAGTCAATTTTCTTTTTCTTTTGCAGTGCTGGTGAAACTAGGGCCTCACAAAACACTCTGCCACTGAGCGGCAGCCCCAGCCCCTCTTTGCTATTTTGTTAGCACCATGAAGAGCCCAGCTCAGGGGAAGTCTGTCTGAGACTGCTGGTCCCTTGCAATCTGCAGGCCTGGGAGCCACAGGCTGCCCGAGAGCACTGACAGCCCTGACCCTTTGTTCCCCAGCCCTGATGGTTCATTTCTCTCCTCAGTGTCCCTCCTGCACCATGTGTAAGTGTGTGGTGCTGTGTATGCTCAAGCTTGGAGCTCTGCACCCAGCTCACACATTTCTGCACAGAGCGGTGGACATGAGTGTGTGGCCCCAGTCCTGGCATTTCTCTACCCTTCCTGGCTCCAGGTCCTGCTGCCCCAGGGAAAAGAAAAAATGTCATTGATTATTTTCCAGTGTACGGAGGTTTTTTCTTACTTGGTTAAGAGGCTGCTGGCTCAGAGGCTACATGGGCTTTCAGAGTATCTACTTTCCTCTCCTGTTCAGTCCTCCCATTGCCAGAAAGAGTTGATCCTCACCACACCCATGAGCTTAGTGAGGAAGGGGTCAAGGAGGGTCCCTGCCCCAGGTCATCCAGGATCCTGAGGTGGGCTGCTGCATGGAGTCCTGTCCTTGCAAGGACGCTTCTCTTCAGATTCAGCACCACATCATCTCCGGACGCCTGGCTCTGCCCAGCTCAGTGCTCCCTCCCCCAGCTCTGGGAGCCACAGTATCCCCCACACCTGCCCTCACACATCTGCTGGGGTCTGCCCAGGATACCCTGATTCCCTCTGTAACATGGTGAGTGAAATAGACCCAGCAATATAAGGGCACATGGCATGGGGCCAATGGGTTTTCAGGGCCAGCCCACAGGATGACAGGGTCCAGTGACAGCAGAGCGCAGGGAGACGGCAGTGGTGAGTGCCCACCTATGTCTCGGACTCTGTCAATCCATAGGTTTCGTATCATTTTCAACTCCGCTTGGCCCATGGCTCTGCCTTGTCCAGCCTGCCAAAGCCCAGTGCCAGGCATCTGGAGATGAGCTCTGCCCTTCTCCTCAGTCACCTTTCAGCCTTAGGTGAAATACTCTCATGAAAAGAAAAGGGGTATTTTCTCAAAGCCACCTGCTTCCCCTCTTTTGTGGCAGAAATACTCCCATCCAAACAGAAAGTAGAACCCAGACTAGGAGTAAACATCTCTCTGCCTCTCATCTGTGGGAAGAGATGAGGGGGACACAGAGTCTATAAGACTGCTACTTGGAAGGGGGCCAGGACCGGCTAGCTGGGAAGGAGCCCAGGCTATATGCCAGTCTTAGCCACATGAGGCACAGAGCTGGGCACAGGATCTTCCAGTCCCTGGTATGTGCTGAAAGCACCCTGGAAGGTTAGGTCTGGGGTGGCTCTTGGGGGTAACTCTATGGGGGAGCATGCTGAGAACCCAGATGGCCACTCTAACCCTGCCCAAGGATGGGGAACACATGCCCCCCCCATACATCAGAGACTTAGCTCCCCACTGCTCAACAGATTTGAGAACCTGGCTCCTAACCAATAATTGACCCCTTCTGAAATGGTGAGAGTGGGTTCCAGCATGCACAGTCACATGCACACCATGTTCTACCCCTGGAGTATCTGTGACCATGAAGTGCACACACCTTTGAAACTGGCCACAAGGGTGGGTAGAGACAGCCTCTGTACACCAATAGGTTGGGGCTAGAAAGGGGATCCATGGAGATACCTCCAAGGAAGCGGCCAGGCACAGAGAGGCCGGCAGGCCCAGGTCTGAAGTGCCCTTCACTCAGGGCAGGAACCAGGGAGCTTCAGAAAGGCAGCAGCTCCATCCCTCTCTGAGCTTCAGATTGCCACTTGAGGTGATGGCAGATGTTGAGCTCAGGTCACCCTCTGCCCCTCTCTTGTGGCAGGCCTCAGGGGTGGCAGGTTGGAAACTGTGGGGCACTCCCATCCAAACAGAAAAGAGAACCCAGATTAGTCTGAGGTGGGCACCCAGAGGATCCCGTCCAGTTCCAGCTGCCTGAAGGGGTGCCACGATGGAGAGGGACTTCAATCTTTTGCCCAGTAGGTATGTGACAGCAAGCAAAAGGTGTTTCTGCACACCTGCTTGGGGAGCTCTTGTACAGGTGCCCTGTGCTCCTGTAGACTCAAGTGTGTAGGGCGGGCGGCTTGAGGCTGTGACTGTGACAGACCAGGTGTGGGCTGGGCCTGTGGCTCTCCTTCCCCTGCCAGCATCCATGTGTCCAAGATTTCCCAGCCTGCTCAGCGTGCATCCTGCAGAGCCCATGGCGAAGCCAGGATACCCCACCACCCGGTCAAAGGGAATAAACCCAAGGTGGCAGCCTGGGCCCTCCAGGACCACTGGTACCTCCACCCCTCCTGCTCCTTCCTGTAAGAGGGGACTGCTGGGTGGACCTAGGAACAGCAGCCTCCACCCCCCATGTCCCTAGAGGTACCCCACAGGGGGAGCTTCCTCTCTAGAGGCAATTTCCTTTTCAGATCAACCCTCTACTCCTCACTGCCTGGAGTCTCATACCTGCTCCCCAGGCCAGTGGGGAGGCCAGAGATTGTCTATCCTAGGTGGGGTTCTTGCTCTCTGGACACCTACAGGCAAAGACCCTGCCCCAGCCAGGCTCCATGTCATGGACCCTCCGAGGTCCAGACCCTTGCAGGGCAGCACTTCAACATTAGGAGCACCAAGACACACACCACTCAGGCTCAAGCCTGGGGATAACCCAGATGTGCAACCTGGCCAGCTAACACTGTTACACCTCAAAAGAGTCCTGCCCCAGCACCCAGCACCTCTCTCTGCTGAGCCAGATGACTTGGTGATCTCCAGACCTGGGACAGGGAAGTCCCCAGGCCCAATGAATGACAATAACAGTGGGAAGACCCTGGAAGGCTGGAGAAGTAGCTCCAAGACACCCATGAGGGAGGCTGCTCAAGAACAGGCAGGACCCGCCCTTCATCCAAACAGGAGAGGATCCTGTGACCCAGTATTCCCACCCATTCCCAGGGATGGTCTGGAACAGCACAAAGCAACCCCACCCACCCCATCTGCCCTGGGAGGATTCCCTCCAGCCTGCCCAGAGGGCTGAAGTTAGGACTCCCAATCTTAGAGATCACCAGGCTCTCAGGGGAGTCCAGACACCCCAACCCAGCTTATTCCCAGGTCTCACCACAGGCGAGGATATTCGACAGCCCAGGAAGTCGAAGATTGGAGGATGCACCTGCAGAATTCCCTTGGACATAAGCGTCTTCAGACTTTTTCCTGTGAGGAGAGCTGAGCACAGCTGGTGAGGGGCAGTCAGGGCATAGATGGAGCCTCTGGGGCGCCGTCACCCGCAAAGCCAGTCCCCACTCCCGGAAGGTGTATGCAAGGCACACCAACCTTCCAAACCCACTGTTGTCCAACTTCGGAGCCTGCTGCCCGCCCCACCCTCTCGGACGAGAAGGGGATCTGCTGGGCTCTGAAACTCAAATCCTGGGCGAGGCCCTCCCCTGGTGGAGGGCGGCTTCCTCTCAGCCCTGGCGCCCCTCCTCCTGCCCCACCCTCTCTTAGCCAGTCTAGCCCGAACTGTGGCCGGGCAGTGGAAGGTTGAGCTGGGGAATTGGTGAGCGGAGGCGCAGTTGCGACCCAGGCCTGCGTCAGTCCCCAACGCAGGAAAGGGCAGCCACTGCGCAGCCTGAACTCCTAAACCAAACGCTACCGGGTCCCAAACTTCCCAAGACCCTCGCCAGAGGGTCACCGCGCTTATCAGGTGCCCCCGATCCGGCCTCCAAAGGTGTATTGTCTCACCTTTGGAGTCACCATCCAAACGGGCTGCTCCAGGTCTCGCTGACACTGTTCCAGCTCCGCGCGCCCACGCCCCGCCCCACTCCCGCGGCCCCACGTACCTGCGCAGCCCCAACCAGTGTGCACTCACACCCCGGCAGCACGTGCTCTGGAGCTGCAGCGCCCTCTCTGGGCCAAAACCAAGTCTCCCCAGTGGCAGAGCGAAGGGCTCGGACCCGCGGGTCCCCAGTATCGAAGGAAAGGGACAGCGGCTTGCGCCCCCTCGTCGGCCGCACCTGTGTGGCGGATGCTGCGCTTCCAGTCCTTGGCCGCTGACGAACTGGAACTCGTTGGGCGTGAGCCACTCGCTGCGGTGGCGGATGGACGGGCCTTTGCTGCCCTGGCAGAGTTTCCGCACGTTGAGCAGAGCAAGGTTGGCGCCACACTCCACCTAGATGCAGGGCTCACCGTTGTCCAGCAGCGGCTGGAAGTCCGCCGCCGCTGTGGCCAAGAGGAGCTCAAGGGCCAGTGGGTCTCTGGGCAGGTGGAGGTTCGGCGTGGCCTCGTGCAGGCTAAGGTAGGCGCGCGAGGGCCGGAGTGGTGGAGCCAACAGTTCTTCATAGCCTGCAGCAGAGGCAGGCAGCGAGGCGGCCGGGGGGGCAGAGCTGCTGCGGCGGGCAGCGGGGCCAAGTAGCCCGGCAGCGGAGGCAGAGGCAGCGCGGCCAGGGTCAGGTGGAAGGTGGCCAGGGCCAGGGCCAGGTCCTCGCGGCCCGGGAGCTCCTTTTTGACCGCCGGCATGTCGCGCGGGTAGCCCAGCAGCCGGCTCTCGGTCGCCGGCGCAACTTATTTTCGCCCTGGCTGGAGTTGCGTCTCCGCCGGCCCTGAAGGCGTCTGGCCGCGCTTCCACCCCGCCCGCTACTGCACCCTGGCACCCGAAGCCGCCGCCGCTGCAGCCGGGCCGCCCCTTCCTGCTATCCGGCCTACTGGAGGGGTCTCGGCGGACCCAGACATGGTGTGGCCGGAGCTGCTACTGATCACAGACCGACGGGTAAGAAGGCTGCAAAAGCCAAAGCCCCACCTCCAAACCCGCGAGGCCCCGCCCGCCCTCCACTAGGCGCCACACCGTCGCTGCTCCAGGTTCCCCCGCGCTGGGCCCTCCGCCGCTGGGCTGAGGCCGGAGCCGCCTCTTCCGCCACCGGCAGGGGGAGGAGGGTCATAAATAACCCGCGGGCAGCAGTGCAGACGGTGACCTCAGACGTCCTGGGGGAGTGAAGGGACGGCCGTCAGCACTTCTGCCCCCAACCTCACTGCGCCAGACTTGACCCATCCTGGAGTGCCTGCCTCTTAAAGCCCCCTTTTAATCCATTCTTTCATCAGTCAATCAACCATTTATTGAGCGCCAGATGTGGTGTAACCCCAGGAAGAGACTACCCAGAGAAGGGGTTGTGGGAAGAGAGATGCAGAGGAAGAGTGAGAGCACAGGTGTAGAGTCCAAGGAAGTGCGGGTTCCCAGAGTCCTGGCCTGCCTCCCGGCTTCTCTGCCTGAGCTCACCAGCTTCTTCAATGAGGCGGGTGCTGCATGGGAGCGCACCCAGACCCACCAAGAACAGGGGGACATGCAGGGACTGAGCTTATGGGCCACAGGTGTGGCTGACACTGAGCTATGAGGAAGCACACCTGTGTACACAGCTGCCCAGCCACCCACAAATGCATGCATGCTCAAAGACATACAAAGAGCAACCACATGTGTGTCACACCCATGACTTTCTGTGTGCCAGCACAGTAGTTGCTGAGCCTGAATGCATCGGACAGGTTCATGGAGCACACAAATCCTCAAATACTTCCCACAAGCACCAACACAGACAGGATGTGTGCTAAGAGATACAGATCACAGATATCCCGAGACTGGGACTTGAAACACAGACACAGATGGACCCAGGTCCACATGTTCACCTGCCAAGGCAGGGTGTCAGGCAGAGGTGACACCCAGTTGGTTGCACTATTGGTCTAGAAAGAGTTAACCTGGAAGGTCAGGGGTTAGAGGTTAGCCAGATGAGGCTCCCTCAGACATTCCTGCAAAGTAGCTAGAAACTTCAGGAATGTAGCCTTTTCAGACCTAGGGAGAGCTGCCCTGCTGGGACACCTGGGCAGCTAGCTGTGAGCTGAAAAGAAGCCATGCCTTGTCTCTCAGCATGCAGGAAGGTGTTTTGGGGCTGTCCACTACCTTAGTCTCTGCCACTTAAAGGAACAAAGAGAGAGGGCCTGAGCTCAGCCTCACCCCACTCCTGTGGCCATGCAGTTGGTGTCCAGATGCACACATGCAGGAATTCTAGCAGGCACCCACAGCGCCCTGTACTGCTGGAGTGACGTTACCTGTGCAGTGACAGTCATATGTCATGTTCAAGTGTGTCAACACAGGCAGTGACCAGACACAGGCACAGTGATGCACAGGTGCTCAGCACTCCTGAATTCACCCTCAAGGCATCACAGAGGCCTCTCCTCCTGGCCTGGCAGCATGGGCCTGATCCTCTGTCTCCAGTGGATCTGTACACTCGGCCCTTCTGCAGAAGGGACAGAGATGCCTGTTTCTGACCACATGGGGGCAGAAGCAGCCCCCATCTTAGGGCAGTCTTCCTGCTGCAGAGCCTCAGACCCTCCTGCAGCAGCTGCATGACCCAGTCTTCTCTGCCCTTCTTGGGACCTTACTTTCTCATCTGAAAATGAGAGGTGGTCTCAAAACCCATCTTCTAAAGCCTTCTTTAAAGAGGTGGGCTCAAAACCCACCTTCTAAAGCCGCCTTTAGCTTGAAGTAAAACAATCAGCAGAGCAGCTATGGGAGGTGGGAGCACCAAACCCCTGCACACCCTAGACACTTTCCTCTGTAAATGGATCTGGAGCGCAGAAACTGAGGGGCTCCCATCAACTCTGAGCCAAGCAAAGGGAAAGAAATGAGTTATCTAGTGCCCCCTGAGGCCCCGAAATCTATCTCATCTGTCTCTCACTGAGATAGATGTGAGGGTGGTTTATATTCTCCTCCCTGCAGACAGTATGGCCACACTTGGGCCCAGTCTGGATACTAGAGCATATACAGGGGTGCATGGGAGCAGCTGCTGTCCTGCAGAGTGGATGTGGGGGCAGGGTGCAGTTCTCTCCCTCATGGCTCAAATTATTGTAGAAATGTTGTGCACCCTCAGGGCCACCAGAGCTAAGTAGCACACAGGCCTTAAGTGCAGTCTCACCCACTCCACGTCCCAAGGGTGTGTCAGCAGGGGTGGAGTGAGGGGCCCCATGTGCTCATGTGTGTCAATGCTGCGTGAGGGGTGTTCCTGTGCTTATGTGTGCCTGCCCTGTCCTCCTGCCATTCATTTTAGCTGACACTCAGCACAAATACGGTGTGAAGGCCTCAGGGACCCGTGTTCCTTACTCTGGGAATCTGGGCCTTCATTGGTCCAGCCCAGCAGTGCTGGTTAGAGTTCACTCTGTGTACAATTCACAGGCCCTGTGAGCCCTAGGGCCAAAGCCCACCAGGAAGTCCTGATAGGGGCACTAGGCTATGCTGTCTGCAGAGCTTTGGGGCAGAGGTCATCCCCAAGTGGGGAGAGGAGTGGGTACAGGTGGGGTCTCTGCCAGACTGCCAAGTGGAAACAAGAGGATATCTGGGCAGTTCCTTCACAAAGAAAACCTTGGGCGGGATGTGCTGAATCATCACGGATGGTGCTGGAGGGAAAAGGAAAGGGCTAGAAGGGGTCAGGTGGTCAGCTGCTGCTCTGACTCACCTGAGAGCCCCCTCAGCTGTTCAGGCTGCAGGGTGGATTCTCAGTGCTGGGGTAGTGGCTTTCCTGACACACCCTGGCACATGGCAGGTACCAGTGTCTTAAGGACTGTCCATGGGGCAACCCAATGTGGCCATGGGTGGATCCAGCTCATACCCTGATCTGGTACCTGCTGGGCTCTGGGCTCTCTGAGCCATTCCTAACTTGACATGGCTACCCTGTCCCTGGGCAACACCATTGCCTGACTGCTCCCCTCTGCTACCACCTGCCCTGGAATCTCTACATACCTTCCTGTCCCCAGAAGCTTATTAAGAGTTGGACTACAGATCTGGGAGGCTGAGGCAGGAGGATCACAAGTTCCAGGCCAGCCCTAGCAACATAGCCGGCAATGTAAGCAACTTACAAGACCCTCTCTCTAAATAAAAAAAAAAATTAAAAGGATTGGGGATGTAGCTCATTGGTAAAGTACCTCTGGGTTCAATCCTCATTACTGAAAAAAGAGGGTACTGCCACAGGTACCCTCTTCATCAGAGAGAGATACCTGAAAGTCTTCTGCTGAAGAAGCCTAGGTAGACATCCTTGGTCTTCAGCAAGCACTGCCCAAGCTGGAAGATAAGGTTAGATCTAAGGGTGCATAAGTGGGATGTGGTGCTGTTCTGAGGACCCTGCCACTGACACAAGGGTGAGGCAGAGTGCCCACGGACACATAGCGACAGGCAGTGGTCACACCATAGAGGGTCTGAGATCCTGCAGACCAAGTGCTGGCTGCCTGAGATCTCCTGATGCTTATCCATGTTTCTCCTGTGATGTGCCTTCTCTGTCCACCAGCGAGGGTTTGTGGGGAATTTTTGCTGTCTGGGGCCCCACAGGGCAGGATTCAGGCCTAGGAAAAGCAGATATGGAAGCTCAAAATAGAGAAAACTAGTCAGAGTTGCCTGGTAACAGCCTTCGCCTTCTCCTGGGTAGAAGGATACAAGAAAAAGCTAAAGGCCACCTGCTGAGAGCCTGACACTGACAGTCACCCAGGTGCAGGCCGGTGTACCAGATGCCCTCCAATGTCTCATGTCCTTGCCCCAGTGTGGCCTGAGTCAACCTGCACACGGCATTTGGGGTGGAGCAGTGGTAAGTGTTCAGGAACAGAACACAGAACAGCAGCATACACTCAGGTGAGTGACAGGGAGCAGTGGTGCACACACAGGTGTGTACCCGGGGACAACGCGTGGGTGTTCAATGCAGAGTGCCTGACGTGGAGCATGCTCCCTCACACAACCCAAGGCTGCCCAGTTGTCTGGGGCTGTCCCTTCAGTGTTTCTTCATGCTATAATACTGTCACCTTGTGCTCAGTAAGTCACACCTCTGAACCAGTTGCATCATGAAGAGGGCATGGGGGCTGGGGAGGGGGCTCAAGCGGTCACGCACTCGCCTGGCATGCGCGGGGCGCTGGGTTTGATCCTCAGCACCACATAAAAATAAAATGAAGATGTTGTGTCCACTGAAAACTGAAAAATAAATATTAAAAAAAGGAAGAGGGCATGGACACGTGAGGCCCCACCTGGAGGGCCAGCAGCCCCTTCATCAACACCGGTGTCTTTGTCATGTCGGGATTGTTGTAGGTAGGAAGCTTGGGTGGACCAGATCACTGTCCTGACTTCCTGATGTATAGACCGAGTCTGACTCCGGTCTCCCATTGCCACCCAGCCCCAGTCCTTGGGAGGTAGGTTGACAATGACATCCTTTGAGGTGCACTGGTGGCTTTGTGCATGGATGTCCGGTGAGGCCCTCTGGATGTCTAAGTTCCTATTCCTGACTAACCAGGCTCCCCTGGGACCATCTCATCTCCTGTACTGTGTGAGGGCAGGTGGGGCAGCCCTGAGTGCTATTCCCTGGGACCAGGACTCTGCTGCTATTTGGCCATGACCCCAGGTGTGGCCCCAGGTGGGGATGTGTTGAGGCCCTGTGCAGAGCCCAGATGCAGAGGCTCATGACCTGATGACAGCCACCTGGAAGGAATGGTGCACACATCTGCAGCCATACTTCACCCGTCTGCATGAACGGTCAACACAGGGCCTTGGGAACCCAGGCAGGGCTCACCTATGGCTGCTCACTCCAGGGGTGTGTGGGCATTTGCAGGCCAGGTACAGGGGCTGCCCAGTTCCCTAGAACCTAGCCTGTGATGGCAGGAGGGACTCAGGGCCCTGGGCACCATCTAGCCTTCTGAACAGTGCAGTTCCTACTCCCACCCCAGCCCCCACCTGCAGCACTGAGGCCGAGAGTAATAAAACACCCACCTCACAGGAGACAGCTTTATCTTGTTGATGGGAAGTCTGCCAGCCCAATTTATGATGGAACATAAGATCTCCAAATCTGAATTTATGTGCCGGAGTATAACGAGAGGTCAATGAGATTGAAAGTGGGCTCCTGAGAGGAGCTGGCAGGCTCACTCCCAGGTGCTGTAAGGAAACCTCACAGTCTTTGTCCCCAACTCCAGCCTGGCCCAAGAGGGAAAGGACCGCCAAGGAGAGCCCTGCCTGAGAGCCCTGCCGTTTGGTGTAAGAGGGAGAGAGAGGGACTCTGTCGGGCGGGGCCACGGCTGTGGCAGGAGTCTTGGAGAGGGCCAGCCTGGACCATCTGTGCTGAGGATGCAGATCTTGTGCCTGGTCTCAGGCCTGGCCCTCAGCCGTGGGCGAGCCCCTGGCTCAGAACAGTCACAGCATAGCTCTGGCTCTGGCCCAGAGACCCACAGCCAAATGGAGTTGACATGGGTGACCATGAACCCATGGCCCCCACCCAAGCCCTCTGGAGCCCTCTGTCCACATCACCCCCTGGAGTCAGGGGTGGGGTAGGAGGAGGGTTGGCTCTGTCTGGGGTGGGCACCTGGCCAGGAGGAGGCTGGCTTTCTGTGCCCCAGGGCAGACCCTGACTTTAGGATTTATACAAATAAATGAAATGAAAAGTGCTGGCAGCCCTGATCTAATTACAGCCATTCATTCTCTGGTCGTTAATAAATTGTGGAATAAAGGGTTTCGGCTGCTCCAGTGTGGGGGTGGCTGCGGCTCAGCCTTCCCTTGGCACCGGCTTTGGGAGCTGGAAACATGAATTATTAGTTTCTTATCGCTCGGACCGCCATCGCTCATGCTGCCAGGACCTGGTGGGAGCTGGCGGAGGTCCCCCGCCTCCTCTGCTGGCCCTGAGCTGCTGCTTCTCTTGGAGACTCCCGGTGGGGCTCAGCACTACCCCACCCAGCCCTTCTGTGAGTGTGAACCCTGGAGCAGGAGGCTGCAACAGGCATGGGAGCTGCAGTGCTGTGCTCTGAGCCTCAGATCCTCTCTGTGAGTGAAGCCAGACCTCACACGCCAGCAAAGCACTGGCCCAGGGAGGGTGGGGTCCTTATCAGGGTGCTCTCCAAGGGGCACATACTGCCTAGTCCCTGGCCAGAGAGGAGAGGAAGTCCCCTCTGGGAGCCACAGTGCCTTAGGCAGTCAGAGCTCCATCACCTGCAGGACAGCCAGGGGCTTGAGGATACCCTGAGGAAAGGGATGGTGCTGGCTATGGTCTGGGTGGGGGTACTGGTCTCCTGGGCTTTTTGTCTGCACCTCCCAGTATAGCTGCTGAGGTGTGTGGGCTGGGGGCTGAACTCCAAGGCCACAGCCCAGATGGTGACCAGGTGGTTACCTGTCACAGAAGCACGCACCCTCCTGCAAGGCTCCCAGCCAAGCTGGGGAGTGCAAGGCTAAGGCAAAGCTGGGGTGTGGGAGGAATGGGGACCTGGCATCCACCTCTGCCTCTTGCCTGCCAAGCCCCTCCAGGTGCCTCCTGGGCTGCAGCCCCACTTCATCTCTGTGAGGATGTGGAACCTAGAGGGTAGGCCTTGCGCCCAGGGCTGTTTGCCCACCACTTCCTGGCTGTGTGGCCTTGGAGAGACTGTCAGTTCTTCCAACCTCAGTCTGTAAAATGGGAATGAGGATAAAAGGAGACAAAATTAGTATGTACTGAGTGTCCGGGGTGTGTGCAGGTGTCATAGGTGGAGTGGGGTGGCCCCTGCAGCCCTGCATGCTGGGCAGTCCCATCCTTCAGGCAGCGTGGCTTCAAAAAGTCTGACCACTTTTCATCTGCTTTCTGTTTTCTTAACGTCTGGACAGAGTTGTAGTGAATGTCCCAATGTACGTGTCTCCTCCCAGGTCATCTCTGTCATTTCTGGGTCACCTTCAGTTGACTGGTTTCCTCTTTTCCTGCTGGGCTGTGTTTTCTGCTTCTTTGCACACCTGTGAGGGTGTTTCTCTCTCTCTCTCTCTCTCTCTCTCTCTCTTCCCTTCCGTCCCTCCCTCCATGGTTATTTTGTTTATTTATCTTTATGTGGTGCTGAGGATCAAACCCAGGGCCTCATACATGCTACACCTCATCTCTGAGCTAGCCCTCTCACAGTGCCTGGGCTGCACAACATAGCTGACCCCATGCCCTCTGCAACCTGCTGAACACACCCTCAGCCCCAACAGCTGCCAACCCACTTTTTTTTGGTAGTACAGATGGACAGAATGCCTTTATTTTATTTGTTTATTTTTGTGTGGTACAAAGGATGGAACCCAGTGCTCACACATGCTAGGCAAGCACTCTTCTACTGAGCTTTAGCCCTGCCAATCCAATTTTGCTATGGTGTTTTGGTTAGGTCTGGGACTTCCTGAACATTGCCCAGGGAGAGATTGAAGGGGCTCTGTGGGCAGGGGCTGGGAGGCTGCAGCCCCTGCAGCAGCCAAGTCTGGCTACTTTCTACCTCTAGGGCATAGACTTTCTTCCACCTGCTGTGGCAGAACAGGAAGCCCCCACCCGGCACCTGGCACTGAAGACCACTCATCAGGGCCTGAGACACAGAGCAGCCCTGAGGTCCCTCTTTCTAACCCTGTGCATCCTTGATGCCAGTTTTGAATGCCATTTCTGCCAGGAAGCTTCCTGGATCCTCCAGTCAGAAAGCATCCTGTTCCTGGAGCTTCTGAACACATCCAAACCGTGGTATTCTGACTCCCACAGAAATCCTGTCTTCCTCTAACTGGACGGGAGCCCCAGTGGATGGCACTCTGGCATTCTTGGCTGATGGTTCTTTAACTGAAACCAGAAGAGAAGAGCCAACCAAGGGCACGGTCCTCCTGGCTGGGCTGTGGGCAGGGCTGAGGTCTGTGGGATATCTGAAGGTCCGGAGGCTCCAGGCTTCCCACAGCCCCAGGCTGGGCTCTCAGAGGGCTGCTCCTGCTGGGGTCTGCCCTTCCCCATTTTTCTGGTCCCTCTGCTCCTGTCCCCTGTGGCCTGTCTGGCCACCTCCCTGCTACCACACCACACCCTCTACCTCAGATGGCTTCCTCCCAGCCCCAGCTCACACACACAGAATCCCTTACCCCGGGAGCATTCCAGGCATGCACAGTCCACTGACTTGCCCCTGGCCAGGCTGTGCATTAACACAAAGACAGCTGGCTGGGTTTCCCTCACCCAGGTCTGGAGCTCCTGAATGGGGAGCCCCCACCCCCACTCCGTGTGGTCGCCTCTATACTGATTTCATTTATCACTGACCGAGGATGAGTAATTTTATTGTGAAGCACAGTTCAGGGTGATAGATGAGGGAGCAGGGCAGGTGGTCGCCTTGCTGTCTTCCTCTCCAGAGGGAGGTGGGAAGGAGAATCCTGCCTCTCCATAAGTGGAGGCTGGCAGTTGGGGAGGAAAGAGCCCCATCAGGGTGGCTGGCCATGCCAGATGGGAGTGAGGAGGCAGGGAAGGCAGACCAGGTCTCCCTGTCCAGATAGGGCAGGACCAGGACATGGCCATCCCCCACGTCCTGACTAGGGCTGAGGCTGAGGGCCCTACAGGTGGGAGTATGGAGGGGCAGATGTGTAACTCCAGCATCCAAACAGAAAAAGTGGGGATGCTTTCCTCTGAAAATTGCCACAGCAATCAGCTTCTCTTTGAATCCATGTGTTTCTGTTTGGTTTCCTTTTTTTTTTTTAAATTTGCAGTACTGTGAACTGAACTCACTGAGCCACACCCCCAGCCCTTGTCATTTTTTAATTTTGAGACAGGATCTTGCTAAGTTGCCCAGGCTGGCCTTGAACTTGAGATCCTCTGTCCTCAACCCTGCTAATCCACTGTTTTTAACAATGCTCATCTCACCAGCTACTGCACACCCACACTTCAAAGTAACACTTGCCGGCTGGGGCTGGAGCTGGGGCTCAGTGGTAGAGCACTTGCTTAGCAGGTATGAGGCAGTAGGTTCCATTCTCAGCACCATATAAAAATAAACAAAATAAAAGGTATTGTGTCCATCTACAACTAAGAAAAATAAACAAAGTAACACTTGCCATTGGTCACTTCCAGGTGTTTGGTGAGGGACCCTGCATTGCTGCCAGTGGGATTTGGGGTTCTGGCCTGCCCACCCACTCCAAGGTCCCCGGCCTGGGTGGGATGTGTGTGGCTGGGTGGGTGGAAGCTGGGAGGCGCAGGTGCCAGGGAGCAAGCTCACCCCGACTGCTTATGGTGGGCAAGGTTCTGGGGTCTGGGAGGGCTGAACAGACCCAGGACTTCCCTCCACTGTGGTCAGCCAGCAGCCTCCCTCTGGCAGGCAGGTTAGCCCCCTGGCTGGACATGGGTCAGACAGTCCTGCAGGACCTCTCAATCTTGGCCGAGAAGTGTGAATGGTGGGCGCCTCGCTGTGTGACAGTCCCTGTCAGTCACGATGGATGTGGGCCCAGAGAGAAGCGGGGACGGCGACGGGAGGGGGCGCTGGCTGGCGGAGCTGTCCCCAGCCGCTGGCTGCGTCCCCGGAGGATGGTGGCTGCGGTGCCAGGAGCGTCCTGGAAGTCTGGGCAGCTGCGCCGCCACTGCCCCTGGCCTGCCCCCAGCCTGCCCCAGTGGGCTTAACCCTTAGTCTCTCTGGGCTAACCCTCGTGCCCAGGCCTGGCTTAACCCTTAGGTCTCCACTGGTCTAACTCTTCGGTCTCAGGGACTAGCTGACATCCGCTGTGCCTAAGTTGGCCCCAGTGGGCAGCCCAGGAGCAGCACCTACTGGAGCTTCAGGCTGGAGAAAGACGCTGGCCCAGGTCACTGAGGACACTGCCCCTCCCTCCTGCCCCCTTTTCCCAGGGTCTGCAGTCAGGCCTGCTGTCTTCCCCTTGTACCACAGGGACGCAGTGAGGGCACACTGGATAATGACAATTTCTGCTAAAATTGTTAGTATGCTGGGCTCCCTACCCAGCTCTTTGTGCAAATCATGAAGCTTGTCAAGATGGCCTGCCCAGGAAACTGACGCTCTGAGAGGCCAGGACTTGGCTCAGCCATGGCAGGTGGTAGAGCTGGATCCTGCCTCCTGCACCAGGGCTAAAGGCATTCCCTCCCCTCTCTCCTGGCCCCTGCCCCTTCCTCTTCTCCCTCCCAAGCAGATGGTGCAGGAATTGAAATGGACTTGTGGGGAGGTGGGCCTCTGGATTCTCAGAGTCTCTGAGGAGGGTCTACAGATGATGAATCCCTGGGAGTGGGAGTATCTTTGGATCTCAAGGAGGAAGAGTCAACAGTCATGAAACCCAGAGAAAATGGACTGCAGCAGTTCCAATCAGGTGAGACTCAACCTCTCTTTGACTCTGGATGGGCTAAGGGGTAGACATTGTACCAACCCCTGTTGCCCACTGCAATGCCAGCTTGAGTTCTCACACAAGACTGGCATTTGAACCATAGATAGGAGCCTTAAAAATAACGTAAAGGTCTGCTGCTGTGGCACGTGCCGGTATTAAATCCCCAGCACAAACAAACAAACAAACAACAAAAACTAGAACTTTAAGGGGTTAAGGTGTAGTTTAGTGGTAGAGCACTGCCCAGCATGCTCTACCATGAGGCCTGGGTTCAATACCCAGCACCAGGGAAAACAAAAGAAAATAAGACCTTAAGGAACAGAAATCATTGGTCAGCCAGAGAATGACAGGAAAGGCTTGGGCACACTACTGGAGACAAGGGAGAGAGAGAGAGGTGCTCCAAATTAGGGCTCCTAGGGTTTCCACAGCCTCAGCCTCTCTACTACACGTATTCAGTTCCCCAGGACTCGGCTGAGGTCTGGGTAGCAAGTGTGTGCAAGAGGACGTGGGCCTTCAGCCCCTCCAGTCAAGGAGAGGTTGAGTCTCACCTGATCAGAACTGCTGCAGTCCGTTTTCTCTGAGTTTTTTTGTTGAGGCTTGGGAGGCCTCAGCACAGCTGTGGCCCACAGGTTGGTCAGGGATACCTGGGACCCAGAGTCCTGTAGCACCTGCAGGGCAGTCCCAAACCATCTTCCTGGCTCCTGTGCATTTTAGGTGGGTGGTGGCTGGCTAAATTTCTCAGCATCTCCCCAAGTGTCACCATCACTTGTGACCTTGGATTCAATACCCAGTCTCATCCTAGGTGGAGACAGCTGGATTTGCTGAACTATGGGAACTCTCTCCATTTTTCTGAGCAGGAAAGAAAAGAGGGTGGGAAACTGGTTTCTGAAAGCCAGGTCACATGCCAGGAGGACCTCTGGCTGCATACAGTCAAATCTTGCAGTAGGAGGACAGTAGAGTGAGCACATGTGGAGGGTCTGGGGTCCAAGTGACTGACCATGAGGGACAACTCTGCACCCAGCCAAGGTCTGCATCTTATGCCACTATCAAAGCCTATGGGTGGGTGAGGATAATTCCATGGGTTATGCTGCACTGCTGCGGTACATCCTTAAAACTGGCAAGAGTGGGTTGGCAAGTGAGGAGGGACTTGACTCAGAGGATAGTGCTGGATCTGCTCCTGAAGGCGGTGGAGCCCACTGCCCATGCAGGGTGAGATACCTGCAAACTTCTCTTCCTAGACAACTGACCAGGAGGTCTGAGAGAGGCAGAGTGAAGAAAGTCAGGGTCAGGGTGAATTGACCCTTGGCCTGACTGGTGAGAGACTGAACATGTTTAAGGGCCAAGGGGCTGAGGTGGGGGCTGAAGATCCAGGAGAGTTTCCCCCAAAGCAAGGTCAGACTTAGATGGGAGGTGGACCCCCAGCATCAGGCCAAGGGCAGGAATGCCTGATGGGTGGGGGTCTGTTCAAGGTTGGTGAAGGAGGAGGAAGGCAGGGAGGGGGTCATCAGGGCTTCAGCCAATGGCTCGGTGAGGGGCAAATGTGCAGAGGTTGCTGCTAAGTGACTGAAGCCACAGTGTGGGCAGAGGTGAGCCATCAGGGTCTCCTCTGCAGGGAACAGTGTCAGGAGGTGGAGCTCGTCTGCAGCTGGTGAGGGCAGATCAGGTAGAGAGGAGTTGTGGACACGCAGCAGAAGGGGGCTGCAGGTGGAGAGAGAGTAGGGATCTTAGCCTCAGCCCAGAGAGTCCTGATCTGGCTGAGGATGGTGGGGCTCGAGTTCTAGGGACAGTGGGTACTAGCACTCAGGCACAGCTAGATGGCTGAGTGCAGGGCATATATGGCCTGCATGGCTTATTTTTTTTTATTTTATTGAGATAGTATTCACATTACAGGGGCTGGGGTTGTGGCTCAGCCGTAGATTGCCCGCTTAGCGTATGTAGGGCCCTGGGTTTGATCCTCAGCACCACAAAAAATAAATAAACAAAATAAAGGTATTGTGGTCAACTACAACTAAAAAAATATTTAAAAATTCACACAACATAAATTTAAACTCAAAGTGAAAAATTCAGTGGTGCTTTTTGCATTCACAGAAGTAGTAGTCCACAGATTCACATACAGACATATATTGTAGATTAACAGATACCATGCTTTCTTTTAAAGTTCCTAGACATCCTTTGCTAAATCCAATGATAAATTGGGGGCCATAAAAAGAGTTTAAGTAAGTACAAAACTCATACTCTACAGATGCTAACCAAAATTAACAAAAACATAAATTAATGTGTAAGATTTAACTATAGGCAGACTTAGACAGAAAAACACTCGGTAATTTGGTAATACTCTTGTAGATGACTCTTGAATAAAATAGAACATTAACACCACAGTTAAACAGAAGATGATTTTTGGAACATTTTATATAAAAGCTCATTTTAATAAAAATGTCAATATTAAATGAGAAAAAAGGAAGGAAACAAAATTTGCCAATCAAGAATTTAGAAAACGAACAATGTGAACCTGAAGAAAGAATAAGTGTATTAATTAGATAAAAATTTAGTTAACATATTAAAATTAGAATTGATATATAAAGAACTCTTCCTGGAAGGGAAAAATTGGGCAATGCACAAAACCAATCACATGAATACTGGTAGGAAAATTTGAGACATATTCACACCAAAATTCCTGCACTTATACTTCCAGTATCTGAATGCATAGTTGTAACAGACATTCTCAGCAATGTAGCAGAGCTTCCTTTGAATTGCTGCTTCACAACCTGAGGGACATTATGACAATAAAGGCCAAATAAAAGTTTCTAACTCTCCTTTACAAAAATAATACATAAAAAAGCAATATTACGGTTTCCTAGTATAGAAGTAGGTTCTCATAGTGAAAGTCCAAGATCCCCTGTAGCTCTGCAGGGAGAGAAAAGAATAACCACCATGAAATACATCACAGACTTCTCCAAAACAAAGGCCATGACTCTGAAGGAAAAGGACTCTGCCAAAGCTACATCCCACCTGTAGGAAGGGTACTTCCCTGACTCTAGTACAATTTAGTCTTCCTGCCTTATCTAAAAAGACAATATCAACAACAATAAAAACCATACAGCCAATAGCTGTCACTAAATCAAGGACACAGATTTAGAAAGCTACAGTATTAATAAGAGTCTGGGGTCAGCTTGACCCCTGGAGAAGCACTGGTGAAAGACACAGAACCAAACAGAGGCCTACTAAAAGACTGAGATTTAACAAGAAAGCTACAGAATGTTCCTTTACCCTTTTTCTTTACTACCACACCAACAGGTTCTAGTGTAATGAAAGAGTACATAAGCTGAAAGAGTGCTACAAGAGAGCTATTTTTGTTGAGAAGTAGTACTTGGTGAAATCAAAAGTCAAGAGGGGATGATAATCAAAAAGTCAAAAAGATATTAGTGAATTGTGGAGCCTCTGTTACCTAAACCTAGAGCAAACATGAAATACAGTCTAACTCCTAGTTTGATGAACATGAATCCTTTCCTCAAAAGCCTCATTATTTCAGGTCCAATTATCAAATACAAGGCATCACAAAAATCAAGATGAAAACACAGTTTAAAATGACAAAATAATTTTCAGAACCAAAATGACAATATTTTATATAATTACCAGATATAATATTTAAATAACTATTAATATGCAAAGTAATTTAATAGATAAAAGCAGATAAACACAAGAACAGTTGAGTAATGAAGGTGGAGAGATGAAAATTCTAAGTATCTAAAGGAGCAACCAGAAATTTAAAATGCACACACAGAGTAACAGCAAGGAAACACACCTCTGGGAGCTCAACATAGACTGAGCACAGCTGGAGAATCACTGTGCTCCAAAACAAGTCAATTGAAACTCCCTAAACTGAATTGTAAAGAAGGAAAATAAATAACAAAAAACTCAACAAAATCCAAGAACCTACAGAAAAATTTCAAAGGAATAATAAACACATCATTGAAATACCATAAAAGAAGAAACTAACATAAAATAAACATTTTTAAAATTAATGACATGCCAAACCCCAGATGAAGGAAACTCAGAGGAAAACAATTACTAAAAATCTGTGTCTAGGCATATCATATTCAAACTGCATAAAAACAGAAAACATAATAAACAGAAAAGCAGAAAACTAAACATACATACATACATACATACATACACACACAAAAAAATTATCTGTAGAGGGACAACTTACCTACATAGGGAAACAACAAAACTTGTCTTTAGAGGGACAAGGAAAGTAATTACATATTCTCAACAGAAATCACAAAATAAAAAAATAATTAGACAAACTACTTGAAGTATTAAAAAACACTCTGAAATATATATATCCATCAAAATAATCCTCTAAAATGTAGAAATATGATTTTTCTCAAACAAAATCTGCAGAAATTCCAGGCCAACAGATCTGCCCTATAAAAATGTTAATTAAAAAAGAAAAAGTTCTCTAGGCAAATAAAAAAAAGGTCAAAATCACACCTATGTAAGGAAATGGAGAGCAAAGAAGAAGGGATGGATCAAGGTTAAAACCGGGTTTATTTTTCTTATTCTTAATTGATTTGAAGCAATTGTACAATATATGGGCCAAATATAGCATATGCCTAAGTGAAATGAATGACATAAAAATCAGAAATGACAAAAATAGAAAGTGACACATTATAAGTTACCTGTGACACATTTGAAGTGATATAGTGCTCTCTGAAGATGGGCTTATGCTAGTTAAAGTGATATATTTTAAGTCTGGGTCAACAATTTAAAAAGTTTAAGAAAAAGAAAACTCTGTTAAGAGATAATTTGGAGTTATATAAAGTATTAAATTGAAACACAGAAGGCAGTAAAATATAATGAGAGAAAGAAACAAAGAACAAAAACAAACAATAGAAAACAGATATTAATATGGTGAATATTCGTTCAAGTTATAGCAATAATAACTTCAAAATGTCTAAACACACTAAGTAAAAGAAGTTTTCAGGGTGGGCACTTTATGTTGTCTGTAAGAAACACATTTTAAATATGAAGACTCAGATAATTTAAAAGTAAATTTCTCGAGAAAGATCTACTAGGCTAACACTAACCAAAATGAGGCTAAAATAGTTACATTAATATGAGATAAAGCAGACTTTGGAGCAATGACTATGAAAGATAAAAAAATAATAAAAGGGCTAATTGTTCAGAAAGACATAAAAATCCTAAATGTGTATGTACCTAATAAGACAGCATCAGAATTCACAATCCAAAGCCTGACAGGGTTGAAAGGAGAACTCAACAAGCCTATATTAAAGTGTGTACAATAGATTCCTGGGGAGAACTGCCGGTCGGTCGGACGTCTTGGCTGTCGCTGGAGGAGCGGTCCCGGCTCTCCGGGAAGGCGGCTGCGGTGGCAAAATGAAGATATTCGTGGGCAACGTCGACGGGACGGATACAACGCCGGAGGAGCTGGCAGCCCTCTTCGCGCCCTAAGGCACGGTCATGAGCTGCGCTGTCATGAAACAGTTTGCCTTCGTGCACATGCGCGAGAACGCAGGCGCGCTGCGCGCCATCGAGGCCTTGCACGGCCACGAGCTGCGGCCGGGGCGCGCGCTCGTGGTGGAGATGTCGCGCCCAAGGCCGCTGAACACTTGGAAGATTTTCGTGGGCAATGTGTCGGCTGCATGCACGAGCCAGGAATTGCGCAGCCTCTTCGAGCGCCGTGGACGCGTCATCGAGTGTGACGTGGTAAAAGGTAACACGGAGGCACGCTCGGGGGCGGGGGCGCGCTCGGGGCATTCTGCCTGTTAGCCACGCCCCTTACCCGGGGGTAGGTCACTGCGCGGTTGGGCAGGGTGGGGAAGTGCGCTGGGGTGAGGCCAGAGGTGTTGGGGGTGCGTTGGGCAGAGCCACCCTCCCCCCCTGCGGTCCAGGCACCGTTCACCAAGTGGGAGGAAGCGGCTCTGGGAGGGTGCGGCGGCCACTGAGAGCCGAGCCACGGGGCCTGGGACGCGCCAGAGACTTGCGAGTGTACCGGGAGCGCGTCTTCTGGTCTCCTGGGCCTGGCACCGAGCGGAAATTGGGAAGTGACGGGCACAAGCCGGATCATGGAGCGGGGAAGATTTCGCCACTTCCCCACTTCCTCTCCAGACGTCGGTCAGAGCAAGGGAAGAGGGAAAAGGTGGGGGCTGACGCCCCAAGGCCTCCCTCGTGTTCCCTCCCGATGAATGCTCCCAAGCGGAAGGTAACGGGGCCCTTGGACGTTTCTCGGGCTGGGATCTCTTAGTATTGTTTGGCATGGGTCTCCTCATGGGTACAGGAAGGGCCCCTTCCGAGCCACTTTGGTATTTTCAGTATTTGATGGGTTAGATGTGGCAGCTCTGTGGTCCAACTCCCTTAAACCTGTTTTCCCTCTTTTCCCACCCTTTGGGCTCGATTTTAGATCTGTTAGCTGGAAACCCTGACCTTTTTGCTTGTGGAAGGAGATTTGTTTTATGAGGGCCCCTTTTGTACAGCTTTACTTGCCAAACTGATGCCCCAGGGCAGTGTCATTCTTTCATAAGCTTGACGACTTGCAAGGGGGCATACTTTGGCTGAGGGGATTATGGGGAGAGATGTGAGAGGTCTTCCTTAAACATTGTCTGGAAACGATTTACTTGAGAGTTGTCATTGCTTGAATTAATTCTCAGAGCAGATCCCTAGTTTGCCTTTTCTTTGAGAAAAATGTGTCACCATAATTTAGGCTTGATTTCCTTTTTGGAGCCCAGTCGACTTTTTCTTTTTTTCTTTTTCTTTTTTAATATTCTGGGTTCTTATCCCCTAAGTTCTTTCTCTTTTGGGGAAGATTTGATGGGTCAGCCCTTGTATATATGTGGCCTGTCTTTGTTCCACTTGGGAACAGATCTGAATTAACTTTGCCCTGTTATTTTCAAGGATGCACCTGGGAGTATGTGATGCCCTCCTGGTATTGGATTCATGCCTGCTCATACCCTGTGTGAGACGTTTTGAGGATGAGAAATAAATAGGTGCAGTTGCTTGTTCATGGTCACCAAAGATATTTCATTTGTTGTCCGGTAAAGGCACATCTTTGGCCATTCCTTGTCCTTTCCACAAGCTGGGGAAATGTCATTGTGTCCCTTGCTAGGAACAAATTCTTATTCTGCATTAATACTCCATTCTATTTTCCTCAACTTAGGTTATGCAAGTCCACGAGACTATCCGGAATCGGGCTTTCCTGCTGGGTGCTCTGAGGCAGGATGTATGGTGCATGGATTTTTGATTTTGTTTAGAATGAAAGGGTGGGAGGGTGTCAGATTGGGTACTTGGCCAGCAAGGTGTATGAGAGTTTTGTGTTTAATTAATCTGTTAGGTTTCTTCTGTAGTTGTTAGGCAGGGTGACTGGTAGATTGAAAGTCTAGAATCAGTACTTGGGGCAATCTCTATGGAACTCATGATCAAGAAGCTTGTTCTCAAGTGATAGAGAAAGCCAAAAATGTTCTTGAATTTGTTTGGGATCAACACTAAGTGACTGGGGGAATGGTGGTGGTGATCGTGGTGGTGGTAAAGTGCATGATAACTTCACATGAGTTTTAGAATTTCTGGCTGATTCCCTGTGAGAGTTAGAGAGAAAAGTTTGTGCATTTTGTTCCTTTGTAAACATTTGTTAGCAGAAATGCTTGGACTTCCTCAGGGAGGTGTCTTCCATTGTTGTTAGGCTTATATGCAATAGCACCTGATGCACTGATATCCTTCACTGATATCTTTATAGTTCTTAGGGGTGAAAAAACTTAGGATTTAAAGTTGGGAATTTGTAGAAGAGACTGGCTCAATAAATAGCTTACTTATTTCTTGACTGTGAATGAGCGTTTGATTTGCTGTCAGGTCTTCTGGTTTGCAGTTCTAGGGTTCAAACTCAGGGCCTACATGCTGTGCTAGCGACTCTACCATTGAGCCACACCCTCAGCCTTGTCAAGTCTTTGAAAAGCACAGGACAGCTAGCTCTGTTTTATTTCACAGGAGAAAAACATGGTTGCTTGTTTACTCTAGGAGCTTAGATATGATTTGTAGACCAAAAATCTTCATAGCAACAGTGGTAACCACTCTCTGCAGCTGTGTCCTATTGGCTATTCAAAGATGAACAGCTTCAAGAACCACTTGCAGACTTTGGCCATTGCATACTTCAGGGGAGGTCTGAGTCAGAAGAGGAAAATTATCCCTTCTCTTTTGTGGGTAGCCATCCTTTAAATACCGAGCTCTATAATTTCAAAGTTTTTAAAAAATCATCTTAGGATAGGAAAAGTTGTTTTTCTGGATTCTCTTAACTTTGGTACTAGAGGGATTGTGATGTCATCAGACCATTAGGAGGTATCTGCAGAACTACTTGTTAGGTTTAATGCTAGTCTTAACGGAGAGATTACTTTGAGCTAACTATCCAGGCAAAAGAGTCCCTGGAGTTCTTCGGATCTCTGCTACTCTGATGGCTGGGAAGGAGTTGGGATTCTGGGCATCGTTGATGGGGTTAGGCTTGAATTTGGCTACTCAGTGTGATGGGACACAGTTAACCCTGATGTGATTCAGTCATTTGGACAACCTAGTTATAATTCCTTTCAGATATCAGGCTTAGAAACTTAGATATAATTTGGCTATAATTATATCTTCCCCCACCAACAGTTACATAGTTCATCTGGGCTGTCAGTTGAACTGAACATGTGAAATCAAACCAACCCCGCTTTTTCTTTTTGCAGTGCAGGGAATTGAACCTAGGGTCTCACACATATTAAGCATGAGCTCAGTTTACTGAGCTACATCTCCAGACCTGAAATCTCAGTTTTTAAATTTTACTCCTTGATCTCTTAATAAAACCCAGCTATGTAGGGAGTAGACAATGGATGTTTGGGGGAATTCCAAATAATCAGGAATGTGGTGTGTTTCCTTAATCCCTCACAGTGCCTGGAGATTGTCCCCTTTCATCCCCCCTCCCCCAGTCTGCCTACAGGCTCTAGCAGATCTTCCTGTTTTCTCTTTACCTTGAGTGAGCCTTTCTGCTTGTCATTGCATTCTCTAGGTGGTTTTGCCATTCCTGAGGGTCAGCACAGTTTCTGCTTTTAGAGACGTTAGACCACCTGCTACTGTTTTTAGCTAGCTACCCAGAATGAAGATGAGAGATCAGAGGATAATTCTAGTACTGTGTGGCCAAGTGAAATGGAATGCTTAGCTTTTCATAATTGGTAAATAAGGAATCAGGCTTTGTCTGTGGGAGTGTTGAAGACTTGAGAGTTGTGATAGTTCGTTTTGTTCTTTTATCATCTTTAGAAGGTTCCAAGTTTGTGTGTACAGATGACATTATGTTTTATTATAGATGAAAGATAATATTCTTTAGGAGAAATAGATCTTTGGGTATGCAAGTGAGGGTATCTCCATTATTTTTAAAAATGAAAATTTCTAAAAATAAGGACACATGTTTGAAGGTCATAGAAAGGATATCTTTGAAAATGGGGTGTTGGGAACTTCTTCGAGGTATCTTTTTATTTTTTAAACTGATGTGACAGAGATTGGATCCCAGCATTTGGATTTTTTTCTTAAAATAACCATAGGGCCTTTAACTGCAGGGCTTTATTTCTCAGGGACAAGCTCCTCTCATTGTTCAGGTCCTGTTTGCACCATTGCAATTTCTACAATTTCTAGTATGGACACAACCCCGAGAATTTTTTTTCCTTTCTAAAGTTTTCTTCTGTGGTAGATGAATAGTTCAGTTTTGAGATTTATAGCCTGTCTTAGTCCCTCTTCCTCACACAATTCATTCAGGTCTTGAATGAAAGCCTCAGGGGTGACCTTCTAGCTTGCAGTGATTGCAGCTTCTTGCCTCACAGCTGAGAAACCAGGTCTTTCCTGTGTGCAGTCTGGCCTATGAACAGAACTCCAAAGGATAAGGTATACCTCTCTGTCCTTTAAAGAGGAAGTGGTGGAGGATGTAATATGCCTGAGGGGGAGGGGTCTTAGTTTCCATTTTCCTTACCTTGTAGATGTACATAGGGTCTAGAATCTCTCTTTCTAAGCTTACATTTTTTTTTCATACTACACAGTTATACCTTACACCAATCTGTCCCAGGGACAGATGGGTGTAGCAAAGGGGCATGGGGCATAGAAGAGCTAAAACTGGTCCTGACATTGATATACTTTGATTTGGGCAAAGTAAAAATTCTTGAACATGTTTGCCCAACAGTAAAGTGGAGATGATGATCCTTTGTTGTGCCACCTTACAGGATTGTTATAAGGCCCAAGTGAGGTTGTGTGCATGAAAGTACTTTGAAAGTTGGAAAGTAATGTGAAAAGAGGGGAGATTACATTGGAGGAATTTTGTGAACTGCTTGCTCTTTGTAGGCTCTTGCCTGAATTGAATCTCTTTCACCTTAATTGATCTAGGCTGAGAAATGGCTAGTGCTTGAGTGCTAAGCGTCAAAGGTGAGCAGTGGTGTTTGGTGAGCATGGGATGAGAACACTGAATAATTGAGTGATCCAGAAACCCTTTCTTTGTTTTGTCTGCTGGTTTAGTCTTAAAGTAGCTGTGAAGATTTTTATCCTGTGTTGCAGTTCATCTTTACTCTTTCTTTCCTCACCAGGGAGTTGGGTGAAGTGGCAGGGGGAAAGGGGAGAATGGGAAAAAGCCCTAGTCAAATGTGACTCTTTGGGACAGTCAGAAGCTTTGTTATGTGGGAACCAATATTTTATGACATACTCCTGGAGAGGAGGGTTTGGTGGCCTGGAGGTAACTGGCAACAGCTGGGTGCTGTTGTATCCAATTTGGGACCCATCGGGTAGCATGCCCTGCCCCCCTAATTGCTAACCCTCTGTCTGCTGCTTTATCAGACTACGCGTTTGTTCACATGGAGAAGGAAGCAGATGCCAAAGCCGCCATCGCGCAGCTCAACGGCAAAGAAGTGAAGGGCAAGCGCATCAACGTGGAACTCTCAACCAAGGGTCAGAAGAAGGGGCCTGGCCTGGCTATCCAGTCTGGGGACAAGACCAAGAAACCAGGGGCTGGGGATACGGCATTCCCTGGAACTGGTGGCTTCTCTGTCACCTTCGACTACCAACAGGCTTTTGGCAACAGCACTGGTGGCTTTGATGGGCGAGCCCGTCAGCCCATGCCACCCTTCTTTGGTCGCGACCGAAGCCCCCTGCGCCGTTCACCTCCCCGAGCCTCTTATGTGGCTCCTCTGACGGCCCAGCCAGCCACCTACCGGGCCCAGCCCTCAGTGTCGCTGGGAGCTGCCTACAGGGCCCAGCCTTCTGCCTCTTTGGGTGTCGGCTATCGGACTCAGCCCATGACAGCCCAGGCAGCCTCTTACCGCGCTCAGCCCTCTGTCTCCCTTGGGGCCCCATACAGGGGCCAGCTGGCTAGCCCTAGCTCCCAGTCTGCTGCAGCTTCTTCTCTCGGCCCATATGGTGGAGCCCAACCCTCAGCGTCAGCCCTCTCCTCCTATGGGGGTCAGGCAGTGGCAGCTTCTTCGCTCAACTCCTACGGGGCTCAGGGCTCCTCCCTTGCCTCCTATGGTAACCAGCCATCCTCTTATGGTGCCCAGGCTGCCTCTTCCTATGGGGTTCGTGCAGCTGCTTCCTCCTACAACACCCAGGGAGCAGCTTCCTCCCTAGGCTCCTACGGGGCTCAGGCTGCCTCCTATGGGGCCCAGTCTGCAGCCTCCTCGCTAGCTTATGGAGCCCAGGCAGCTTCTTACAATGCCCAGCCCTCGGCTTCTTACAATGCCCAGTCTGCCCCATATGCTGCACAGCAGGCTGCTTCCTACTCTTCCCAGCCTGCTGCTTATGTGGCACAGCCAGCCACAGCTGCTGCCTATGCCAGCCAGCCAGCCGCCTATGCTGCACAAGCCACTACCCCAATGGCTGGCTCTTATGGGGCCCAGCCAGTTGTCCAGACCCAACTGAATAGTTATGGGGCCCAAGCATCGATGGGCCTGTCAGGCTCCTATGGGGCTCAGTCGGCTGCTGCGGCCACTGGCTCCTATGGTGCCGCAGCTGCCTACGGGGCCCAGCCTTCTGCCACCCTGGCAGCTCCTTACCGCACTCAGTCATCAGCCTCATTGGCTGCTTCCTATGCTGCCCAGCAGCATCCCCAGGCTGCTGCCTCCTACCGTGGCCAGCCGGGCAATGCCTACGATGGGGCAGGTCAGCCGTCTGCAGCCTACCTGTCCATGTCCCAGGGGGCCATTGCCAACGCCAACAGCACCCCGCCGCCCTATGAGCGTACCCGCCTCTCCCCACCCCGGGCCAGCTACGACGATCCCTACAAAAAGGCTGTCGCCATGTCGAAAATGTACTGTATGCCCCCCCGCCTCTGCCCCCAGCTGGGGCTTAGGGCAAGGGGCTGAGGTTGGCATGGGAGGGGAATTTTAGGCCCCTCCCTCGGTCTTTTCTCCTTTACTCCTGTGGGGTGTGCAGAGGCCGAGGGGGTCGGTGTCTGTGAACTTTTCTGGTCACCAGGGTTCAGGTGGAGCACAGAGCTCAGCCTGGGGTGGTACCAGTCAGGCTGGGAAAATGTCACCATTCTAGACTAGCCCAGGTTCCTTAGGAGCCACTGCCTGCAGGATTATGGCTCATACCCTTTCCCTATGTCTCAGGGATTCTTAAGCCTGTTACCTTGTTGTCCTGGTATTGGTGGGGGTGGGCGTGAAAGAGTAGTCCTTTTGACACTTAATGGCTGAAGGCAAGTTTATGAGATGCGTCCACACTCTGGGAAGTTGGGGACCTTGCTTTCATCCACCGTTCTGTTGATAAACAACCAAAGTCTTTGTGTAGGACCCATGGGTGGGGATATTTTGTTTGTGGTTTGGGACTATAGACCAAAATTCACCTTGGCCACTTCGGAAAGGAGGGCTTCAGTGGAGGGCTTGGTTTCCTAATGAGTTGAACCCAGGCTTGATTTCTTGGCCTGGATAGGGTGAAAAACCTTCTGACACAAGGAAACCAAACTGTTGGAGATCAATCTGATCACACCCTCCCTGTCCCTATTGGCATCTCCCCCATGCCCATCTGGAGCCCTCCCCTCAATTGTCTCATTCACCAACTGTCTTCTTCTCTCGACTAGGTATGGTTCCGACCGGCGTTTAGCCGAGCTCTCTGATTACCGCCGTTTATCAGAGTCGCAGCTTTCGTTCCACCGCTCGCCGACAAAGTCCTCGCTGGATTATAGGAGCCCGAATAGCGTGCGTAATCGGAATGGGCATCGGGCAGGCGACGGTAATGAGACAATTGAAGTGGCCAAGGTGAATTTTGGTCTATAGTAGTCCTTTTGGCACTTAATGGCTGAAGGCAAGTTTATGAGATGCGTCCACACTCTGGGAAGTTGGGGACCTTGCTTTCATCCAGTGCAGCTCAGATGCACTCTGGCTACCAGCGCCGCATGTAGGGCCATCCTGGGGATGGGGCACCACGGGGAAGGAGGGAGAGGTAGGTAGGGTGCAGACCCAGGTTATAACCACTCTGGCCCATACCTCTCCCATTGCGGTTTTTCATCCCCTCCCTCTACCATGTGGGCCTTCCCCAGGAGACCATCCTTTTGAGTGTTTGGCAGTAACTTACTTTGTTCCTTCGCCTCAGCATCACATCTTGTTACTGGCTCTAGATCTGCGGTTTTCCCTCTACCCTGCCTCCCATCTCTCCAGAATGGGAATTACTTTTGTTTTTATTTTTTCCTGGCTCCCTTTTATTTTTGTGCATGATATTTAAGGTCGTGTGGATGGGGAAGCAACCTGCAGCTGAGGTCGGCGGCGCCTTTTTCTTTTAGATGTGAGGGAGGCCAGGAAAGGGTTAGCTTAACCATTTCCTGTGCGCCAAGCTGTGCCAGCAGTCCAGGGGGCCCTGATTGTTCCTCTGTAGACTGTTGAGACTGAGATCCTATTGGGACAGTCAGTTGGTATGTGTCCAAATCCCTGCTTACCACTGATGTTCTAGCGATGGTGAGCAGCACAGTCCCAATTCCCCATCTCCCCAAGTAGGTGGTGTTAGAAAACCTTAATTTCCCCCCCTTTTGTATGGACTACAAATAAAACTTGGGGCGATTTGCAGTTTGAAAAAAAAATAAAGTGTGTACAATAACCCTCTATCAGTAGTTGATCAATCAAAGAGCTAGACAACAAGTACAAATTTTCATGAACCAAAGAGTTCTACCTATTAGCTTGATGAAATTGACATGTACAGAATATTCCATCCAACAATGGCAGAATTTACATTCACATTTACATTAATATGAAAACTTGACAAAGATATAACATTTTCTGGGTCATAAAACATACTTAAAATTTATTTAAAAAATCATGACTGGAGTTGTGGCTCAGGAGTAGAGCACTTACCTCACAGGTGTGAGGCACTGGGTTTGATCCTCAGCAACACAAAAAACTAAAGAAAATGAAGATATTTTGTCTATTGCCAACTAAAATTTAAAAAAAAAATCAAAATTATGGGCTGGGGATGTGGCTCAAGTGGTAGCACACTCGCCTGGAATGCGCAGCATTGGGTTTGATCCTTAGCACCACATACAAATAAAGATGTTGTGTCCACTGAAAACTAAAAATAAATATTAAAAATTCTCTCTCTCTCTGAGTGTCTCTCTCTCTTTCACTCTCTCTCTAAAAAAATCAAAATCATACAAAAAGTTTTCCTCTTATCATAATAAAATTTAAAGGATTCTTTGAAAAATACCTCAATATTATAAAATAAGTGACACAGTTCTGCAACAACCCACTACTCAAATTATCAAGAGAAGTTTAGAAATATTTTGAAGTAAATGAAAATGAAAATACAGATTACAAAAATTTGTGCAATACAGCTGAGCAATGCTTAGATGGAGTAATTTATAGCATTAAATTCTTTTTTTTTAAAAAAATATATTTTTTTAAAGATAGAGTGAGAGAGGAGAGAGAGAGAGAGAATTTTTTTAATATTTATTTTCTAGTTCTCGGCGGACACAACATCTTTGTTTGTATGTGGTGCTGAGGATCGAACCCGGGTCACACGCATGCCAGGCGAGTGCGCTACCACTTGAGCCACAACCCCAGCCCCAGCATTAAATTCTTATGTTGGAAAAGGAGTTCTAAAATCAATAACCCACGTTTCAGTAGAAGTATAGCAAGTGAAGTTCTAAAGCAAACAAGAAATAAGAAAGGGGAGGGGGAGGATCATCAAATTTGAAGCAGAAATAAAAAAATTGAAAAGCAGGAAATAATAAAGAAAATCAACAAAACCACAGTTGGTATTTTGACAATATAAATTAATAACAATTCTAGCCAGGCTAACAAGATAACGAAGAGAACACATAATAAGCCAACATTATAAAGGAAAGAGAGACTATCATTACTAATCATGAATCTTAAAGATGACAAAAGAGAGCTATAAACAACCAGCCCTATCTATAGCCACAAAACTGGTAGCCTAGATGAAGTGGACCAACTACTTAAAAAACATGAACTAAGAAAATTCACAAAAGAAATATAAAGTCTGTATAGCATTGTATATTTACTAAGAAATCCAATCAATAATTAATAACCTTTCAAATAGGAAAGTATCAGTCTCCAGTGTTTCATTGGTGAGTTCTACCCTAAATTTATAGTTTTCTAAATTCTCCACAATCTCTCCCCAAACATAGAATCAGAGGGCACAATAACACATTCTATAAGACCAGCAGCACCCGAACCAGATAAAGACATTGCAAAATAGGAAAAGTATAGAAATCTCTCTCTCGGTAACACAAACACAAAACCCCTCAACAAAATATTAGCAAATAAAATGTGTAAAAATGTACATACTGACAAAGTGGAATTTATTCTAGGTATACAAGGTTTAACATGATCTACTACATTACCATGCTAAAAGAAGAAAATACATGAGTTCAAGTAAAAAAATTACTTAGCAAAATCCAATTTCTATTCATAATAAAAATAAAAAGTCCTTGTCTTATACAGAATATACACAAAACCCTAACGAAAACATCATACCTAATGTGAGCAATTTGATGATTTTTCCAAGAGAAAAGCAAGGGTACCCATTTTCACTATTTCTATTCAACATCATATGGGAAGCCCTCACCAGTTCAAGAATAAAGAAAAAAAAATATACATTCAAAGGAAGAAACAAGGTGTTTTTATTTTTAGATGACATTGTAATCTATGTAGAAAATTCAAAAGAACAAAACCAAAAACTCTTGGAAATAAGTGCATATCGCAAGGTCACATTATACAAGATCAATACTTGAAAGTACATTTTGGCCTCATAAAATGTGTTTGGAAGTATGTCCTCTGCTTGTATTGTTTGGAAGAGCTCAAGAGCTAGGTAACAAGAGTGGTGATAGAAGGGGAAGTGGACACCAGAAAATGTAGGCAAGAAGATACCAAGTGGCAATGTACAGGATAAGCAAGTTTAGAGATGTACTGTACAATGTGAGGACTGGGGTGATGAAATTGTACTATGTATGGTTTGAATTAAATGAGTATATTTTAGCTATTCTTGCTATGTAAACAAAAATGGGCAATGTAAGATGTGGGATGATGATATGCTAATTTTCTCCAATGTAGTAACATTTTTATTCTGAATATCTTACAAATGTATTCTCAAGTTTGTATGAAGACGACAAAAATTTAGATAGTCATAATTTGGAGAAACTGAACTACTCAAAATTAATAACCTACAACTTCAGTTAAAAAATAGGGTCTCATAAAAAGTATGTAATCACTTTGCATAGACACACTGACTCAACATAGAGACTTATAATTTTGCTTCCACCAATTAGATGCACTTGCAGGACAGTTGATTGAGGACATTAGATATGCAAGGGAAGAAGCAGAACATAGAATATCCATGCCTGTGTGAATCGTGGCAAAGACAATGACTTCCTATTACAGTAGGTAGAGACACTCATTTTGCTACTAAGTTCACTGGATGGAGTTGAGTTTCAAACCACTGAATGACGTCACTAAGAGGGCATATGGTAATGTAACTAATGGCCTCATCTCAGTATATGGTATGAAAATGAATTCTAATTTGTTGTCATTAGTAAGAGGGTCCTAAGGGAACCCCCCTGTCCTCACAGGGTGAGAGGCTGCCTGGGAACATGTTCTCCAGTTACCTTTTAACTTCCACCTCCATGTCTCAGCAAGTGGACAGTATATGAAAACAGAACTTGACGCATTATAATCTCATGCAGGAATATACTTTTTTCCTGGAAAATTTATCCCAGGACACCTTAAAATCTCGACCCTTAGCCACACATTTTCCTGGCTTTGATTGTTTTACATAGATCCAATGCAAAGCAAAATAAAAAGGCATGTAGATCTTTCACCATCCAAGATTTCCCTACTCAAAGGAAAGGTCCCTTTGGGACTGGAATTGAGACTTGGCGGGCACAGTCGCCAGCCTCAGAAGATGGCTCCGCAGGTGTCTGTAATGTCGACAAGGATGGAACTCACAATCAGGAGCAAATACACAATGGCAGCTTGAGGACTTAGATTAAAACATATAAGGGACTTTCAGAGTGAGTTTGAAATCTGCCTTGTCTCACACTGTGCTTATTTTAAAAAATCAAATAGTTCTACAAGGCTTCAGACTAAAAAGGGGCCGTTCCTTCCCTGGTTTCCCACGCCACCCCTCACTCTTCTTCCTCCACAAAGCCACTGCCACTTCCAAACGTCATCTTTCCTTTTGGTACACATTTACCTTTCTTGAAATAGCACCGCAGGCCGCCTTCTGTGGACATGATTATCCCTGACCAGCTCCATTTTCCTGGGGACTCCTTCCACCCCTCTCTGTCTCTGAGCCCTCCTCCTGCTCATTCTTGGCAGCTCCCACGTAGGATGAGCACCAGGTGCCATGTGGTGAGCAGGCCCCAGGCAAACCTCAGAAGTGGGCCTTTTTCCCCTTGACTTCTCTGATAAAAATCTAGATGACTGGCAACTTTATTTCTCGCCATTTTGATGCTGTGAGGCAGCTTCTGATGGCGTTTTTAATGTGCCTGCAGGAATCAAATAATTTGTTGTGGCGCACAGTGTGGAGGGATCCTAAGCCTTCCCACATCAGCTAGGATGACTATATGATTTATCATCCCTACCAGAATACTTGAGCGAGTCAAAGGGAGATGTGAGCCATCAGCCAGAACACAGTCCGGGAGCCTGGCTGTCCCAGGCACCCTGCAATGAGTAGTTGCTCTAATATTAGCTTATTTACTCTGTGGTTAGCCTGTGATATGCCAAGAACGGCTGTGAAACTTCACAGCCGGCACAATGGAGCAAATGACCAAACGCCCCCAAAATGACATGATTTGGTGGAGAGGCCACAGCCAAAGATTCACAATGTTCTGTGGCACTTACTGTAGAGACAAGGACGACAACGCGTTTTCTGAATGGGTTGATGTTCCTAAGCAGAGAAAACCAACCAACTGTTGCTTTTGATCTTCCACTTCATTTCAGATACTTTGAAACATGTAAATTCTTTGGATGAATGTAAATCATTAAGGACATGTTGGATTGAATAGCTTATTAGGGTAAAAAGGCCATGGGCTTCTTAGATAATAAAGAGATGTCACATCTCCTTGGACAATAAACAAATTATCTAAGAGGCTCCAGTGTTCATGGCTCTGAGATGTCAACATTTTTGTAGTAGAATAATGGAGTTGGAGTGGCCTTTGATGAGCCTGTCTGAGCAGAAAGTACTGCTTCTCAGCTGTACCTCTCCTCCACTGTGGCCCGTCCCAGTGACATTGGTGGTCCAGGAGCTTGGCTTTGTTAGCTGAGCTATGGAGCTGCTACCATGCCTGATGCTCCCAGCCAGGGGCAAGGCCAGGGAGCCCACAGATCCAGTGGAAAGACATTTCCACCAGCAGGAATCTCATGAGCAAAAGCCCCTGGGGCAGGCAGTTAAGGGGTTTGGGGAAAATGAAAAGCAGAACTCTTGAGGGCAAAGAGCATCTGAACTAGAAGCTCACAGATGGGACCATGAAGGATCCTGAAAGCCAGTGTGCAGAGCTGGGACTTGGTTTCATGGGCTTCTTTTTCTCCAAGGATGACAGTAATCTTAAAATGGGAGGGTTAGGAGAAGCATCCCTTGGGAGGCGTCGGCAGGAGTCCAAGGCCAGCGAGGGCCGGGGACTGCAGCTGCCTTCTCCAGGCCTCCGGAAGCCACCTTTCATTTTGCCAGATGGGAGTCACAGAAAACTGGGAAGGGAGAAAAGCTCATAATTTCCCAAAGAGCAGGAGAAGCTGGGTTCTGGAACACACAGATGATACGTTGGATATTAATATTGGTTCTGAGCAAAGATTTCAGCAGATCTTTGAAGAGCTAGTGTGTCGACACTTGGCAGGAAAGGTAGTTCCTCAGAGCCAAGCCAACTAAGTTCCTCTCTTCATAGTGTTACCAGATTGGGTTTCCAGGGCTGTGGCGGAAATTCTTCTCCAATCTCCTCAACGAAACGGAGGAAGGTGGGCAGGGTGGGCAAACAGCTTGGCAAGAGCCCAGATATAAGCAAATGCAAGATTAGAGGTGCAGGCAGATGTCCCCAGTGCTGCCGGAGGGCTCTGTCCACATCCTACCCTGATGATGTGCTCATCAATGACAAGGGTGAGGAGACCTTAACGGGTCTATTATGGCATATTCTCTGCTGTCACAGAGCTGATGTGTTACATGTCAGACTTAAGAGTTTAAGAGATTTTGGTTGTAAAAGGATGCATGGAAACCAATAAGATGACATTTAACAGGGATAAAGATAAATCCTGTCTTTGGATAGAAAAAATTAACTAGCTCAGTATAGGATGGAGAAGACCCAAGAGCGGTTCATCTCAAACAGACTGATGGTCTATAATTGACCGGAAGTTCAATGTGAAACAATAGCCCACATCCTGGCTGCTCAAAAAAAATCAATATAAACTTTGGGTGCATCAATAGACTCATAATATTGAAGGTATTAAAGGGAAGTGCTTCCAGGTCAGAGCGTTCTGGGGTTGTCGTGTGTAGTTCTGGGTACCAGGATCAGGGGACAGGACTTGGGGAGGAGGGGCACATGCATCTAGGCAGATGAGGGTCTAGAAGCTGTCACATGATGGACAGGGAGGAAATGGGGACGTTACTCTGAGACACGAGGGCTGTCTTCCAAGCATTTGAAAGTCTGTCGAGTGTAACAGGTGGCCAATTTTGTCTGGAGGGTTCATTCATTTATTCAGTAGCTTTTTTCTCACTGCCAACTACATTCCACATTGTGTCAAGCATGATGGGTGTTAGAGGCATGTGATCTCCCAGGAGAGTGGACACAGGGTCCCACGGGCTGAGGTGGATTGACATTAGGGATACATAAGGGAAGCACAAGGGGTAGACTTGCTTGTGCCTACAGAGGCCCATTCATGCCTACCTGACCAGGAAGTCAGGGTGCTGGTGGGCCAGGAAGGCGGGCACTTGGGACTGGGGAATGGTGCTGACTGAGGTCCAGAGTATTCAAACACATGGCCGTGAGAGCTGTGAGCTAGAGTTTGCGGATGGCATGGTGTGACAGGGGTGTTGGATGCCAAAGATGGCCTTCGAAGCAGGACAAAGTCTATGCCAAGATGCTTGCACTTAATAGTAGGCAACAGAGAATGAAATGACATCAAGTACCTTGTCTCTTTGTGCAAATTAACCCTCCAGTAATGAAGCTGAGCTGAGGGCTTAAGCCCCTGACTACCATTGCAACATTTCAGAATAGAGGAAAACTTGAACCAGGGCAGGAGGAGATCGAATTGACCAGACAAAAGCAGGACCTGCAAAGGATGCTTTGGCAAGGGCAGTTTGGGCTAAAAATAAGCAACAGTCTATTTAATCATTGAGGTTCTTCAACTTGTGAAAGGAGCTGAGTGACCACTTGTCAGGGATGCCGTAGAAACCACAGCTGCATTGGCAGGCAGGTGGGACCTCACAGGGCTTAATGTCCCTTATCAGTGCTAAGAATTGGTGATTATCTCTCACAGTGTGGAGTGATGATTTCATCATGAGAAAGCATGTTTCATATTTTAATATCAGTAATGAAAGGTGGCATTGCTGGTTCTTGGTTTTGAGATTCTATGCTAACGGTATGGTCTTGCTAGAACTCCCGGAGCAAGAGACCACAGACTAGGCAGTTGAACAACAGGCACTTGCTGTCTTTCTGGAAGCTGGAAGTCCAAGATCAAGGTGTGGGCAAGGTTAGTTTCTCAGAGGTACAATGGAAGGACCAGGTCCAGGCCCCCCTCCTTGTCTGTAGATACAATTTTCTACCTGACCACCATCTTTCTTCCTTGAGAAATTGTGTTCACATTTCCCCTTCTTATGACACTTGTCACATTGGATTATGCCCCAGTATAATGACCTCATTTTTACCTGATTGCCCCTGTAAAGACCCCATCTCTGAATAGGTCACATTCTGAGGTCCTAGGGGTTAGGACTTCAGCACAGGAATTTGGAGGGGGCATAATTCAGCCTATAACAGTAACTGAAGGTCAACTCTGGACTTAGAGAGAAACCACAGCCCCTAACAGGATCTCTGAGCCCTCCTGTGAGCAGGCCCCCTCTGCCACAGTGAAGTCCTAGGCTCCTCGGTGCCTTCATCTGCCAGAAGTGGACTCCCCAGCTCAGTGCTCCCCTCTGGTCCCTCAATTTCCTCCTCAGGCCAATTCGGATCCTCCAGAACTACTGGAATCCTTCCATTTTGTTTCATAGCACTTATTATTTGTAATTATGAATTATTTTACCATCAGCGTGCCTCTGCATATTCCTGGGGGAACATGCTTTAAATATCAACTAGGCCCAGGTAGCTGCATTTAAAGGAAAGACTGACAATCCAAGTAAAAATATGTGTTCTTACTATGTTCAGTACCCGTGGCAACTCTCTAGTCCATTTCATAATTTTAAATTGTGGTAACAGAGAACATAAAATTGACCATTACATTCATTTTTAAGGGTACAGCTCTGAAGCATTGGCAGAGTCACATCATTGGGCCACCATTGCCACCATCCCTCTCCAGAACTTCTTCATCATCCCAAACTGAAACTCTGTCCCCATTCCATCTCCCCAATGCCCCCGGCACCCACCATACTATTTTCCAACTCTATGAATTTGCCTACTCTTAGAGCTTGATATTAGTGGAGTCCTGTAGCATTTGTCCTTTGGGGACCAACTTACTTCACTCTGCACTATGTCCTCAAGGTTCATCTATGCCATAGCATGTGTCTGAATGCCCTCTCTTTTAAAAATGGAATTTCCCTGGTCTGGCTCTCCTGCCTTGTGCTTCTCCCATCGTCCATTGGAGTGTACTTGGTTTACTCCTACTTTGGGCTACTGTGCACTATGCTGTCGTGAACACGGGTGTACAAATACCTATGAAGTCTCTGCTTTCAGTTCTTGTGAGAACATACCCAGAAGTGGAATTTTCTATTTCATTTTTAAGGTGCTGATTACAACCCTATAACCTGAGTTCATGGCCACCTGCAGTTGGAAAGACTCTGTTTTCTGTGCTGCACCTTTGGCCCCAAGCCTGGTGTCTGGCACTGTGTAAATTTTTTGGAAGCCTGTTTCATTAAACAATAGATGTCCAAGGCTTCATGTTTCTAAGTATTTTTTTTTTATTGCTCTCTATGAATAAATGGTACAGAGCTCCTACTTTCTTTTCTCTTTTTTCACACATTATACAAATGCTGTTATTAATTCCACTGAACACTATGGTTACATTGTCCTACAGAGTGTACATCATTTATTACAATGACAACATTTTCTGGGCTTAGGCCACAAATTACCTCAAAATGATGTGGAATCACAGTCTGTTAAAATAATTGGGAAAAATATCACACATTATTAATTAAATCTTCAGAGATTTTTCTTGAACTTTCTCCATGAATTCTTTTTTTAGTGTCATGTAGATTAAACCTAATTGACTTAATGTTAATATGCTTGAAATGATTCTATATATTTTTTTAAGCCTAAGGTTTTATCATTGTGGGAAAAACACAGCTGTTGGATACCCTAGGTTGAGTGTAATGATGATCTTTATTGACTCAAAAGCAAGTGGACTGAGTTCTTCCTTGTAATTCCACTCTAATGGAATTAATATCTTCTAAGAAAATCTCCAGCTCAAATTTACAACTGAACTTTTAAACAGAGTTTTCCTTTCCCACTTCTGAATTTTCTTTACTTCCAAACCTCAGCTGTGGTGACCAGATAGTATTCTTTTACCATTCAAAGTCAGGAATACAAAATAAATATTTTTTAAAAAGTCACTAAAGAGAAGCAACTTCTTAAAAAATATTTATTTTGTAGTTATAGGTGAACACAATTCTTTATTTTTTAGGTGGTGCTGAGAATCAAACCCAGCACCTCACACATGCCAGGCGAGCACTGTACCTCTGAGCCCCAGCCCCAACCCAAGAGAAGCAACTTTTAATCATGTATTCATAGTTAACATTTCCCTTCCTAGTTCAGAAATGCCACTCCCGGATTATGCCAAACCTCCCCTGGATCCTGAAGCTCAAGATTGGGAGGTTGAGTGTGAAGATGGGCACCGAAGAGGGGAAGGGTGGCAAATGAGAAAACAGGAGGGCAAACTCAGAATGTTCATCGTGTTCCGTGTCGCCCTTTGGAAGCTCTCTCTGCACAGCACCTGCGTCTTAGAAATGCAGGGGACAGGGAGACCTTTACTTGGCCCTTTTGCCAAGTGTCTTGGGCTCTCATTTCCCTTCCCTGATGAAGTCCTCAAACATGTGTCCTCCTCTTGGCATCCAGGAACCTGATTTCCATTCCCACTGCCCCCTGAGATGCTCCAGGTCACCTGGGAGCCTTTTGCCACCAGATGAAGGGTCTTTCCCCATTTGCATCTTCCCTGGCCTTCTGCAGAAGACCCTGCCAAGCACTCACCCCCGGAAGCTGTCTGTGCTCTCAGCTTCCTGCACCACATCCTCCGAGGAAATTCTGGCCTCTCCAACTGCTCCTTTGGAATTTCCTTCTCCCCCCCTTGCCAAGCTCTGCCCCAGTTCCCCTCTGACTTTCCACTCTCTCCTTTAGAGAATTCACTTACAACTCTTTGCCAAGGATTCCTAGAGCCCAACCCTCTCACTCCAGCTGCCACAGGGCACTCCTCACTGGAGGTTTCGCTGTCCCTGCCTATCCCCCAGGTCCACCTTGGTTCCTCTATCCAGGCCCTCAGTGCTCATTTCTGGAACACTCAAGACACCCTGGGCTGCTCCAGCAGCAGTCCCTGACCCCTGGTGTCCAGGTCACACACAGACTCAGCTCCCAGCCCCACTCTCATCAGCATGTGCACCCATGAAAACCTCCACATAGCCCTCCATCTCCTGCAGGGTCTTGTTTAGTCCCCTCTGGCTCTTGGAACTCTCTCCCCTGGCTCCTGGCCCTCAGTCCAATCTCATTCTGCTAATGTCTGCTACATGAGCCATCCATTTCCACCAGGCAGGGCAGGCTTCTTGGCCCCTCTGCAGGTCCTGCTGGCCTTCTTTCCTGCAACATCCTTAGGACGTACTGCCCACTGTCCTTCACCCACCTAGGTCTTTCAGCCTTTATCCTCGATATATCGTCCCTTGTCAACAATCCTTGTTTTCCTTAAAGAACAGGCCTTAAAAGTCCCCCTTTGCCTGCAGCACCTAACAGCAGCCTGGTTTCCCCATAAACTAAATGGGCCACACACAGAGTGACAGACCCCGTCCCCCACCCTTCCATCTACTGGTATCTACTCTAGTAGTTTCCAGAAAGACAGGCCTCCAGACCTAGGGAGGCCCAAAAGTTCCCTAACAATAGCTCATACATCCCCCGCTATGTTCAACCTACACAGGTTCACACCTAAAACTTCAGATTTGCCCATATAACTCAAGGGACGAGTGGTTGTGCATCAGAGGTGTAAACGTCACACTGTCGCTTCTGGACCAAGTCCATCGGGGTTAGAGCACCCTCACCGCACTGTCATCACTTCTGGCCTTGGGTAGTTAGCTCAGAAGGTTGACCTAGCTTTAATAGGGGCAGGAAAAGTTGCAAACTCGCGGATGGGCGCGCTTCTCCCGCTACAGTACTTTGTCCTGACCCTCGGCCTCGCCCTGACTGAATGAAGGCAGATGCAAGGCTGTGACTGTGACTGGCCGGGCGGCCCTGGGTGGGAAGCCACGGAGGGTGGCAGCTGCGCGCTGTCCTGGCCGAGGCAGGGCCAGCCGCGGGGGGAAACGGGCGGCGAGGGCGCGCTCGGAGACGCGGCCCCAGGGAGGCGCCCGGCCAGTTGTCCGCGCTGGGTCCCGGAGCTGCGCACGGCGCGAGGACAGCGCATCCGCCGAGCGTGGGCAGGGTCCAGCGCCCCTGCTCGCGGCCTCGCCCTTTGTCCCCGCGAGGCCGCCCGCCGCTGCAGGGCCGGGCCTGGAGGCAGCAGCCGCGCCCGCCCTTCACGTCCCCGCGCCGCCGAGGCGCCCCCTGGCGGGCGGCGCGGGCAGCGCGGGCGGTGGCGGCGGGCCGGTTGCCATGGTGATCGGTGGCAGCCGCCGCCACAGCAGGGCCGGCCCCAGCGCCAGCGCAGCAGCGGCGCGGTGCGGCTCAGTGTGTGGGTGAGCGGTGGCCGGCTGGGAGTGGGCGCGGCCCACGGCCTCAGCATGGAGAACTGCTTCTCAAGCTACAGCAGCCTGTACGGCACGTCCTCGCTGCTCCAGTTCTGCAACGGTGAGGGCCCACGGCGGGCGGTGCGAGGGGGGCCAGGCCTGGCGGCCGCGGCGACCACACAATCACCCCGCTCCCGCCGCCGCCGGCGCATTGTGCTGGGGCCGCGGGGCCACGCTCGCCCCGGGCCCTGCGCACGCGGCCTGCGTGCGGACCCCGGCGGGAAGCGCGGGAGGCGGCGGGGAGGCCGGCAGCCCCGCCCGGCCCTAGGAGGAGCGGCGGCGGGGCTGCCCTGTTCCCGGGGAGCAGCGCCCTGGACGCTGCGCCCGGCAGACAGGCCCAGGCACCGGCCGACTCCCGGGATGCGCGGGTGTGCTGCAGAGGGACCCGGGACCCGCCGTTTCGCGCAGCCCGGAGCTTTTCAGCGCAAAGACGGCGAGGACTGGCTCCAGGGTGCTGCGTCTTATTTGGCGTACGGGATAATAGTTTTTTGTTGAATTTTTTTACAAGAAGGAAACATTCCTACCTATGCATAGGGCATTGGGTAAACAAATATGAAATCCTGCATGCTTGGAAGAGTTCTGGTCTCACTAGCAGGGCTGAAACAGATTTTCACAGCACGCTGCATGTATTATCAGAACATGATGTGTGATAATTCATGCACAAAAGTTTACCACCTATTTTTTTACATGTTGGGGTTATTGCTTCATCAGAGGACCCCCAAAGTTTGTTAAAGGAAAAAAAATGTGTATTTTGTAGAATATGCTTACATTGCAGTCGGGAATAATTCAGTCACTAAAAGATGGGGTGTAAAATTTCAGGAAAAAATTGTAGAATCATCTATTTTACATTTCAACTCAGTTAAATTTTGCTTCCTGTATTTTGAAGCTCTATATTGGGCACACACATGTTTAGGATGTTGAATATTCCTGGTTTTTATCCCTTTTTTCATTGTGGAATGACTGTCTAATATACACTTTATTAGACACCTAGTTTTTTTGACATTAACAGTAGTCCAGCCTTCTTTGCTTACTGTTTGCATGGTGTATTTTTTCTATTCATTTACTTCCATTCTATCTGTATCTTCATATTGAAGTGCATTTCTTGTTAACAGCCTATAGTTGGGTCTAGCTTTTTAAAAATATCATAAACAGTACCCATACAATTTTTTGTCAGAGAAATTAATCATGGCCGTCTATTTCTTGGTATTTGATTAGCATTTTGCAATTGTACATTCCTGCACATCAGATTTGGCATATTTGGACCATTGTTTTTTAGATTTTGTTTTTGCCCTATTCTCTTGCTTTTCCTTGTGTGCCAATTAAGTGTGTGTTGGACTGCTAAGAGTGCCTAGTAGATTCCCACGGCTCTCTTAATTTTTGGTCAGGCTTTTTTCTGTGTCCTTCATCTTCATTGCTTCTGATATGCCTGCCTTCAGGTTTTCTTGATCTTTCCTCTGTGTGTCCTTTCAGTTGTTGTCCATGCAGTGAACTTTTATTTCAGAAATTGTGTGTATGTATATATATGTATAAGTTCTGGAATGTGTATTTGGTTCTCTTTTTAATTGTTTCTATTCTGCTGGGATTTCCCATTTCTCTACTGAATTTTTATTCACTGAAAGAATGTTAATTTTTCTTTTTAGAATAGTTATAATATCTATTTAAAATTCCTCATCTGGTAGTTTCAATATTTTGTTCCTCTTGAGATTGGACTCAATTCTATTTTCTCTTCTCCTGAGAATGTGCTCCATTTCTTTATTCTTGGTGTGTTTGGTTATTTTGAATTATGTGCTGGGCATTGTGAATGTTAAGCTACATGATATCTTTTTTCTTTGGTGGTGTTTCCTTTGTGTTAATAGGTGCTGTTCTTGTCTGGACTTCAGCTGCAGACCCTATCTCTGGACCAACAGCTCCACTCTCAGTTCTGATGTTTTGCAGTTCGCTGCCAGATCAGTCAGAGATTTGAGCATATGGGATTTGGGGACCCTTCTCTTGCTTTTTTCCTTGTAGGATTTCCCCACCTTTTCCAGTAGTGTTTCCTAACTTGATTTTTTTTTTAATTTCTTAGGGCAAAAATATTTCAAAGTTTACCACTTGGGCCCTTACCACTGAGTGTACTGCTTATCCCCAGGGTAAAAGCAATGAGACAGGCTTCTTGTATAGTTTCCTACATTACTTCTTCTAAGTGAATGTGAAGTCTTCAGTGTTGAGTGTGAGCATCCCTCTGGAGATGAAATGTGAGTGCCCACCAGAGTCCAAGTGTGAGCTCCCCACCATAGTCTTAAGTTTGAGCTTCCCACCATAGTCTAAGTGTGAGCACAAGGGCCCACAGTGCCCGCCAGAGTCTCAGTGTGAGCTCTCCACTATAGTCTTAAGTGTGCTGTCCACTAGAGTCTCAGTGTGAGCTCCCCATCAGAATCTATGAGCTCTCATTAGGTTGAGTGAGCTTCCCACTAGGGCAAGTGTGAGTGCCCACCAGAGTGCATGTTTCTGTTCTCTTCCCTGTACCTTCACGTAGATTTTTTTTTAATGCTACTTCAGGCTTTTGGTTTCTGCATGGGGTGGAGGGTGCTTCCAGGAGGGTCTTTTAGTCTGACATACCCCAAAGCAGAAATCCCTCCACGATGCTCACATTCCAGGTGGAAGGGTAGCAGTGAACATGCCAGCAAGACCATTTTATAGTTTTTAGAACATGCTGTGCAACAAATAAGGTCAATGAAATAGAAAGTAACAGCTTTAGATAAAGTTTTTGGGAAAGTTCTCCCAGAAGCTCCTATTTGAGTTGAGTCTCAAGCATAAGAATTTGGTCATGCAAAAAGTTGGCTGAGAAACAGCCCAAGCAAAGGCAATGCAGAAAAAAAAAATCCCAAGGAGAGGAGAGGCCAGCCCCTTGGAGCAGGATAGGTGAAGGGGAGGACAGGAAAGGCAGGAGGATGCCGGAGTGCCTGCCTGGGGGGCATGGGGGGTGCGATGCTGTGTACCGAGCACACTGGGCCACTCGGCGCTTTGTTCTTCAAACTCAACTGACATAGCCCTGTGTGGCCTACCGTAAGCATAGCTGAACACAAGCCAGCAGACCAGGCAGAACAGACTTCTGTGCAGGTGAAGTGGACAGATGCCCGCATCCCTTCTACTTCCGAATTCTTAATGTCATAGAAAAGACAGTAAGCTGGCCAACCTGCAGAAAAGGACAACAGCAGTTAAAATCACAGTTGAAACTTGAGAGGCACAGACTAAATGAAAGGAGCACAGGAGGAGGGAGAGCTGGAGCACGGGAGGAGGGAGGGCTGGAGCACAGGAAGGAGGCCTGGAGCATGGGAGGAGGGAGGGCTGGAGCATGGGAGGAGGGAGAGCTGGAGCAAGGGAGGAGGGAGGGCTGTAGCACAGTAGGGAGAGCTGGAGCACAGGAAGGAGGGCTGGAGCACGGGAGGAGGGAGGGCTGGAGCACAGGAGGAGGGAGAGCTAGAGCACTGGAGAAGAGAGAGCTGGAGCACAGGAAGAGGGAGGGCTGGAGCACGTGGCAATGCTGGGACAGATCTGCCTTCTCTTGTGCTCTTTTCATTCTGTCTGTGTCTCTCAAGTTTTGAGTTTATAAATTACAATTTTCATTTTCAGTTTATAAATTTCAATTAACAATGCACAATTTACAGTCTAGTTGGAGCCTTGTGCCAGCCTGTGGTTGGAGATGTGATTGCTCTGGGAGTGTCTAAAACTATCCCCATCTTCCCTTTGGCTTAGATGACAGCGCGTCTGCCGCGAGTAGCATGGAGGTGTCAGACCACATCGCCTCCTTGGAGCAGCGGGTCCAGATGCAGGAAGACGACATCCAGCTGCTCAAGTCAGCGCTGGCCCACGTGGTTTGGCGGCTGAACATCACTGAGGAGCAGCAGGCTGTGCTCAACAGGAAAGGACCTACCAAAGGTGAGTATTATTCAGGAACGAGGGCGGCACAGGTCTCATTGAGATTGCTGACAGCAGCAAAACTCAGAATCACAGTACAACAATTCGCTCTGTCAAAACAACCACGTGAAGTGTGGCAGTATTTTTGGCACAATGTTGGTGAATCACACTGCCTAGGGGGTGTGCATTTGTGTGGTCATTCAGTGCTCTTTGGGTCGGAGAAGGGACTGTCCACATGCCCTGCTGAGAGCTGTGTTCATCAAGGCTGTGGGGCTAGAGCCTGAAGAGGAACCGCTCCTTCCAGCACCTCAGAGGGCCCCGCAGGGATTGGTTGCTGCCAGCTCCCATCTCTATCTGTGCCCTCAGCTCACACAGCACACGCTTCACTGATGTACGCCACCAGGGAGGCCCCCAGCCAGGGCACAGAGGTGGGGTCCCTCCTTGAGGAGTTCTGAGTCCTGATGGTGTCCCTGACTTCCCTGCCTGGCTAGGGCACTCCTCCCGGCCTCCCCTTCTGTCTCCAGTCTTCTCTGCCATGGGGTGGGGCAGGGGCACCTGTGCAGAGGTCTGAGCCAGTGGATTTCTGGCAAATTTAAGTCACTGTTTCATGTCCTGTGGCTCCTGGGAATGAGGCATTAAAAAGTATTTGTGGTAAGTACTGCTTAAAAATTGGGGAATAAATACCTCGGAAACGTCTCCCTGACTGGGTGGGCCCCAAGGCCTGCACTGGATGGGTGCCATTGCTCTTCTGCCACAACGTGTTCACAGTGACTGCCGTTATGGCTGAAAGGTTCCTTTGGTAAGAACATGTTGAGATCCCTTGAAAAATGCCTTTCTTTTTTGTTTGGATTCAGCAGATCACTTCACAGTTAATGTGTTTTTCTTGATGTGGAGATGACTGTCCAGTATATCTCTTAATTTTTTTCTCAAGTACTTGGCTGCATTTTCACACATCTGGGAAAGGAAATCTCTCTCTTTGTCCTTCAGTGGAGTCCTGCCCCACTGTGTGTCAGATACACATGCTTAGCGGATGTCTATATTTTGAATAATTGTTTTAAGTAATCTTTTTTCCTTCTGAGTTGCAAAGTGATCAGGGTATTTTAAATAGAAACCAGGTTATTTTAGGTATTCTTGACCTACTCGGCTTTCCAAAAATAAATGTGATGACGACTGTATCCCAGAGGGTTCATTTGAAGGAGTTGCCTTATGAAGATTCAAACTTCTAAAACTTTATTTTTAGAAAAGTTGGGAAAAAACAATATAAAGGGCTTGCCCAGGAGTTTTATTTTCTTGATTATGAGGAAGCTTGGTTTTTGTAAAACTTCTTCTAAGAGAAATGGTTTGTTTTCATAGTTACCTGACTTTTTTTTATACCTTGCTCTTCATAAGTGAAAATGAATCTAATCATGAAAGCCAGCAGGTCACTGAGAGATGGAGTCCACAGAAAGTGGACGAGCGGGAGGTCTCCCGGGAGCAGGCGTGGTTTCTGCGCACTGTGCAGCTAAGGAGGGGAGGGCAGGGGAGGACAGGGGAGGGGAGCATATGCATCAGAAGCTGTGGGTGCCCCTCTGTAGAGAGCTGTCCCTTGGCCATGGCCTTGCACCATGGCCTGACCCTACACTCTTTAGCCACAGTTTGGTGTAGGATTTCCTCTGTGAGATATGTTAGGGTTTACAGGTCAAGCACGTCTTACCTGAAACACTCGGATCAGAAGTATTTCTGACTTTTTCAGATTTTGAAATAGTTACATATACTTCATGAAATATCTTGGGGATGAATCCTAACAAAATTCATGTATGTTTCTTTTTTTTATGTATGTTTCTTAAACACCTTATGTACCAGAAGGTCATCTTGTTAATCAGTTCTCCATTAGCTGTACAGATGCCTGAGACAGTCAACTCATAAAAAGGAAAGTTTTATTTTGGCTTATAGTTTTGGTCCATGATTGACTAGTGTTATGGCTCTGGGCCTGTGGGAAGGCAGCACATCATGGTGACACTGCATGCACCATGGCCTCAGAGTGGATAAAAAATGTGCCCCCACTTACCAGAACACCTCCCACTAGGCCCACATCTTCCAGTAGCCCCAAGCTGAGAACAGTCCATGAAAACAGGGCCTTGGGGAGCCACTCCAGATCCAGGTGGTAGCAGTTTTCTACAGTGATTCTGCATGTCTGCATTTTTACTGCAACCTGTCATGTGTGGAATTTTCTACTTGTGGTGTCATGTCAGTGTTCAAAAAGTTTCAGATTTCGGGGGCATTTTGGATTTTTGGATGAGGGATGCTTGACCTCTGTTATTGTTATCATTTTGCAATATTTTGGCTCTTGTTCCTATTACAGCTTTGAGATAGGCTGGACACAGGCATTCTGAGCTTTAAGTATTAAGGGACTCCCCCAACCCCAAGATTAACTGACAGAAACTCTAGGCTCAATGTTTGGAGCTGCAGGTGTGTATCCTTGTTCTTTGCCTAGGTGACAGCGTGGGTGGTTGCACCACAAAGGAAGAGGCTGCCTTAGTAGCCAGGGAACATTCAGAGTGCTCAGGTGGTTCAGCTGGAAGCCAGTGCCTGATGTGTCCGTCTTTGCGGTGGTGTCCTTGACTGTTAGCCTGCAGTTAATACTCGCTAGCCTCAGTGCTGCCTGGGGGCTCATGGACCATAGGAACAGTTTGTTCCACTCGGCGTGTCCCCATTTTGCTGACCTTGGATTACCATATAGTGGAGAAGAGATAACCCAGTAGTTTGAAGTTTATGGAGGCCTATCTTCTTCTTTTTTTAAAATTTTATATATATATATACACACACACACACACACACACACACACACACATACATACATACACATACACATACATATGAGTTGTAGTTGGACACAATACCTTTATTTTATTTACTTATTTTTATGTGGTGCTGAGGATCGAACCCAGTGCCTCTCACATGCCCGGCAAGCGCTCTACTGCTGAGCCACAACACCAGCCCGAGGCCTATCTTCTTAACGTTCCTGCTCGTATTATTGTTTTTCAGAGACGTGACTGGAGTGGGGGTCTCGCTGCTGGCCGAGCACAGTGACCCTGTAGATGCTGCTATTGCGATGTGGAGAGAGCAGATGCTTGAGGGATGCAGGGATCCCTGCAGAGCTGTGCACAGTGGAGACCCCGAATGGGAAGCAATAGGGCCAGCCGGCTGGCAACAGGGCAGGCCCAAAATCGGTTACTTCCATATGGCTACGTCCTGTTCAGTCTTAGAAAATGCTGAGAATTGGTAATAAAAGGAAAGCACTTGTACGGTATTTTAAGTCAAAAGCAGGATATAGAATTGAATACACTATCACTTCAAGTAGAGATGAAAGTCATGCAGAGAAGACTGGAATGAAGTCGACCAAAAGTTGGTAATATTTTTTTTTCTGAGTGTGGGATTAAATTTTTTTTTACTTTTTATATAATTTTAGTTTGTTTCTAAGTGTTCTGTGGTACCTAGTCCTTAATAAGCAGGAAAAAAATGTTTTAAAAATCACTTCTTTTTTACTGCAGACTCTGAGGTGGACAGCAGGGCTCTTGGCAATGTCAGGAGGTGGGTTGGCTCCCACGTGTTCTCAAGGATCAGGGTGTGGGGTTCACTTAATAAAAGATCCATTGTGTGCAGGCATGGCTGATTTCCATGTTAGTGCTGGAATTTTAAATGTAAAATGTAGATTAAAATTTGCTATTCTTCCATGTATCTGGGATTATCTCTTTTACTCAGGAACCAGCAAGTAGTTTATATTATTTTAAATTATGCTCATTCGTTCAGACTATAGTTAGGCAGCTTATCTTTTAAAATACTTTAATGTGCCTTTGGAAACTATTTTATTGGCTATATCAGCTAGTGGATCCACTCATTAAGAGATTGGAGAATTACATTAATTAATAGCTTTATTAATTAATAGATCAGATAATTACTAAAGAACCAAAAGGCTTCAGTTGGCACAGTCAGCCAGCAAGTGAGTCCTGCCGTTCCAAGACCGTGAAACCCTCCAGCCCCAGACCTTAACCTCGGCCACCCTGGCCACGAAGACCAAGATCTTCTGCCAGCCCCTGTGCTAGCCTAACTTAACACTGAGCTTCAGAACAATTCTCATAACTACTGCTGTTGATTGGACTTTGCAATAGCAATTTTGGATGTGTTGGCGCATTTCACCTCTCCACACTTCCACGTGGCAGGTGTTATTGTGCTCTTTTTATAGAAGAAAAAGCAGCCTCCAGGAGGCCTGGATAATTTGTCCCAGTTGCTCAGCTGGCTGGGGACAACCCTAGGCAGCACCTCCAGGAATTCTTTTTGCCAGGGGGCTGCTTCCTTATGCAGGTGTCTTAGCAATAGAACTCAAAATTAGCATGAATCAAATCAAACCAAATAGTTAAGAAATGAATAGCTGCATGGCTGGAAATAAGACTTTTATCCACCAAGATTTAATTTTATTTGCAAAGTATTTCCAATATAATAGACCACATTCAGCACGCCCTTGTGTAGAAATATTATGCTATGGTCTCTCCCCAGGCTTTATTAGGTAGTTACAACTAACAAATTCAATACTTGGGGATATTCACCCTCATGGAATCAATGAATAATTAACTTAGTTCTTTATCCTGGTTAACCAATTTCAGGGAGCAAATGGCCTTTTCTATCTCTCTCGTCTATGCATGTTCTCTATATCTTTCTCCTCACAAAATGGTGAATTACAGGGGGAGAATTTCTCTCCTTTAGCTAGAAGACCCTGTTTCTTTCACTTTCTCAATAGTTGCCCTGCCAGGCTTAGTAGGTTTTTTGCACTGTTTATAGAAAACATTGAGTATGTTCCTAACTCTTCGGAGGTCAAGATTGTTCTTAAACTTTGTAACACGAAAATGTTCAAATGTACACAGAAGCGGGACAGCACCTCTGCCTGCCTCCTCAGGGACTCCCTCCACTGCTCTCCGTGGTGGGTCACCTAAAAGCAAACCCAAGACCAGTGTCACTTGATTCACAGCACGTCAGTATGTCTCTCCAGGCTACAAGGACTCTCCCCTAAGTCTGTAAATTACTGATCCTAGTAACCGTTAAACACTGACAGTTCCTTTACATCCTCTAATATCAAGTCAGCCTTCATGTTCCCTAATTACCTGATCCATTCCTTTAACAGCAGATTTTTAAATTTTGTTTAATATGAGATGCATTTCACTTATCGTATTGGTTTTTAATATTCACAGAAATCTTGATATCACCCAGGTAGGACCCCGCCCTCCTCCACAGTCATTTCCAGTGGCTCCTCTCGTAGCTTGCAGCCACACCATTGTCCCTGTGGGTCCTCCCATTCTCCAGGGGTCTTCTGTAAACAGGATCCTACAGTGTGAGGGCTGTCACCACTGTCTTCCCTCACTTAACATAACCCTTCCAAGGTGCATCCATGTTGTAACATATCTATTACATATTTATTCACTTTTATTTTTTTCAGTGCTTACTAGGCTAGCACTCTACCACTGAGCTATATCCCCAGCCCCCATCGTTCCTTTTTATTGCTGAATAATATTTCTACTAAATGCAACATTTTGTTTATCCTTGCATCAGTTGATGGACATTTAGGTTGTTAACAAATGACATGAATTCAATTCATTAGTGTCTATTTTCCACATATTTTTTATTATATTGAATTTTTAATGTTACAGCATTCTTGCACAACTATACCCACCCCTCAGAATTCAGATTAAAAAATGGTACAATGGAGAGCCTCATCCACCTGTTGATCAATATATTAAAACTCAACTTATGCATTTAGATCATTTAAATTTTGGGGGAAGGAGGTACCAGGAATTGAACCTAGGGGCCTTCAATCACTGAGCCACATCCCCAGATCTTTTTAGTATTTTACTTTAGTATTTTACGGGGTCTCACAGAATTGCTTAGGGCTTCACTAAGTTGCTGAGTCTGGCTTTGAACTTGCAATTCTCCTTCCTCAGCCTCCTGAGCTGTTGGGATCACCATGCAAAGCTCATTTAAAAATATATATTTTTTAATGATGTAAGAAGCCAGGCATGGTGGCACATAACTGTAATTCCAGCAGCTCAGGAAGCTGAGGCAGGACAATCACCAGGTTGAGGCTCTAAGCAACTTATGGAGACCCTGACTCAAAATAAAAAATAATTAGGGCTGGGCTGTGACTGAGTGGTAAAGTGCCTCTGGGTTCAATCCCTGGTACCAATAAATAAATAAGAGTTAGGGGTTCAAGCCTGCTTTACATCTTCAGGTTTGTGGGGCAGTGAGCACCAGGTACCCTCCTCTGTGCTTTGCCCTGTTCACAAGGGCGTGTCCAGAGGCCTGCAGGGCAGTGCTGGGAGTTTCTAGAGCTGCCTAGAGCTCCACATGGGGTTGGGACATGGCTTACTCAGCCAGTGTCGTATGGTCTTACTTACAAATAGCTCTGCCGTGCTTGGCCTTGTGCAGAGGGTGTTTTATATTTTGGCCAGGACGGCTTTAGGATAGATTCCTAGAAGTGGGGTTGCTGGGCGGGAGGACAAATGCTTCTGTGATTTTGCTAGGTCCTGGTGGAGGTGACGACAGGAATCTTCCCTAGCACTCAGCAATCATCTATTTTGTTGTGCAATTTAGCAAAACCAGGTTGCCTTCTCCTATTCCAAACATGGACATCTTTTAGATTTTGAAATAGATATTTAGGAATTCTTCCTTTCTTTTCTTTTCTTTTTTGGCAGTACTAGAGATGGAACCAAGGGCCTTATGCATGCTAGGCAAGTGCTCTACCATTGAACTTCCTTCCCAGCTCTTTTTATTTTATTTATATCCTCTGCCTCAGCCTCCCAAGTACTGGGGATTACAGATGTGGCCCACCTGGCCTAGTGATAATTAGGGATTCCTGATGCTTAATGGTCAAATGTACTAAATTAAACTTCAGATTTCCACATATAATCATAGACAAAATAATATTTTGTATAATTACATTTATTTCTCAATCTAATGGGAAGTTGTAGGTACCAGATATTATACACAGAGTTATGAATATCATGTAAGGTAAAGGGATTGGTTGATCTTTAGATTGATACTTAATCCCATAATAATATGCTTTAGTAGGTTTGACTAGCTTATACTGGAAATTCTGTATTTACAGCAACTGCGATTTTGAAAATATATCATCATGATTAGTACCTCTTGAAATCTAGATATCCCAAAACTCCCATTAAGAAAGATGAGAGGAGAAATGTCACTCCCGGCTCGGGGAGTGTTTCCGTTGCTGCCATCCTGGACATGCTTTAGTTAGAGCCAGAGATCTTTCAGTCTCCTAACTCGAGTGCGACTGCAGGGAATTTGACCCCGGGTGGTTGGTGACACTGTCGGTCAGCGTGGGGCGCATCAGGAAACCACTGGCCACACATGCTCTGCCTCTTGCTCTGGCTGCTGTCCCTCAGGCCTCTCAGACCTGACAGTCTGCCAGCGGGAAGGGATGCAGCATGCTCAACTGCAAGCCTCAGATGTCACTTGACAGAGGCTTTTCTCACCTGTGAAGGGGCATGGACTGCAGAGCAGGAAATTCCCTAAGCAACATTTAGATGGAAGCCTTTCCCCTGTAGGCAAGGAAAGCAGGGCCCAGGGGGCCTCACCTGTGGTCACACTGCCAGTGGGAGACATAGCAGGCACCAGCACCCTGGTTCCTGACCTTACACCTGAGTCCCCTCCCTGCTCTGCCACCTGCCTCCCTTTGCCTGGCATCAAAGGGAGCACTTCTCTGAAAGTGATTGGCCACGGCTGCTCCAGTGAAGTCCCTGCTGTCCTCGTGGTCCAGGCGGAACCTGTTCAGTGGAAGCTCCATCAACCAGCTTTGCACTGCTGTGCCAAATGCTACTGGTGACCTGCTTACAGGAGGAAAGGTTTACTTTGCTCCTGGTTTCAGAGGTTTCAGTCCACGGTCACTTGGCCCATTGCCTTGGGCTGTGGTGAGGCAGAGCATCACAGAGTGAGCACGTGCTGCAGGGAGCTGCTCACCTCAAGGTGGCTCAAGGTGGTCGGCAGGCAAAGAGAGAGCAAAAAGAGGTCAGGTCACAATGTCCTTGTAAGGGGATGCCCCCAGTGACCTGCTTCCTTCTGCTGCTGGACCCCACCTTCCAAAGGTCCCACCTCCCTCAGCACCACAGGCTGTGACCAGGCCCTCAGCAGTGGGCTCCTAAGTCTGTGCTGTCTGGAGGGCAGCTGCCCTTCCTTCCCCTAAGGGAGAATGCGAAGGGCTTCAGAGCCTGAGGCTTTTGTGATTTGGTGACAGAAAAGGAGCCTGGAGAGACATCACGTGCAGAATCAGGGTTCAGTGCACTGTTGGAGCTGGGGTGATGCTGGTGTGGGAGAGGCCAGTGGTGTCACACGTGGGGAGTGTGGCTGGAAGTGATCTTGCCAGTGCAGGAGCTTCCCAGCCTCATCCCAAGGGTGCTCCCTGGCCCTCCCTCCCTTCTCCCTCTATCCTTCCCTGATTTCTCAGCCCAGCTCCAGTAGTTCTGTCTACTTCTGATGCTACTCTGGTAGATTTTAAGGTAAAATTTCTTATACGCCGTGCAGTGTGCACTTAGTTTTCATTACACAGGCTTTTAAAATCCTATTTCTGCTTTAGGGAGAAGGGCAATGCTAGGTTATTATGAGGCTGAATTTGAACTATAATTCAAGAAGGAACGAGCAGCCAGGTGTGGAGGAGCACGCCTTCAAGCCCAGCCCTCGGGGGGCGGGGGGGAGGGCAGGCCAGCCTTCCTTCTCCTGAGACCTGGTTGTAAAGTGGGAGTCAGGCCAGGCCTCAGTGCTGGTCAGGAGACGCGGTGTGCTCCACGCTGCTGACCCTGCCCAGCTCCAGGCGCTTGGGGACTGTTGTCGTTCCAGCGGTTGCATTTTGCCTGGACTGACCACCTGTAGCAGGTGTAGCAGCAGGCTCCCCAGGGCCCAGGAGTGTGGGAGGCCATCCTCGCATGTGATTTGAGTTACCTCCCTGGCTGGGAGAGAGGCGCTTAGACACAGCCGTGTCAGAGCCTTTCCCACCCTGTCCCAGGTACGAGGGCTTGTCCGTGCAGAGGCATGCCTGGCCACAGCCCCGAAGACCCAATAGCTGGCCCTGACCTTGGGATGCTGCCCCCCTTAACCTTCATTGGATGGGATTTTCCCTGGAATTTTTTGTTCCCCAATAAAAGCTCACTCCCTGGCATGCACTCCCTCTCTCGCTAGTCTCTTCTGTAAACCTCTCCACCGCATTAGGTGGCTGGAGGCGGGAGCTAGGAGAAGCCGTCCCGGAGCTGGGAATAAAAGTAAATGAGAGTCTGCCTCTTTAATTTAAAACTCACTAGCAATTTTTTATGCATCGAACCTTCTTTTATGAAGCTCGCACTGGTTGCCTGGCAGACAGGAGTGTTGCTGGGGTGTTCTGACCAGAGCTGTAAGGAGACTGGATTGGACAGAAGCAGATGGCGGGAGATGTGCTGGTGCTGGAAGGCTGAGAGGGGAGACTCAGAGAGAGCAACAGTGGGGACAAAAACAACTGTGCCACCAAAGCCCACTTATTCTCTGGGCCCAAATCAAGGTGTCAGCAGGTAGTTCCTTCTGTACTCCAAGGGAGCACTGCTCCACGGCTCCACTAGCTTCTGGTGGCTCCTGAAGTCTTCAGCGCTCCTCAGCTGGAGACACATCATGCTGGTCCCTGCCTCTTCACACAGCCTTCCCCTGGGCGTCCACACATGGCCTTCTTGCAAGGGAACTCTCACTGTGTTTAGGGACCACTCAATCCAATGGTTTCATCTGGCTCCCTACCTTGATAACACCTGCAAAGGCCTAGTTTCCAAATACAGCCATATTCTGAGGTTCCCAGTGGATGCAAATTTGGTATATCCAAATTAGGAGCTCAGTATGTATATTCATATATATATATATATATATATATATATATATATATATATATATATAATTTTTTAGTTGTAGATGGACACAATACCTTTATTTGTTTTTATGTGGTGCTGAGGATCGAACCCAGGGCCTCCCATGTGCTAGGCAAGCGCTCTACTGCTGAGCTATAACTCTGGCCACTGTGTATTCTTAAAGAATGGATGAGACTGAAAGGTGGGTAGGGCCGAGAGAGGAGGCTGAGATGAGGCGGACAGCAGGAAGGAGAGCAGATGTGAGAGAGACTGAATTCTTGGATGGGAGCCACGACGTGTCTACTGAGGAGGGCATTAAAATAACAAGGGAGTATGTCCCTCTACCTCAGCACTAGAAGGTATTTTAAAATTGGAATTTTGTGTGGAATTGTCATGGGTAGTTTGGAGACCTAAATTTAAGGCAGATTTAATTTTGTGATTAACAAGTAAATCATGCTAGTGTTTTGAAATGAACTTTTATTGTAGAATAGCTTATATTTACTGAAGGGTTGCAGGGGCAGGCAGTCCCCTGGACCCTGTGCCAGTGACCTTCTTGCTCACGATTCTCTGGGGCCGCTGTTGGTACAGTGTTAACGAAAGCCCATTCTCTGTCAGATTCCTCACTGCCCCTGCCCTTGCTGTGTCCCAGGAACCCATCCATCCAGGACACCATGTTGCTTAGTCATCTGTCTCCCAAGGCCCTGCTAGACTGACGGGCCCCCTGTTTTGATGACTGGGCAGTTTGGGGGAATTCTGGTCAGGGGGTCCCTTGGCCTTCAGTGTAGGGGGCTGCCTTCTGCACTCCTGGTTAGCCTCGGGTTGTGGTTTCAGGCAGGAAGACCATGGCGAGTGTCACTCTCTTCCCATATCCTGCCGGGGTACAGGTCCTGGGCATGACTCACCTCTGCCCGTATTGACCACCTTGTGAGGGGTCAGGCTTTCCCTGCTCCACCTTGTGTCCTATTTGGAAGGAAGTCACTGGGCCACCCACACTGAAGGAGTGGGAGTTGACCCCTGCCTTCTGGAGGGAGTACCTATAAAAGTCAAGAACATGGACATTGTCATTCTGCCTGGGGGTGTCCCCGTTTATTTATTCATGCAACCATTTATTTATTTGATTTTATTTTTTGGGCGGGGTGAGTGCAGTCATTTATTTTTCAGTCTGTGCTTATGAATACCTACACTGCGCTTTGGTTACAATCCAGCGCTCTGTTCCAGCTTTGGCCACTGGGAACTTTCAGTTGGCTCCTGTATCCCTTTGGCCTGCCCCCTCAATCCCGGGTTTGGGAGTTCTCTGTCACTGAGTGTTTCTCTCCTTATCTCCCCCTTGCCTATCTGTCACTCATCTCCACCAGTGAGAGACCCTGCTCTTACCATCACCACTGCCTCCCAGGGCTGGTCACCACCAGCACACCGTGCTCTGCACAGTTCCTCTGTCTTTGTCTTCCAGTCTCTTCTGACCTCCAGAGTTTCCAGGTGGTCACTTCCCCTCACCCTGCTCATCGGGGTTGTGGCATGCATTTGCAGTAGGGTTGGACTGTAGGTGTGGCAGAACACTTGCCTAGCCTCCAGGAGGTCCTGGGTTCAATCCTCAGTGCTCGTAATGCAGGTACATTCTTGTTTGCAATCTGCATTCCGTCACAGGTCCCTATCTTCACGTTGGATTTTACTTGGTTACATCCAGTTCCACTCTTGGTGGGTCTCTGGGTTTTCACAAGGAGTGGTGCATATATCCACCACCACAGCATCACAGAATAACCTAGAACGTCTCCTGCTCGACCCCACACCAGCCTCAGCCAATGTGCCCTTCCAGAATGTCATGTGAATGGAATGACACAAACTCCCAGCGTGGCTCACTCAGCCACGCTATTGGTACCTTGGATTGTCCCTTTTAAATCCCAAGTCATGTCCACTCTGTGACGAGAGCACTTTGTTTCTCTGTTTACCTGTCTAGGGGAATCTTGATTGCTTCCAGTTTATGACAGTCACAAATGAAGCTGCTCTTTGTTTAAAATGCCAAAATTCAGACCAAAGAAAGATTTTTACAGATTCAAGAGAGAAGCACCAAGTCATTGGCAAAAGGTAACACATCTGGATAACTCAAAGGGCCAGAAGGACACGCAATAATATATTTCAAGCATTAAAACAGAAATACTATAGTGGCACCTCCTCATACACAAATGCATCTTCATTAAGCTTCTCCACAGACCCTCACCATAATTGTTCTTGTTTACAATGTATCAGGAAAGATCTCTACAAAATGGCTCAAATGTGGTTACACTACCTATTTCTTTTTGATCTGCTCTGACTTGCAGAAACTAAATCTACCCCTGGGTTTCTTGTGGGACGAGGTGGTGGCCATTGGGTCAGAAAAGTGAGCAATTTATTTCCTCCTTTTCCTGCTTTTTTCTCCTCCCTTTAATTTTCCGAAAGGACACAGCTATGGGTCGCAAGAAGAAGAATTAGCTGAAGCCGTGGTGCTGGTATTGTAATAGAGATTTGATGATGAGAAGATCCTTATACAGCACAAAAAGGCAAAGCATTTTAAATGCCATATATGTCATAAGAAATTGTATACAGGACCTGGCTTAGCTATTCATTGCATGCAGGTTCATAAAGAGACAATAGATGCTGTAAGGAATGCAATACCTGGGAGAACATACATAGAGTTGGAAATATACGGTATGGAAGGTATTCTAGAAAAAGATATGGATGAAAGATGACAACTTCTTGAACAGAAAACACAAGAGAGTAAAAAAAAAGAGGCAACAGGATGATTCTGATGAGTATGATGATGATGACTCTGCAGCCTCAACTTCATTTCAACCACAGTCTGTTCAACCTCAGCAAGGTTATATCCCTCCAATGGCTCAGCCAGGACTGCCACCAGTTCCAGGATCACCAGGAATGCCTCCAGGCAAGCCTCCACTGATGCCAGGTGTTCCTCCTCTGATGCCAGGTATGCCACCAGTTATGCCAGGCATGCCACCTGGATTGCATCATCAGAGAAAATACACCCAGTCAATTTGTGGTGAAAACATAATGATGCCAATGGGTGGAATGATGCCACCTGAACCAGGAATACCACCTCTTATGCCTGGTATGCCACCAGGTATGCCCCCCCCCGTTCCCTGTCCTGGAATTCCTCCAATGACTCAAGCACAGGCTGTGTCAGCACCAGGTATTCTTAATAGGCCACCTGCACCAACAACAACAGTACCTGCTCCACAGCCTCCAGTAACTAAGCCTCTTTTCCCCAGTGCTGGACAGATGGGGACACCTGTAACAAGCTCAAGTATAGCTTCATCCAATTCATAAAGTCTTTCTGCATCTTCTAAAGCTCTGTTTCCTAGCACAGCACAAGCTCAGGCAGCTGTGCAAGGACCTGTTGGTACAGATATCAAGCCCTTAAATAGCACCCCTGCAAAAACTACAGAACCCCCAAAGTCTACATTCCCTGGTTATACACAGTCTACAGCTTCAACCACTAGGGCAACTAATAGTACTGCAGCAAAACCAGCAGCTTCAATAACAAGTAAGCTTGCTACACCTACAACCACCAGTACAACCAGTAAGTTGATCCATCCAGATGAGGATTTATCACTGGAAGAGAGAAGGGCACAGTTACATAATTATCAGCATAATCTTCCTCGATTAGGACAGGCCCCAATCAGTAATCCACCAGTTGGACCAATTGGAGGTATGATGCCACCACAGCCAGGCATCCCACAGCAGCAAGGAATGAGACCCCCAATGCCACCTCATGGTCAGTATGGTGGTCATCATCAAGGCATGCCAGGTTACCTTCCTGGTGCTATGCCACCATATGGGCAGGGACCACCAATGGTACCCACTAACCAAGGTGGGCCTCCTCAACCTCCAATGGGAATGAGACCTCCTGTAATGTTGCAAGGTGTGCTGTTTATATAGCCGAGCTTCCGTCAATAAGGCTTCATTGTGACTTTAACAAACATTATCTTCCCACATACCAGGAAGTATTGTAAATTTATTTCACATAGGAAAAATTATTTGGAATAATAAAGCAGGAACTTTTCCTGAGGTTGCAATTTATACTGTATGGCTTCTTTTTCATGTTTCGTCTAGGTTTTTAGAAGTGAAGTATAGTAAATTTGGATTGTTAAATTGTGAAGGCGCTGGAATTACATGAACATACCACCTTAATAAAGGCAAGTTCTGTAAGCTTACATTGCTATTTGTAAAGTTATGCATTCACAGCATTTCAGATGCTGTTGGACTTCATGTCCCCAACCTAGTTTGGTGAGGGCTGTTTCCAAGTACCTGTACATTGGAAGTCTGAATGTGTAACAATACTTAATGTATTTAGAGTTCCTCATGTTGCAGGGTTTAAGAAATCTGACCCACGAAGGTCATGTGACTTTTCTGTACTGTTAAACTTCATTGTAATAAAGAGAGAAGAAAGTATGCCTTTTTATTTATAACCCAGCTGTGGACCACTGCCTGAAAGGTTTGTACAGATGCATGCCACAGTAGATGTCCACATAATAAAATTCATAGTTATCAATGCAGTTTTGATACATTATTGAATTCTGTCCTTTGAATAGTAGATTGTTTCTTAGCTGCATGGTTTAAACTGATCAGTTTATATAGAATTGTATGTTGATATTTCCATTAAATATACATATTAATTATTATGCAATAGGTTTGAAATCTTCATATTGTCACCTTTCCACACCCTTGGGTGTCATCAGATCTCATAGATATTTAAAATATATAAGCCTTAATAGTTCTTCCATGAGCTATTTAGAGCCTACTGCCAGACCGATTAATTTCATGCTGATTATTTTTGAGATTTCAGTACTGCATGGACCTCAGAAGCTTTTCAGGTACAAACTTCTAGAAGCTTAGGTGCATGTAGTAATAGCTACTTATGTTGTTAATGGGTTGTTACATGTTATTCTAAGTGTACTACTGTGCCTCTTGGGGTACTTTGATGGTAATTGGTGGACTGACAATTTTTAAATATATTAGGTTCCTGGAAGGTAACATTATTTATTTGATTAGATGGATACCTTCTGTTATTAAGCCTACTTGGCTTTGCTGTTTTTATCCTTGGCAAATTTGAATATTATTGTGTTCTAATAGAGAACTTTTCTGTAGAGATAACTGCCATTATTCAGTATTTTGTGTTACAAATCTTTTATAATAATAGCCCTTGTTGGACTTTTTGTTTTTCCTGATATCTTTAAGTATCAAATAATCCACAAAGTAATTATCAATGAATACAAGTGGAGTTTCTCTAATTGTAAGGCTTCTAAAAAGTGAGTATTTCTTAAAATAACTTTGAGGTTATGGGAAAAATGTTAAAAAATAAAGTTTTAAGGCAAAAAGGCTTTAACTTTGTAGGAAAATATATTTAAATGTTTACTCATTACAGAAGAGTTTGTATTTAAGTGAATAATTTCAAGTATTTTAAAGCTGAATGGTTTTTAAAATCTGGTGCTGTGCTCTTCTGATATAGCTTCTGTACTCTGGTACCATTGAGGTGCAAAAAATTCCATACTTTGAAAAGACAGAATCCATTTATCACCATGAAAGCTTTTGCCAGTCCCACAATCCTTTCCACTGTTTGCATAGCTAAATTGTTTTGTAATATGCATAAGTTTTTTTTAGGTTTGGTCACTTGTTTTTCATACTTCCAAAGAAAAAAACTTTGTTGAAAAGTATTTAAGGTAAAAGTGGCCTGATTAAGAATGATTAATCATTTATAATGATTAAATAGGAAATGTTCTCCCAAATCAGTGTCAATAAAGGATTTCATGTACAGATTTATCCACAAACTTTATAAGAGTTGGTAGACCTTTATAAAAATTGTGTAAAGCTTTATGTGCATTTTATGAGAAGACCAATATTTTATAGCAAAATTTATTGTTCTCTGGGGTCCAAAGGGATAAAAAAAATTTAAACAAGTGATAAAATTCTAATGAACAATTAATTGATGGTGTTATGCATGGCATTTAAGAACTAAGTACATGATCTTTCCTGTACCTTGTAAGTTATGTGGCTCATAGGTGATGCCCATTTAGTGTATGTAATCTGTAATTTTCATGCACCTAAAGATGATTAAGCTTCTAGAAAATACCTTTTACCTAACTGCTTCTGGGGTCCTTAATGTGGTTGAATCATGAGTGGGACAAATTATGTTGAAATAACTCTTTTGACTTGTGCTTCTTTAAGTGGTAGATAAAGTTGAGTCAAATTGAATTTTAACTGTCCTACTTTGGGGATTTGATAAATTCAGGCAGGCACTGTAATTGCCATTATTGAGGAAGTTATAAGATTAATAGAACTGCAGTTTTGGCTCTTTCATCTACTCCTCTTATCACCCTTTGTAGAAAAGCAAAAACAACGTTTTGTCTGGCACTAATTTCTATTTTATAAGATTTACAACTGATGATAGTAACAAGGCTGGCAAATGAGGATCAATTTTTGAGAGACTGCTGGAATTATTTCATTTGAATTTGTGTTTTAGAAATCTCTCACAATGTTTGCCATTAGATATGGGAGAATACCTATTCCATTGATCAAGTTATGTGTTGAACTCAGTTTAATTAAACTTATATAGGGGAAAATTCCCTTTCCCTAGGAAAAAACAAATATGGGCTCAAAATGGAATTGTAGTAGATAAAAGAGCTGCTCTTTTCTCCTATTCTTGCTTGATCATTGGATTTTTTTTTAAAAAATAATGCATGTATTTTAAATTAATTGGGTAATGTTTTTCTAAAATTAAAATTTTCTTCTTCCTATAGCCCTGCCATATGACAGGCTGAGGCTGAGTCTCAGTGTTGCCCTGTTCAGTCTGAGGCAAGTAGGATTTATTTTATTCCTTATAGGGGCTTTCACAGCTTTATGGCTGTTGGATATTTATGTCCCCAAACTTGCAGCAAGTTTGGTGAAGGCCCCTAAATTTAATTAAACTTAGGATTTTTATAATCTTTGGGCAGAGAAGGCTTTATATTAATATTCACATTTGACTGTGGTGTAAACAAACAAAAACAAAGTATTTTATATTACATAATTAACAGCCTCAGTAAAGTTTATATTATTGTATAGAACCTCAGTAAATTGACAATTTGACATTCTTAATTTGGAGGCATGAAATGTTTCTTTCAAAATTTTCACTTTCATTTCTAGGAAAATCTTACTGGTTATACTCTCCCCAAACTATTAAATTTAACCTCAAGGATAAGTTAATTATTGGAACTGCCACAGGGTACTGATATATGTTATTAATCTTAAGCTTATACATTGACATCAAGGTTTGAAAGGACATCTGGAGATGTTTGTGATTTTTAATATTTTCAGATGTCACCACATTAGAGCAAATGTTAATGTAGTGCCCTGTGAAGAGTGGGAAGGTTGTATGTGTTTGTGTGCTTGTGTGGTATGTACGGGTGTAGAGTACATGTGTGATAGAAGAAAAGGGTTTGAGTGTTACAGACCTGTCAACCTGGATAGTTTACTAATTTTTAGGAAACCAAACTAAAATTGGATCGTGTGGCAAAGTTACAACTATATTAAACTGGTTTTGAAAATGATTACCTCATAGTTCATACTCACTCTTAGTGAGCAGTGTTTTATGCAGTATGCAGAGATGAATAGTATCCACATTTGTTTCCAAGCAAGATTAGTTTTATTTGGTGAGAAAAGTTGTATGTCTATGTGTGTGTGTGTTATAGGGGATAAAGAGAAAATTGGAAGAGGGGCCAAAACAAACCTGGGTTATGTTTGTTCCTTCTTCTGTATTAAGACACCATCCTAGCCAGATAGCATTTCCTCTGAATGAGAGCAATTAACATATAGTATGATATAGACCTGTATTGTGTTTTTATTCTTGGAAACTTAAAAATCATTAAAAGCAATTCAAATTTGGGGAAAAAATTTACCCCTGGACTTAATGAATGCACTCTGCTTCTGTGGATTTATAATCTGTAAAATCCCTGACAGTTCTAAGAAATGAGACACCAGGTAACTTATGAGAACTCACAGAAAAAAATAACTTTCATGTAGACCCCTGCAAAAATGTATACCTTCAAGCTCCCCTGTCCACACCACTGGGTATAAAGCTCAACAAATGTCTGGACTCAGTATTCAGTGAGAGAATTTGTTTTAAGTGAAAGCTCCCTCTGGAGATGCTGCAGACAATAAACCTGCTTCCTGCTAATTCCTCTGGTGTCCAGTCTCATCTGTCTTACTTCAGTACTGCCAGTCTACACTGTGATCTGCATCAAAGTTATTCTTCAGAAATAAAGACTTTTCAAAACAAGAATAAACTAAAATAAACTATGACAACTAGGCTACCAGTGTAGGAGATTCACAATGGAATTTTATATACACAAGAAGAAGATTAAAATAAATCATTGGAGAATACAAAGAATGAATGTAACCAGAAGAGTGGATAAGCAAATGCGAATTAAGAGTGAACCCTCTATTATAAAGAAACACACCTCATTAACATTGGATTCACATCATGTTAATTATCAACTTAAAAGATATAGACTGAAATATTCAAATAACAAACAAGACCCAAATGTATGTGGTTTATAAGAAACACACCTGACTTGCAAAGTTGTTCACATAATAAAAGTGAAAAAATAGAGAGATATTCCATGTAAATGAAAGCCAAAAAAGTAGTAGCTATTTGTAAATGTGATAAAGGTGACTTCAAGCAACAATTACTCAAATGTAGCAAAGAAGGTCACTACATACTGCTAAAGGGAAAAATCCAACAAAAATAAAAACGTCTGTAAAATATTTACACGTGAATGGCATTGCAACCAATTTTATAAAAATAATTACTATTCAGTCTAAAGGGACAAATAGGCCCCAATAAAAAACATAAGTGTTGGTGAAGTTAATACTACTATCAAAAGTGACTGGTTAGGTGGACAAAACATCAATAACTGTCCTATATATCACTTTTACTTTATTTCATATCAACTTAATAGTTATCTACACACTATTTCATCAGAGAAGAACAGAACTCATAATTTTTTAGCATACAAAAAACTTCCTTTCTAATAGATCATATATTAGGATACAAAGCATGTCTTAGTAAATACAAAACTGAAATAATTCCCTCTAGCCCTTACCACATCACAATGGATTGCTATCAGAAAACAACACATACAGCCTTTTTAACAAGTGGGTCTGGGAAAAAATAGATACACACATGAAGAGAAAAAGTCAACTCAAGAGTGGATCAAAGATTTAGGAATTACACAAGAAACTCTACAACGGCTAGATAAAATTGTAAGGTGAACTTTTCAACACATTAACACAAGCATCAATTGCCCTAACAAAACTCGTAAAGCATAAGAAATAAAACCAAGAATCAATAAGTAGGATGGTATCAAATTAAAAACTTCTGAACACTAAAGGAAACAAATAAAAGCATAAAGACAGAACCTGCAGAATGGGAGATCTTTGCCACCTGATCCACAAATGCGTGTTAATATCCAGAATATATAAAGAACTCAAAAAACTTATTATAAAGCAATTAATAACTCACAGAATAAATTGAAAAAAAATTAAAGAGATCGTTCTTAAAAGAACTACAAATGAACAATAAATATATTTAAAAAGTTCAACATCTCCAGCAGTTTGGGAAATACAAATAAAAACTACATTGAGATTTTACCTCACTCTCTATAGGATGGCAATTATCAAAAACTCAAGTAATAGTAACTGTTGATGAAGATGCAGAAGAAAAGTACACTTGTACATTGTTGGTGGGACTGCAAATTAGCACAAACATCTTGGAAAGCAATGAAGAGATTCCTCAAAACACCAGTAATGTATTACTCAACTCTCCCAGTCCTTGGTATATATTGAAAAGATTTAAAATCAGCATATTTTAGGAATGCAGCCCCATCAAATTTTATGGCAGCACAATTCAAAATAGAAAGGCTATCAAAAAGAAGCCTAGGTGCCAATCAACAGATTAATGTATAAAGAAAATGTGGCACATACATGTAATGCAGCTCTACTTAGTAAGTCATCAATAAAAAGAAATAATGGCATTTGATTGTAAATGAATGAAACTGGAAAATGTCCTGCTAAGTGAAATAAGTCAGACTCAAGAAAGTCAAGGGTTGAATATTTTCCCTTACATTAAGAAGGTAGATAAAAATAAAGAAAAAATGGGGGATTCCATAAAAATAGAGAGGTCAGAGGAGTAGAGGAAGGAGATTTAAAGGGATGGAGGGACTGTCAAAGGAAGTGTGGTGAAATGAATCTGAAGAAATTTTCCTTTGTACACTTAGGAACATATCACACTGAATTTCACTTTGATGTATATCAATGATGTACTAATTAAAACAACTACAAATAAATACAAGAAAGAACAGTGGAGTAGATAAGAGATAACAGAGGTAGGGAAGGGAGAATACTGGGAATTCAAACTGGAAAAATATATACCATGCTTGTATGATTATTGCAAAATGAACCCCAATATTATATGTGAAATAATTATCTAATTATAAAAGAAGCAAATAGTGAGTAGAACTACAGAAACTGCATGAATACTTGAAGAATCAATAATACAGTTGCACAATCAAAGGGTCACTGATGAAATCAGGGGTGGAAAAGTTTTAAATAGACCCAAGAACCACAAGAGAGTCAAAACACAACATCTCTATATTTATGGGACAAAGTAAAAGCAGTTATTTTTATTGCTTGTTTTTTATTTTATTTTACTGAGACATTGTATGTAAATATAATAGTGGGGTTCATTATACTATATACAGAAATGCACATGTCATATTTTGATAAATCTTACTGCACAGGAACTTTTCTTTCCCTCTGATGTCCCTTCACTAATCTACCAAAAGCAATTGTATGAGGGTAGTTTATAGCAATGGCTACCTCCATTAAAAATCTGAGATATTTCAAATTAAATACCTCATGAAGCATCCAAAGTCTAAGAAAAACTTCAGTAAATGAATTCTAAAACCAATACATGAAAGGAAATAATTAATGTCAGAGCCAAAATTATAAAATAATTAAAAAACATATTAATAATAAAACAAATAATTGGTTATTGAAATTGTGAATAAAATTGATAAACCCTTTGCCAAGGGAACTAAAAGAAAGAGAAAGAAGATTCAAGTGAATAAAGGCAAAAACAAAAACAGAAATATTAAAACAGACACCACTGAAATCCAGAAGATCTCTAGAGACTATAGGAAAACTTATTTGTCAATGAATGGGAAAATCTAGATTATTTTAAAAACTAAAATTGCAACAAAAAAATCTAGAAGATATTTGTAAAATGTGGCCTAAAATTTTTGAATCAAAGGGATAGAAAAAAAAACCAAACAGCTCAATAACAAGCAATTAGGTTGAAGCAATAATAACAGGCCTCCAAGACCAAAGGTGAATGCATGGCTAAATTTTATCAGATATTTAAAGAAGAACTGATATTAGTCCTCCTATTACATGTAAGAGCAAAGGAAAGATTCTTCCAAAGCAATTCTGCAAAGTATTACCCTTACTGGAAAAGAGAATATGAACAGAACAAGGAAAAAAAATTGATACCAATATCTTTGAGGAACATAGTATAAAAATCATAAAATCTTTACAAATCACATTTGACAACACATTACAAAATTACATACAGTGTCAGGCATGGTGGTATATGTCTAAATTCTCAGAAAGGCAGCAGGTTGTTGAGGAACACTGTAATTTCAAAGCCAGCCTGGGAAATTTAATGAGACCTGTATCAAAGTAAACAATAAAAGGTGCTGGAGATGTGCCTCAGTGGTACTGTGCCACATCCTGGTTTGAGACTCTAGTCACATAAAAACAAAAACAAAAAACATAAAAGCTGGTTTTGCACCAGGATGATTCAATACATGCCAATCAATAAAACTAATGCACCACATATAGAATCAAGGGCAAAATTTTATGATCACTTAAGCAGCTGCAGGAAAAGCCTTTGATAAATTCAATCGCCCTTAATAACAAAGCCCCGAGAAACTAGAAATATGAGAAATTTATTATAAGATAATAAGGACCAAGTATATCAAGCCCAAAGCCAATAGTATAATGAAGAGGAACTGTTGGAGTCTGTAAACACGTCAGGATGGCACCTGGCATTTTGCCAGAGAAATGTTAGAGTCTGTAAACAAGTCTGGATGGCGCCTGGAAAAATGCCAGAGGGAGTGGTTTGTGAAGTAAGGCCAGCGAACCATTAAATGTGGAGATTCCTTATTGGTTGACTGATGTATCTAGTTTATGCTAATTAAGATAAGCTGGGTGGAATGTATAAATACCTTTGTTGTCCTACAATAAAGGGCTTCTACTTCTGCTGTATCAACCTACACAAGTTCCTCGTCACCCCCCCACACCCCCGCTATTTTGCTGCAGCTGGAGTGCGGCAAGGAACATTTTCACTAAAATCGGAAAAGACAAAAATGTTCATTGCTACCAATCTCACTAATCGCAGTACTTAAAAGTTTAGACAAGAGAAAGAAATAAAAGAGATTCAAATAGGGAAGTTAAAATGTTAAATCATTTCTATATGCAAATGATATAGTCCTATTCTTAGAGGAACATAAATGATGTATCATGAAAATTCTACTTTTGATGAACGAATTCATCAGAGTAACAGGAAACAAAATAAATATATAAGAATAAAGTGTCTATACACCATAGCATACCTAGTGAGAATGAAGAAAGAGTAATAGCTCATTCAAATAGCTTTAAAAATAGCTAGGAATAACCCTCAAGAAGGCAGTGAATGACCTCTTCAAGAAGAATTACATATTGATGAAAAAGGAAACTAAAGAAGAAAATAGGAATTAAAAAGACCTCCTATGTTCATGGAGAGGCAGAATTAATATTGTGAAAATGGACATAGTACCATAAATGAATTATATATTCCATGTATTCCCATTCAAATTCTAATGACATTTTTCACAAAAATTGGGAAAAAAAGAACTACTCCTAAATTTGTATGGGAGGAAAACAAACAAAAAAAGACTTAGACAAAGTGATGCTGATTATAAGACAAACAATGGATAAACAACAATGCCCAATTTCAAAATATAAAACACAGCCATGGTAATAAAAACCATGGCCCTGGTGTAAAGAAAGACTCATAGACCAATGGATAGAAGAAAATTCAGAGAGCAAAGTCACACAGATACAGTCATGTGATACTAGGCAAAGACACCAAAAACATATTTTGGAGGAAAGACAAAAGACATTTTAGAAATAGTGTTGGAAAAACTAGATATCCATATGTAAAAAAAGGAAATTAGATGCCTATTTTATAACACTATACAAGAGTTTATTCAAAAAGGACTAAAGACATATGTACCAGACTAGAAGGTTTACAAATGCTAGAAGAAAAAATATATGGAAAACACTTCAGTATGTAGGCAATGACTTCCTGAATAGAGCCCCCTACAGCTCAGAAAAAAAAGAGCAACAATGGATAAGAGGGGGTGCATCAAACTGAAAAAAATTCCTGCATAACAGTAAGAAGTGGTAGCCTCCAGAATTGGAGAAAAGAGTAGCTTTACTAGCTACTCTTCTGACAGAGGGTTAATAACCTGAAAATATTAATGCAAATATCTTAACACCAGAAACACAAAAACCTTTTCAATCAATGAGCAAATGCACAGTGAGTCCTCAAAATAAGAGATACAAAGGCCAACACTTCAGTGAAAAAAAAAATAACATCTTTATCAATCAGGAAAATGCAGATCAAAACAACAAGCTCCCATTTTCCACAATTCAAAAAAGTAATCATCAAGAAAGCAAATAATACTGGGAAGATGAGGAGAAAAATCTCTTATATGTGAATGGTAGGAACATAATTACTATATCCCTATGGAAATTCATATGAAGGCTACTCAAAAACTGAACATAGAACTACTTTATTAGCCAACTATACTACTCAGTACTTAATGGAAAATATTAAAATCTGCTTACTTTAGAGATATACATATGCCCATCTTTACCATGACACTATTAATGATAGGCAAGTTATAGAATCAGGCTAGATGCTTGTTAATAAAAGAATGGATAAAGGAAATGTGGTATATATACACAAGGAAGATTTCTATGCATAGAGAACAACAAAAATAAGTTAATTTTAGCAAAACGAATGAAACAGGGAAGCATAATGTTAAGTAATATAAGCCAGACTCAGTAAAAAAGTATCATATATTGTTCTCATATGAATAACTAGAGGTGGAAATGTTCAACATAAAAATAAATGAATAAAAATTTTTAACCATTAGCATACATAAAATTGGGAGTATGGAGGAAAGAATGTTGAAAACAGAATTATGGGAATATACTTGATCTATATGTATGTACAAATATGCCACCGTGAAAATTCTGTATAATTAATGTGTATCAATTTTTAAAAATTTACCATCTTTTTTAATTTTTAGAAGTTCATTTTTTTATTTATTATATTCATTAACACTAATACTTGTTCTGTTTAGATTTATATTTTTTTGAATAGCAGTACTATCTGTATATATATATTTTTAATTGATTTCTTTTTAGTTATATGTCACATTGATTTCTTAAGCATATAAAATATGCCACATTTATTTGCTTAGTTTTCTATTCATTATAATCACAAATGATTGTGATTGTAATCCCAAACCCTGCCTCCTAGTCATTGAAGGACGTCAAGAGTAAATGATAGACAAATATGACACATTGTTCTATATGTCCAGCATGTACTTCCCATAACATTCCAAAGTTTGGCCTAATATTAAGTTGCTACTCTTATTAATTTTAATATTTATTATTTAAGTATCAGCCATCTTGACTCTTATTCAATCTGGACACAACTTTCCCTTCATAAATGAATTCTTTGTATGCATCCCCTTTTCTCAGGTTCATATTCATAAAGCTGTTCTTTTGGCTTCTTTTCTATTTCTTTCATTCCATAAGGGCACACTGAAAAACTGTTTATTCCCACCATATTCTCTCAATGTTAATTCTATAAATATATCTCATCTGTTGCTATCCTTGTTTTCTACTATAACCTGGTAGCCTTATTTCTTTCTAGCATGTTTGTCATCATGGAAGATGATATGTAAAAAAAAATGCAAAGAATTTTTTTTTTAAAAATACATTACCTTTGAATCAGGTGACGGAATGGAAGGACAATCATTCTTTATTCTGATTGCCTGCACAAGTGTGGTTTCAACTACTTCCTTCTTTGATTGGTAGGTTTACTGTTGACAGGTAAGTTTCCACTCTTTTGGTTCCCAATGTCATATTTTACTTCTGACGGTAAAAACATAATAAACAGTATATAAAATTCTGTAATTTTTTTTAGTAGAATCTTTTTTATTCAGAAAAAAACAAAACCAAAAAAAAAGAACAAAAAATCCAAAACACAAAAAAAAATGAGAAAAAAATTTTTCCAACCACACACAGGAGGAGTATGGGTAAGGGGGAGGTATCTTTCCATCCAGCCCCGGCCCAGCCCCAGCCCCAGCCCGTGGTTTTGGCAGCAATAAGGGATGTGGGGTAATGGCCCAAAAAATAAAAATGGTGTCTGTGTATGGGAAGGAGGAGGTGCAAAAGCTGTGGGGAGTGGTGAGGGAAGGGACAGAAGAGGTCAGTACTGGGCATACCGCAGGTGGGAAGCCATTTCATAACATTTCTTGTTGATCAAACCACCGTGGACACCTTCTTTGCCCATCAGCAGGACTAGCGTCTTGGCAGTCATGGTGACAGTGACATTGAAGGTGGGGGCTCCACCGGTGCTCTTGGTACGAAGATCCACGGTAAATTCCCCATCCTGCAGCAGTGAGTCCCGGATCACAGAACATTTCTGGCCCCCAAGTGTCAGCCCATTCACGAAAAAACTTGACCGGTCTTTGCCAACCAGGACACCAACCTCAGCTGGCGTAATGTTGACGAAGGTTTTCCAGGGGACGGCGGCCCAGACGGAGGGCGAGTCCTTGTAGCCCAGGATGGCCGCGACCTGACAGGTCCCGTCTGCCATAAGGTTGTCGATGTAGGCGTTCCACCCGGCCATGGCGCTGCTGCTGGGACTGCTCTCGGAGCTGCTGCTGGGGCCGCGGGCTGGGCTCGGGCTGCCTCGGACTGGCGGGCGGGGGAAGGCGGAGAGCTCGGGGCACGCGCTACCATCCTGACCGCAGCTCTGCTAGCTGTGCAGCAGCCCTCGCACCGCCACTTCCTGCTCTTCCCCCCCCCTCTGGATTTTTATTTGCAAAGGCGGTAGGGGCAGGGCCTGCTCCCCATTCTCTCCCTCCCCCCGTCTGCCCAGATACCTAACTTTGCAAATGCAATTTTAAAAATCCCTCCCCCTATTGCAAAATTTGCAGAGTTCGATGGAAAGCTATGAAAATGGCTGGGGGTGGGGGGTGGCGGGGGAAAAGATAAGATTAGGTCTTGCCCCAGTCGGCATTGACTACAAACTAGACTTTGGTATAGGGGAAAGGGGTGAGCCAGAGAATGTAAAAGAGAAAGGAGGAATAATTAGCAAAATGCAAATTGAGCAAATTAAAGCGAGTTCGGGGAACCCAGGGTTAAACAGAACGACTCCTCTTTCCCCCACCTCCTCCGAAGGGAAGGAACGGCCAAAATTATGTAATTTAAAGTCAATAAGTATCAGAATTTCAGGCAGTCTTCAAATATCTTACCATTCTTCATGGATTGTCTGGAAGCTTCAATTAATTCTTTTCCTTCTTCTGGGATGTTCTAGGAAGAAAAAAAAATTAAAATATAATAAGAACCAAAGTTGACAAAATAATTAATGTTCTCCACTACTGCAGGGTACAACAGAATAAGCATTCTGATGTATACTCAAACTAAAATTCTCTCACTAATGGGGTAAGGATTATGAGCCATGACAGAGATATCTCCAAAATGTCACTCCCCTTGTCTCCAATTGATTTTTACACAAATACTGAAATACATTATACTATTTTTAAGTTGAATGTTATAGAATAAAAATCATATCCATATTTATTTAGAATACTTTTGAAAAAGACTAACAATATGAGAAATTTTAGGTAATATTTTAATGTGTTTTTATGACTTAATATTGGCATGAATTACCTCTTGAGGGGAAAGCTCATAAGACATGAGCTTTTAGAGTATCAAAGATGATTGACTGTATTCATAAACAGTATAATTTTGTCCATCTTATGTGTTAAATAGCTAAAGATAAATGATTATACAAATTTTGCTGCTTTCAAAAGAAAGAGAAATGACAAAAACCATCTTCTGGGGTGATATCAATGAATAAAAACCACACAGAGTTACTAAACAGAAACACTAACTCAATAACCAAACCAAAGTGACAGAAATGGCACAATGAAAAGACACTGAAGAATGTTTTCTGCAGGGAAAATTAGGCATTAGAGTAGGTTATTGTTTTAGAAAGGGATATATATATATATATTCTTTTTATTCCAGTACCTTCATATAATTAAATTAACAAAACAATAAGATATAAAACAATACAATATCTCTTAATAAACCAGGTGGTGCTGCTAACCACATCACCAGGTTTGCTTGACATAGGTAACAAAAGACAGTGGAATATGTTGTTTTTTAAAGGATAAGCAAGAAGGAAGAAACTACAAATTTTCATCTGAAGTCCAAATTTAAACTCAAATTTGGAGAAGGCTTGGAGGATATTGTTGTTCCTACTAACACATTTATGACATTACTCTAACTTGTTTATTCTTCCTTTATAGCACCAATTTGAGATAACTTGCTCAAAACTTTCACATCCAACATATTAATAGAGAATGAAAAATTAAAGCATATTTTTGAATTCAATATACTTAATTACTAGTTATCTCATGCATATTATATTACATATGACGTTTCAGCAAGTAGACATTTATTTTATCCACATTTACTCATGTTCAACAAAGTATATAACACCAATTGCTAGAAATAGTGCATTTTTCCAAGCCAAATGAGCTCAGTTAAGTTATGAATAATATCATAATAGCATTCTAAATGGAATAGAGTATGATAACTCTATACTTTTATCCCCCAAATAAAAATTACACCCTTCTTACTCACATAATATTTGGATCTTCAAAACTGAAATAAAATTAAAGTTATTCAAAAACAAAAGATGTTGTTTACATTTAACCTTATTTTAGCTGCTCCAGGATATTTGCAAATATATTTCCTAACCTAGAATAGTTTATAAAATAGTAATGTTTTGCAATGAACATTTAAGTAAATATAGAAACATCTAAAATTTGAAATTTCAGAGTGTGACATAGAATTTGGATATTTTAAGAAAGTATAATGAAAAAACAACAATTCTGAAACTAAAGTATTTCAATTATTGGAGTTTCTGCTTCTAAACTGGTTATTACTTTGCACATGCCATCTAATCTTCGATTAGATGAAGAGTAAATTTTTAGAAAATTTCATTACCTGATATTTTTTTGAGAATTTTTATTGGTTCTTTTCAGTTATACATCAAAATAGAATTTATATACTAGGATATAATTATAAAAGCGTAGAATTTAATTTGTTCTAATTCAGGACCTAGTACTTCCTTATGTTCTTCTAATCTATCTGCTATTTACTTATAGTTTTTAAAATTACTGAAAGTTTTAGTGGAAAGACTCAATGTATGGATATGTAAGCCCTTCTTAATGCAAATATTAAGATATAGATTCTAGATTACTGGGTTGCCACAATTCGCAATATTACTTTAGTATAAATACAGAGCCAAGGAGTGAAATAGAGAATACAAGTCTCCTTAAATGTTATGATACCAAAACATCAAGGGTCCAAGTGAAAAAAGAAAAGTTATATGCAATGTATATTATACATTCCAAACTAATGGCACCAGGGAAATTCCACAATTCTATAAAAATTAATTTAGGAATGGATATTGTAAGTCATGTAAGAATGATTTAAAACCACAGTAATATAAACTGACCCAAAAATCCTTGACTAAAATATTATATTTTTCTGCAGTTAGAAAGCTGCAATTTTTCTGTTACTATTTATCTCCCAGGCTATCATTCCTTCCTACCCCCGGGACCCCCAAGTACTTAAGAGAACATTGATACAAAAAAACATTTTTAAAAAATTCAACATAATTCTTTAAAATGGATTATTAGTAAATTTTCATATAAAATGTAAGAAAAATATAGCTACATTTTCAGCATTAACATCTTAAAACACAAAATTCAGAGCAAGAACATGAGCTTTACAAAACATCACTTTACCTTATTATGAGCTTTATACTTGCTCTCAACCCTTGCAAAGCAGCAATCACCTGGATGTGATTTTTTAGTAGATTTTTAGAGCAAAAATGTATAAAAAAACAGGTGAGTAGTTTTCTTTTTAAAGTAAACTCTGTTTAAAGTTAAGGTATAATTTATTAAATAAATGGTGTTTCTTGATTGGCATAATTAAAATATGACCTCCATTTAAAAAAATAGCTCGTATTTACCTCTTTCTGTCTCTACTGCTGTGAATCTATAAAATATTCAATGAAGGCACTCTTAGTTCCAATTCAGAGAAAAAGCCAATAAATCAGCAGAACCTGATAATAATTTATTTTTGCAAATTGCTTGTCTTGAAGACTGAACTTAAAATCCATGTAATAGCTGGCATTTTTCTTCCACCTGAACTGAAACAAACCTCTGATAACTCAAGACAAGGTAGCAAAATGCACAGTTCCCTATCTTGGAATTCCAGGAGTCAAATACTAAGCAAGGTGGCTTGAAAATGTCGGTCTTTGTTATTCAGCATGGAAATCACCAGTAATAATACACTATCCAATCCCTTTATACATAAAAAGTGCAAAGAGTTCTCTGGAACTTTAAAAAAATTTTGAAAGCTACAAAATTTGTCTGAAAGATGTATTCTAAATGTTATTAGAATACATCTTTCAGACACATTGAAATAAATTATAAAATTGATTTTTTTTCCTGTGTCATTCCCACTTTATTCAAGTCCTCATAAACTAGGAAGCATTTTAAAACCTTTACAGACTCTCAAGGGGAAAGACTGCCAGAAAAGCAGAGTCTTGGTATTTGTACCTCTGTTTCCCTAACTATTATGTAAATGTCCTCCTTCCTCTGGGAATCCATTTCCCAGTTTCTCTTCTGCAAAAATCAGTGGCAGTCTCCAAACTTGAAGTCTACATTCCTTAAATATACAGATTCCTGACATAAGGTTAAACTAAAAGGAATCTCAATCAGTGGCCTGTCTAAATATATATCTAATCAAAATAGAAATAAAAATATTAAAAGCTTATGACACTGATGTTTTGTTATAAAATATTCCTCCAGACCCATATTGGAGAAATTTTTAGAATTAATATTAATTGTATTTCTGACAGGTAATTAATGAATGCATTAAAAATTCCTATGTCTCCCACTTTGTACTTATCAAATGCAAGGAAGAAACATGGGGATTATAAAAGTTTGATACTTAAAAGTAAATTATTGGTCCCATAACCTTAATCTTTACTAAAAGCTGTAAAAATGAAAGAAAACCTTATCTTTGTCACATAAAATAGGATAAAGATATCAGTGTCAAACAAGGGGAGACAAGCAGGAAGTGGCTTTTCTCACAGCTCCATGACATGGGATTCAGAGAGTGAGAAAATCACTTCTCTGTGAGGTGGGGATTAAAGCATGCCCCTGATACTCAATATTGGACAGAGAGCCTTGAAAACTGGGGAATTTGGGGTGCATCAGATGAAGATGAGAAACAGAACTGAAGCTTAGGTTCTGATGTGAGTGGGGGAAATCAGTACATGAGGACGGAAAAGACTGAAAAGTGCTGAAGACAAGGGGCTAGTGTTATGCCTCAGAGGTAGAGTGTTTGCCTAGCATGCATGAGGCACTGGGTTCAATTCTCAGCATCATGTAAAAATAAAATAAAGATACTGTGTCCACCTAAAATTAAAAAAAAGATAATAATAATAAGAACAAAAGTGCTGCAGACAGTCTTGGAATGCAGAATCTGGGACCAGGGGTCAAGCCTGCCCTGGGCAGACTCAAGTTTTTCTACTCATTAAACTGTGGAATGAAAGTCACCACCAGTCTGCCTGCTATGTACAGGTAGCAGAAGCTGGAGATATATTTAAACATCTGTTACTGCAGTGGCTCCAACTCAGACTGAGAACTTAGATCCATGTGTTGAGGCTCAGTCCGATACATAAATCTGCCAGACACCAGCCACAAGGCCTAAACTGAGCCTAGCAAATCAGTAAAATTCCTGGCATGGACAGTATTTTTCCTGGAGGTAATGCAAGTCAGATAAGCCAAAAAGAGCCTATCCTCCTCTCTTCCCTTGACACAACAGTGCCCAAAACCAGTGGCAGTGGCTTCAAAATCTCATTGAGCAGTATTGATGGTTCTTGGTGCTTGGTAGCAGACCTCAGGATGTCAGAAAGAACAGTGCCCTGGAAATACAGAATGGTAAAGGATTGGCTTCACTGTCCCATGAATGTAGCCCTGAGGAGAAGAGTGAGGTATAGTACGAGGTGTGCATTTATTTATTTATGCCTAGTAACTTCCCATGGAATAAAACAATTGGGGAAAATACTGGACCTCACTGCCTTCCCTGAGTATATCTTGTACAATGCAGCATAACCCTTATCATGGAGATGCAGCTGACAGCACTTCTCACAGCTCCCCATGCCATTCCATGGAGAAGGGAAACTGAGATATGGAAAGATACTTTGGAACAGACAACAAGCACATAATCTCAGTAACAAACCAGGTTTTTATTTTTGTTGTTGTTATTGTTGTTTTAGTTTTTCTCTGTGTACAGATGGATGTATGATGAATATTTATACATTTGCACATCTACATATGTTTCTGGTTCTTCATTTGTGCCATTGTTAAACATAGTTATTTTTTCCATTATCTGTTTCTGAGGGTTAAAGATTTCAATTAGCATATTTTGCATTGGCTTTTTATTCTGTTTCAAATCTTTTATTTCCCTTTGTTTCTATATCTCTCGTTTCTCTTACAAATAATCAAATTCCATTGTTCTCTCTTTACTCTTTATTTCTTTTACTACTAAGCAAATAATCTAACATTACATTTTAAGGACCTAGAGAAAAACACTAAAATCAGCAAAAGAAAGCAAATAATAAAAATCAAAGATGAAACTGATAAAATCAAATATTGAAAAAGAAATTAATCAATTTTTTAATAAACAAAATTGGTAAATTTTAGCCAACCTAACACAGAGAGAAACATGCAAAGTACTAAAATCTATGGTGAAAATGGAAATATCAGCATAGACACTACTGTAACAGAGCATAAATAGAGTCTATTTTTCAATATCTATATCCAAATAAGCTAGAAAATCTTAAAGACATCAGTAAATTCCTGGAAACATGAAGTCCCCTTCTATAACCAGAGGATATAGAAAATTTAAACAGATCTATTGCAAATAATGAGAATAAAAAAGTCGTCAAGACTACCAACAAAGAAAAGCTTAGGACCAGATGGATGCTCAACCTATTTCTACCAAACCTCTGAAGAAGAACCAATACCAATCCTCCTCAATCATTTCATGAAAGTAAAAAAGAGGGAACTATTCAAGTTAATTCAATGAAGCCTATCTCACATTGCTACCAAATCCAAAGACACATCAAAAAAAGAAAAATTCAGACTAATATCCTTGATGAACATAGATGCAAAAATCCTCAATAAAATACTGCTAAATCCCATACAAAAATATATTTTAAAAAATAGTGCACCATGACCAAGTGAGTTTCATCCCAGGAATACAAAATTGATTCAACAAATGGAAATCAATAAATGTAATTGATCACACAAATAGACACAGAGATGAGAACACATGATTATCCAAATAGATGCACCATCTACTTTTGACAAAATACCACATCCATTCATGCTTTAAACTCTAGAAAATACAGGAATTAAGGAATCAAACCTCAACATTGTAAAAGCTATACATTACAAACCCAATGCCAACATAATTCTAAATGGAGAACAACTACAGAATTTCTTCTAAAAACTAGAATGAGACAGGGATTCCCACTTTCACAACTTCTATTAGTACATAAAGAAACTCCTAGCAAATACAAAATGTAAATATAATACCCTGCAATCTATCAGATCATAATGGAATAAAACACCGAATAACCAAATTCACTATTGAATGATAAACAGAGAGCTGAACAAATCAGGTCCTTTAATCTCTAGCTAGAGCAATGTGGCAAAGGAATGTAATTAAAGGGATATCAAAATGAAAGAAACGGCTAAAACTAGCTCCATTTAAAGAGGACATGATTCTATACTTAGAACACCCCCCACAAAAAAAAACTTACTAGAAAACTTTTAGAACATAATTGAATTCATCAAATTGCAGGATACAAACGTAACACTCATCAATCAATTTTGTTTCTATTCTCCAATAAAGAATGAGCTAAAAAAGAAATTAGGAAAATTATCCTATTCAAAATAGTATAAAAACACTTGGGAAAAAATCTAACAAAAGAGGTAAAAGACCTCTACAATGAAAATTACATAACACTCAAGAAAAAAATTGAGGAAGACCTTGGGGGATGGAAAGACTTCCCATGTTCTTAGTCAGAATTAATACTGTCACAATGACCATACTACCAAAAGTGCTATAAAATTTCAATGCAATTCCCTTCCAGAGCCCAAAGATGTTCTTCACAGAAACAGAAAACATGGAATCATGAAATAACTTAGATAAACAAGAGACCTAGAATACCCTAAACAATTCCTAGCAAGAAAAATGAAGCATGAGGCATCACAATATCAGACTTCAATTACACTACAGAGGTCTAAAGACAAAAACAGTATGTTTTTGGCAACAAAACAGGCAAGACCACCAATGAAACAGAAGACAGAAACAAAACCAAATAAATACAGTTACCTCATACTAGACAAAATCACCAATATAATATGCTGGAGAAAAGATAGCCTCTTCAACAAATGGTGCTGAGAGAATTGGAAATCCATATGTAGTAGAATTAAATGGAAACCTAATCCTCTCACCACACAAAAAACACAACTCAAAGTGGATCAATGACTTATGTATTAGACTAGAATCCCTGCTCCTGATGGAAGAAAATGTAGGCCAAAAACTCCAACATATCAGCTCAGGAACAGACTTCTTAATATAATCTCTAAAGTACAAGAAGTTATTGGTGGGCCTGACCATGGATCGACAAAGAAGAATGCCTATCTTGCTCATTGTGCAACAGAGAAGTCCTAACATACAACACTGTTTTTGAACAGAGTGTTGTCAGAACACTGGCAAGCACCATTTCCCTGCTCCTTTGACAATAAATTATTCCCCTGTTGGTACAAGGCAGTTCCTAGACTCTTGGTTTCAAGAATCCTGTAATATTGGCACATACCCACTATAGAAGCTATTTTTGCTGCATAATAGAGCAGAAACAATTCTCTGAAAATGTCTTTGGAGCAGTTTCTCTGTGCCTTCATGCTCCCAATAGTAGATGCTGGAAGGGCAAGACTCTTCTGCAAAAAGTAAAATCAATTATCAATAAATAGTACTGCATCAAACTAAGAAGCTTCTTCATTGCAATGAAAAACACCAAGAACATGAAAAGGGAACCAACAGAATAGGAAAAATACTTTTGCCACCTGCACCTCAGAAAAAGCATTAACTTCAGAATAAAAAACTAAATAATGGGGCTGGGGATGTGGCTCAAGCAGTAGCATGCTCGCCTGGCATGCGTGCGGCCCGGGTTTGATCCTCAGCACCACATACCAACAAAGATGCTGTGTCCGCCGAGAACTAAAAAATAAATATTAAAAATTCTCTCTCTCTCTCTCCCCTCTCTCACTCTCTCTTTAAAAAAAGAACTAAATAATGATGATGATTTTGATGATGATGATGATGATGATAATAATAATAACTTAAAACTAATAATAACACTACCACCCATTTAATAAATGAGCAAAGAAATTCAACAGGAACTTCACAGAAGAAATACAGATGATCAACAAATATATAAAAATGTTTACAGAAGTTAAAGAAAAGCAGTAAACAGACCAGGGAAAGATGGCTTACAAAGACATTCCAGTGTAGGAGAGAGCAAATATGCTAATATCTTACTTCCAGCTACTTTTTCTATTTTATGTGTGGTACAAACAAAACTTTACCTCCCTTAAGGGTAAAAGTGTTCAAAGATGGCAACCTTCAGAGTTTATATACTCTTATCCACACCACATTGTCATGGGTAAATGTAGAAAGAAGCACTAGAAAGGTATCAGTAAGTTGTTATGTAGTAGCTGATATAATAAAATATTTACATAGACTATTAACTCACTCATGCTTTCAGAAGGAGCCAAACATTGTCTATCCACATAGGAGAAGAAAATCTTTCCCACTTCATTTACATTATAGAACAAAACAAAATAATATAACAACAACAATCAAAGAAAAAAAACAATGTGAATCTTGTGGCATTTCCTCTGAGAGAATTTACTGGTAGGACAGAGGAAAGAGATAAGTGGTAATGTATAGCATAGAATGTATGAACTCTGGCTTCAATCCCCAACAGCGAAATAAATAATGATGATGATAACTATAATGGAGATGATGATGACTATGATGATGAATGATGATTTTTTAAAAAAAATTGTACTGTTAAAATGATACAGGCTGAATTTATATTCACCACTCAAAAGAAGAGAATTATTTCAATTCATGCATTCTATTCAAATTTGAGTCTTATTTCCCATGGCAAGGTAAATGTAGAAGACATTTTGATGACAATTTTATAAACTATGACTTCTTTAAAAATATGTTTTTAGTTGTAGTTGGACATAATACCATTATTTTATTTATTTTTATGTGGTACTAAGGATTGAACCCAGCATCTTGCATGTACTAGGTGAGTGCTCTACTGCTGTGCCAAAAAAACCCAGCCCAAACTACAATTTCTTGAGACTGTAAAATTCCATTAAGAAGAGTTTATCTGGTCCCAGGAGAGCAGGATGGTCCATTTAGTACTGTGTTATACAATATGATGTCAATTTTCCCAACCCTCCTCATAAGTGGAAGTCTTTTATAGACTCCACACTTCTTCAGCATGCTTCAGTATGCATTTTATATGTCCTCATGTTCTATTCTGATGAACAAAAGCACTAAAAATGGAAGACAACAGCTTTAAATGTACCCAACTCACAGAGAATGTACCTCAATTTCATGATGCTATGCTGGCACCACAAAAGCACTAATATAAATATATATATATATATATATATATATATATATATATATATATATATGTTCAAATGTATTGTTTTCTTTTTCTGTTTAATTGTGACCTGAATGATTTATGGGCATTTATACAAATTCATATTTTTTCTCATTTCTAGCATTTTTTTTGTTACTGGGGATTGAACTCAGGAGTACCCGACCACTGAGCCACATCTCATCCTTGCTTCATTATTTTATTTAGAGAAAGGATCTCACTGTGTTGCTTAGCACCTAGCCATTGGTGAGGCTGGCTTTGAACTCAGCCTCTCCTGTCTCAGCCTCTCAAGCTGCTGGGATTATAGGCATGTACTACTGAGCCCAGAGACTACTAGCATTTTTGAAGCCACTTATTTTTCATGGATCAATATTTGGAGCTACCAATAAAGAAAATTCCATGAGTAGATAAATTCTATGTCAATTCCTACCAAATCTGTAAAGAAGAAATTACACCCAAAACTCCTCAAATTATTCCATTAAATAGAAAAGGATAGAACACTTCCAAACTCATTCTATGAAGGAAGAATCACCCTGATAACAAAACCAGACAAAGATACCTCAATGAAATAAATCTTTAGATAAATATCTCTGATGAACATATATGCATAAACTCTTGACAAAATACTGAAAAATTACATACAAAAACATATTAAAAACATAGTGCACCATGACCAAGTGGAGTTCATCACAGAGATGCAAGGTTGGTTCAACCTATGAAAATCAAAACATAACTCATAAATAGACTTAAAAATATCACATAATTATCTCAATAATTGAATAAAGAGCATTTGACAGAATACAGCACCCATTCATGTTCAAAATGGTAGTAAAACGAGGGATAATAGGAACATAACTGAACATTTTAAAAGCTCTATTCCCCAAAACCCAAGACTAACATCATTTCAAATGGAAAAAAATGAAGAATTATTTCTAAAAACTAGAACAAGACAAGGGTGCCCTCTTTTACCACTTCTATTCAACATATGAATATTGAAATTCTAACCAGAGCAGTTTGGTTAAAGAAATTAAAGGGATATAAATAGAAAAAGAAGAGCTCAAAGTGTCCCTATTTGCCAACAACAAGATTCTAAAACTACACCACAAAACTTCTAGAACTCATAAACAAACTCAGCTTAGTAGCAGGTTATAGAATTAACACCCATAAATCAATTATGATCTTGTACACAAATTATGTATCAGCTGATGAATCACAATAGGCTCAAAAAATTAGAAAAACAAAATAATTGGGAAACAATCTAAGAAGTGAAAGACCTCTTTTATGACAATTACCAAACACTAAAGGAAGAAATTGAAGAAGCCCTTAGAAGATGGAAGATTTTCAATGGTCTTGGATTGGCAGAATTTATGTTATCAAAATTGCCATACTACCAAAATTCTATAGATTTAATGCAATTCCTATTAAAATGTCAATGATATTTTACAATGAAATAGAAAAAGCAGTTATGAAATTCACTTGAAAAAACAAGAGGCCCAGAATATTCAAAACAATCCTTAGTGAAAAAAGTGAAGGAGGCAGCAGGCATCACAATATCCAATCTCAAATTATAATATAGTGCTAAAAATGGCATGGTTTTGACACCAAAACAGGCAAAAAGTCCAATGGAACACAGAAAACATTACAGAAATCACATAAATATTATTATCTCAAACTAGACAAAGGCACCAACAACATACATTGAAAGAAAAGACAGCCTCTTAAACAAGTTGTACTGAGAAAATTGGAAATATGTATATGGCAGAATCAAATTGAACCCATATTCCTGCACAAAACTCAACACAAAGTACATCAAGAACTTAGGCATTAGACCAGATATCCTGTACCCATGGAAGAAGATATAGGCCCAACTCTCCATCATGTTGGCTTCCTCAATAAGGCTTCTAAACTGCAACAAATAAAATCAGTAATCAATAAATGGAAAGGTAACAAAGTAAAAAGATTTCTCACAGCAAAGAAAATTATCAGGAACATGAACAGAGAGCCTACAAAATGAGAGAAAATCTTTACCACCTGCACCTCAGAACATTAGTCTTGTGGATATGTAAAAAACTCAAAAAACCAGCTCAGGAGGCTGAAACAGGAGCATCAAGAGGTACTAAACAACTCTGTGGCTAAATAAAATTCAAAACAGGGCTGGGGCTGGGGCTCAGTGTTAGAAACTTGCCTTGCCGGTGTGAGACCCTGAGTTTGATCCTCAGCACTACATAAAAATAAATAAATAAAAAACAAATAAATAGATAAGTAAATAAATTGTGTTCATCTATAAGTAAAAATAATAAAAATAAAATGCAAAACATAGGACAGGGGATGTGGCTCAGTGGTTGAATGCTCTTGAGTTGAATCCCTAGTACTTGCCCCCATGGACAAAAATCAAAAAACTTAACCCAAACATACAATTAACCCAATACAGTTGGGCCTATATTCTCTTCTAGTGGGCACAGGATGTCTATAAATATGCAAAGAATCTGAACTGGTAGTTAATAGAACAAGAAATACAACTGGTCAACAAATATATTTTTAAAATGCTCAAAGTCCCAACAATTAGAAAAATGCAAATTAAAACTACATTGAGATTCCACTCTTGGTTCAGTCAGAATGGTAATTATCAAGAATGCAAGTCACAATAAATGCTGGAGAGTATGTGAAAATAATGTTACACTCATACATTGCTAGTGAGACTGCAAATTTGTGCAAGCATTCTGGAAAACAGTACAGAGATTCCTCAGAAAATTTGGAATGGAAACCCCATTCAACCAGTTATCAACCCAGTTGATTCTTGATTTTATTTGTTGCAATTTAGAAGTCTTGTTGAGGAATTCAGTTCCTAAACTGACATGATGGAGAGTTGGGCCTACATATATAACCAAAACACACTGTAGTATGTTAAAATCAACATACTACAGTGACACAGCCATATCAATATCTACAGCAGCCCAGCAATAGTTAAGCTATGGAAACAACCTAGGTGGCCTTCAAAAGATGAAATTTAAAGACAATGTGGTATATATACACAATGGAGTATTTCTCATCCTTAAAGAATAATGAAATTTATGGCATTTGCTGGTAAATGGATGGAATCTGAGATTATTATACCAAGTAAAATATGCCAATACCAAAAAACCAAATGTCAAATGTTCTCTCTGATTGTAAATAGAATAAGTTATATCCCATGTATGTACAAAATACACTATACTGTCATATATATCTTCAAAAATAAAAATAAAACCTGGTGCTGAAAGAAATTAAAAATAAGAACAGAGATAAAAAGTTTTCACCTAACACACCCATTTAGTAATGAATAGAGATAACTAAAATTAAATGGTGTGAACATCCTAAAGCAAAACTAAAAATAAATGAAGCAACTCTTATGGAATTATGCAGGTATGAGATCTTCATTTATTCAGGTCCTCAGCCTAGGTCTCTCCAATGTATTTGCAGACAGCACATTATTGACAAGTTTGGAAGAACCACAACAGAAAATGCATTTCAGATACTCTACTGCCTATATTACTAGTCCAATAACGTGACTCCACTCTCACAACACCAACACAAAAAGTTGTTACTTGACAGTGCAAACTATCACAACTCAGGAGTCATAGATAAGACATAGGAAACTACAATACAGACACCATTTGGAAAAGAATTCAACATTACACGTTTAACCAATAGCACAGGACACATCATCCAGGGAAATCTATTTCCTTAGCAGACACTCACATAAATGTGGAAAAGATATATATCCCTGAAAATGTACAAATTTCAATACAGAAATATACGAAAGGTAAAATGCAAGGTAGCATGACTGCTTCATAGTTCATAACTCTAGAAACTCTTTCCAAAGATAATGCAATAGACAAAAGTGCCAGAAAAAAGTTTGGAAAAGGGGTTTAAAATTGTGAATTAATTCAAAGATGAAGCAAAGAAAAACTGAGTAAATGAAGGAAAACAATGCAGGACATGGAAAAAAAATTCAATACAGATTCTGGAAAAGAATCAATTAGAAATCTTAAAAATGAAGAGCCCAATGCCTCAAATTAAAAATATCCAGTTGAAGTCAGACCCACAAACTAGATCAAGCGAAAGAAAAATATCATAGCTTGAAGGTGATGAAATATCACATTCACACAATATCAATAACAATTAAAACAATTGTAAACAACTTACAAACCCACTAGACACAATTCATAGACTACTTTTATGAATCACTGGTACACACAATGGAGAAGAGGTACAGGCTGCAGGCAATGCAAATTTTCTCAGTGAACAAAAGTAACTATTTCTTTTATATTGTGAAAGTTATGGACATCCAGGTATAAGATTTTAGAATACCAAGTGGACATGGCCATATGAGAACCTCTCCAAATCATAGTCTATAAAATTACCAAAGGTAAACTGAAATCTATAATAAGGGCCAAAGCAATTATAAACACATCAGAAAAATATTAGATTTATGAGTAGAAATTTAAAGGCCCAGGATAGTAGAAAATGGTATAATTCAAACCTCACATGAAAAGGTTAATAAAAGAAACGAAGAAAAAACTGTAAAATGGATGAAAAGGGTGGTCATCATGTTAAGGTGAAAAAATCAGAAAAAAATCCAATTATCATATTCTCTTCCTAACATATGGTATCTGGAAAGAGAAATTATGGAGGGAATATTAAAGAATAGGGATGGTAACTGGGGATGAAAAAGAGAGAGTAGGGAAAATTGGAATTAAGGAGAGTGGTCAGGATTCAAGTATTGTATATGAGTGTATAGAAATATCACTGTGAAATACACTAATTTGGTCATTCAATAGGAGTTGATATTAATAGTTGACAAGAACACCTGTTTTTATAACAAGGACAATTTGTTATCATGTGACCATATACAAAACACAATGTACTAATTTAAAAATATTATTCTTACTTCTGCAAAGACATAAAATTTCAGAATCAAAATTAATGTAGAATTTCTTCACAATATCATTTAGATGATAAATTTCCTATAATTAATTACTAACTCCTGAATTCTATATGATCAAGAAAGATATTAAGAAAAATATGAATGGAATTTGAACATTTATTTTTTTCCACTGTTCTTTTGTGATCAAACTTTCTTACTCTTATTTACACAGGGCATGAACACCAAGAGTAACTCACTTTTGTGAGTCTTACCTGGATTGAAATTTACTGATGTTCTAGATTGTGCTTTCATATAACAAAGAATTAGATTCCTGTTGCTATGTTTTGAAAAGTAATAAAATTGGTATTTTAATATTCAGATGAAAACATTGACCAAATACATTTCAATACTTATTAATGTTTTAGATCTAGTATCAGAACTTTTTAATATGCTCTCCAAATCTGTATGCTGTATAAACATTTTATTAACTTGAAAATTATTTGTACAGTGTTGTTCTGTTTTTGAGATGGTTTTTCATGATGATGGTCAGGCTGATCTTAAATTCCTGGGCTCAAGCAACTGTCCTGCCTCAGGTTCCCAAGTGGCTGGGGTAAATGCATGTGTCTCTGTACTCATAACTTGTAATTAAAAAGAAAAAGTAAGATGAAATGATCATGAATTGAGAGAAAGACAGGTACATATATTAACTAGTGTGTCTTGAACTCAGAAAATGCTCTGTCTGTAAAAAATAGCTTTTTGTTCTTGCACAAGTACTTTCCCTTAGGCTTAAAAGCCTTCTAAAAAATTAGGGTTGTATAACTTTAGTTCACCTGGTTGTTATTGAGATTTACCAAGATAATATTGAAACATTTTAAGCAAAATAGTAAAATAATGACATACTTCACTACTTAAAACTGACCTAGAACTAATGTGTATTTTTCACAGATTCTAATATTCAAAAGTTAAAATTATTTTAAAAAATGCTTGTGTCCTAACTTTCATTATTAATTGGGCTCTTCTTTGTGCTTTATAACTCAGAGCAAATCAGCAATTAATTTATAAATCTATTTATAAACATCTCCTTTAATAAAGAATATAATCATCCCCTTCTGTGAGACTAATCAATAGCATCAAAGGCAAGAAATTAACAAATGCCAAGTACTGGCTTGGTCGACTACCATTTCTTCCCTACCTAGTTGAACAGAACCAGCAGATCTTTGTAAGAGTAGCTACGTTTCCATGTTGATCTCCAACTGACATGGAACACAAACTCCTCTTTAACACAATGGATGCTGAGGAGTCATGATGGGGCTTAGCTCTCTTGCATTCAATGAATCTACTTAATCTCTTCCTTTTGAGATAGAACTTAATAAATGCTCAAAACTTTAGGCAGTGATTCCAACAGCTTGTAAATTTTTCATTGCTCCGGAAAACCATTAGAAGTGCCATTCAAAAGTTGGCACCCACCCTGGAAAACAGTGATATGGGGCTCCCTGCAGTTAAAGAAAATCTATTTCAAGGGATGGAAGGATTCAGGGAACAGATCTATTAGCCACATTGACAAAAACTCTTGGTATCTTCCAGTGACATTACTTGAAGCTCTCTAATAGCTTTGAATGATTTTAATTTTATGACAGAAAAAAAAGTCCTCAAAGGATAATTCACCAGAAAGGGCAAGGCTAATAGGAATCAGGTTCCTACAATGGGGACAAGGTCAGAGTGTTTAACATTTGTTGGCCAAAGCTAGAGGCTAAGTTGCCAAAGCAGAGTGCTGCTGCTTGGAAACAATTGTTAAATAAAAAATCATGAGTGCATAAGAACTAAAAAGAGTGTTGTAACTATTGAGTCTAAGTGTGTGTTACCATGAAGACTCAGAGTTTGGGATCATGTTATAATAAAAGCTGTTCATTACCAGACTGCAGGGCCAGTTCTGGCAGAAACACCACAGCAACAGAACTGACAGAGACAAAGGAATAATTTAAAACCTATTTATCCCCCTCCTTTTGATTATAGAATTGTCTTCATTAGACTTCAAGAACTACCACATATCCAGCAATCCCTATTGGCTATATATATCCCAAAGGAATGAAATAAGTATGTCTAAGAGACATTTGTACTCTAATTTTCATTGCAGCACTATTGAAAATATCCAAGGTAAAGAATCAACCTTAGGATCTATTAATAGATGAATGGATAAAGAAATGGTACATACACACAATAGAATAATATTCAATCATTAAACTAAAGAGAATCCTGGTCTTTGTGAGAAGATACATAAATATGGAAGGCATGACGTTATTAAATTAAAGCCATGCACAGAAAGATAAACCCCATGATTTTACTTGTAAGTACAATCTAAAATTATTTCCCATTGAACTGCAGAATGGTGCTTACCTGGGTCTGAGGTGGATGTGGGAGGGTTGATAGAGAGATTTTGGTCAAAGGAGACAAAAATCTCAGTTAAGAGTAACAATTTTAAAAGTTCTGTTGTACTTCATGTTAGCTATAGTCAATAATCATATAGCTTAACTTGAAAAATTCTGGGACAGTGGATAGTATGTGTTTTCACAACAAAAATAATAAATATGAGACGTAATACATATGTTAATAAATAAGATTTTATTATTCCATAATGCATACATACTTCAAAACTTGTTGTACATAATAAAGAAAGAAATACAATTTTATCTGTCAATTAAAATAATAAAAAAGAAAAAAATAGAAAAAAAAATGTTAACTGTAAAGTAGGTGGGTATAAGATCAACATCTTTATTGTGGTAGCTCTTACCTAAATTGAATGCTTGAATAGAACAAAATAGCAAACTCTCCCATGAGTAAGTAGTAAGGAGCTTCTCAACTGTTTCAGTTGTATATTTAACTATATATATCACAGACAAGGGCTTTTTCAATGATGACCAGATTTTGTTGTATCTACCAATGTAATTTGTCACATAATGAACAGAAACTGATGAGTATTAATAGGCAGATGAAACATATTTAATAATATTCAATGTCTATTAGTGACTAGGAAATTATTTTTAAAAATCAGAAGTATAAATCAATTAACCTATTAAAATTAGTTTCCATTTTTCAAAAGGACAACAAATATGAAGCAAAACATCATCTTGATTTGGTGTGCTTGTATAAGAGACCATACATAAATATCTGCTAGAATAGATTTTCTTATTTTAAGTATATTTTAGCCCTGTCTCTCAAGGCAAAAGTATACTTAAAATAAGAATATTTAGAAGAATTTGAGCAAAAAAGTAAAACTCAATACACTCTTTGAGAAAATGGACATTTAACTTTTATAATTATTAAGACAGCTTGAAAAGTAGCTGGCTATAAGATCAACATACTAAGTTTGATGTTTTATCCGTCAGTTAATGTTTAACATGCTAATTATGTTAAATTAATAAATTCAGTTCTAATCCAATGAGAGTTATTTGGAAAACCTGTGTTGTTTTGTTGTTATTGTTGTTACATTGATAACTTTATTAAAAATTGAATAGAACATAATTTAAAGGCTCCATATCCATCATCTTGCTCCCCACTTCCATCTTCACTGAGAAATTCTGCAAAATTTTTTTCTGGGTCTGCTGTTTTTGGCATCTGTTATTAACCACATCTTTATTTCCAAATCTGGTATTGCAACTTTTTGATCATTTTAGAATTAGCCTCAAGAGAATGATGTCTCCTATTGATCCATTGCCAAAGCTGTCACTTTTGTCAATTTTCTGATAGTCTTTTCCTGGATACATTTTGATCCTCCAGTTACAAGTTGCTTATATAGCCTTCAGAGGACTCATTGCATGTCTGTATTTATTTCATCACATTTTGAATAAAAGTTCTGCTCAATATGGCATCTTCTGCACATTCCTCCTAGTGACTTTATTCTTTTTTTCTGACAAAATCTTGATTTTACTCAAAATTTGGACATCTTATATCTGTACTTGCTCCAAATTTAATTTAATAGAATCAGGAAAGTTTTGGAAGAACATTAAATAGGGTCTGTCAGAATCATGTAAAAAACAATTTTATACAAAATTTTGATGTAGTTCAAAACCTACTCATGTCTAAAAATATTACTAACAAAAAGTTGGAAAGTTTTCCTCAGATATAAAATATTGGTACCTTTGTTTAAAAACAAATTAATCTAAAGTGAGATTGTTCATTATGTTCAATCTTCAGAAGAATTTCTTTGAAATCAGAAACACAACGTAAATACCTGCTAACAACTGTGAAACACGTAATATTTTAAATGCACATCTTCTATCATTCAGTAATTTTACCAAAATCCTTCAATACAAAAATATAGGTACATGTAAATATTCATGCCAATTTATTTGTAAAATGTAAATTCAGCTAGGCATAGTGATGCATGCCTGCAATCCCAATAACTCAGAAGCCTGAGGCAGGAGGATTACAAGTTCAAGGACAGTCTCAGCAACTTAGAACTTGTCTAAAAATTTTAAAAAAATAAAATAAAAGAAATTGGGATATAGCTCACTGGTTTGGTGACTCTGGTTGTTTCCACATAGGAGCCTAATTGCACTGTGACTTTTGTATATAAAATTGTGTTTTTATATAGAATGTAAACAAGATTGTATACAGAGGGTGCAATGATGAAATGCATAGCTTCACAGTGAAATCAAAATATCTTTCTTATATTAGGAAATCAACTGTAGTGTGAATGTCTTTTTTATATAAAAGAGTGCAATAAAAAGATACAACAATGTACACAATTCATAATATAATGTATAATATTCAATAAAATATTATGCTTCATATCTCTAAATAAGAAACATGGATCCTAAGGCAAATTAAAAGATTAATTTTGTTTTAAAATTAGCACAACATGTTACTAAATTGTCTCATTTCTAATAAGATTTTAGTCTATCATTTTCTAATTAGACAGGATGAAAAATACTAATGACTCAAAATCAAATGATAAACAACATAAAATAAAGAAAATAATGAAGAAATTAATATAAGCTGTACACAGAATGATGAGATTTGATCATTAAAATATCTAAATTTCTTACTTGCAGAGAAAATACCAGATTTTGGTTACACAGTTTTATGTTTAAAGCCTTGAAATTTGGTATTTTTTTTTGCTATATCTAAGAGATGAAGATACAATAATCAGAGTGAGACTTGTGTGTATATATAAATAAAAAATATCTAAGTATATTATGGCTAACATAATTGTAAAATGATCTCATTTGTCTTTAAATCAGTGGCTAACATAATTTTAAAATGATCTCACTTTTCTTTCAATCAGTGGCATTCAGGAAATGAAAATATAATAAATTTTTTTATGAATAAGCATGCACGTGCATTTCTAGTGATTAAGTTTATGCATGGATTCCTCTGAGCCACTTGTCCCCATATGTTTGGTCAAATATTATTCAGATGATGCACATGAAGGTGATTTTTTAATGAGACTGATTTGAATCAGTAGAGTGTGAAAGCAGATTACCATTTTTACTGTGGTAGCTCTTACCCAATTTGAATGTTTGAATAGAACAAAATATTATGATTAACTGAGTAAGTAATATGGAGCTTCTCACACCTGATTACCTGAACAGAAACATCTTTTTCTGCTTTGTTTCTGCCATTGGACAAAAACTGAAACATCAGTTCTTCTTTGATCTTGAATTGTCTGATGTTTAGACTGGAACATATCTTCCCTCTTCCTCTTCTATATCCCCAGCTTGCCTACTGCAGATCCTACAACTCCTCAGCTTTTATAATTGCATAAGCCAATTTCTTAACATAAGTCATATTTATGTCTGTACAAGAATGAATGTGTGGTGTGTGGATACAAAGTTTTTTTTTTCTATTTCTGTAAATAATCCTGACTATCTCACTATGGAAATCAGATACCAGTAAATTTACCATATAATTTATTCAACCAGAATGAGATTTTGAAGAAGTTTTAAGTCTCCTAAAAATTTCCAAATGAGGAAAGGAATATGCAGACTTCAATCATCATGTGAATTATTCATGGCCCATATCACACTTCCCCTAAAACCTTTTTAAACTGAAATACAATGAGAATGTAGGGAAGTACTATGTAAAGGAAACAACAGTAAGAGCTGTTTGTAAAATCAGTATACAGATTCTTCACCATGGTTCCAGATTTATTTGCCTACATAAATTAGAGTGAAAACAGCATCTAAGACGTTAGGAGGAAATTATGAGTATGTGATTTTTCTAGAACCATTAGGGACAGTTTTTTTTTTTTTAATATTAGAGTAAAAACCCTTTCCATGAAATCTATGGACACACTTTCCTTGCCTTTTACAGTCACCTGTTCAAAACTTTCATTGAACATTTATTGTGTGACATTACATCTTCTAAATTTTGTAGATAAACTGGCAAGAATCAAGGACTACAAGATGCTTTTATGTAACCTGTTTCATAAAGGAAAAATTACAAGTAATGAAAAAACATATTTTCCAAAAGCATCTCCTTCCCCTGAAAAAAGGCAGCAATCAAAATTAATTTAAAAAGAGCATCATGATGCCACAGAGAGTGAGGAATTTAGAGCATGTACAACAACAACAACAACAACAACAACAAATATATCCTTTTAATTCCAGAAACACAGGAGGCTTGTGGCATAAGGATTGAAAGTTGGAAGACAGAATGGGTAACTATCTCAATATTAAACAACAACAACAAAAAACTGGGAATGCAGGTCAGAGGTAGAGCACTCTTGGGTTCAGTTTTCAGTGCTGACAGCAAAATCAAACTATACAAAAAAGAAAGAAATCACCAAATAAATTTCTTGACTATGTGCCTAAAATGTATGTACAATAATTATTCTGACATTTATTTAATATTTTTACTAAAACAACTAGATGGAAAAAGTGTAAACAGGCTCTCTGAAGCAACATAATCAAAAGAAGTAAATTAGGCCAGGTCTGCCTGTAATCCTAGCAGCTCAAAAGGCTGAGGCAGGATGATTACAAGTTCAAACCCAGATTCCTCCACAATGGTGAGGCACCAAGCAAATTAGCGAGACTCTTTTGGAAGGAAAAGTCAAAATAGGGTTGGAGATGTGGCTCATTAATTGATTGCCACTGAGTTTAATCCCCAGAACTCCCCCAAAAGAAAGCAAGTACAAAATAGTCAAGCAGAAAATTCATTTGCTTTTTAAAAATGTTTGAGAAGAAAATTTCAGTGAACAATATTTGTTGGAATCACACCTGAAAAATCAAAAGCAATCTGAAAGTAGACGAAAGTGCTCTGATAATAGCTGAAATCAATGGAAATTAGTAGCACTTGTGGAGGGAAATGAGATTGGATGGTTCCAGAAAATCTCCTTCTCCCACATGACTCTTTGGTAGTCCCTCCTGCTTTTAAAAGATTAAAGGAAAGTGCGTGGGCACTTGAAGTGAGAAAAGAAACTCATTGATTAGTTTTGATTCTTATTTAAGGACAGCAGTTACTCTCTCTTACTACGTACTTTAAAGTTTTAAATAATTTTTACAAGGAAACCACCCATGTGTAATCAACAAAACTATAATCCTTGGCATAAATATGGAATATTATTAGTTTTAATTCAAGCGTGGCAGATTTGAAAAACAAGAAGAAGTGTAGAATGGAAGGATAAGCCAAGAGAAGATACTTAAAATGGGGAAGAATTTTAATAACTCCACAAAAGTTTATCCAAATGGCCAGTGAAAATATATTCAATCTCATTATTACTACTCAAGGAAATACAAATTAAAACCACAAGATACCATTACATACATATATATGACAGAACTTAATAATTGAAAATATGTACAAAGAGCAACATGATCTTTTATGTATTCTAATAGCAGTAAAATCTGTACTAGTTTGGAAAACTGCTTAGTATTATTTCTTAAACTTGAAGATATACATACTTGATGACAAAACATTTCTATCCCTGAATATGTACTACACAGTAATTAACTGCATAAGTCTACCAAGAGACATGCACAAGAATAAAATTATGTCATTTGCAGGTGTAATGGTGGAACTAGAAAACATCATGCTAAATGACATAAGCCAATTCCAAGAAACCAAAGGCTGAATATATTCTCTGATAAATGGATGCTGATCCACAGTGGGAGTGGGGGTAGGGAAGAATGAAGGACCTTTGGATAGCGCAAAGGAGAGTGAAGGGAGGGGTGAAGCATTGGGGATGGGAAGGACATTACAATTAAACAGACACTATTAGCTTATGTATATATGTATAATTACAGTACTGGTGTGACTCAGCACCATGTACACCCAAAGGAATGAGAATTTATGCTCCATTTGTGTACATTGTGTCAAAATGAATTCTGCTTTACTGTCATGTAAAACTACTTAGGACAAAAAAATCACAGTACCTGGCACATAGTAGATGTTCAATAAATATTGTTAAAGTAATTTACACAAAAGAATGTTCATAATAGCAAGTTTTATCAGTAATACAAAAACATTGTTGGGCTGGGCTTGTGGCTCACTTGTAGAGTTCTCACCTAGCAAGTGTGAGGCACTGGGTTTGATCCTCAGCACCACAGAAAAATAAAATATAATAAAAGCATAAAAATTATCAACCATAAAAGAATAAATTACATCTTATGAAGAAAACTGGAAGAAAATTTAGTACAACACCATTATCAGTGATGCTTACATATAAGAGATGACAATATTCTTTTGTATATATGTACCGCATTTTGTTTATCTGCTCATCTATTGATGAATTCTTGGGATTCCTTCCACCTTTTGGCTACCATGCACATCTCATTCTGTAAGGATTAGTGGTGTTGAGTACATTTTTGGCCCTTTTTTTGGAAAAATATCTAGGTAAGTCCTTTGCCCATTCTCTAACCAGAATTTTAAAATAATTTATAAATAGAAATTCTTTATACATTCAGGACATGTATTGGAGACATGATTTTCATGATACTATTTAGTATTTTAGTACTAATTAGTACTCACTCAAAATAAGTTCAATTTCCTGTTACTTTGGAATGAGAATCATAAGAAATAAGGCTGGACTAGTGTGACTTAAGGTTATCACTTTCTTTAGGAATATAAAACACAATATCAGACCATATTTAAGCCACTGTTTTAATTTAAAGTGGCTATCTACTTCAGTGACAAGAAAAATCTATTTGTGAAATTAGTATTTAAATAGTTTTTGAATTTTATTTCCCCAAAGCACATACATTATATGGTCAGATGGAAAAACATTTATATAATGAGAAATTGTTAGATATCATACATACACAGTTGCCTAAAATTTATTTTCAAATACATTGTTGAATTGCTGTTACTGATAGCAATATTTTAAAGTTCTTTTTGTAGAAAACACTTTTCTTTTTTGTTCTTTACAAATTGGACCCCTCCCATGGTTGATTATAAATCTTGTTTTTCATTTTTTTCCTCATATTAATTCATATGAAGCCTCTTTATAAAGATGAATTTTAGTTTTTAAAACATTCTTCAATCATTATTTAATAGGAAGAAGAAAATAATCTCATTTCCCAATTTACAAATTCTTTATGATACAATTTTATATTCACATGAAAATATCAAGTCTGTCCTTCATTGCTAAAGACATATGTACTCTCTGACTTCAGCAAATTTAGAGTAAGCATTGGTTCCTTTTTTAGGAGGTCTGTAGTTTAAAGCTTCAGGGGAAGGTGTATTGTTACACCTCCTAAACCTTTTAGGCACATGACTTCACTTCTCTGTACTTCACTTCCTTTATTTGTGCCATGTTTATGATAAAAAGGCTTTTCTTACAGGGATGTAATAAAGATTAATAAGCTAATGCATAAGAGAACATGGACAGAGAAATGCAAAAACAGTCATCTTTCTTTGGTTTAATATCTAATTTTTAAGTGTTTATAAAATAAGTCATTTATTTTAGTAAATTCTGCCAGTTTTGGGGGGGTACTTACCATGTGTAGGAACTCTAGTAAAAATGAATATAAATAAACTGTAAAATATCCACACAGGAATACTATAGAGCAGTTCAAATCAGTGATCAGATCTGATATCAACATGAATATCATTCAAAAATATAATGTTGAATGAAAAAAAGAAAGCTGTAAGCTCAAATATGATATGATGCCATTTACATAAAGTAGGCACATTAACAGGTAACAAAAGCATATAAAAAGGAAAGATATATATCAACATCATAATAGGTGCCTGCTTAGAGGGAAGGAGGAAACTAGAGAATTTACACACAAGAGACTAACAATCCATGATGTTTTCTTTTTTAAAAATGTTTTTAGTTGTAGATGGACACAATACCTTTATGTTATTTATTTGTTTGTTTGCTTTTTAAAATATTTTTTAGTTGTTGATGGACATTTATTTTATTTATTTGTATATGGTGCTGAGAACTGAACCCAGTGTCTCTTGCATGCTAGGCAAGTGTGCTACCACTGAGTCACAACCCCAGCCCCTATGTTATTTATTTTTATGTGGTGCTAAGGATCAAAACAAATGACTCACACATGATAGGCACACTGAGCTATAGCCCAAGCCCATGATGTTCTTTTATTTAAAGGAAAATCTGAAGCAATTATGACAAACTCTCAACATATTAATTCTGGGAGATGTGTACGCAGGTATTTGCTATTTTATGCATTTTATCTTATAAAAATTGTGGGAAAATGAAAAAAAAGTCAATTTGAAAATAAGAAATGGTGTTGAGCTGGATGGACTTATTTAGGAAGAGTAGTCAGGGAGATCTTCACCAAGAAGGTGACATAGAAGGGCTGGGACTGTAGCTCAGCAGTAGTGCACTTGCTGGCATGTGTAAGGCACTGGGTTCGATCCTCAGCACCACATTAAAGATATTCTGTGTCCATCTCCAACTAAAAAATATATATTAAAAAAAAGAAGGTGACATATAAGCTGAAACCTGAGTTGAAAAATGCAAACCCTGCACAAAGTTCGGGGGGGGGAGTTTTCCAGACAAAAGGAACCACATGCATAAGGTCTCTATGGAGGAAAAGAATTAAATATGTGTGCAGAATACAATAAAAATGGTGACCCATGTGGCTGAACTAAAGCAGGGATGTGGGTGAAGGGGTCAGCAGGTAGGTAGCACAAAGGTGAGATGATACAAATTAACACCTTGGACTCCAAGGTAAACTGAGATGGGATCCACTGAAGGGCTTGCAGATGCTATTATACTTTTATAACAGAGTTCCATCTGCTATTGGGACTATATTAGAAGGGATAAGAGAAGAAGGGAAACACCAGAGGAAGGCTGCTATGGTGATCCTAGTCACAGAGGATGGTGGCCTGACCTTATCATGGGGGTGGCAGTATCAATGAAGAGAAATGGATAATCAAAATATTTCAAAGATAGGTTGGCAGGACTTAACTGAAAACAGGATATTAGAACTGGGATGAGAAGAAAGTAATGGAAAGAACTTCTTCTTAATATAAAAATATTTGGTGTTTGCCCTTTTGTGCCCACTACTTTCAAGCATTCTATTAGATGTTACTGAAAGATTAAAAAAAAATTCCCAGCCCCTGAAACTGTTTTAAGAAAATGGAATGAACAAGCATATCAAACTCATGAAAATCTAACCTGTAAGAGTGAATGAATGTAAACGTAACCTGATGTCATTAAATTGGAGAGTGAGGAAGATCAGATTAAATCACTCATGGAAAGTGAGTTGTGAAAAGTGAGTTGTGCACAGAAATTTGCGGTGTGGGTGGACAAAGGCAGAAGAAATGGCAAAGTAAAAACACAAACTTGAAAATAATTTGGTAAACAGCATACAAAAAAGCAGACTATACAGCCCTCGAACAAAATAAAAACATAATTGGAGGCAAGAGAGGCTCTCAGGCCAGAAATAACAGCAAAATGTGTTTATTTTCTAGATAACATTTACTGAGTACTTTCTATGTATCACACATGCAACAAGGCATTAGCACCCATTATTCATTTAATTTTCTCAACGATCCCGGTAGATACCATTATTAAAAAGAGGGAAGCTAAGGCTCAAGAGAGGTTAAATAGACATGGATTACCACTGGGGAAACAACAGAGGCAGAACAGAGTTATGTTTGCTGCCTCAGTCTACATGCTTAGCTGGTAAGCCAGGAGCCTAGAGGTGGTAGGCAGAACAGTTAGAGCAGGGAGTCTGAGGTTCCTGGGCCACTTAATAAAGTTGTTCTGCAAGTCACCTCCCTGTGCCTCAAATTTCTCATCTATAAACTGTGAATTATATCTTCCCATAACAATTCAACCTTTCCACCATGGTTGCACTCAAATAGCACCAACTGAAGGCATTGATCACTTCCCTGTTGCAAAATTCAGTGCAAAATTTTCAAAACTATCATTATTGTCTCTTCCTGAAAGCTGCCTACTACACCTCCCTGAAACACTCTTTCCTGGCTTCCATGACACCACTTGTTGCTATCTTTTCTACTTTTCTGGCTACTTTTTATAACCTACTTTTTAGGTTCATTCTCCTTCAGCAAGCTGAGGATCCTTACACCCATTCTTTTTCCACTCTCTCCTCTCTCCCAAAAAAATCTCATTCATCTCCATGGCTTAATTTACCACTTATATATCAATGACTCACAAGTTTATATCCTGCCACTTCAAACTTAACATATCCTTAACAGGGTGCTGTTGGATAGGAGAAATAAATTCTAATGTTCTATAACACAGTAGGTTAATAATGAGTGAAAACCTTTAATTGAATATTTCAAAATAGCTAGTGGAGAGGATTTTGAGGAACCCTACCACAAACAAACAAATACTTGCAGGGGTGGATATGCCAATTGCCACAGTCTAAGCATTAAATATTGTATACATGTAATGAAATGTCACATTGTGCCCCATAAATATGTACAATTACTATGCAACAATTAAAAATTTAATAACATTTTTTAAAATTAACACATCCAAGATCAAACTATTCATTATTCCCTCTCCCTGCCCCAAACTTGGTCATATTCCAGTCTTCTCTACCTCAGTAAAAGGCACCTCATCCATCTATCTGCACAAATCAGGCATTCAGGAGCTGACCTTCATACTGTTCACATGCAAAACTCCACATCAAATTTATTACCAAGTTTTGATGATATTTCTCTCTTAATCCTACCCCAATTGCTATCATCAGCGAAGCTACCACCATATCTTGCCTGAAATATTATAATAACAACCTACTAATCAGTTTCCCCTCATCCACTGTGACCCATACAATTCACTCAGAATGATGTTCTCAAAATGTCAGTGTAAGCCAATTGCTCTCATCTCCACATAAAACCCATTAACATTTGCCCCTTACTCAAAAATGGCCTGCAAGGCCTGTATGGCCTGACTGTGGCCACTTCCCAGCCTCGTCTCACATCACTCCCTACTTCTTTAGTACAATCCTGTTAAATCAGCCTTCTCTATATTCCTTGGCCACATAATGCTTCTACCCACCAAAGGGCCTCTGCACATGCTATCTTTCATCCTGGAATACTTGTCCTACAACACTTTTTCTAATTAACTCCAGCCCATACTCTGCAGACTCAAGGGCTATGGGTTCTGGAATCCTGTTTCATTCTAGGTCAAGGGCCTTCCACTGCTATCAGCACTCAGAAATTTATGTTTCTTTTCTTAGCACTTATTTTCTTCAGAATGGCATAAATATTCACTTGGCCATTTGATTAATTGCTCTCACTTTCCAAAATGAAAACTCCATGAAGACAAAATCCTTGAATACTTACTCTTACCATCAATTCTCCAATACCAGAACCATGCCTGATACCTTGTAGGTGCTCAATACCTTGCACAAACGCTTCCTCTGGGTAGTTCTAAGAAACAATAGTAGAAGGACTACACTATGCTAAGGACTTTGTAACTGAAGCCCACTGTTACCTCTGACACTATCATCTTCTGACAAGGAAGAATGACATGCTCAAAACAAATGAGTGGGTGAACATGGCACCCTTGGTGTCTATTCTAGGGCCTTCTCCAGTGCAAATGCTGGCATTTCCATGTGGTTTTGTACCTACAGAAGATCCTTTCCCTTGTTTACTAGTAAGTAATCATGAGTTTTGTCTTCCAAGCTCTTGCTCTAGTTTTATTGGAATCATTAGCTAAGGTTTTCATCTCAAGCTGGCAGGTCACTAGCAATGTCATTTGTCTCCATTTCCCTCCATGGTACACACTCAGCAAATATTACTTGAAGAATTTCTGGCTATGAGGCAAGAACCAGTAATTGAATTAAATATTTTCACTGTCTCTAAGTCAGTCTGCTGAAAACAAATTATTTTCTCTGCCCTATCACGACACAATTAAAGAAGAAATATCCAGATTTTTTTCTGTGGTTAAATTATCAGCTGTCCATTGCATCATGCCATGCAGTCCAACGTAAATAGAACACGTACCCTTCCCTGTTGGCCAGTGCTCAGAAATATTACATGTGGTCTCAAGAACAATGTACATTATTAATAGCCTATGAGCTTATGCCTTTCCCCACCCACCCCCAACTGTTCTCCCTACCACCCTCCTGCACAGGGCTGAAAATGTTGCCTGCCACTACATCAGCATGGGAAAAAATACTGAAACAAATATAGACAAATGTCTGACAATCCAAATTATGAAAGAAACCTAATAGCTTTTGTTCTACTCCCATCCTTACTCAACTCAGCCTCATCACTAGTTTCAAACCATCAAAGCTTTTGTTAAATGTAAAAAAGCCAATAAAAATAGGTAACAGAAAAATAAGCCCCAATCTGTAAGGAAGAATTAGTAACTAGAAGAATTCCAAAGATTACATATAAACTGTTTCTGGAAATCACTCATGCTTTGCTGTCCTTTTTTAAATGTGATTAGTGATTCACTTTTCATTTACATTCCATTTCAGACTGCTTTTCAAAAGAGAGGGAATTTTCAAAGAAAAAGTTTAGATTTTTGAGACTGACACATTGAAGTTTAATATTGGGATATAAACTAATTCAACCAAAAAAATAATAATAAAAAGGAAAAAGCTGAAAATCCAACAGTAGCACTCAATTTCAAAGGAGGGACAACATCTCTAAAACAATGACTACAGGGCTCAGGAATCTCTGGATTAAAATCAAACAGCTTCTTCACAAATATATACATTTGCAAAAAAACTATTCTCCCCAACTTCCAAAACTCCTACAACTTACCAAACTCAGGTCACTGCAATTTTACACAGTATTTATGATCTGGTGAAATGACACAGGCTTACTCTGCTCACTAACATGATGAAACACAAACAGAAAGAGCTAATTCTATTAGTTTTCCCTCAGTTAATCAGTCCTAAGCCATAAGCCCAGCAAGTTTGTTTTGTTTTTAAATTTGACATGGATATACCTTTAATGTGCCTGACTATACGCTTCGAGCCATCATACAGCACTGACAAAAGTAAATTCTTCCAATTAGCAATAAATATACCCAGCATGGCTAAAGTAGGGAAATAGTGTAGTAAAATGTTATACACTGCAGATGCAAACACTTGGGCATCTGATTAATTTGGGGTTGGGGAGGAGGAAATATGCAAGGTTGTCAAAAGCTGCCATGCCACTCATAAATATATTATCTGAGCAGATGAGAAGGGAGAAAACCTACGGGGGAGAAAAGGTCAGTATTTTAATTTTTAGCAATTCTTTCTCTTCAATCCATTTACTTACAATTTATGAAAAGAGAAAAATGGATACAGGGGGAGAAAAAGTGAAGTTATATGGTATTTTCCTCTTAGAGCAGTTTTATCCTGGAAATAACCTATGCAGACTGACTGTATAACCAGACAATTAAAGCGTACACCAGTTTCTATGCCACTGGTGAATAGTAATTAATAACTTCACACTTTTTGTCTCTTAACAAGAAGGGAATGACACTTTCAAAATCATTACTGCTCTGTCATCTTGGTTCATTGCCAAAGCAAGGAGCTTCAGAACACCTGTCAAATAACACGCAGCTTGTGGAAAAGAAACATATACCAAAATAGGATCATATAAAATTTTCACGTATGTAGAGAATGGAATGAATTTGGGTTAACAAAAAGTCACTCATTCTGACAAGCTTTGGGGGAAGAAAGGAAGAGATTTCCAAAGAATGTATATGACTGGAGTCAATATAATGAAAATCTACCTCAGCAGTGATCAGTGGCATCAACACAAAGTCTAATAGTAGTTATATTCTCAGCCTTCGCCACATTTCCAATTGTTTCAGTAATTAAAAGGACAAAATGCCTCTGCCTTCTCAAATAAGAATGCCTAAGTCAAATGTTTAACTATTCTTTTCCTTATTCTGAGTATCCTGTCCATTCTTATAAACTAAAAATAGGTTTCCATACCAAGATTCTGTTAAAAATATTCATCACCTCACATACACCCATCTATAACTGCAAAAACATGTAGGTGAGTATCATCCCAGAGGTAAGGCAAATAAACATCTATTGCATGGTGCACAGGCCAAGATCAAATACAAACATTTAAAGCATGATCCCTGAACCATTAAACAGAAGTGGAGATTAGAAAATATAGAAATAATTTGAAGTATAGGCTTTCCTTTTATTTTTATGTTTGTTAATTAAAAAAAGCAATTTAATTACTGATACTAATTTTGTGCAGATCCATTTTAAATATAATAATAAAAAATTCAACGTATAGGTGAAAAAAGAAGCCAAACTCCATTAGCACATAGTAGGTACTAAGTTTTGTTTGTTTTAATGAACAGTTGACTATTACATGTTCTCAGTATACCATATGCTATGTGAGATTGCTTTTGTTGATGGAATTACTAATTATAAACAATATGACTTTGTAATGTCTAGTCGCTGGACAAAACTGGGACTGTCTTCATCTTTGCACTGCCAGCAGCAATTACAGCATGGAGGACATGCTGGAGACTTTCCTTGAAGATTACTGAATCCATGGAAGAATGAAGTTTCTGATAATTAGTGTTTGGCTAAGTTCAATCATTTACTAACCTGAAGGGAAGGAAATCAGGAAAAAGACCCAAAGACAATCACAAAAGTAAGATATTTTACATATAAATGTTTGGTTAAGAACTGTCAAGAAGGTTACTACATTGATGGAGCAGCATACTTCCTAGCACTCAGCAGGTACATAAAGCTGATACATTATGTCCTCCAAAGCAATCCCAGGATAACTGATCACTCTATTTTACAATTCTAAAGAAATTTTATATTTATTATCCAACTGAAATATGTCTTAAAAAAGAGCATAAAAAGTACATTATGCTAATTGGAAAGTGGCATTATGAGAGCAATTGTATGGATCATATGCACACATTATAGGCATTGGAATGATTAACTTACATCTGTGTTTTAGGGGTAACAAGCCTCCACAGGGGTTCACTACTACTTAGTTGACTGACTTCAAAAAGCAGACAAACTGAATTATGTACACTCTATAGTTAACGCTTGTCAGTCTTTGAACAGCATCAATGAAAATCAATTTTCCACTTTCCTGCTCCACCAAAAAAATTTCCAACTTCTAAGATTAAAAATTCAGCTTCTAAGATTAATAGCCTGTGATGAAAAAGTACCTGTGTGGTCCAACATGGCATTCAAGCCACAAGACGACTGCCAGCTGGCCTGGTTACCTTCACAGCACATGCCAGAAAGCTGGTTGACAATGGATATATTTGATCGGAACAGGGCTTTGGTTGTAAATTTGTGCAGTGCTTACCCTCCACATTATGCCATGCAAATGTGCAAGTAATTGCCCTGGCTCTAAAATTCCATTAAGGCTCAAAAAAGCTCCTTTGGAGGAAAATAAGAATTAAAAATAGTTCAAGGAGGGACAAGAAGACTGAAGAAAGGGAAAGCAAGCCACAAGTACAGACTCTGACATTTACAACTTCACAAAAGCAAGTAAAACATTAAGCAGGGAATTAGATTATGTATCTTTCTTGAAAGCTTTCCCCAAGTAAACAGACTTTCAGAAAATTGTTGCTACTACAAGGGTCCCCATTAATGAAAACACAGCCTGGGAAAGAAACAATCTGTCTCCAACACTTCTGATTGAAATGTTTAAATGAAGAGAACTAAACCCTCTACAGAGTCTGGAACAAAATCCTCAAATTTAAAATTAAATTTTGACATGGGTACTGCTATAGTTTAGATATGAGGTGTCACCCGAAAGTTGCTGTTAATGCAAGGATATTCAGAGCTGAAATGACTGGATTGAGAAAGTTCTAACCTAATCAGTCCATCCTACTTTGAAGGGATTGGCTAGATGCTAATTGCAGGCACATGGGGCATGACTGGAGAAGGTGAGTCACTGAAGATGTTCCACAAGGCTGCATCTTCCCTGTTATCATCCTTCCCTGCTTCCTGATACCACCATAAACTGAGCAGCTTTCCTCTGCTGGGCCCTTCCCTTGCGATGTGCTGCCTCATCTTGGGCCCAGAACAAAGGAGTTGGATATCTGTGGGTTGAGACCTCTAAAACCATCAGCACCAAATAAGCTTTTCTTCAGTTACTCTTTTCGGGTATTTTGGTTAAAGTGATTAAAAAACAAACAAACACTAAAACAGGTGCTCAGACAAAGGGGGTTGGGGGGATTAGAGAGACAGTCTTTTAAACCAAGGATGCTGGAACAATTTGATATCAAGAATGAAATTGGATGTGTACCTCATGCCCTATGTAAGAATTATTCAAAGAGGATCTAAATTTAAGAACTAAAACTAAAGACTTTTATAAGAAAATACAGGAGTAGAAATCAGGGATGTAATTAAAAAAATACTTAGAGGTAAATGAGAAAACTGATGCAACATATCAAAACCTCTCGGACAATATAAGGTAGCGCTAGGAGGAAAGTTCAATGCACTGAGCTCATTCATTAAAAGAACAGAAAGTCAACAAATAAATAACCTAATATTATACCTCAAAGCCCTAGAAAAAGAAGAACAAATCAACACCAAAAGCAAGAAAGACAGGAAAATAATTAAAATCATATCTGAAATCAATGAAACTAAAACAACAACAAAAAATCCAAAAAAATTGACAAAATAGTTGGTTTTTTGAAAAAATAAATTGATAAACCCTTAGCCAAGCTAACAAAGAGAAAGAAAGAAAACTCAAATTACTAAAATTTGTGATGAAAAAGAAAACACAGCAGTACATCTTGACCTTAGATTAAGAAATGGTTCCTTAGATATAATGAAAAGAAAAGGCACCAAAATAAAAATAGATAAACTTAAGTTCATCAAAATAAAAACTTTTGTGCTTCAAAGGACACTATCAAGATAGAGAAAGACAGCTTAAAGAAACAGTGAAAATATTTGCAAATCATATCTGATAAGAGTCTATAATCCAGAATACTTGAATATTGAGAAGTGACATCATAACAACATATATCCATGCGATGGAATGTTATTTGGCCAAAAAAACGGAATGAAATATTGATACATGCTACAATATGAATGAACTCTGAAAACTTGTAAAGTCAAAGAAGCCAGTCACAAAAGATCACACACTCTGATTCAATATAAAAATCCAGAACAACAACAACAACAAAAATCCAGAACAAACATATCTGCAGAGAAAAAAGGTAGTTTGGTCATTATCTAGGATTGGTGAGGCTCGGAGTAAGAAATGGAAAGTGACTGCTATTAATTATAGTGCTTCTTTTGAAAATGTTCTAAAATGGACTTTGGTAAAGATTGTAAAATTAAATATACTCAAAAGTGGTGAATGTCATACTTTATGAGAATTGTATGGCATACTTTATGTGAATCATATCTCAATAAAATTATTATATAATGTTTAAAAATTTTAAAAAAGATTTCACAGAAGTAATCTCAATTCCTTTAACATATAGCACTTCTGCATAGATGAGTAAAATAAAGCCCAGTAAAAGGTCCAGCATTAGCACTTCTTTCAATCATTCACTTGTTCATTTATTCATTCAGTAAATATTTAATAAATATTTCAGTAAACACTTAATCTCAGTAAATATTTAATAAGCACATATTATGATTCAGTTAATATTTAGTATTTATTAAGCCATGTATTATGACCAGGTGTTTTTCTAGGCATTAGAGAGAAAGACAAAAATCCCTGAGCATAGGAAGTATACCTCCAGAGGGAATATGGTGGAGAAAATACGCAATATTAGAAAGAAAAATATAGTGTGGTAGAAGAAGATAAGTATTTAAGGAAAATAAGGAGAGTGAGGAAATTAGGAGATGTTAAGAACTTACAATTTTAAGACTAGTGTTCAGGCTAGGCCTCATTTGAAAAGATGACGTCTGAATAAAACAAGAAAATAGGTGAGGAAGTGAGGTATGAGATATATGGAAGTGAAAATAAGTAGTGGATATCACAAAGGCCCAGGTGGAAGCATGCCCAGAAAGACCAGAGTGAAGATGGAGAAGACAAGAAAGAGACAAAGTCAGACAAGTAACAGGAAGCCAAATCTTATAAGGTCTTGGTATTAAAGACATTTTGCAGAAGGAGATGGGACTTTTCATTTTAATGAGATCACTCTAAACAGCGAATTGAGAGTAGACTGAAGAGAAAAGAGCAAAAACAAAGGTCACTAAGGATTTTACTGACATAATTGAGGCAAGAGTTGATGATACCTTGAACTAGAGAGACAGTAGTAGAGCTGTCCAGGTGAAGTTAGATTCTGATATACAGACACATTCATCTAGAGAGGCAGATGGCTATGAATTTGAGACAAACAGAAAAGTCAAAGAAAAATGGTAAGGTTTCTGAACTGAGCAACTTATAAGATGACTTTACACATTAAGTACTAAACACGTATAAAGCACCCAATTATGCCAAATCTACTTTACTGTGTCCTGTAATACTAGAAAATCAGTGATATATCTGTTCAAGATGTAGGTCAGCATGTAATTTACTACAGTTTTAACTATGAGCCTCTATGTAGAATTTTTTTTGGGGGGGAGGTCATTTTAGTCCAATACTTAATAAATACAAAAGACTGAGGCACATCTGTAATTACATAAAATACTAATATGGTACATTTCACTAGGGTCCTCTGGACAAAGAGATGCAGCAATATTAAGCAGAACGTCTGAAGCAGACAGGCACTCACTCTCTCCCTTGTTCAACCTAAAGGAAAATTAGCATCTGTAGAGTCCATTCCAGTCTTGACTATAATCTAACCCAAAGGGAGAGTAGCCTATAAAAAGAACTTCTGACCTTCCCCTTCATCTTCTTTCCTTAACCATGCAAGAGGAAGCAAGTCTCAGATGTGACTGTGAAGGGAGGGTGGTGTGACTATGAGGAAGAGCACGAGAGAATTTAGATTGAGAGTGAGGAAATCCCATCTTCCTTAATGAAAGGAGGCCCTAGAACTTTGAAGGTTAGTACTGACAAAAGATTCTGAAAGATTGGAGAAGACAACCCATAACCCCAGGACCATCTCCTACTACCTCTGACATCTAGTGGTATAATGTGGGAGGGAGGGTTGCTCCTTTTCTGACAGAGACATGTATCACCATTGCAAATGGGCCCATGCCTGAATTTCCCCAAGCTCAGATGAGATAAATATATTCAAAAACTTCAGTAAATACAAGGGAAATAAGTCTAAATGGTCTTTGATGAAGCTTTCTTCTCTTATGCACACAGATCCCAGCCCATTTCACAGAGATCTAAGATAAGAATTGAGCCTATCTTTCTCTTCCCAGCTGTCTCTAACATCAACTGTTTTATGTCCACCTAAACTTAGACCTTTCAAAGTCCAAAACCCTAAAGGACACACAGAGGTCAATGTTACAGATATCTTGGAGGTGCTAGTTTCCAACTATTAAGACACGAGGATAAGGTCATGCTAAATTTGTCTCAAGTCTAAAGTTTTGGCTATTTTGAAAGAAATAGTTTCAAGTATAAAGAGTACTTCAAATCAGGTCTAAGTGTAATTCATTTACTTCTATAAATGTAATACAGTGTTATAATAAAAGACTATATGTTTATATAATAGACTATTATATATATATATATATATATATATATATATATATATATATTATATGATTATGCATTATGACAATAAGTATATATAAAAATAAATATGTATGCATTATTTAATTTTTGGTCACTGCATTTCTCTCAAATTATTTAAAGTCTAAGTTATCATAACCTGGACTGGACTTCCATGGGGTGTTTCCCAAGTGGAGCTTCTTCTTCTCATCTTGATATTTAGCAACATCACTCTCATCAATTTTTAGAGAGGATAGAGACAAATGGACAAGAAAATGGAGATGTTCCTTAGTACAAGTTCATCAATATAAATGATCTGCAGTTAAAATGCCACTTACTTGACTGCAGAAGTTGTTTCTATAGAATTTAATGACATATGACAAGAACCAAGCCTCTAAAATAACTATTAATTTGTACTAAGTACTTCAACTTATTCCATCTGAATCACCACAAATTCTGAGCTATTAGAATACAAATTAATAAAACTGAATACTACTGCATTATCAGATCTGAAGAAATGCAAAGAATTGAGAATCTAAATGTTCCTGAAATATGACAATAAAAAGGGAATAGAGCTGGGGTTGTAGCTTAGTGGTAGAGCATTTGCCTAGCATGTCTGGGGCACTAGGTTCAGTTCTCAGCACCGCATATAAATAAATAAAGGTCCATTGACAAGTAAAAAAAAAAAATTAAAGGGAATAGAAGTTTCCTTGGTCTTGAATTTTATACTATAAACAACTTCAAAAGTGGTAAATTAAAAAAAATGATAAGTAATCTATGACCACTGAAAAAGGATATTACTTTTTCTTTTATAAAATATGTCTGCTAAAATATATTAAGCCCTCATTATATTCTTTAAAAAAAATCTCACATTAATCTTGTATTTAAAAAATCAAAATGTTAATAGGCCAGTTGAAATAAAAAAATGGTCTTAATGGTGACTATTACAATTCTAGAAACAGAATGAGAACTTGCTTTCCTACCACTCATGTGGTTTCCATGGGTCTGGTCTGTGAATTCTTTATTTTAGGTGACAAAAGCATACATTTTTAAGGCATATATATATATATATATATATATATATATATATATATATATAGCAACAGTTCTTTACCAGTTTCACATCAAGTATGTGAGAATCTCTTAAATGCTTTGCACTTTCTTCCCCAAAAATGCACACATAGGCACGACATACAAAATGTTACATAAAATTTTCAGTATTCGCAGATCTCCCCTTAGTGCTGTACTTGATTGATGTTCACATACAACAATCAAAGAATGAGTAAATTTCAAAATTTGTATTTTTTATGTCCAAAAGATGTTTTCATTCCTTCTTCCTACCTTTAATTTCCTCAATTTCACCAACTATGCCTGGCAATATTCAAAACCAGAGTTATTCTTCTGTTACACATGATTATCTTTTAGACCAGGACCAGCAAACTTTTTCTGAAAGGGTAGACAATATGTGTTTCAGGCCTTTCAGGTCACTCAATCTCTGTGGCAACTAAACTGCACACATACTCCTACCTTACAAAAAGGAAAAAAATAAGAAAAGAAAAACATAGGGAAGAACAACAAAATCAACCCTGAGAATGTAGTTACCTTAGAGGAAGACAAAAAATAAATGATAGAAGGTACGGAGAAAATGGTCTTTAGTTGTCTCTATAATATTTTACTACTTTTAATTTTAAAGGAAAAAGGCTAATTTTAAGAAAAAAAGATTGGAAAAGTAAAATCTCCACCTACATTCTAGGTTAAAATGGAGGACTCCCTTAACAATTATAAGATTCTATTTTACCACTGACATCAACAAAGGCTAGAGCCTTCTGTCCCAGTTCCATTCCCACGGCTCCTGATAAGTGCTCCCATATCACCAAGAGGATCCCAGAAAGCCTTAGTCAAGATTGTAATGTTTGCATGTAAGGATTTGGACACATTTTCTAGATGAACAAATTTCATTTCTGAGCACAACTGTAAGCTATAGTCAGTTGGCAAACAGGCTGGCAAGGACTCATTTCAGCTTACTGGGTGGGAAAATGAAAATGCATGGACTCTACGCCCAAATATTAGAGCACACACTCACTTGAAAGTGCAATGAGAAATCCAAATCAAAAATAATTTTCTCAAGAGTGCAGAAATAACAGAATGCAGAAATAAAACAATACCAATGTCAGTAAGTACTAATTATTCCATAAAGACAAATACAACCATTATGCTAAGGATTATGCAATGAGTATGCTTATAAATATATAGTAAGTTTTAAATCCCTTAATAAAAAAAAACAAATTCAAAGAAGCAAAATTATATATCAAAATCATTTCTTATTTTCTCTAGATCAGCTTCTAGTACTGTGACTGAGGGAATAGTATATTGTGCCTCCATGGTCAGAGACATATTAGTTACTTGGTAGAAGCATTAGCTTACTATAATAAGTTAAATAATTAGTCTCATGAATAAAACTTGCAATTCAAATATCATCATTATTTTAAACACTAAATAGACTAGACGATTATAATCTTTTGGACAATTTTAACCTTTTATTAATAGTTTCATGAATAATAAAAGTCTAAAATGTGGACAGATTTAAGTCACTAAATGGCCTTCGCTATTGTTCACAGAATAAAATACTTAATTGATTAATGATCTTAGGGTGTCTATAGCCATCTAGTGAACAATCACTTCAATTACCACACCAGACACTTGACAACTGATAAGTTTTCATTAGAGTTTAAATATACATGCCCACTTAGTGCTGTAGGCTGACCCAATTTCTTTTTTATGTTCTACTCAATACACTGAGAACAAATACAGATACAGATGGCATTTGTAGTGATTCACTTTTGAGTGTCTATAAACAATGTTTCCATATTCTCTGGAAACACAAACTTCCGTTATTCTTAAATAACTTTTCACACTGTAAGGTCTCTCATACAATTTCTTAATCATTAATCCTCTACCGCTGAGCAATTAAAAATCATGGGAGAGTTTCAGGATGAAAGATCACACCTGTGAAAAGACAATATTGATGCCCATTTGACACAACTATTAGCACTTTTATTATAAACCTATTTTTAAAGTACAATTTGCAATTACTGAGTACTCAAGTAGCCATAATATATTTGATTACAGAAATTATTAGTTCACCAGAGCCAAACATGCATGATTCCAACAAAACTGAACACACAAAAAATAGGCTTAAAAAATTAAAGGAAGGGGGAACTTCAAGGACTCCCAGACTATGCATTAATCCATCTCCAAATGCAAATTTTTATTTTTGCAAAGGTATGCCATCAGGTTTCCTTCTAATTAATTTCTGCTCTAACCTTAATTTAAGGAATTTAAAAGCAAACTACTAATAAGTTCTTCAAGTTATTATTTTTTGTCCATTTCATCTTATCACCAAAAAAAAAAAACATTTAATAAGTTATGAAAGTATTCCAAAATCTCCTTAAAAGGACTCTCATTTTACACTTTATCCTACCTATTGTTATCCCTTTAATAACTAAGAGATGCTTGAAAATCACAGCCTTAACAGTACATATGAAAACACCTTCTGCCCACCTCCCACCATCCTTCCTAAGATATACAAAAGGAGAACTCCCCCTGCTGGGCATGCGGTTCCTCACCAGCTCTCTATGGGCGAGCTTGTCTCTGTGTTCCCACTCAGTTTTCAGCCTAGCATGTGTTAAGAACACTTGTCTGTACACCTGCCCTGGAGGTGCATAGAGTGGGGTATCCCCTGCTCCCTGTGCCATGATTAACACACTACAGGGCCCTGGGACACACCTGGTGCCTGAGCTGAATGACTTGCAGGTACACCCTCTTAGTGTGCAGTGGTCCAGTTACCTCCATCTGTATTAGGATGGTGCATGTCCCAGACAACATCAGAGCCCAGGCCCGGGTGTCAGCTGAGAAGTCTTTCAGCAAGGCTGACGACACAGACTGCACAGCCTCTGCGGTGGCTTCCCCACCTCCCCTTGCTTCCCTGACTGCTGGGCTCCAGGAGACTGGAGAAGAGCCGTGCCCTTTGTGTCTGTCCCACAGGTTCTTCTGCTTTTTGTTGACATTTTTACCTGTGCCCTGCTGGGTCTCTCCCTGAGCCAGCCCTTGAGTCACGCACGTCTCCAGCTGCAGTTCTGTGCAGAGAAGGCAAAGATCCCAAGGGCTGGGGGTGGGGCTTCTGAACTCCCAGACCCCAGGGGTGAGGCTGACCTTCACCTCCTGAATGGGCTCATGCAGTGTCATGGGGACCAGCCAGGTAGCGCTGGAGCAAAGGGTAACTGTGGGATAATGGACACTCACCTTCTGGAACACACAGGGCATGCCAGTTCCTCCACCAGGTGAATGCTCCCCAGTCCACCTGGACAGTCCGCCCCTCTGCTTGCACATCTGCACAGCGGCCCCATCAAGGGGAGCAAGAGGAGGGAGGAGCAGGGTGGGGGGCTGCTGTGGACTCGCCCTTCTTCATCCCTGCTCCTAGAGAGAGCGTCCAGGAGGATGAAGGTCCTCCACCACTGAGCCACGAAGGCCTCTCACAACTGAGGGATCCTCTACCGTCTCTCTGCTCTGTGCCTGGGAAGAGACACCAGCTCCCGTCATACCTCTGGGGTGCCCGTGTCTATGGAGGGATCAACTAAGGTCAGATGCCTCTCCGCGCCCCCCATTTGCCCATTTCCTATATAATGAATTAGATTTATCTTTGGTTTTTATAATGCAAATACCTCTGGGAGAGTTGATGGAGCCTTAAACAACTCATTAAATTCGTCCTGTAAAGTGGGTTGAGCAAAGTGGGTTGGGGGACTCAGGAGGGCCAGGGAGAAGGTGTGTGTGTGTGTGTGTGTGTGTGTGTGTGTGTGCGCGCGCGAGCGTGTGCGTGTGCGCGAGCGTGTGCGCTCGTACACCTGTGTATGTGAAGACTCCTACTTTCCCAGAGGGAATATAGTTGTCAGAGGGAGAAATGGCTCTGGGTTTGCTTTTCACCTGGAGGCAGCTGGCTTCAGGGCCGTCCTCTAAGCATGCTCGGGGTAGGACGGGATGTGGACATCGGCCTGCTGCTCCTACAACCCTAGACTCCCACAGACCAGTTCCTCTTGGCCGCCCTCAGGAGATGAGTGTGTAGATCAGCAGATTAGGTCTTCGAAGTGCAGACTGCTGGGAGAGGAGCCATCAGCCCTCCTTAGTAGCCCAGGGGGGAGGGCAGGCTTCAGAGCAAGGTGAATCCTGGGCACAAAGCGCGTTCTCGAGCTCCCACATCGCCTGCTTGTCCCCAGGCCCCCTCCTTCCTGCCTCAGGTGATTTCCCAAGCCCTTGTCCTACTTCCAGGTGGAGCTGCCTTCAACCCTGACCACCTTGCTGCATGGGGAGCCACCCAACAGCTGTCTCCTCTCAGGCTCCCTCTGCAGCTCGGGCTGGAGGAGCCTGTGCAGGGAACAGGCACAGCCTAGAAGGATTGCAGCCCCAAACACAAGGCTGAAAGCAGTCGGCCCCTCTTCCTCTTCAGGACCCCTGAAGCTGAATTAAAGAAGCAAGGCTTCCAACACTCTGAGCCCTAGGACCAGGGTCAGAGGGCCCAGGCTCAGTGGTCTAGGTGGGCGCTCACTGACACCACCAACACCCAGGTTTCCCTCCCTGGGGTCTCCTCTGAAATAGAGTTTTAAAAAATGAACCAGAGTGGGCGTCGTGGCCTCTGCAGTAATGACTGACCACTGACAGCAGCAGGGCTCTGCTGACCCTCAGAGGGGCTGCTTTTCCCATGAGGCATGAGCAGTTCTCTTTGGAAGGTCACACAGACCAGAGAGGTAATGGATAATAGGAAAGCGGGTTTGATGGTAAGATTTAATAAGGCCTGACACTTCCAGGCCTAATCCTCATATATATTCTATTATGGTGATGTCCAAGACAGACCACCAAGATGAGGCCATCTATGCACAGAGGGGGTGAAGGAGAGTGGTGGAGGGGAAAGGGAGAACTGTAGTCATAAAAATAAGGGCTATCACAAGTAATCACAACAAAACTCAAAAAAAAAGAAAAAAAACAAGCCCTGATTTCTAGTTCTCAAATAGCACCCCTTAAATTATCTTCCAAACGTCAGTGAAACCCTAAACTCAGCTCTTCATACAATTAAAACAATAAAATCCAGTGCAAAATTGAGCATGTTAAAAGCCACATCATGAAATGGTGTGGTGGAAAGCCAGGGAGGAGAAGGAGAGCTAAGAGGCTTCCTCCGGACTCAGCCTGGACCTGACCCAGGGCAGTTGGAGCCAGCTGCAGGGCCTCTCTGGGGCTGGGCAGAGAGTCTTCAGAGATTACAACAAAAGAGAGCTTAAAACTTGCTTGCAAAAGCCAGCAGCTCCCATTCTTGACTGTTGGAGCCCAGAAAGCCAGGCCTGGGTCCACCCTGCCAGTGGGAGGTTACATCTCATTAAGGCATGGTGCCATCTGCCCTCCACGGAATGAGTGAGCTTGTGCAATTTTTGGATGGTGCAGTTCTTTAAAACAAAGTGATAAATTAAAGTGGCCACAGTAATGCAGCAAAAATGTTCCACGGATGGAAACCATGGCCATGGTGTTCAAGGCAGGGGTGGTTGGAAAGGTTCAGCGTCATCTCTGGGCCGAGTTACAAGAGTATCAGGCCTGTCCATCTGCTGTTGAAGTCTGGAAGCTGTGCTGTGTCTGTTGCCTGCCTGGGCAGGAGAAGTTTCTAAAGAGAAGTTTGGATTGTTTCTGGATCCCCAGTTAACAGAGAATCCATTGAGGGGGAATAATTTTCTTCCCAGGAGTCCCTGCCTGGCCTCACCAGGCCAATGTACCATGGTTCAGTGGCCCTGCTTTTGGTCATCTCTGGCAGTTATCCGCTCTCCCCAAAGCCCAGGCCCTATTTCTCCACATGGCACTTTGCTAGGTCCCATGTCCCACGCACCCTCATGGCCCAGCTTGAACCTCTGCAGTTCCTGGGTGACCCAGTCTGTGCTGGCAGCTCCTTTCTGTCCTTTCCAACTGCACCAAGGGTTGCACCTCATGGGGCCCAGCTGGGTGGCAGGAAGGAGGGTGTCCTGGGAGCAGCATGGACGAGGCAATGGAGCATGCCCAGTGATGCCCAGGAGTGGGAGAGAAGGAGGGAACATGCAGGAGGAGGTAGGTGGTTGGGTTCAGATCCTCTCCAAGAGGTCACCTCCCCAGGAGGTCAGTAGCAGCCCACGAACTCACATCCAGAAGCCTCTGTGATTGCCTGTAGCATCACAAAAGAAGCAGATGAATCTCTGTGCTAAAGCAGAGCACGAGGGGACGAGGAGGGTAAGAAGTCAAGGTAGCTTGGGAAAGCGTTCTGACTTTGGTTCCCCTAGCAAAGGGTCCCTTTCTGTCATTGCCCCATCTCTGCTTGTGCTTTGGAAGGTGTGTGTGTGTGTGTATGTGTGTGTGTGTGTGTGTGTGTGTGTGCATGCACACGTGTACGCATGTGCCTTACTGGACTCCATGCTCCCTGGGGTGGTCCTAACACGGGTACTGTCCCCAAAGGTCTCCATGTTAGAGGCTTGTGGTACTTTTGGAAGGTTCCGTGGGTCTGTGGAGATGGGGCCTTGCTTAGCCATACAACACCTGCTTAGCTGCCAAGGCCCTGGGTTCGACCCTCAGCATGCCCAGCAGCATGCACACATACATACACACACATCCACACAGTGCAGATCACTGGGATGTTCCCTCCAAAGGAGTCCTGGAACCCTGGGTCTCTTCCCTTGCTCTGCTCCTACCTGGATATTCGATCACTTGGTTGCTCCTTGGCACACTCCCACCTTGACGGGTGTCCTCCCTAAAGGCCAAACCAATGGGGCCCCCCAAACTGCGAGCTATGTGAACCTTTTCTCTTCAGAAAGGGAGTCCCTCTGGTGTCTCACTGTAGTACTACAAAGCCTGCTAACACCCTCCCCAGGACAGGGCTGCCCTTTTCATCCAGCCTTGTCTCCAGGGGTGAGCCCAGGGAGTCAATAAGTGCATGAAGGATACGCACCCTCAAAGTGCTGGTGGCATTTACAAACCTGTTTAAAGAACAGTGTCCCCACAGTGGGGTGTTAAGGAGGGAGTGACTTGGAGTTGGCACATGACTTTGAAGCCTGAGATGGTTCTGGGGTTTGTTGGGATTTCTGTGGGAGGGCTCTATATTTTGTCAGTGAGGATGCCTCTCTTCTCCATCTTGGCACGCGTCCAGGTTTTGCGCTGCATGCTGCCCGTCAAAGACCATCTGAGAACCCCCACCCCCACCCCCACCCTCGCAGCAGCACAGTTTTCTGGCGCATTTGGCTCCACAGCTGAATCTTGACCTATGCTTAACTGAGTACCTAGTGTGTGCCAGGCACCACCCTAGGAAGTCGGCCTGTGTCCACTGAATCAGTCTTGTGGGATTGGGGAGCCAGTCCAGCCAGTCTGACTTCAGGGTCACTGCCTGTGACAAGTTCAGTCCACCACACTGCCCACCATCCCTTGTAGAGAATCCTATGATGTGATTTCTATTTTGTTTTGTTGAATATATGATTTAGAAACATTGACAATGATTTCAAACAATATGCATTTTTATGTGTTAACTTTGTGTTCCTGGTTCACCTTTGCATGACACTTCAAATAGGGCTGTGGTTTGCCTCAATTCTGTATGCACATCTAGAAATAATAACTTAAACAGCATCCCTTCACCTGGCCCTGGCCTGCCATTCAGTGACAATAACACACCATTACTGTATCGATCAATTTTACTTAATAATTATTTTGTGACTTTTTAACATATTCCCTTTCTCCCAGTTTATTAATTATTTTCTTGGATATGAGCCCAAAACAAGCAAATCTATTACTTATTGAAGAAAATATTTACATCAAACCATCAAGGAAGTAGAACCAGGTGTCAAATGTTGAATCTGAATGATAGGAATACAGGGAACTTTCTTTTGATCACTTTTTTTCTGTTCCTTTTTATAGAATCACACTGTAAAAATATGTAATTTGCCCTACATTTAAAAAAAAAAAACTCTGTACAATTACGGTATTAGTTAAAATAAAACAGACTGAAATGCTCACAGAAGGCTTTCTGCACTGTAGAACCACCAGGGCTGGTCTGAGTGCCGGCCCACATGCAGAGGCCCTCCCACCTTCTTTTCACCCCTCAGACCACAGCAGAGGCAGAACCAGGTATTCCAACATGTCCATCTGTCCTAGAGTACCGTTATCTAACGACAGTCCAGAGAATGGAATCCGGGCGTCCTGATGCCCTATCCTCTCTTTGTTCCTCAGATCCCAAACGAGCCAGCTTCCTGAAATTTTCTTTCTAAGGAGATTTTATGAAGCTGGCATGGTGGCCCACACCTAGAATTCCAGCTCCTTGGGAGACCAAGGCAGGAGGATCCCAAGTCCATGGTCATTATGGCAACTTTGTGAGACCCTGTCTCAAAATTAAAAAAAATAAAATAAGATAGCCTGGGATGGAGTTCCATGGTAGGGGGGCCCCAGGTTCAATACCCAGTACTTCCCAACAAACTAAAGGCTTCCCAGAGCAGTGTGCTGGGAGCCAGCTGACCATTAACTCCCACCAGGAGGATCTGAAGGACCAGCTTCCGCACACAGCTGGGTCTGTCCTGGAACCTACTCTGAACCCTCCTGGGTGGCTGACTCCTCATCCAGTGCATCTCCCCACTCTGCCCATCTGAGGCTGAGCCTTATTAGTCAGGCCGGAGTCAACGTCCCTGGACTCCCACACTGTAAGCACTGCCCCCTCCTCTTGCAACAGCAGCCTGCAGGGCAGGAATGAGGTCAACCTTATGGATCTTTCTGCACAGTGACCTTGGTTGGAACAGTCCCCTGGTGCAGAGGAGCATGTGCTGTCCTTCCAAGGACAAACCCAAGCCCGTGCTGGCTCTCCAGAGCCTGGGGGCACTGTAGTTTGGATGCCAGGCACCCCGGCAGGGCCTGAGCAGCGTCACGAGAATGCCGAGCTGGGGTCTGTTCTGAACATCGTTCCCTAGGTGCTTCCTCTTTGCTCCCAGGCTTTCAGAGGTGTCCTGGGCACACTGTCCTGCTGCCCTCTTGGAACTCAGCAAGAAACCCTTTTAATAAAAATGTCCAACATTCTGGAGATCTCAAGTCCCTCCCCTGGCTCCTCAGAGCCTCAGCTTGTTCAGCCTTAAAAATCAGCGACTGACTCAGCTGGTCTCTGAGGACCCTCTGGCCCTAAAGTCCAATGATGAGACACATCTGAGGAAACCCTTGGACACAGGAAACAGGCACTGACTGGAGTTTTCTCTCTTGAAACTTGGCTGGTTATCTATGCTCTAGTGGGGCCAGGGGCCTTGAGTGGGGCTGCCTCAGCACTGGACATGACCTCTGAGGATGCTCCCAGTCCACTGCATGCCTCAAAAACTGGTCTCACTCAGGTCATTGGAAATTTGTTTTTTTTGCAAAACTCAGTAAACACTTGTAATGTAAAATAAAAGCAAATTGAAAAGCACAGGGAGAATATTATGAAAAATCAACAAAGCAGAAATATATAGAAAATCATTTGCATATGTCAACAGTTACAAATATCATTTTGGGGGTGGGGTTATTCTACTAGCTTTACTTCATTTTGTTTTTTCGGAAATGGGGTCAAATGAAACACATGACTCTGCTTGCTCCACTAAATAATGTGTGTTGGAGTTCTTTGCTGCGCTGACCCATGGGCTTTAACTGCTGCCCAGCAGATACACCAAGTTTTGTTTGCTTCTTTTTGTTAACCACTTTCTCCCTGATGGACATGTAGTTTGCTTCTAGGGATTTTGCTCTTGCAAAAAAACACTGCAGAAAACTACCATTTTGATCACCTACTGGATAATTTCTCTAAATTGGATATTTAGAAACTGAATTATTGGGGGTTTGGCAATGCATGTTTTACATTTTTTAAAAATTTTACAATTGCCTGACAATATGGTGGGAATCCTACGTGTGCACAGGAGCGGCCGGGGGAAGCCAAGTCCTGGTGCAGGAGAGCCAGTTGGTGCTGGAAGCAGAGGCCAGAAGCAGGTGGGGATGCACTGTGAGGGAGGCCGCAGTGCACTGTCCATGAGGCAGGGCTGAGGCACGCTGGGCCCTGGTTCAGGCTGGGCCTGGGGTCGCAGAGCAACTGCGCCTTCTGGATGTATGGCGGGGTGGAGCTTCGTTGGACGCTCCCAGGTCGCATGTCCAGAACAGAACCACAGCCCCAATCTTCCTGCCACGTCCCCGGCACCCTCTGCTGACGAAGCTGGACACCGTGTCTCCATCTCAGAGCAAGTACTGGAAGGTGGACCTGGGCTGAGGCAGTGCATTGCCCGCTGGATAACTGGCGGGATGGTCAGTGGTGGGTCCACTCCTTCCTGGGGGCTGCAGAGGGTGATACTCTAGCTCTTCCATTAGCTTCTGGAAGGAGTGGGTCCCCATGTCCCCTCCTGGACAGCAGAGCACAGTGCATCCACTCCACTGACAAGACGTGCCTCTTCTCACCAAGGTGGGCCTTCGAGTCCCGGTCCTCCATGCTCCAGGTCTGGTCTGAGCTCCGCTGCGGCCCTGCTGCACCCTTTCTTCCTGTTCCCTGCTTGGCTCTGGTGAATCTGTTGTCTTGTCCCTCCCGAGGCCTCTTCCACCCACGCGTCTCCCAACCGAGGGCACAAGTGCTGCTTTCCATCCCTCTCAGCTGACCTTGAAAACACCCCTTCAACGAGTGGTGGTCAGTTCTGTGGACAGCGAAGGGAGCCCTAGAGGAGAGGTAGGCACTCCAGGCCTGGCAGCTGGTAAGGGACAGCTGGGATTAGCACGTGAGGCTGCTTAACCCGACCCCGTGCCGGGACCAGCAGGGCTCACCCGCCTCTTCGGACACCTTCAGGCTGCCTGGCTTCTCGTCACTTCTGTGTTGTCTTCTCAATTTCCAGGTCACTGACCATGTTCTTCAGGTTGTGCCTTCCTGGTCTCACCGCTGGACACTCTCTGGGATGAGCCCCACAGCTAACCCAGGCCTGCATTTCCAGGTTGGGCTTTCTCTGTCTGTAACCTGGAGCCACCAGATTGCGGTTTATTGTTGCTCTCAGACAGGTGGGACACAAGCCAGGCCCCTCCAGTCTGGAAGGTTCTGTTTTTACCCCCCTACCTCATCATTCCTTCCCTCCCAGCCGTGCCCAGAGGGACTGAGGACAGGACAGGGAGGTCTCTCAGGGGCAGGCATCCTGGCAGGGGGTGGGAAGGGAGAGCACAGACCCTCCCTGAGACCTTCTCTCCCCATCTGCACTCCAGGAAGCCATGAGCCAGCTTCAGGTCAGCTGTGGGGACAGTGAAAATCCCACCAAAGTCCTCCTTCCCTCTCTGGCTTCTGGGCCTACCCCTCCTCCTCCAGACGCACCGGCTCCTGAGCCCCTCCTCCACCACACTCCTTCCTCTGCCCCTTTCTCCCTCCTTTCCTTCCTCCTGCCCAGGCTTTACTGGCAAAAATAAAACCAAATAACAGAGAAATGAGGAGCAACCTTCCCTCCAGGCTCTGGAAGCAGCTTCCTCACCTCCGCTGACAGCCTCGTGTATCAAAGTGCCTGGCTCTCATTCAAGCCCAATGGCAGTGGCCCCAAAGTTATTGTGCCGAGATGAAGGCAAATCCAGGCAGTTTCTATTTTTAGGTGCAATTGTGTTTCTGGAAAAGCCTGTACATCCCATAATAGGAAATCCTAAGAGTGTGAAGACTGTTTCCTGCCAGTTGAAGCACTGTTGTCTTTGGCTGTTCTGACCATGGCAGAAAACCTCGAGTACAGGGCGGAGATGGAGGGCAGGGCAGGCAGAACCTGCCACTGGGGATGGTGAGTGAGGAGAGGGACCAACAGCAGTCGGGACAGCAGCAGAGGTGGTCCAAACTGCGGTGAGTGCGGGACCTGGGGAGGCGCAGCGGGACCTACCCCCTAATCTGATCACTTTGAAAAATAGTTGTGGGAACAGGGTCAGCTGTGTGCTTGTCATAGGAAATGGTGCCTGGTGAGGTGGCTCTCTTAGTGGCCCTGCTGGAGGGCAATGGCCAGTCTTTGGTGACAGTGCTGGTGGAGATGGGGCTGGTGTTGGCCAGGTTAGAGAGTCACAGGTCCACTTATTTTAAAGTGAAACTGTTCTCAAAATGTTCTCCCAAAAGGTCCAGAAGGTCCTGAAGCCATGTATCTCACCCTTCCACGCGCACAAGTCACCTGAGACTACTATGCTCAACGAGGATTCTCATTCAGTAGGTCCAGGACAAGGGCCTCAGCACTTTGCCAGAAAAGTGAGTTTCTCCAGCTGCTCACTGTGCCCTCCTCTGCACAGGCTCAGGGCTGAGGTGTCTTTCTGCTGCTCCATATTCGGCGATTCCTTGTGCATGGCGTGGGTGGCTGTGGGGAGACCCTGCACAACACAGATGCCCGAAGCTGCTCTGTGCACACCTCAGGTGTCTTCTCTCCCAATTATTCAGGAAGACTGTCCCTGACCCTAGCACTCTCTGCCATGTCTCTGTGTTTATGTTCCCGTGGCCTCTCTACAATTCTTCAAGAAGGCCAAATAAGTGAGCATTTCCTTAAGGTCACCCCAGATGGAGGGAGTTCTCATGTAAGGTTCTTTTAAACAATCTCTTGACTCTTGGGGACTTTGCACAACAAAATATTTTTGAGACAGAAGCGAGCTTCCTAGACCATGTCAATGCTACTTTGAGAGTCATCCAATCTCATGTGTGTGAGGGATCCAGGTTGATTTAGAACTGTTCTTCATGCATATCTCATTGAGGAGCCTCAGAGGGAGCTTTGATTCAAGTTCATGACATGTGGTTTCTTCAGAACCATAGAAACCCATCCTGAGGAGGGGATGAAGATTGGGCATTCTGTGAGATTCTCAAGGATTCAGACAACAGCAGAAAAATTCCCTGGAGATGAGGTTGGAGACAGGGAAAATGGCCCAGGAATGACAGAGACCCTGGTGAAGAAGCTGATGTGTCAGGAAGAAAGGACAAAGTTCACTAACATTAAATGTCAGTGGGCACTACAGTGGACAGTGACTATGTCATCTATACTCCTAGAAGTTCAAATTTCTAGTTGGCTTGAAAACTTTGTTTTGGACCTGTGAGATGGGAAGTACAGGCTGGGGGTCAGAGAACTATGGGATGAAGAATATTGGTGTCTCCTGTCCAGACCTGGAGGATACTCTCCTGGTGCATTTGTAGGTCTTGCAGTTGGGAGGATGGACCAGATGGGAGAGTCAACCTGCTCAACTCAGGAGGAGCTACTGGCTCTGCTTCTCCCTTCCACCAGGGCCCCAAATAGCCACTTGATTCCTCTCCCCCAGACCTGAGCAGCCACTTCACTCTCCCTCCTCTAGAGCCCCAGAGTCCCCTCCCTAAGTATCCCCCACACCCACCTGTGCTATTCTGGGGTATGACTTTTGCTATAGAGAAAGCCAGTCTCTCTCCCCCTTCTGACTCTGAGAACATTGTCTCATCCCAGGGCCCATCAGCTACTGGACCCTGACATTCTTCCTTGTACATTGAGGGGCTTACCCAGCTTAGACCTGCTGTGTGGTGAGGCTGTTGCTCCCTAGGGTCAATATAGGTCTGAGCTGGGTATAGAGATGGGAGCGGATGGGTGAGTTTAGGTCTGGGTCTGCTGCCTTTGGCCTATGTGGAGTCTGGGCAGACTGTGTATGTCTCTCAGAATCACCATGAGATGGGCAACCATAGCCCTCAGGTCTCAGAGTCACTGAGGGTCAATGAGATACTGTGACGTGGCCAAAGTGGCCAAGCACAGGCAGCTGAAGCATCACATGGATGCTTCTGTTGGTTAAATTTATCCCAAGCTTAGGGGGAGATTCCTGTGCTGCATCTGACATTATTGGTCTGTGTGAGTGGTGCTGACCTCCAGGAACTTGAGGCAGGGAGCAGTAGTATAAATTCCAAATTGTCCCCCACCAGTTTGTGAATTCCTCCAGGGTAGGTGGTCCTCATGTCCCTCCATTCAGCAGTTGGCCCATACCACAGCTATGTTCACTAAGGGATTATTGAATGAATGTGTGATTGAATTAATGATTCAATGACATGGGCCACAGGGATGAGGATCTGTGGAAAGAGCCTGGGGATGGGTCGCCCAACAACTAACTGTGGCCATGATTGTTCATCCATTCATTGTTGGAGCCTCAGTTCTGAAATCTGGAAAATGGGCACACAAATACCTGGTTTGCTTTGCTTTGTGGACCCACTGAGACAGAGTAGACAGAGTAATCCAGGTCCTACAACTCCACAGACCCACAAGAGTGTTCATATGCTCAGCATCTTCTCTTGGCATTGTATAGGCACAGCCTGCCTAGGAGGGAGAGTGACCTAAGGCCAGGCAGTGGGGTGCCCACTATCCATGTGGCCTTTAATACCTATGGCACCTAAGCTGGCTTTGCCCTTACAGTCAGACATGGGGGAAGATGTAGTCATGTTGGGTTGACCTTGGGCCAGTGGACCTAGGTACTCACCATCTGTATAGCTGTGGGACTCAGACAAGCTGCCTTAGTTCTTGGAACCTCTGTCTCCTCATCCACAAGGTGTGGTAGTATTGACATCTGCCTCCAAGGTGGTCTGGATCACATCATATAAAACATGTCAGATACCAACTCAGAGTTTCCCTGAAAGCAACCATCAGACAAGGTCACTATGTTGACAGGTCATGGCTGGTGAGATCATACCTGAAGTAGAACTGGGAGCAACTTTACAGTGAAACAGCAAACATGGAGGGCTCAGTAAGGTCCAATCCAGAACCCAACTGAACCTCTGAGGACAGGCTGCTGGAGACACAGCCCTTGTCACTGGGTGCCTGCCTCCAGTGCGCATTCAGAATGGTAAGCCCATCCTGGCACAGGGATGCCACAAGAAGAGACAAATTACCAGTTTCCAGCAGCCATCAATCCCCAGCAAGGCTAACAGATTGAGCAGGCAAAGAAGCAACAGACCCAGAGTACACAAGGAGCCAGTTCCCAATACTTCTGACAGGGCAGCACCAGCATAGAGGACCAAAGAGAGGGGCCCAGAAGGGTGAAGTGTTTCAAGATGGTGATAGTGGCATGGAGTGTTCAGGGCCAAGATCAACAGAGGAGGAAAGTGAGAGGATCCTTAGATGAAGCCACTTGAAGGCCATCAGTGCCATGGGAAGTGTAGAGAGAGGACGTGACCAGAGATTCTGGGCTTGAGGGGGGAAGGGAGGGCATGGAGTCCAGGAGTCCTTGGAGATGTGCTGATACTAGTATGAGTAGGGAGATGACAGCCAAGTGATCTAATTCTGACAGACAAATCACCCAGAGACTCTGGGCCTTGGTGTCTCCATAATAGACTGAAGATCCTCATAAGATCTTCCTTCAAGGGCAGTTTGGTGACAGAGAAGTAGACCCAGGGAGAATTGGGAAGAAAATGTCTCAGAGATATGACTAAAATCATAGTTCCTTACCTGTGATCCTAGACCAAGTAGGGACTGTGGAAGACCAGGGATGAACCTGGGCTAGCCCCAGAAATACCCAGATTGGGGATGGACAGAAATAGAAAAGGAGAGGAATTGAGGAGAAGTCTGCCCTAATCCCTAGGGAATTAGGATTAAAGCTGAGCTCAACTGAATGAGGGCCCCTAAGAATAGTACTTCCTAATCCTGGAACCTGTGAATGTATTATGGTCTGTAATCACACGGACTTTGCCCAGGGGATGATGTTAAGGGCCTGAGATGGAGGATTATCCCAAATTATCTGGGTGGTCCAAGGTAGGAGAAGCCTCAGGGAGGTGGGAGGTCAGTATAAGAGAAGGAATGTGAGAATGGAAGGAGATGAGGGAGGGAGGGAGGGAGGGAGGGATGGAGGGAGAGAGAGAGAGAGAGAGAGAGAGAGAGAGAGAGAGAGAGAGAGAGAGAGAGTAGGGGAAGAGAAAGAAGAGAAGATGGGAGAGGGAGAGAGAAGAGGAGAGAGGGAAGGGGCAGAGAAAGCCAGAAAAATAGATTTGTAGATGCTGCACAGCTGGCTTTGAAATTAGAGGAATGGATCAGGAGTCCAGGGATGTGGTAACCTCTGGGACCTAGAAAAGGTCAGGCAATGGTCTCTTCCTGAGTCCCTAGAAGCCTGGCCTCCCAACACCTTGGTTCTAGATCCCCAGGATGCATTCTGGACTTCTGACCTCCAGGCCTATGACAGAATAAATGCATGTTTTTTTTGAGCCACTGTAGTGCAGTCATCTATTTCAGCAGCCACAGAAATCTACCACAGGAGCGGGGCACTCATTGTGACCCCTCAACAGCCCCTGCCCATGGTAACACAGGCATGACCATAGGCCCTGAGCCCCAACCCTGCTAACTTCCATAGTAGATTAAAGAGACTGGAGCTCAGGCACTGCATGAGCTGGTAGGGTGGGGCTGGACCGCAGACTCACCATTCATTCATCTTCACAGAGTGGCTGGATCTCTAACCCAGCTAGTCACTGCCTCACAGAGAAAGTCTCAATACAGGACCTAGTTTTCCTGCTAATATCCACAATTGAATGAAATACTCCCCCAAAATAATGACTTCCCTGTCACCAAAGGAAGATGGCAGGTGACTTTCTGTGCCACACACTTTAAAGAATCACTATGTTCTAAGGCCACAAATTGGTCACCTGTGTGTACATCAGAACCCAACTCCCCTCAGTGCTGAAGCCTTGATAAAACATTTTTCCACCTCTAACTGTGGTACAAGATGCTCTGTCTCATTTTCCTCCAGCAATGTCTTAGAAATTATGAGCACCTATTTCCTTGGACACACTGTTTCCCTGGGAGTTAGGAGCTCATCTTCTGAAGTGGTCGGACCTTTCCTCTTCATTAGATCTCATCTTCAATGCTAATTTCTTTAGTAAAACTTCACCAACCATACATCTTCATCAGAGATTCAGGTCGATATTCATGCATGCCAGTTATCAACTTGCTGCTTCTCAGTTCACAATTTATTCTTGTTGCTTGCTGTATAAAAATAGATCTGGGTTCTTTAAATATTTTAATTTTTCTGGCACAACTTTAAACTTAGAATGTGCTGGAGAGATATAGCAGGTGAGAGGATTTTTACTTCTTGTTTTCTGTATGCTTTCTTCAGTCAAACCTTTCATTCTACTTTGTTTTTCCAGTGTCTGACACCTATCCAGTGCTTTCCTCCATGGGCACTTAGGTAGCAGAGAGTTTCTGATGAAAATTTTTCCTGTGAGTAGTTTTCCCCAAAACCCTAGAAGACATATTTATGCAAATTTTTAGAGGATAGATTTTAAGCAAGTTCTTCTGATGCAGTTCCAAAGCAACTTCACCACCATCCATGGTTAACCTCTCTCAAACAAGATCTGGATTTCAGCTCTTGGGAGAGGAATGTGGATTCTTTCTTGGATGCCCTACCTCAGGTTAAGAGGTAGCAGGTCATCCTTGATTTGCTCTTCCAGTGTTCTTTAGTGCTCTCTTACTTCTCATTAACTAACTGCTCATTATAGTACAGTTCATTTTTTTTTAAATTGAATCTTTCTCGTTCAAACTACTGTACATTCTCTGCTGATTGGAACTAGACTGATTCACCTTTGAATGCCTTCCCATAAGATATGTTTTTTTTTCCCTATCAATTCATTTGTCACTACATTGTAAGTTCATATCAAGGCCTCTCCTCCATATATTACTCTAGCTGGTTGATAAGTGATTAATAAATATGTATTGAACAAAAAGAAACTGATAAAACATTGTCCAATATTTGCCTACATTATGCATAATTGAAAAGTTTAGCCAACTTAAGTATCAAAAAAGTTCGTAAAATATTCTTTTTTCAAATATAAATATATGTTTTCCCATGTTTCAAATAACCTAAATTAACAATTTTTTATAAAAGACAAATATAATAGTAAAATGATTGAATATAGAGGTTTAGGGGATTTTGGCACATATATGCTATCAATGGAGCTAATCATACATAACCAAGTTAGAATTTCAGAAGAACATCAAATAGATAAAAATTCAAACTTTAATGTTTTATAAATATCCTCTTGCTACCCACTGAAACAAACTTTTAATATTTAGGTCTTTCATAAAAGTCCTTTGTTCATAATGTCATAGTACATCTAACTTTACATAAATGGCTTCTGACCTCAACTCTCTGGCAAAGAAAATTGGCAATAGTAAAAAGAGAGGAAAGAAATTTAATAAGAGATTCTGCCGGAAAATAATATTTAGCATCCCTATATTTGTTTTTAGTTCCTTGTGCCAATTTTCTTCTCCCTGTCTTATTTGGACAGATAGGAAATTTATCACATTTCTCTCAAGAGGGAGATAGTAGAGAACATACAAAGAAAAATGCATTTTTAACTTCCTTTTCAAGCACAAAATAATAAATCTGGAAGAATGTGCAATTTTTCAGAACTAATGTTCCTCATTGACTTTACTCCAAACTTAAAAAGTTTTCCTATACTGATGGAGGGAAGAAAGAGACTTATACAGCATGTGGTTTATTTTGAGATAAAGAGACAAATAACCTGATATCTTATTTGATACACCTGGAACTAGGGGTGGGTGTAAAGATTGAATTAGTCACTGTATGAAATTATAAAACAAAAGCTGTTTTCCTTACTCTCACACACTGAGTGAAGTATGGCGCACTTCTGACAGCACATGTGTGGGTTCTTCCCCACTTGACAAGTTCTCCAGTAGATACCAGCTGAACATCTTATACTGTAACTCAGTTCTGATGCTCTTACCTGGAGTTAACATCAGGTCCCACAGGTTAAGGGCTCAGTCCCACAAGACTGCTGCAGTATAGATGCTGATCATATGCCCCAGTTTGTTTTGCCTGTGCTCCTGACAGATTAACTATTACCTAAGGATTTCCATGACTCCCTACTGGTTCAATTAGTTTTCTATAGTATCTCACAAATAAGTCATGTGAAGTGAGAGAAATACTTTATTCATAACTTTTTAATTAATTAATTTTAATTCTAATTAGTTATACACATTATTTTAATGTTTTTATATTTTATTAGTTCTAATCAGTTTTACATGACAACAGAAAGCTTTTCTATTCATTGTACACAAATGGAGAAGAATTTTTCACTTTTCTGGTTGTACTTCAAGTAGAGTCACATCATTCCTGCAATCATTACCTAGGGTAATGATGTCCACTATATTCCACCATCTTTCTTACCCCCATTTCCCCTTTCCCTTTCCCCCATCCAAAACTCCTCCACTCATCCCTTGCCCCCCCATTATGGATACACTTATCAGGGAAAATATTTGGCCTCTGGTTTGGGGGAATGAGTTTATTTCACTTAGTATGTTATTCTCCAATTCTATCCATTTACAGGCAAATGCCATAATTTTATTCTCTTTTATTGCTGAGTAACATTCCATTGTGTATATATACCACAGTTTCTTTATTCACTCATCTATTGAAGGGCATCTAGGTTGGTTCCACAGTTTATCTATTGTGAATTGTGCAGCTATAAACATTGAAGTGGCTGTGTCACTGTAGTATGCTATTTTTAGGTCCTTTGAGTATAGACCAAGGAGTGGGATAGCTGTGTCAAATGGTGATTCCATTCCAAGTTTTCTAAGGAATATCCATACTGCTTTCCATATTGCCTGCAGCAATTTGCAGTCCTACCAGCAATATATGAGTGCGTCTTTTCCCCCCACATCCTCACCAACACTTACTGTTGTTTGTATTCTCCCTAACTGCCATTCTGACTAGCATGAGATGAAATCTTAGAGTAGTTTTGAATGGTGCTGGGAAAACTGAAAATCCATATGCAGTAAAATGAAACTAAACTCCTATCTCTCACCATGCCCAAAACTCAACTCAAAGTGGATTAAGGACTTAGGAATTGGACAAGGGACCTGCACCTAATAGAGAAAACAGTAGGCCCAATTCTTCATCATGTCAGATTAGGCCCTGACTTCCTTAACTAGACTCCTAAAAGCAGAAGAAATAAAATTAAGAATCAATAAATGGGATGGATTCAAACTAAAAAGCTTCTCAGCAAAAGAAATAATCAATGAGGCAAAGAGAGAGCCTATATTTTAGAGGCAAATTTTCAGTACACATACGTCAGATAGAGCACTAATCTCCATGAAATATAAAAAAACTAAACACCAAAACAAACAACACAATCAATAAATGGGCTAAGGAGTGAAACAGACACTTCTCAGAAGAAGAAGTACAATCTATCAACAAATATATGAAAAAATATTCATTTTATTCATTATTGAGCAGGCAAATTAAGAGATACATAAGACAAAGTATGGGAGAATGGGACAGAACTTGCCTTCCATCTCTGGGCAAGGCACCTTCTAGACACCTCTGTGCATTCATCAACCCAGAAGTTCCTCAACTCCTGTCATTCAGGTTGTTAAGGAGTCTTCACTATGTAGGCATGGTTCATTAAATCTTGTGCCCTTGGTTATAACATTTGTTCACTCTCCCCTCCTTGGAGCTGAGGGGTAGGGGGTTTAGGATTCATTTCTCTAATCACATGGCTGGTTCTTCTTGCAACCTGTTTACCAGGTTGAGACTATCCAGAGCTCCTCAGCCATCAGACATTTTGTTAGCGTACAAAAGACAATAGCTTTAGAAATTCCAAACTTTTAGAAATCTTTGTGAGTCAGTAAACCAGGAAATGGGGATGTTATCCAAATATATATATTTATTATAAATCACAGTATCACAATCACCCAGAGCCAAGGATTTAATCAATCATATCTATGTGGTGAAACTTCCGTGAAAACCACCAAACTACAGAGTTCAGATAGCTTCTAGGATGGGAAAGGCACACATATGCTTGGAAAGTGGTGCACCCCAACTCCTCAGAGATAGGAGTTCCTGCACCTAGACTCTCCCAGATTTTGCCCTACCTGCCTCTTCATGTTGTTCACCTTTACCCCTTACAACAAACTCATAATTGCCAGGAACCTGTTTCTCTGAGTTTCGTGTGCCATTCTAGTAAATTATTGAAACTGAGTTTGGGGTAAACACTAATCAGTGCCTGGGGAGGCTTGTTCTTACTGGAAGTGAGATAAGAAGGACTCCAAGGAATGTCATAATAATGAAAAGGAAGAAGGGAAACTGGTGACTTCCCTGTCTCTGATATTTAGGTGGTGATCAAAACAGAATGTATTTACCATAAAATAACAGAATGTATTCATAAAGCATCTGAGGAAATCCTTTTGCCCAGCGGGCTTACAACCTAACTTATATATTCCTTTCTTTTGCTTGTAGGCATGGTGCACCCCTCTGCTGCATCTGGCCTGCTGTTGAGAAGCATGAGAGTCATAAAATGTCCAGACCCTATCCATTCAGTCCTCTAAGTTTTTTATTTGACATCAGTAAACATTATGCTGGGGCTTTTGTAAGCTTGGGGTTTGAACACTGAGGAAGTATACACAGGTACCCCAATTTATAGCCAATTGGCTAGAGTTTAGGAGGCCAGAACTTGCACTTTGCATAGCAAGTGGGGTCAGCCCAGTAGAACCTAGCCTTTAACTTGTGGAGTCTGATGTTTACTCCAGGTAGTGTCTGAATTGAACTGCATTGTTGGACACCCAGTTTCATGTCTGGATTTTAAGAGAATTGATATTTCCTGTGAAAAACAAACAACGACAACAGAAATCAGAACTGATGTTAGAAGTGCTGTTTTAGCAAAAATAATTCCTCATCTTTTATTCCTAATGTCTCTTAATCCATCAATCTTTATTGAGTTTTATCATACTTTTCAGATTATAAACTTGTATAGGAGATGATCACTGTTCACTAATATTTCTTGTATTTTTCTGAGTAACACATGGCAGGGTATCCAGATCAATAAATGTCTGCTAAGTTTTCTCTGAGGTGCTTGAGCACTCAGGACAAAACTAAGACATCAAGTCCACAATCTCAGAGCTAATTGCTTCTTATTTAACACTTACAGGAAGAGTAAAGTATCAGAATGGAACTAATTTTCTAAAAAGATTGAGGGAAAGTAATCAAGCATAGTATTCTAGGAGGCAACAATAACAATTTGAAAGTAAATTGCAAATTGTTAAGATGAGATCCATGTAAGGAAAGTCAATAGACACTGGTAACATGCTGAGATTCTGTATAAATGACATTGAGTCTGAGAATTTTGTGAATAAAGCCTGCTGATTTAGGTCAATGTTGAGAAATTACTGAAAAAAAATACAGATGATAATCCTTAAAATCTTTATTCTTCCTCTATATGAACACTGATCATTCTAGTTGCTGATTGTTGGGGAAAGGAACTAAAAGATGAGCACTTGATTTTCATCATCCCTTTATGACCTAGTGACAGGAAATGTGTCTTTTCAATTGTGGTAGAAACTGAGCTATATGCATAAGATTTTCCCAAATTAATATTTTCCCAAAATTAATAATTTATTTAGGAATTAGCCATATCCAAAGACATTAAAACACATATTTTTAACATATCTTTCAGTTCTATGAAACCATTAGCCCTGTCCCACCAGAGCGTATTGTTTTCTTTTTCTCTTCTTTTTATTTTCTTTTAAATAAGCCAAAATATGTATTCTATGCCTAGAATAAAGAAAAACTTTACAGAGAAAATGCTAAATTGATGAACTTAAGACTAAAGCTTAATCGTGCCTCCAATTCCTTTCCCAAGAGGAATATGTACATACTCTGCACATAGAAATACCTGACATTCTCTCTTATTGTGATATTGAAGCATAGTCTTTTATACTAGTGAGTAAAAGTAAATAAATGTTGAATTAGTGGTTTATTTATTATTTTCTATGATTATTTTTTATAGGGCTCAAATAGTAAAATTATGGGTACTCTTGGAAGTTCATATAATAGAAATACAGGAGGATTATGATAAATTATGAAGTATTTTTTAAAAGTACTGCCCCAAGAGCACAAATACCAATTAGCAATTCAGTGCCATAAACTTTGCATGGCAGACAAAAGTGGGTTCTAACACTCTAGTTATGGTTCATTTCCAGGCCAGCACTTTGTTTCACGGGAGGAATGTGGTATTTTTCAATGAAAACAATAACAACAAAAAGGTATGCCACAATTTCTTCTACAGAGTTCCATAACTACCCAGATGTTGAGATGTGCTTTCCAAGCAGGACACAGGTGAAAGTGAAACAAGTATTATGTTGGCATCTGAAGCATCAGGTGTTGCAGGGCAGAACTAGAAAAGACCTCTGTGAAGCCATGTTGTGCCATGCCTTGGATTGGGGTGAAAATCAAACTCTCTGCCTGGGCCAATATTCAGACTTTATTTGACCAAATTTACTACATATTACTTTTAAAAATCTATTCCAAGTTAGAAAGAGGTTTGATAGAGGCTCTGTAAAGAAAAATGGAAAAGGTTAGGATGGGGATAAAAATGAGGAAGGAATAGGAACTAACATTTATTCCATAATGGACACATGCCCAATTCAAATTGATTCTCCCAATGATCCAGAGACATATGTGATTATATTCCACTTAGACAGGAATTAGATTCATAGAGGCAATGAAATTGCCTTTGTCACTGTGGCAGGATAGAGGTATAGTAGGACCTTATACCATTTTCCAAACTCTGCCCCTGCTTCTGCTGTGAATTGGCTATATGAACTTTTTGGGAGTTGCATTACCAAAGTCTGTGCTTTGATTTCCTCTTGTGTTAAATTTAGATAATACCATCAGTCTAGGTGTCTTGAAGAGTTGTTTTGATAATTTGAAATTAAGCTCTAAATCCATTTTTATCACAGGAAAACACTATGCAATATAAGCTGCTTATAACTCATGGGTGACTTACTCAAAATAGAGGGCGGATCACTGTATTAACACACTTTGCACACAATCTAACTTTTCTACTAGAAGCAATAAAGCCAAAATGTGATTTTTACATGCCTAACTCCTTTGTCTTTCTCAATTGTTTCAAAACTTGAGAGGGAAGGTTTTGCTTGTTTCTGAGATCCATTATTGCCATAATGGTAAGCCCATTCTTTATTTTCAACCATCAATTGGAAGATATAAATCCCCTGAAAATATCATATCTTGAGCAATTAATGTGATTTTTTTTTTGTTTTTTTGTGGGGTGAGTGGGTGCCAGGGATTAAACTCAGGGACACCCAGGCACTAAGTCACATCCCTAGCCCTAATTTGTATTTTATTTAGGGTCTCACTGAGTTGCTTAGAGCCTCGCACTTGCTGGGACTGGCTTTGAACTTTCTATCATCCTGTCTCAGCTTCCCAAGTCCCTGGGATTACAGGCATGTGCTGCTGCACCCAGCAATTGATGTGATTTTTAAACTTAGCAACATCTATTTAAAGTGATTTAGTCACTTAAATCTTGGGTCTTACAAACAAATTAGAACTTGCTTTGAAAAAACAGGGAAAAAGGCTGGGTGCAGGGGGTACATGTCTTTTAATCCTAGCAACTCAGGAGGCTAAGACATGAGGATCACAAGTTCAAGACCAACTTCAGCATGTTAGCAGCAAGACCTTATGTGAAAATAAAGATAAAAGGACTGGGGATGTAGCTCAGTAGTAAAACATCTCTGTGTTCAATCCCCAATACCACAAAACTAAACACATACACCCACACACACACACACACACAAAAAAAAGGGGAAAATGTTGAAGAACATATTGTAAATAACTGCATATTTGCATCATTTTTTCAGGCACTAAATTTTAATATTTGATAGCAAGAAAATATACTTACAATCTCTGTAAACAGATGGAAGATTAAGTATATGGTTATTAAAATACACATTTATTGTTCTCTAGAACAATATATTTTCCTAAACAGTTTGGGCTTCTTGTGGAGTTTAATGTGATTATTAAATAAACTGAATTATTAAAAAAAATAGAAGCTTAGTTGGTAACATCATGCTTACATGAAATATCAAGTAATGCCTAACTTGTGAGAATATATACATCATAATATATATATATATAATATATATCATAAATATAATTCTTAATAATGACAAAATAAAAAATGAGTATAATTGTTTTAATCTGTATTCACTGATATTATCACCAGGTATCTAATTATGTATCTGGAGAAATATTTTTTTTTGGAATATTCAACAAAGATATTTCATATTTTTACTCATTAATTTGAAGTAAAGAAAATGTGCTCTACATTGCATGCAGTTTTAGACATCTGTCAAGGATTTAACTATCTAGGCTGACATAACTGGGCTATGTACCCTCTTTAGACATTCTCTGATGTGGGCAGCATGTGTATAGTAAGTATAAGTCTCAGGAAACTTGTCATAATCCTTCTTAAGTCTCCTGTGACAATATAATTTCTGATATTGAGTGGGTTTGAAGGCCAAGTTTAGATGATACTTACTTAAATGCCTTTCTTGTTCAGATAATTATGGAATTTTAGATTTTTAAGGGACTATAAAGATCATTTGGTCCCCTGATCTGTTGAAGTTTATTAATTGTGTACTCTCCTGGGGATTGTTCTCTTATCATCTGTTCCATTATGTACATGATGTTTTTGACAAAGTTTTAAATACAATATGAATAAATAAATATAAAGGTACATATTTTAAATCTCTTTATGCCTCAATTTTAATCAGATAATAATTAAAGATAAATTAATGCCAGTATAAATTACATATGAATAATTATATAAAATAAACAAATGCTATTTAAAATAAATCCTATATGTGTTTTATACACATATACAAAGTCATGTCTCTGTATCCATGAGAGAGTGATTCCAGTATTCCCTGTGAATAAAATCTGTGAATGTTCGAGGCTTTTATTTAAAATAATATAGTAACTGCATATAAACAACATACATCTGCTCTTATACTTTAAATCATTTTTTGATTACTTATAGCCCCTAATATAATGCTAATAGTTATTATCTGTATTGTTTAGGTAGAATCACAGTAATGAAAGATCCATACATGTTCAGTACAAGCAAAGTTTTTTGTAAATATTTTCAATCTATTATTGGCTGACTTCAGATGCAGAAACCATGGGTATGGATCACTCACTGTATGCGTAAAACACAAACTCCCTAAGTCATTGTGTTGTATAGCATGGAGATATATACTGCAAATAATAATTTTCTTGAGAGACACTCATGGTGTTCATCTCACTGTCCTCCATAATAGGACATGTCTGAGAACACACATGAGCAAATACCTGTAACCCTACAGCATTTTCTCATTGAACATAGTTCTTTCTAAACATTGGGATTATACATCTGAGACTGGATAATTAAATGGAGTTTTCAAAATTACAAGATTATTTAAGCAAACAAATTCCTGCATAGGTAAGAAATGAAAACACACACTCAAGAAGAAAGGGGACTTGTAAGAATGCTCTCTAGCCACAGGATTACAAAGATCAAGGTGACTAATGATGGAAGTGCTCACACATTGTCACAGGTTTTGGCAGGGGTAGCTAAATAGTTTGATACTGCTCTTAGTGAATGTCTTCTTAATATCTTGCACAGCTTTATGTAAAAAGATAATTTTTTTGGAGAAAGATACTCAAAAGACTATTCTCATAAACAGAACAATACTACGTCTCAAACATAACTTTCTATTATAAAATATTCCTCTTTTATGAAATTGCACACAGAAGAAGGGCACCTGACCCACGTTGTTCATCTCAGATGGATAGACCGCACCTTCACACTCTAACTATTGTCTTCCTACACTTACAATGAAGAAAGCTACTGAAGAGCTAGAGAACAAGCCTGAAGCAAGATGAGTGTCTAGGATGAGAGAAGCAATAGAGGCTCATCCTGGTGACTGGGACTTGACAACTCTCTCTCTGAGTACCTACCTGTGTGTTCACTATCCTTCAAAATCCATCCTCTAAGCCCCTTAAATATGGATATACATAAATCCATTAAGTTGAATACAGAAATGAAATATATTTTTCTAAATTTCATGAAAAAATAAATTTTCTTGGTATCTTTTCTCATAGAGAATCAGAGTATAAAGACATATAAGTTACCTAATGTCAGCATGAGATGCTTGGCAAAGGATTCATTTGTCACCACTTATCCTGAGTCTCATTGTGATCTATAGTTGTATTATTAAGCACGCGCACAAAGGCATACAGGCACACTTGCACACCAGGCAGCATAAAGGCAATGAATGCCAGTGTATACGAATCACACAATTGTCACTGTTGCCTGGCAACTACTGACAGAATCTGTATATTGGAGAGCCATGGGGTACAAAGCAATGAATGGAAGCTTATCAAATGCATTGATTTCTGGTGGAAGAAAACTGTCTTCAAAGCAAAAACACCTCCTTTGGGTTATGAAAAAGAAACAGAGAAGAATGTTTATTTGCCCATTTTAAAAATTATGCTAAATCAACAGTTGTATTGTGACAGAACAGTAACTCATTTTATGAAAAAGCAGCTATTGTTGGTTAAAAAAAGAGAGAGAGAGAGAGAGAGAGAGATAGAGAGAGAGAGAGAGAGAGAGAGAGAGAGAGAGAGAGAGAGAGAGAGAGATACACCTAACAAATGAGTTCTCTGATGTACCCTCTCCTTCTGGCCCCTGAACTTCTGTGGCTGCTTTGCAGTATGTTTATATTTTCCAAACTCTTATTCATGGATGGAAGAAATTTTATTAGATTTGAAACTTCAGCATGCAATTTTTTATGTTGAACCAAACTCTCAACTGTTTTGCCATTTTAAAATAGTTCAATGTTTACCATATAGTTGGCTAGTATTTTTGAACAACAAATAAATGGAATGATTGAAATGAGCATAGCCTCAGTCATTACTCTTAAACTAAACCATTTTAGTTTACTAGTTATTTTGATTTTTTGGGGGGGGTCAGAATATATCATGTGTCTTACTGAAATTGCAATTTTCTATTTAATGCATGGATATCTTTATTTATATTTTCATTTCTATAATACTTGTTTCCTTCCAAATATTTACCTTTGTTCTCTAGGTTAGGTAGTCAAACACAATCACTCAGACACATTTATAGGAAAAAAAGTTTCTTTTAAAGAGGCTACATATTAAATGTACATGGTATCATAGAAAAATTTACACACAATTATTCCAGAGTATACTTATATACCCAAAGATAAACTGTGTATAGATTTTAAAATTTTGGTTCCATTGCTGATACTTAAAAGTACAATCTTCCTATTCCTTCAACTGTGGAAAATGATGCAAGCTGTATTTTTAAAAAAGAAAATTGAAGAAAGGATATACCAGGGTAGGCCCCAGACTTATTTTCATGATTCTAGGAGAAAAGTAACTGAAGTGGTGGGAGAAGCACAATTTATCTATTTATTTTCCAACTCCCGTTGGTGATCCCACAACATAACAAACTAGAATAAATTATTCAGAAAATTCTTTTCATTAAACAAACATTCATTAAGCATTTCTTACATTCTGGTTCCAGTTTCCCTTTATAGATAAGTAAACAGGGCCATAGAGATATGAAATAATTTGACTAGCAACAAACTACTAGCCAGTGACAAGACCACACCTGTCAATCTGAAGCCTAAAGTCTTTTTTTCTTTTTTCTTTGTTTTTGTTTGATTTTGGTACTCCAGATTGAAACAAGGGGCATTTTACCACTCAGCCACATCTCCAGCCCCCCCCTTTTTTTGAGACAGGGTCTCTATAAATTGCTTAGTGCCTTGCTAAATTGCTGAGGCTAACCTTGAACTTTCAATTCTCCTGTCCTTGCCTTCTAAGTTGCTAGGATTACAGATATGCGCCATCACACCTGGCTTTGAAGCCTAAACTCTGAATCCCTGAATTTAATTTAATCTTGGGCTCTCAACTCATCTGAGCACTCAATTAAGGGGTAATTCTTTTTTCCCTCATAACCATATATAGGAACTTGAAAATATCAATTCTTACATTTATGGGTCATTTCTAGTAATGCAATGAAGAACTTAAATCTGTAAGTTCATGTTAAAGTGACAAACCATCACAATCTCCTTAAAATTTCCACTTTTACTGTCATTTATTTCCACTTTTACTGTCATTCCATGTTCAGTTGGGAGGATTTGTCTTTGCCTATCTGTATTAGACAACAGCCTAAAAAAAGAAATTGATCCCATAGTCATTCAATTTCTGTTCGATTTTCTTGAATGCCTCCCAATCAAAATGTGAAGCTTAGAAAACTTCAGGCCTTTTTTAGAAATGTTGAACTTCTTGGTAATTCACTTGTTTTCATTCCTTCGTAGAACAGACCAAATCTCACAACCTTATTGTGGATGAATAGCATGGATTGATTTAAGGCTGACTTTACATGTGTTCAATTTATTGTTCTGGATATAGGCTGTTCAATGTCGCTTAAGGGAGATTAAAATTTCCAGTTCAAAGTTTTTCCATCACAAATTTACGTTTTCTAATTTAAAGAAAAGAAACCATTCTTAGAACTGTATGACTATTTTATTCCAGTTGTTTAAATTACTAGTGACTTCATAAAAGTGTGTGGGGGGGTGAGGATGGGCAAATAAATTGTTCCATTTAATGTTACGTCTTTAGTATTTTTGACTTGTAATCATAAACTGAATTCTGAACAATTCCCTGAAAATCACTAGTTAAGAAAAAGTTCTTCCCTTCCTTAAAAATTGTGAAACTGCTTTAAAAAGAGTATAGAAATTAATAGAGGTAATTAGTTGTGTCATATTTAAATCAGCAAGTAGTTGTGTTTCTTGATGTACAATATTAAAATCAATTAGAATCCATTTGAGTATAGATCACAGGAAATGATAATATATATTAATATCTTCAAGTAAATGCAGATTAAGAAATTTGTGGTTTTAATCTACAAAAACTCAGTCTAGATTTTTTCTGAAAATGTGAGTTGTGTTTGGTAAAATAATTCGAATTAATATTAAGATATATTGTTCTATCCACAATTATAACTAAAAATAAATATATCATATTCTAGTTGGGGTAACATTTTATATTGATTGTCAAATAAGTAAAATACGAGCTATATGTAAATAAAAGTAAAAGATTTGGGCATAGGACAAAGCATCATTCATGATCTAAGAAAAATGGAAAATTTCTCATTTATTACTATAAATAGCACATAATCATTTGTTTTATATTATGACTCCTTTACTTGAGTGTCTTTTGACTATTTCACCTCAAACACTTAGTAATGGAATTTAGGATTGCATAAAGACTAATGCTCTCATGAAGTTTCTGTCTGTCACACAGGTCAAAAGCAGTATCTCCTTCATAATATACAGTGTGGACATGAGCAGTTACCTATACTTCACGTTATAATTCCCCTGCAGAGTCTATCCACACAGAGGCCAACAATGCCCATTAGACCAAGAAATAAATGCTTGTAATTTTTGTTATTCATGAGCTACCCTTCCTTGTTATTTCCTTATTTGATGCATTAAAGCTCTCTATGTGAATGGCAGCTTGATAACTGGGAATTCACCATTCATATACAGCCCACCCACAGGAACAGTGATGCAGCCTTAGGCTTAGGATTCCACAATTAGTTTCCTGCACTTGTACCTGAACCACCACAGTCTGTCAAAGACTTCCAGGCTGTTTGGGCACAGGTCCTCCTCTACTTAGTAGATATGCATCATGTAAAAGACCCACCCCCATGTGCCATTTTCCTTCTTGTTAAAAACTTTTTCTTTGCTTGATAATTTCTTTGCTTGATCCACAACGGTGGATCAAGCAAGTTAATAACAAACAAGTTGCAAGTTATGGAATGTCTTTATTCATCCCTATAGTTAGCAATGTGTTACAATTGCCATTAATAACAATACTTATTATTGAGTGTGTTGAACACTTCATATACATACACACACACACACACACACACACACACACATACTTTCTCATTTAAACCTTATAAGAAACATTTTAGATCAGTACAATCATTCCTTTTTATCAAATATGACACTAAGGCACAGAATGTTCAGGGATGCTACTCAAGTTCTCATTGCAAAAAGAATGGTAGAATCAGAATTCAAGTCTAAGCACCCTGGTATCTGATTCTAAGTACTGAATTATTAGGGTTCACTTGGTTTTTCAATGTTACTTTTAGTAGGGTTGCAAACTTAGTAATTCAAAGAAGGTAGTATTTTAGTCTATGTAGATTTCTGTACAGATTTTTATAAGATACTTTGAGATGTATTTTAATTTATTGTTAAGATAAAGAACTATGTATGAGTACTCAATTAATCACATAAATTTGTTCCTAGTTTCAAGAGTACAGGGTCCATGCTAACCTGGAGGGAAGTGTGTTGTCAGGACAAAAGGCTGTTTTTTTTATTTTAACAGTTAAGCATATTTAGTAATGTTTCTTGTTTATACATGCAAGACATAGTCATCAGATTATAGATGAGATGAAATTGCAAGAGACAGTAATGCTTTGAATGCCTGAACCAAAAATAACTTAATAGACTGAAGGAAGAAGCGGAACCTCAAAAAATGATTAGGAAAACAAAGCCAAAAAATCAGGAGCATGAAATTTCCTTAGATCCCTACACTGTAGATGTGGACAAGCAGCAGTACTGTTGAAAACACTTTTTAGAGGTTACATAAGCAACCAGCTTCCTGTGAATCACCAGTTTGCTGTGGCCATCATTTAAGATGATCCCAACAGAGATAGCAGGGAGGTAATAGGACAGTAACTACAGTGAAGGATAGTACCACTCTGTTATGTTTTTCTCAAACCACAGTTTTTAATATGGATCCTTAATTGCAATTAAACAGAAGTATGAACAACACATACTGTTGGAGGACGTCAAAATGTTTTGTGAAGAATACGGTATATCTTGAGCATGATTTTGAAGAAAGGTACAGATGGTTAGCTTGAAAAAGAAACAGAAATATATTTGAAGCACCTACAGGACTTTATTGAAAAGAGTAGACAGTCAAACAGTTCTTCCAAGAGTAAATGCAGGGGAAAAGGATAGGAACCACAGCAAGACAAGTTTTTGATTAGTAAATAAAACTAAATTTAAGTAACCATGCCCATTAACTAGGAAGCAGTGAGTTCTCACAAGATTAAAAGCTATCTTTCCCTGGAGTTGTAGAGAAAATTCAAGAACAAACTAGGATGATAGATCATATGTTAATGAAGATCCATTTAGAGGTATAAAAATTTAGGATTCTGTCTCTTGCCACAACTTTGCTTGTCTGTTTCTGAAAATTGAGGTCAGATAAGGACATGCAAGATAGAAAGGATAAATGTTAATAAGTCTGTGGCATTTGGTCATAATGAACACCATAGACCTGCAAGTCCATCTGGCCTCCTTGGGCAGCTTCAGCTTTGTCTTCTGAAGACCTATAGATCTATTTCTTCACCCTCTGTTATCTGCCTTCCATACATGACAGCCTCAGACCAAATTTTAAAGATATGAAACAAATGCAGCTGTGGATCTCTTTCATCTCTATGAGGACTCTCTATGAAAACAATGAGGACTCCATTACTCCTCTGTACATCACCCTATTTCTTGATGGGTACTGTCCTGATGCTACAAATATACTTTAAAAATATAGTTGTAGAGGAAGGGGATAGGAAAGGCAGCAAAATACAACAGACACTAGTACGCAGTACGTACAAACGTGGATGTGTAACCAATGTGATTCTGCAATCTGTACATGTGGTAAAAATGGGAATTCATAATCCACTTGAATCAAATGTATGAAATATGATATGTCAAGAGCATTGTAATGTATTTAACAACCAATAAAAAAAGAAAAAAAATATAGTTGCAGTATGGGGTAATTACTTCAATAACTGTTATAGAGTTCTTTAATATAATTACAAAGAGAGCACTTTTAATGACGATCTTCCCAGGATCTGGAGCAGAGTCCTGAAGTGTTCCTACTGATAACTCAGAATTGATGTATTCTGGCTTCTTCTGGCTTGATTCAATAACTAGAATCTTTTTATTTTTTCCTTTTTTTGTGGGCGGGGGTGGTAGGTACTGGGGATTGAACTCAGGAGCACTGGACCACTGTGCCACATCCCCAGCCCTATTTTTTATTTTGTTTAGAGACAACTCACTGAGTTGCTTAGCACCTCCCAGTGTTTGAGGCTGGCTTTGAACTCGGGGTCATCCTGCCTCAGCCTCCAGAGCTGGTGGGATTACAGGCATGAGACACCACTCCTGGCTGTTACTAGAATCTTACCTTCATTCTCTGAAAACTGGAAGAAACCCCCAAAACTTGGACATAGCATCAATCAAGTGCCTACCATGTGCTTGACGCAGAGTTGTTTCTCTTACATTGACAAATGCATTTAATCCTTATGCCAAATTTGGAAAGTAGATATGGCCACCTTAATTTCACAGATAAGAAAACTAACAGATAGGAAGGGCAGTAGAATACAACAGACACTAGTATGGCAGTATGTAAAAAAGTGGATGTGGAACCGATGTGAATCTGCAATATGTATACGGGGTAAAAATTGGAGTTGATAATCTGCTTGAATCAAATGTATGAAATATGATATGTCAAGAGCTTTGTAATGTTTTGAACAACTAATAATAAAAAAAAACAATCAAAAAAAAAAAAAACCTAACAGACACCTTAGGAGGAGGAACTTACTCCAAAGTAGAGTATTGGCAGGTGTTAGAGTTGAGGTCCATAATTATACACCCTTGTGTTCATCTCACTGAGGGAGGTGGAAAAGCAAGTGGCCAAGAAATGAGTGAGCTTTCAAAAACCTAGTTCTTAATTGCTGCAAATCTACTCCCTGTAAAGATCTGCCATTTAAAGGCACAAGAATACAAGCAACCCCAAAATAATTAGCATGAGACCACAGGGACTCTGGAAAAGTGGAAATATAGGAGGAGAAAGCCAGTCTCCCGGCTTCTTTTCATGCTCCATGGTAAGAATTGTAATAATGCAAGTTATCAAAGCTTATGAAATAATTACATAGATTTCAATTTTACCATAATTTAAATTTTTCCTCCTTCCTCAGAAGAACAAATCCAGTGAAATCACAGAAAATACACTCCAAGTTTTGAAACTTTGACCAATAAAACCTTGGTATGGATTTTTATTAGTGATCTGATCTATTTTTTGTGGGCACAGGGATGGAATGGAATCAGATTCTGAGAGAATTTAATGTTTAACTCACTATGGTATCCTGAAATTCTAAAATAAAAACTTCATTGTTTTAATGATGGTATATCTGCAAAAAAACTGTTACAAAGCATTTTGAAGTGGCAATAATTATTTTCCCTCACTCTGTAGCTCAAATTACTATTTCTTTATGTTGGTATAGATAATTAAAAACACCAACTTAAATGAAAATATTACTATGTAAAAATGTTACAGTATAAAATCCCATTTGAATTGATCCCATTTCTTTCTGATCCCATTTCTTTTATTTGCAGCACGAAGTTCCTTTTGAACAATCTCTAGGTTTATCAGAGAAGTAGGCAAACATCAGATATTGCTATTTTCTTTACAGGATGTAATTTCATAGCATATATAAATACAATAATTGCTTCCCATAATTGTAGAACTTCAGAGTAAGGCAGGATCAATAATCACTACACACTATGGCTACTTGTCCATGCCGGGCAATTAGCTAAGATCCACTGCTCTTGGGTAAATGGAGGAGGCTGATCCATCTCTTCTGCAGGTTTGCATCAGGACTGACTTTCTGGCTTATTTGGTATCAGGACCAACTTATTTCAGGAAATAAGACAAAGGGATACTTTCTAACAAAACTATTTTCAAATTCATTTTTTTCTTTCCATTTTGTGAATTAAAATATCACACAATTTATTATTTGGGGAATTTTGTATTAGACAATAGTCCCTAAAATATTCCCTTCATATAAGAAGGGTTTTGTGAATATTTGTTAAATAAATGAGTAAGTCAATGAATGAATAATAGTTTTTTTTTGTACCTTGAAGTAATATTAACCTTTATCAAACTATTGTTTTCTGAGCTGTCAAGGACAAAATTACAATTTAGTTTAAAGATTTTAATTGACTATTTTCTCCAATTCTAGAATTAGACAATACTTCATTCCATAAAAGAGAGTAAGAGACAAGAAGGGGAAGTGGTTTATTAACAGAGAAATCTGAAAAAAATCATAGAAATACAAACACAAATATCAAGGAGTTCAGAGAACTCAGACAATGTGTATATTTGAAGGATACTGAAATCTTCAGAAGATTAACATTCAACATAAGTCTAAAAGAGGTGGTAGAGTTTTGACAGGACGATTAGAAAGGAGACTCCAATTTATTTTTTCTTTTTTAGACTAGCTGGAAAGGTGTTGGATACATTTGAAACTGAACAATAATAATGATTTAAGTGCCTTTTATGATGCTCAGAATTTACAAAGTCATTTAAAGAATTTCTATTATCAAGTTCTTACATCCATCCCACATTAGGCAGAGTGTTTACCATGATCCCTGATTTTTAGATAATGAAACTAGACTCACAGATTCCACAAGTTACAGAGATAATTGAAAACCATTACAGAGAAAAATCACCTCTCACCTTTGCAAAAATAAATGATTTTAATATTGCCATACTCCCAGATCATGTTAGCTGCAGAAAGCTGTCACACTGAGAGCAAAGCTAGACCTTTATGGTAGTAGTGTCAACTCTGCTATGTGCAATGCTATTTGGTATGGTTTGGATAGGAAGTGTTGAAGGCTGAGGCCCCAGTGCAGCAATGTTCAGAGGTAGAGCTTTTAGGAAGTAATTGGATCAGGGGAGTTCTGACCATACCTGTAGATTAATCCATTGATAGTTAAATGAGGTACAGGGAGGAAGTGGAAACTATAGAATGGGACCTGGTTGAAGGAAGTAGATCACTGGAGGTATCTCCTAGAAAGGTCCATGGCCCCTTTGTGTCTCTTTCCCTGTCTCTGTCTGTTTCTCCAGCTCTCCCTCTGTCTCTCTGTGCTTCCTAGCTGCCATATACTGGGCAGCTTTCCTCCTCCATGCCTTCCACTATGATGTTCCGCCTCACTTAAGGCCCCAAACCATGAAACCAGCTGACCATGAACTGAAAACTCCCATACCGTGAACTTAAATAAATCTTTTCTCCTTTCAGATGTTTTCCTCAGCCATTTGTCATAGCAACCAAAAGCTGGCACATTGTTTAACCAAGAATTTCTGAATCAGCATAATTGCCATCAACCATACTATAATATTATCATGTGATGAATGAAAACAGCTCATACTTATGACTAGGAACTAGATCTTCTGGAGGAAAAGAATATAGGAAGGGAGAATACTAGAGTCTGTACTGATTTAATGACAATTTGGTAGAAAAATGACCTGGTGTATGTCACATAGCTATCTTGGAAAAAGGCTTCAAATTCTACAGGAAAATATCAACAAACTTAAAGGGCATCACAGGCATGGTGATGAATGATATAATATATTATTAGATGTTGAGGGCAGGAAAGTATTAATTCCAACAGAGATCTGAAGTACTTCCTCCTGTAGAAAGCCTATATTTGTTGGTTTTAGGAATAGTTCCTGGATTCCTAGGCTGAAGCCTCTATGTCCTGAGAGGAGATTTCAATTTTAAAGTAAAATAGAGGGAGCATATTTAGGGAAGCATGCTTGAGAGGAAACCTGGGTCAGGCAGTATTTAAATGTCAAAACCATTTCCATCTTGTGCCCTTGGCTTTAAATGACTATTGCAAATGCTAATTTGTTTTAACCTTGGAAGAACAAATAAGAGGAAGAAAGAATATACATATTTTTTTTTTACCTTTGGTGTACTAGATCTTTAGGCAACTGTCAGCATACTTTTGCAATTATATTTATTGCATTTGAAATAATGCAGAAGGGTGAATTTATAATACTTTTGTTAATCTTGATGCCAGATAGGATTCTAAGCCAAACATCTCCAGAAAAACACTTAACCCCCATGCCCAAATCATTAATCCCCCTTTTTTTTCTTTCTTTCTTTCTTTTTTTTTTTTTTCTTGGTACAGAGATTGAACCCAGAAATGCTTTACCACCTAGGTATATCTCCAGACTTATTTAGAGCCAGAGTCTCATTGGTTTTCCCAGACTGGCCTCAAATTTGTAATCTTCCTGCCTCAGCCTCCTGAGTCACTGGGATTATAGGTATGCATCACCATGATAGGCTGTTTTGTCTTATACAAATTATGTTTTTACATCCTCAAGCCATTTTTAAGCCTCGGTTTATTTTCTGTCTGGAAAAAAAAAAGAATAGACAATATGACCCTGCCCTGTCTTACTGTTTTTCAATTGCTGAGGTGATTCTACCCAATAAATAGCAACCAATGGTGACTATAGCAATTCAAATTATAAGGGGAAGGTGGAATGATGTGCAGACAAAGCTCAGACTCGAATTTGTTGATATTTGTAGCAGGAGGTTAATTAGCATTAGCAGAGTATCAGCAGTTGCTTGGACTTACTCACAAGGTACTGGCTGCTCTCAGCAGTATAGTACAGAGGAAAACAAGTCAAAATAGTTTTTGTTCCTCTTACAGAAAAACCATTTACAAAAACAAACATAAAGTAATTGGATTCTTTTTTGTTTGCTTTCTGTTTCTCCTTTCCAGCAAAGTGTTTGATTTAGCTGCTGCTTTTTCTCCTTCTAAGCCTTACACGGTTTGAGCAGCAAGTTAGTTGTAATTTCTTTTTCCCTTTTTGATTCCCTATCCCCCACCCATCTCTCACCCTTTAGTGGTTGTCATTTTCCCCTTAGGCACAGGCTATTTCATTTTCAGTTAATGAGGACTATATATTTAGAGGTGGTTTATGTGTTTGGGTTCACATAGATCCAAGGCACACATTATCCCTCTGATCACTCTTCACCATTTAAATATTATTGAAGCTTCTTCTTGTCACTGTAAAGGGTTTCAAGGAGGTCTCTCCAGAGGCAGATGAGACCTCTACTTGGATCTTCCAGGCTCTTGACACTGCAGAGGAAATATTTTTTTTGCGTCAAGTTTTAGAAAAGAGCTTTATTAGAAAATGAAAGGTGAAGCTATGCATTCTCAGAGCACAGTGAGCTCTGTCTTGAGAGAAAGAAGAATTCTGGGGCCTTAGGCTCTCCTTCTAAATGAATCTTTATGAGGGGTGGGTGTGGCAAGGTACTGGAAACCACATTGACCTTGGGAACTCATTTCTTCGATGATGGGTCACAGACATTTAAAAGATCTTCAGATTGTCACTGTATTTTCTGTCTAGATACCCTTTGGAATGTGCATAGATTATTATTATTATCTTCAATTGTTATCTTCGTTTGATTAAGCTTTAAAAAAACAGGCAATTTTTAGGAATGAGTGAATATACAATAACGCTAAGATTTGTTGAATTCTCAGAAATTTGGGAGGAGTGACAGGCATAGAGTATGTTTCTGGGGAGTAAGTTTCATCTTGGGGCTTTAAATCTTACAGTTAACTCTCCTTTCTTTCCCTTTTTTCTCTTACCTAATTTCCTAACTGTAATCTTTGCAACATCCAGAATCACTCTTGTATCCAGTGTTTTTATCACAAACATAACTCAGAAAACGGTTATACTGGTTTGACTTTTTTGCTTTCTCTATTGGTGCCAATAGGAATTATTTCTTACAATAGCATTTCCTTCATTTCCTTTTATCTGTTTGCAAGAGAACTTAAAATAATTGACAAACCATTCCAAATATTATCAAAATAAATTTCCAATGTTTGGTATCTATAAAACTATTAAATCACTAGGTTTCTTATTATTTAATCATTTTTTGATGTTTTATCAAAAGTTTACTGTCATAATCCATTGGGAAATATCAATTAATAATGGCAGATCAATACATAATAACCATGATTTGAATTAAAATATCTCCTGCTGTGTAAGAAAAGTTATTAGATTTTTAATGAAGATTTCTTAATTTCTTCATTATTTCTTTTGTAGAAGAAACTGCAAATGGGTCTATGGAAAATTAAGAAAACATTTTTAAAAGATACAGATCACAAAGCAAGAAAGACTTAAAACTCTTGAGCAAAATTTACTTCATGGTGATAAGAGATGGGGTTGGATGTATCACCATTGTTTTTGCAGAAACATGAAGGGAAGATAATAATAGTATTTCCACTTTTAAATGTTCCTTAACACATTTAGCTGCAGCTTATATATGAAAATGACACTTTAGAAGATTCATAGATATGACTATTTTTTATTAAGTACCATGATTTATTGATTAAAAAGTTGGAAATCCTTCAAAAACTAATTTATCTAACCCTGTTATTCAGAAGATGAGTACCAAAGCATTAGCAATTTAGGGCTAGGCTGGAGTTAAAAGTCTAAATCCCTCACCTTTTATCCAGCAGGTTTTCTTAAACCTACAATGCCATATGGGTCTTATCTTAAAAATTATGGTTAAAAAAATCCTTGGACCTAATTTGATTTATATTTTCCTTTTCTCTGTAAAAATTTATAGAAAATATGATCTAATTGTATGGACTGAAGAATTGAACACATGTTAAATGTGAAGAAATTTGTCAGACCCAGTGGTACACCCCTGTAATCCTAGCAACTCAGAAGGCTGAGGCAGGTGGATCTCAAGTTCAAGGCCAGTCTCAGCAACTTAGTGAGGCTCTGTCTCAAGAACAAAACAATAACAGGCTTGTGATGTAGCTCACTGTTAGAGAACTGTGTCATCAATCCCCAGTATGGGGGGTTGGGAGAGTGGAGGGGATTAAGAGATTTTAGGATTCAAATTAACTACTCAAAGTTATGTATGCTTAAATTTTATTTCACATTCATAGTAATAGTCATATCTTGAATCTCCATTGTGGATAAAACAAACCAAAGGAAGAAGTCTTGTTTATAACTATCCTCTGTTGTTGTACTAAGCAGAAAACTGTTGTGGTTTCCTCAGCTTGCCAATAAATAACTATCTGAATCATTTCAGGAATGGAGATTGAATATGAATGTATGGTAAGTGGACAAGAGACATAAAATAAACCCACATTTTCTTTGGGAAGTGGAACCTTTTATTTTTTTTCCTTTAATAGTCTGATTTAGGTATTGTGTCTCAGAAATGTATGTACATGCATGCATACATACATACATACATAAACACATTTTAAAATTCCACAGTAGACTTTGATAAATAAACATCAGAAATAGATTTGGGCTGCTTTATACTTGAATGTTAATTACCACACGAACTAAGAAAGAGAGTCCAGGCTTCAGAAGCAGGTAAAGTCAGTGTGGGTAGGGGGTTGGGGAGTGACTGACTGACTCAGATACCAGAAAAAAAATGTATGTGAATACCAAACAAGAATGATTATATGAAGGAATTAAAATCTGAGTAATAAATGTAAGAATTTACAAATTGATTTGATATAAATAAAAATTCAGGCTTTCATCTAAATAAATTCTTATATTTTTTTGTATGTGTGTTAGAACAGGATTCATTGTCATGTATTCAGAAGAAGAAAAATCAGTTATTATGAAATAATTTTCCTCAATTAGAATGTATTTGGCAGAGGCTGGATTTGAACACATTAATGTCTAGTTCAACAACTGTAAATTCTTAATCATTATATTATACTGTCTCCAGTGATCAATTTCTTCCAATCCTTATTGGTACTCAAGACCACCAGCAGGTGTATGATTCATAAATAATATGGATTGACAGAAAGGACCAAGGATTTGCCAATAAATAAGGAAATAAAGAAAGAAAGAAACTGAAAATCTCCTATAGTTCTACCCATACAAAATATCCGTAATGTAATGTAAGAAACCTTGGATTCTTTTAAAAGACAAGTATTTTCTTCAAATTCTCTCACATGCTTAGCAAGCTGATGTCAGGAAATATGCTACTTTCTCATTCTTTTGGTATATTCTTTCTCATCATAATTCTTTTCGTCAAACACTTAGCACATGGTAAATGAGGGAAAAATCCATATGAAAAAAATGTGGCAAGAATATTGAGGAAGTGATTAAGAACAGATGGATATTTTGTAAGCACCAAAGAGCTCTAAAACAAATGAGTGTTCACAAGAGGTTTACAGGACTTAGCTAATTCCTATTCAAATACGGAGACACATATGTGAAAGTCAAATCCAGGTCTAGCTTTATTATGATTCACTAACAATAATAATATCATGTAAGTATTTTTGTAGATGGCCAAATCTAACTACTTCTTTCTGATCTTCATGTCATAACATGTTGTAAATGCAATTTAACCCTCATTTCCCAACTCAACTATTTAATTTCTTAGTCAAATCAACTGCCATCTAATAAGTCTTACAAGACAGTAGAGAAAATAGGCCTTTACTACTAGAAGAGCAAGCACTTTACAAATCCTTAAAACACAAGACTTTCAGTAGCCTGTAATCTTAGACATGTGGTTACTGAATAACCTCCAACTCCCGTCTACTTCCTAGTCACCCCCAATCAAAATACAGGGGTTTACAGTGGAAAAATCTACCAGGTCCAGGTGAAACATCTGGAACAAAGAGCATAAAACAGTACAAGATTACCAACCATAGATGATTACAGGTATGTTTATTGTAGGGAAGCAGGAAGTGTATGAGTGAATCCTACTTGTGGGTAACAATATTAGAAAAAAATTTGGACCCAGGTTTAATTTTTTAAATGTAATTGCTCAAACCAATTATAAATTAGTAAAATATGGATAGGTGAATGTAAAGACATCATCATCATTTTCCCCCAACCTGGCCTCAGTGAGAATTGATCAGCAACATCATCTCCTTTTAATGGGTAGAAACAGGAACACTGAGAAAGTTAGAGGAATGCTCTCCCTTTAAAAAAAAATCAGAAGCAGAAAAGGCAGTCCTCAATTTCATTGGCTCTTATATGTGGAGCAGAAATTTTATTGGGCTGGTTCTCAAAGACACATAGTTATGGAAGGATACCAAAAATCTAGGATACCAATAATATCTAATTATTGAACAGTTATCTAGGGTTAGGTACTGTGTTGGGAGTTCTGTGTGTGCTGTTTCAATTAATCTTAACAGCAATATACAAGAATTATTATACTGTATCACAGATATAAAACCAGGCATATAGGTGTTAAATAATTTTCTCTTGTTCAAAACAAAAACTAGTGGACTTGGAATTGAGTCTAGACAGTCAGAATACAAAATCTAACAAAATTCTTTTATTAAATTTTACTGAAAAAAGGATTATGACAACAGATTAAATTATATTTTGTAAATTTGATATGATATTTGGTATTTGGTGTTTTGGGTAAACAGAGTTTTCATTTGCTGAGTTCTTTTGACTTTCTTATTGGGAAAAAGAAAATAACATTTGGGACATATAATTGAATATAACTCCATGTACAACCTGGATATCTGATATCAAAATATAGTCCCTTTTGTTATGCAATCTTTGTAGGAGTTGCTAAATCCAAGGATAATGGGCTCTTTTCTCTCCCCTATTGCAATGAAGTCACCTTGTGCATGCATATTTGTAGTTAAGCATTGTCCATGGGACAACATTCATGCAGCATGAAATCACAGGTGAGGGCAGAATGACTCAGAACTTGCAGAGTACTACAACCAGGCTTTCATTGTAATGGTCAGGGTGCCACTGTTCTTTATTGCTCTGGTAAGAATCAGAGTGCTGACAGTTTGGAATATTCATTTTCCATGGAGAGGGGACACATAAGTTCCAGAAAGAAGCAGTTAATGGGCAATATTTTCCTTTTCTGTTTTTTTTTCTGAGAAGTCCATCAACCATTTTTGTCTACCCCATAAAATTTAATTTCAAACTAATATTACCTTCAAATTTCTTCCTTTGTTTAATTAGTATCCTTTGGTGGGCACATTTTACAACATGGTGTTCACTTGCAAACTTCCTTTTATCCAAAGTTTAGATTTCAATTCTCCTAGAAGAAATTTCTTCAGCATAAGTTTTAGCAAACAAAGAGTCAAAATATATCTGGATTTTAAGTACTTAGCATTGAAAAGAAGACAATACATTTATCAACAACTATTGGAATATCTTGTATATTCCCAATAGTGTCTTAGAAACTATCAGGTACAGAAGAGAAATTATAATTTATCTCCTCAGAACTGTCTGGTGTTTTTTCACACACCCCCACCAATTGCCCAGAAAAGCAATGTTAAGAGCTTTTAATTTCTACGAAGGTTTCAAGGGCTTGAAAACTGTCCATTCACACTTCTGCAAGTATGTATTGTGTTTTAAACGTTAGTTATGGGTGAGGTCCAAGATGTTCACTCTTAAGTCAGACAAGATAGAAAGAGTGGGAAGTAATAAATTATTGACTTTCTAAAACATTAAACGAAAGTGATTTCCTGAGTGGATATGACCTAAATTTGAAGCACTGGCCTACCATGTGTGACCTTGAAGATGACATTATTTTCCTCTAAGCTTTAGCCCCACATTAGTACCATGACAATCCTTTCTAGAATTGTTAAGAGGGTTGAATGACAATATATGTCAAATACCTACCACTTAGCAGCTGCTAAATAAAAAGTATTTTTATCCCCATTTTTATATCAGCCATATAGAGATAGAGCCAAAAAAGCAAATTTAATAAGTATATATAAAATACGAAAATTGTGGAAAAAATAGCCCTCTAATGAAATAATCAAATGTGTGGGTCCAAGAGTGTCTTCTTGAACAGGTATGGTGTTCTCTCTTGCTCAGCCTTCACTCTTTATGTCATTGTATAGCCACATATCAGTGTACAAAAAAAAAAAAAGAAAAGAAAAGAAAAATAAAATCGTCTATTGAATCCTTTAATGATTTTATTTTATTTTAACCCAGAGTACAACCCAAACCATCTCTTCTTCAGATTATTTACTCTTTTATTGAATTAGTGTACTTTTCTTTTTCAAGATAGATTAAAAATTCAATTTTTTTTAAAGAGAGAGAGAGAGATAATTTTTTTAATATTTATTTTTTAGTTTTTGGCGGACACAACATCTTTCTTTGTATGTGGTGCTGAGGATCCAACCCTGGCTGCACGCCTGCCAGGTGAGCGTGCTACCACTTGAGCCACATCCCCATCCCAAAAATTCAATTTTTTATGACACAACTTTACAGCAACACTCTGAATTAGTGCTACAACTTTATTTATTTTAAAAAAGTAGAAAATGAGAATCTTAGGGAAGACATAATTTGTCCAAAGTCACAAGTCTATCACGGAGGAGTGAATCTAGATTTTTCTGATCATAATGGTTATATGTTGTAAAACTAACTGAAAGTAATAATAATTTTCTAACATTCTAAGCAAATTCACCAAGAAATAGTAAAGTGGGGCCCTTGTGTCTTTACTTCAAAGGCTTTTGAAATGATGCTGCCTTGCTAATACTCTCCTAAATTGGCTTGTCCTATGGGAACAGTTACACAATAATCTCTTACAAATGCCTTCAGTAAAATGCTGAAGTTGTACTCTTAAATCTACAACTCCTAAAGAAAATAATTACAAATTGGACCATGACTAAAGCAGATTTTTATTTCTGTGCAATGCATTAAAATATATGGAATAAACAAAGGCTAATTTATTTGTGTAAGAATTTACATACACATTTAATTGAAAGTGGCTATTTGGAGCACCATTATACCTTTTTAATCCAGAAGGAAAGATAATGCTACCTACCTAAAAACAAAAAACTCAGATGACCATGATTAAATCAGCTGTATATTTACCAACTTTGCCAAAAAAGGTTATTATATACATTTTAAAAAAACAGTTTCTCCACCTATGTACTAAGAATGCAGAACACTTCTTTATCCAGATATATGGGGGTGGGGTGTTTCTCTCATACTAAACAGTCAACCAGTTCTGCCAAAGATTCTGCAGCATATCTTGTTGTGGATGCCAGCTAGGTATCCTCAAATTCAATCCAATTCTGACACCATCAGATCTCATAGGTCAAGATTCAACTCTCCCTTTCTGATGTCAATCATAAAACCCCATTTGTATTACCTGTGCTTGTGACCAACTGTCTGTAAATAAAGATACCCATGACTCTCTCCTTGGAGGGGATTTATTTGTTAGAGCAGCTCTCAGAACTCAGGGAAACATTTACTTTTTACCAGCATATTACCAAAAATATTTTACCTGCATATTTTAAAGACTATATACTACAAACAATTCAGATGAACAGCCAGGTAGAAGAGATATCTAGAGTGAGGTATGGGAGAAAGAATACAGAGCTTCCAAGCCCTTCTCTGGGCACACTACACTGGAGGAGCCCCATAAACTCAACTATCCTAAAGCTCCCCTAAACTGTCCTTTTGTGAGTTTACGGATGCATAATTATGTGAACATGACTATTAATCATTAGCTGTTGGTAATTAAACTATCCTTCATCCCCTTTCTCCTCCATGGAGCTTGAGAAATGAACCTGAAAGTCCAGAATTTGTAACAAGGCCTTAGTATTTCCAGGGATCTCGTTAACATACAACAGACATCACCCCAAGATTCCAAAGGATTAAGTGGGTGTCAAGAAGTGTGGTAGATCAAATATATACTTTAAAATATCACACTTATGTTTTATAAAACACTACCAGTAAATTTTATTTTTAATGAAATGAATGAAGTACTTCTTAATCACTTAAAGAGTACTTATTCGTTCTCTTTCCTGAAACTAAACTACATTTTCAATAATAAAGAATAAAATAAAGTAGGAGTTTCAATCATGAAATCAGATACATAGAATTAATATGTTTTGAGGTAAGGTGATGTAAAGAATCATAAGTCATGACTTCTACTCTTGTGCAGAAGGGATATTAGTCGAAAACAATAAATGTTACATCTAGTTTGAAAAGGTTTATGTTTTCCTGTTGTCTAAAATAAAGTAAAATACAAGTTGAAAAATAAACCATGGTAGAGTAACTGGTACTAGATGAGCACAGTTGTTTAATTTTTTTTTAGTTAGAAAACTGGACTAAATAAATGAAAAAAAGCTCCTCATACATTGAATAAATGACTGTACAAGATTGTGATTCATAAGGGAAAAAATAATGAACACATTCTATGTGATTAAAATAGTATTTTGTCTGAAGGTATCTTTCAGATATTGGTGTATAGAAAGGGGAATCCAAGCAAAAAGGAGCAATTTCATTAAGTTGAAGAGGCAGACAGAGAGGCCAAGAAGTTCCTACCTGGGTACAGTATTATATATCAGGAATGAACCTCCAGTGATCTGCATGGGTGTTTATTTGAGTCTTAGTCTGAACTTAAATGAGCATATGAAGGATGAGACACCATAAGCCTTGGCATAGAACAACTTCCAAGGAAAAAGGAAAGGTGAGCACCAGAAGTACTATAAACTATACAACTAATGGGACTCACATAGACTTTGGAAATGTTTGAACTCTATCCAGCCAAAGTTAAAAAGAACACTGGTGGGACTACATTTCAGAGAGGCCATACCTTAAGAGTTTGATTAAACTATGCTGAGAATTATGTCCACCCCCGATTTGCTTAAAACAAAGCCTAAAATAAGTTTCTAAAGAATCACATTGATCTATATATTAGCTATGAAAATTAATCTAGAAAAAAATACACCACTTGTCCAGACACTAAATAATTTATCAATATAATGTCAAGCATTCAGTCAAAAATCACTATATATGAATAAAAACAGGAATATGTGTTTATAGTACAATACTAGCTCAATATGTTTGAGGAGAGGTAAAACAAAAAATAATGCATTTATAACAAAAATGTATCATTCTTTGATTCTTAATATAGAAGAAATGCCATATTTTAATATTTTCTTAGCATTAATAACCCTATCATAATAATAGATGAAAATCTAATATAAATGACATTTTGGGTTGTCCTTTATTTCTTCAATGATTAAAAACAACTTAGTCTTCTTTGGATTAGAATTTTTTTTAAAAGTTGTAGTGATCTATAATCCACCGATTCACCTGTTCTTTCTGCTATTTAAACCATTGTGTAGCATGGATTTTCACCAGCCAATCAAACATTACTGTGGAAAGACCACAGTGATGTCCCAAGAGAGTGCTCTGAACTCATCATAGTTCTGACCTCAGAGATTTTCCCTGAGCTTCAACAGCTGAGGAGTTAGGAGCATAACTTCCAAAGACATATCCTCAGCTATTCTACCATAGAAATCCTGGGATCCTTGGATGCTATTTATGGTCAAACTAAAGAGCTTCACCAAGGCACAGTTCTTCCAGTTTGGCAAATTCCATCACACTCTCTAACTTCAGCCTATGTTCTTCTGTCACATGGGCCACCTACTTCTATCCTCATTTCTTCTTGAACAATTCAAATTTATCATCTCCATCTGTTCCCAAATGCCTTTTTCAAATCTTATTTGTGAGTACTGGAGGGTCAAATCTTAAAGGTAGGAAAGCCTCAATGTGTTCTTTAAAAGATTTTTTTTCACAATCAATAACATAAGAAGAGTAACAACAATAACAACAAAAATGACACAAGGTTCATGTTGTTAACATAAAATGATAAATAATTACTACTGAAACTATGTTGACTCTATCTTACTTTGTTCAAGGTATCCATCACTATCTGGAATTCTGCATTTCTTTTGGATTACTGATTTATATGTGCATATTGTCAACTTAGATTACAAACTCTTTTCAGAAAGTTACCAATATATTGTATTATGTTTTGAATATGGACACTGAGCTCCCAAAGATCCATATGTTAAAGGATTTATCCCTGGAGGATGATATTGGGAAGTGCTGTGACCTTCAGGAGGTGGCACCCTAGAAGAGGTCCTTAGGTGCATAAGCACTCAAAGGAGATTATGGAAATCCAGTGTACTTATTTGTTTATCTCCTTCCTGGCTTAAGATGCAAGTGATTTTCTCTGCCACACACTATCTTCATGATATGCTGCTCTTGATAAATACCTAAAGCAATAATGGTGCTGCCTAATCTTGGGTTTGAGCCTATAGAACCATGAGCTGGCTAAATCTTTTTTCTTCCTAAGTATATAACCAATATCTTTTAAATTATATATATGTCACAATCAATAACATAAGAAGAGTAACAACAATAACAATAAAAATGACACAAGGTTCATGTTGTTAACATAAAATGATAAATAATTACTACTGAAACTATGTTGACTCTATCTTACTTTGTTCAAGGTATCCATCACTATCTGGAATTCTGCATTTTTTTGGATCACTGATTTATATGTGTACATTGGCACCATAGATTACAAACTCTATATGTATGTATATATATATATATATATATATATATATATATATATATATATATATCTATCTCCTGGGATCCTTGCAAAATATATATATATATAATTTAAAATATATTGGTTATATTCTACTCCTTTGAATGACTTTCATTCACTTTCAAAGCTGACTTCAAATATTTTCTCTTCACTCCTGACTCAATCAATATATGTAAGTCTCATTTCTTAGTGCACTGGGTAGAGGGAATATTTTTAGATAATCTGATTACTATTTCCTTGATCCATTCAGAGATTATTAAAATTGTATATAGTCACATATTTATAAATATATTTTTCTATATAATATTTACCATTAAATCAAACCACTTGTTCTTGAGAATATTTTGATTAACATCATTTAATTAAAGGACCAATCAACAAATGAACAGTGTTATTTTGTTTATTTACATTTATACTTATTCACACTCTGTTAAGTTCTCACATTTAATTTTTCATCACCCAATTGTATACTGAAAAATTTATTTTCATTTCCTCCCGAAGAATACAATTTGGTCCCTGTTTTAATTAGTATTGTTTTTCTTTAAAAAAAGATCAGAATATTTTAAGTAGGGGGTTATGTTCGGGAAACATGTCATAGATATTATATTAAAGTTCTTTGGGTGTTGACTTTAAGTCAACATCAACTGATTAATGTGAAAAATGGAGGCACACTATGGGAATACAAGCACACATTCATCTGTAATAATCCAGTTCTGTAACATAGTCTAAACAAGGACCATAACAGTTCACAGGCAACAGGATTCTAGACTCAATGGTGACACATTAGATCATTGGCAATATGATCAGGTTGATGTACTTTTCAAAGATCCTTAAATAGCTAAATCAATTGAAAAAAAAAAACAAACTACAAAAAAAAACCCTTTAACAGACCCATTAATATAAGTAAGAAAAGTGATGATGATCTATCTTAATCTGAAAGAGGAAAGCTGAGGATGTGGAGGCCTCCAAAGAATGCCTAAATACTGATCTCTGTTTCCTTAATTCCCCTTCTCCAGTTTAAACAAACAAACAACCAAAACAAAACCCCAAAACATGGCAACTCCTTAGAACCAGGGAACTAAATGATCTTTAAAATTTCTATCTTAAATATTTTGGGATAAACTGTATCGACTACATGAATCACAAAGCTTGAGATCTTATTGCTATTTTTATTATTAGTTGTTTTGTTTTTAGTGTAAAGTACTTTAGAATTTCTCAGGAGAAAGGTAGGTATCCCTTTTGTCTGATCGATTATATGACCAGAAGGAAATATGCCAATTAATTGACTAGTGCCTATGGGAACATTTTGACTGGCAGGTAGAATCCTTTATCTATGAATTACACTAGAATAAAATGACCCCAAATTCCAAGTCTTTATTTGTGCATGTAAATATTTGAGAGGCATATTCAAATGAAGAATTCATTCTCATCATTTCTTTCTCTGGTGCAGAGCAGAAAGCATAAAGGTGAATGTTCATTCCTTTAATTTAGTGGCAACAGATATAAAATTTAAGATCCCTTTGAAATGCAGAAAATGTTCTATCTCTAGACCATCTGCAGCAAATTTACAGAAAACACTCCTGCATCCCTTTTAATAGTTTTATGTCACAAACCAGGAATTTCTCCAAGTTACAATTACATGATGCAAAACAGGTAATTTTCACCCCAATCTCGTGTTTTCATTCCAGATCTTAGTTAATGCTGTCTTGATGGTTGCTGTTTGATGAATCAGCTTTCCTGTTAACTAGAGGTGAAGGGCCATCATCTAATGAAAACACTCTGTATTTTATGACTCCCCGGGCTGCAGTTCTGCATATTAAAATAGAATTTCAATCTCACTGTTAGAAATAAAATCAAACCTAGCATCTGTGGTTTGAACAGAACTGAGAAAAATGCTGCTCATTTAATCTTAACAATATTTTTCATGCTAGACAGTATAAAAAAGAGGCCATGGATATAATTTTAAAATGCCTATAAATTAGAACTAAATTGGTAGAAATCAGCATAATAGTTCAGTGCATGGGTTAGTTCATTATATGTACAAATTTGCTGAAAGTTTCCTGTTCTAGTTAGAAGTTTGCCAAAATATTCACAAATTAAGGTCTCCTGCTGTTTCTCAAATATTACTGGTAGCAGATCACTTCTATTCTTATTGCTACAAGAATTGAGCCTCTCTGATCACTCTCTCAGATTTTCTTTTCTACCTAGAAATTATTGAACAATCACATTCCAGAAGAAAGAGAAATCATTTCATAGCTCACAGTAAAATAGCAATATTCATAAAACAACTGGGCTCTTTCAGTGAAAGGTTTCACCAGTTGTGTTCACAAAAAAACAAACCAAGATCACATGCAGACAATATAGCAAATTTCCCATTTATCGGTCAATTAAAAACCAATAAAGTATTATGGAGAATGCTCAATGTTTGCCTATCTTCTACTTTGTCCTGATTCTTTCACACCTTCTCTCCTATACACACAAGGAATATATACTTTATGCAAGAATATTTAATGCTTTTGGTTCAGTAAAATTTTATTCCAGGAGAATATAATGTAACAAATATAAATATGATAATCACTATTTATTAAACACATACATTTCTCCAATATCATGCTAATTTTGTGCCTACTCTTCCTTCTGTTTAATTCCCCAATAACCCACAAAGTAGATGTTATTAATAACTTTCATTCAACAAAAGTAATTAAAATTCAGACTATTTAAGTAATTTTTGCCAAGTAAAAAGACTGTATATTTGGAAATGAGAATTTGAACTGATGTTTTTGTCATTAAAAAATTCATAACCTTAAGTTGTAAGTCATATACAGCTAGTCAATTAGATATATATGGGGTTTGACATAGCTGGCATGTAGATCTCTGTAGCATATGGTCTTTTAATTATTTATTTATTTTTACTTTTTCATTAGTTCTAATTTTTTTTCTAGACATGTGCCTAGGAAAACTACCCCATTCACAATAGCCTCAAATAAAATAAAATATCTGGGAATCAATCTAACAAAAGAGGTGAAAGACCTCTATAATGAAATCTACAGAACACTAAAGAAAGAAACAGAAGAAAACCTCAGAAGATGCAAAGATCTCTCATACTCCTGGATGGGCAGAATTAATATTGTCAAAATGGCCATACTACCAAAAGCATTATACAGATTTAATGCAATTCCTATGAAAATTCCAATGATATTTTTCACAGAAAAAGCAACCATGAAATTCATTTGGAAAAATAGGATATCCAGAATAGCCAAAGCAAACCTTAGCAAGAAAATTGAAGCAGGAGGCATCACAATACCAGACCTTAAACTATACTACAGAGCTATAATAACAAAAATGGCATAAAAAAGGTACCAAAAACTTTCACTGGAGAAAAGATAGCCTATTTAACAAATGGTGCTGGCAAAACTGGAAATTCTTATGTAGCAAAATGAAATTAAACCTCTACCTCTCACCATGCACAAAAATCAACATAAAGTGGATCAAAGACTTAGGCACTACCACAGAGACCCTGTGCCCAGTATAAGAAAAGGTAGGCCCAAATTGTCACCAAGTTGGCCCAGGATCTGACTTCCTTAACAAGACCCCTAAAGCACAAGAAGTAAAATCAAGGATCAATAAATGGATGGATTCAAATTAAAAAGCTTCTTCTCAGCAAAGGAAATAAGCAATAATGTGAAGAGAAGGCATACAGATTGGGAGAAAATCTTTACCACATGCATCTTCGATATAGCATTAATCTCTAGGATATATAAAGAACTCAAAAAACTTAACACCAAAAGAACAAATAATCCAATCAATAAATGAAATAAGGAACTAAAGAGACTTCACAGAATAAGAAATACAATTGATCAACAAATATATGAAGAAGCGTTTTGACAATTAGAGAAATGCAAATCAAAACTACTCTAAGATTTTATATCACTCCAGTAAAAATGGCAATCATCAAGAATACAAGCAACAATAAATATTGGTGAGGACGTGGGGTAAAAGGTACACTCATACATTGCTGGTGGGACTGCAAATTGGTGCAACCAATCTGGAAAGCAGTATGGAGCATATGGTCTTATAAAAGAAAAATATTCAGTGGAGTCCTCTCACCACTGACAGAACTGCTATTCTAGATAATTTTGACAAAGTGACTTATTAGAAGCACTTTATATTATTATATTTAGTCATCAAAAGTTCTAAGCAATAAGGACTACTATTATTTCATTTTATTGATGAGGAAAGGGAGTCTTAGAGAAGGTAAATGATATTTCTTTTGTAAAACCACAAACATAGGATGATTGGAACACTTAAAATAGAATTAGTGAATCAAAGATAAATTGTCCATACTAAAACAAAAGAGCCATAAGAAGTTTTATGACATTTTATCTCAATTCATCTCTCTTGAAAATCAAAGTGCACACCTGAGAGACTTCCAACCTCTTCAGCATCAAACACCTGTTTCAGAGCCAGAGCACACATCATTAGGTTCTGAAATTTCATCAGGAGATTTAGATAAATTTATCCCTCAAAAATTCAATTTAACCAGACACCTTTAGATGCAATATTCTAATATGAAGTGCCACCACCAACTGTTTGCCACCAGATGCTTTTGACTATCACCTTTCAGGAGACTTCTTGCCTTTTACTCCTAAAAAGTTATCAGAATACTACATTATTTTGAGCACATGAAATTCCACATTTGACCTTTAACTTCACTGGATTTCCCTTTTTCTTACCATGCAAAGTTATCATGCAGAGATGTGAAAGGCTAATCTATGGAAAATCCTATAATATTATCACATAGAAGATAAATATGATTTGAGAAAAAATTGCTATTACTCATGTGAAGTCACTTTAAAATTAAATGCCATGTAAGTTCTTTACATTTTTACAATAAAATGTGGTACAAGAATAAATATACCATAGGTTCATTGACAGCTGTTCTCGAATGGGATCAAGAGATTTGCCTTCCTACTTTAAACTAGGTAAGTAGCTATCTTCTGTCTTTCAAGATACATACACAGCTGCAATGAGAAGCAAGTAACTTCTGCAGGGTTACAGGAGAGGGATGGCAGGAAAGCAAATGAGAACTGGAATTCTCTTTTTCAATAAACAGGGGAGGTCATGAGGGAGACATGAATTTAATATGTGTCTTACAAAAAAAAAAAACTTTTGCCTATGGGAATTATTAACTATCTTTTCCACAGATGTAGAGACAAAAGCTTGGAATGGAAAGTTTGGTTGTCAATAGTCAAACCATGGATTATTCATTTTCAAAGCCAAGGATCTTTATATAAAGTGCAGTAGCCATTGCAAAATAATGTGTTCATTAATCACATCTCTACATGTGATAAAGAAAATGAGACAAGTTGTGCTAGCATATTATGAGGAAAGACATCAAAACTAATCATTTAAGTAACTTTGATATCTTTATCAATATTCCATATAAACTAGATTCACATTGTTAAACACAGTCAATCCAATAATTTTATGGAGCACTTAGAAAAATGTTGACATAGTAATTTGAACTCTAATGTGACTCCAACCTTGTTATAGAAGGATACAAAATAATGATGAAATCCTGAGTCTCTATTACTGAGGATCTACTTGAGAAAAATGAATATGTTTCAAATACTTACAGATTCATCTAATGATAAAGTGTGTAAATTCGTTTTTATGTGTAGAAAAAAGAAATGAATTGGGCTGTGTCTCTGCATTGAATTCATGTGGGTGGGTCCAGGATGTGGCTTAAGCTATATATTGAAGGAAGGAAGGATATATATATATATATATATATATATATATATATATATATATATATATGTGTGTGTGTGTGTGTATATATATATATATATATATATATATATATATATATATATATAATTATGGTTACATTTTAGATAACATGATGACTTTGAGATAATGGAAATGGTATAGTACCCAAATTCCTAATATTCAGATCTGAAATTCACAAAGTTTTGAAAGTAGAAAGTTTCAATAACTCATTGATAAAAGAGAACTTAAATTGATATAAGAATTTTAATGGTATGCCAATTATTGTATTTATGTACTTAGCTTCAAAAATATTCATGTTTATTCAGAGATGCAATGATCAGATCCAACTAGGCTTGTAACATAATATATAGATATGTGATTGCTTTTGTACTTTTCTAAGATCAGAAATTTCAGAATCCTGTTAAAGCTCAAATACCCAGGACTCTGGGTAAAGGACTGTGAGACTTTATCTGTGGGAATGAGAAAGAGGGAAAAAAGACTAAGACATCAAGGTATTCAGAATTAATAATGCAAAATTAAGTGATTACACAGAAACTTTAAGATAGGCTAATGGTAGAAACTGATGGAGGAGGTGTTAGGTGGTATCACTGATTCTTCAGGATGAGTGTAATATAGTAACAGTGACATTGAGGGAAGAATTGTACCACAATGAATTTGATATAATAGATAGGATAAAGAGAAAAGCTCAATTGATAAATCAGAAAATTAATGTGCTACTTTACTTTCTAATGGTAAGAGCAGGCTAAATTTTCTGATGCTTTAGAAGAGCTGCTGATGCATGTATAAAAACACATTTAACTATCATTGTTATTATTAACAGAGAAAGACACTATCTGAAACATGGAAGGAGAAAGAATTTAAGACACAATTTAAAGAAAATTATAGGATTAGGGACAGTGAACAACATAATTAATATAGCTGCAAATGTCGAAGTTGACCCTAAACCTGTGTTTTTGTGGTCTGGGGAAAAGAGGCTTATTATACTGGAAATGATAGAAAAACTTTGGTGGTTTCTCTGTTCACCTCAAGGCCTGAAGGTAATGGTCTTATTTTTAAAAGGGGACATAGAAGTATCATGGAAGTAATTGTAAATTAAATCAAACACAGGAACAATAATGAAGCATGTATCCATAGATTATTACAAATTTCTAAAATAACTAGTGGATTTGTATTCATGCATGATAAACCACTAGAATACAAAATAGGCGAATTTTAACTATGTGAAAAGGTTGTTTGTTTGCTTTGGTCTTTTTTTTTCCCCCAGCAAAAGGATAAAATAATTAGATGTCATGAACATATTCTTCTCAATTCTATGACTCAAACATGGTCAATTTGCTTTGGACATATCTAATAAAGCCATAGGAATGTCAAAAGACTACCTGGACTACCACACAATCAAGCTATAGAAGAGTTTGTAATAGTCCCTGGAGAGGGACTAGAGGTGGATTGAAAGCACAATTTATAATAGAGTCTCTGACTAATTTTGGAATCCATTTTCTTTCAAACAGCCATGGTTTGACAGGTGACGTCCAGAATCACTAAATGAACTAATTTTATTATTCTACTTAGCTGCATCATATTTAGTACATGGATTATTCTAGAAAAGAATATATTATCAAACCTTTTATGGAATGTGTCCAATAAATAAAAAATTTGATTATCTAAAAAAGTTATTTGGGCGTGAAATCACTTTGTTTACCAAGAAATTTACTAGATAAATATTTTAATATTTTACCAAATGAGTGTCTCTATTGTAAACCCTTGTCTTCAGTTTTCCACTAAAAAATAAATCTCAAATATTTTTTTATTAAGCTCCTAGCAATTATGGAGCTGTTTGTTGCATGTACAAAGATAAATGACATAATTCCTGTGTCCTTAGATGTTGTAGTCAAGTGTCCTAATACCAAATTCTAACAAAGCATGTCAGGTCACCAATCTGAAATAGATTACTAACCCGAATAATTAATTTATCCTACCTGATGATGCTGGAGTTTCCCTATCAATACGTTCAAGTGCATGGGTTATAAAGTTAGTCAAATTTTAGTTCAAAATTTTAGACAGTTGGTTAATACATTTATGAATCTTGGGCAACTTAATTTTCTGTGACCTCATTTTTCTCATTTATACTACAGAGATACAAGTATCTTTCCTATAGCATTATTGTGATGATTAAATATACATAGAGTACAGTGTGGCATAGAGATGTTATTCAAAAAATATTCCTTTTCTAAAATCAATGCCTCATTCTTGTTTTTCTATACTCCTCCAGTTCCTGTGGCTTCCTGGGTTTTTATGTTATCCCATCTTTTGAATACTGAGTTATCCATTAGTGATAGAAGGAGTGAACACTTATGAATTGAGGCCTCACTAGTTTTCTGCAACAGCAGTTATATTGCATGGGATCAACACAGATGAACATGTGCTTAAAATATCATAGCAAAAAATTAAATTTGTTACTATGAATTCATGGTGTTATTAATAACTTACAATTTACCAAATATTTCTACATGTATTTTCTCATTTTGTATAATTATTTTTAAAGGTTGATGCTATAATTTTTCCTATTCTTTAGAAAAACATGGAGAATGTTAATGCAGGTGAAATAAGACATAGTACCTGATTCTAAAATAAATACACCTGACCCAAAATCCTTGCTCTGCTGGAGATGTGGTATAACTCTGACAATCCCCCAAAGGCTCAGCAGCTTCAGAGATTTTCTTGCAGGTTTTAAAGTGCATTATATTAGTTTCCTATTGCTTCTGTAACCATTTACCTCTATTTTAGTGGATTAAAAGCAATAAAAATTTATTCATTCACAGTATTTACAGTTTTGGAAGTCAGCAGTCCAAAATTATTTCAACTCAGCTAAAGTCAAGAGTGAGCAGGGCTGGTTTCTACTTGAGGCTGTGAGGTAAGACTGTATTCCTTGGCCTTTCTGAGCTATAAGTGGTAGCCTGCACTCCTTGGTTTTTACTCCATACTCAGAGTACATCCCTCCAGCCTCTACTTGAGACATCAAATCACCTTCTCTTCTGATCGGATACCTTCACTTCATTTTTTGATTAATTGTTTTTTTCTCTATTTAGTTGTGTATGGGGTTGGGGTGCTGGCTAGTAAACTCAGTACTTGAAGTGTGCTTGGAAAGTGATCTATCATCGAGCCACAACCCCAGCCCCTTTGCTTCATTTTTATAAGGATCTTTAAGGTTACACTGGATCCACCTAGAAAATCCAGGAAACTCTCCCCCACTCAAAATTCTTAATTGAATTACATTTGTAAGGTTTTAAAGTAACATAGGATCTAAAAATTACAGACTGGTCATATTTGGAGAGTCATTATTCAGCCTACCAGGAAGATTTCACTTATCTTCAAAATAACTCCCTAAAATTACATGGCTAGAAAAATTACTTTGGGAAAAATATAACAGAATTAAATATCATTGTTGGCTTTGAATCATAACAGAAATATTTTGATTTATTCTTATCTATTAAATTAGAAAGATATATTTCCAAATATTGAATAATACAAAATACTAAATAAATAAAGCAGTATTAATAAAGCAGAATTATTTAAAGCATAGCATTTCTTTGTACATAAAACAAGGATTTTCCTCCAACAAATACATGTTAATGGAACAGATGTATTAAAAGAATAGCATTTTCATGTAACAAGGTTATCTATTACTTATGCTGCTTCTGTACTCACTTTCTTCTATTTCTATTAAAATACAATGCATTATATTCATATTCAGCTGTATTAGCCACCATTTCCAATATACTTGTTTATCTGATGCAAGGTTAATTCAGTATCAAGGAATTTTGTGGAATAAGAATTTCTTGTTATTGAACAGGAGTTATAACAACACAATCAAAGGCTTTGTGTTGGATGTGATACAAAGAGAAGAAAAAAATTATAAAACTAATGTAAATTAGGAGAGAGTATTCTAATAATGACTTTCCCACATGACATTTCATATTGTGCAGATTATGAACTGGTCCAGCATGCCAGAAAACTATATTTTTAATTGGTCTTTATAACCATCTTCCCAACCTCTGAAAGATATTAGCTAATAAAGGAGAACATGGCTTGCATTATTTAGGGCCTGAGTAATTAGCAAGTCAGTCTCCAGATAAAACTGATAGGCTTTATTATTGGAAAAAATCTAGGCTACCACATTAACTACATCTTTGCTATAATAAAAAAACACTGAGGTGGCAGAGATCTGCTGTAGTATCTTCTCATCTGAATTGTTTTCAATGTACATCAAACAAGTTTTTCTTTAATTTGAATTTAAATAATGGTTTCTACCTACTGGCTGAGAAACATTAATGCCTTCATTTTCCTTTGGGACAAAAGAAACTGGTTTATGTATCACAAACAACATCTAATTCTTAGTTTCTCTTGCAGTCAATAGCAGCATTTTCTATCACATGCACTGAAATTGAAAAGTGCTGACCAAGGGGGAATATAAATTAAAAGGAAATTAAATACTCTCTAACAGATGAACAGAGTCATTAGTTATGAACTTCAGTGAAGTAAAAAAAAAATGTAATCATCAGGGGTTCAGGATTTGTTTGGTTTTGCTTATGTGTATTGTGCATGAGTGTGTGTCACACACACAAATATCCAAATTAGAAACACAGGAAATTCTCAGACCTACTAAAGAGGCTAGCATGTAATAGACAACAAGCATCAAGTGAGGCAAAAATTTAAAATAAGCATTAGAGTTTAACTAAACATGATCCCATGTTCAGGGAGTGAAATAAATGTGTCTATCCTCTGAGTATAAGAACAAATTTTCAGTGAACTAGACTCCAATTCATTCATTTCAAAAATGTACTTTAAGGGCTTGTATTTTAACTCATTGGTAGAGTCCTTGCATAGCATATGGCAGGCCTTGATTTCAATCCCCAGCACAGCAAAAAAGAAATGAATTCCTATTAACTGAGTCCCAAAAAATATGTTCTAAGTTAAATAAGACATAGTCTTTGCCTAATAGACTTGTTATGTAATCTAAGAGATGTTGGGGAGACTTTAAAAGGGGCAATATCCAATGACAAATTTTCTCAAAGATAAATATAAAAATGGAGGTTTAGAGGAGGGGGCATGGGAAGAATGGAAGAACTTTGTATGGGCAAAAGGGAGGGAACATGGGAGTAGATAAGATGGTGGAATGAAATGGACATCATTACCCTGGGTACACATATGATTGCACAAATTATGAAACTCTGCACTGTGTACAACTAGAGAAATGAAAATTCTTGCACAATTTGTGTTCAATAAAATGAAATGCAATGTGCTATCATGTATAACTAAATAGAAAAAAACATTTTTTTAAAATGGAGGTTTTGTTATATCTTTCTAAGATACTTAAAAGACAGAAAATATTGGTAGAAGTCAATTTTAATTTGGAAAAACAATCATAAGAAAATACTTTTAAAAGAATCGAGACAAAATGGGCACAGACTGGGTTTTAATTGCTATTGTAGAGAAAAATCATGTGGTCTAATATTTAAAAAACAAAACAAAACAAAAAATCATCAGTTTGAATTGTGAGATTTGGCTTGAGTCTCCCATTAAAGTGACCAGTGATTTGAATAAAAGTGTCAGGTAATATTACAAATATCAAAATGCATTTTATTTTCAATTAAACAAGATTACACTTTCACTTCTTTCCCACAAAAATATGCTCTAATTCCTTTAGCCTTGGACTAGTTGAGATTTTCTGATTCATTTGATATAATGCACTGATTGAGACCATGGGCTTTGTAGTCTGTGCTCCATGCTTTAGCCAGTTATTTGAGAAAACCTCATCAGTCTCACCTGTGAAATGAAAATCATATTAATAACACTTGTGAAATAAAATCATATTAATAACTAGTCATAATAATAATCATATAAAAAAAACTAATGAAAAGTTTACACAATGGAGACAGCTTAGAAGGAACAAATTAGAAGGATCACCTAAATATAAACATTTTAGAATTCAGATAAAATCTGAAGTAGTACAAATTTTCCTTCAGAAGTACTTTCTACTTCCTGTCATATGGTGTGTAGAGGAGGCTGAAGTCAGAAAGGGAATGTACTGTGGAATGTATCCAGGTCAGAAGACACTTTGAAAGCCAGAGAGATCACAAGCCTCACTCCCCAGTGTTCTCAGCATGAGGACATGAAAAGCCTCTACCTAGCTTACATAAGTTGAACTGATGTATTTTGTATCATCCAGTGACTCAAAAGAGCCAGGCCTTGAAAAAAGAAGATATGTCTTAACACTGGGCAGGGACAAAATATAATCAGAGAGATGTATGCTAGAGGATTATAGAGATTCAGAATAATAAGAGATAGATTCATACTTGGGAGAACGATGAAGGTTTTATTAAAAAGAGCCTTTGAAATGGGCCTATAGAAGAACATTTGTGATTTTGATGCACGGAGATGAAGATAAGAGAAGGAATGCCAAATGCAGGGGAAAGTAGGAAAAAACACAAGCAGACACCAAATGAATAATAATTATCTTCCATCTCCAGAAACGTTGGGTAGTAGACTATGACAAAATACTTGTAATACTTTTTAATCTAGATTTGATATGGAAATTCAAAAATGTTTATTTTTAAGTTATATTTACTTTAAAAAATATTTTTGAGATATAGTTGATTTATAATAATTTGCCTATTTAAATTGTTTAATTTAATAAATAGTTTAATAAGTTTTGACATGAGTATACAGCTGTGAATGAACATTACACTCATGATAGTCAACATATCATACCTATAACTCCTGAAAGTTTTCTGATATCCCTTTATAATCATTATCACACAACACTGCAGTGAATAAAAGCAATAATAGTGGGCATTCTTGCCAAGTTTCAGATCTTAGAGAAAAAATTAACAGGTTTTTACCACCGAATATGATATTAACTGTGTGTTTTGCATATATATGGCTTTGTTGTGCTGAGTAAAATTCCATTTGCTACAGTTTAATTATGAATACTGTACCTCAAAAGTCCATTTATTAAAGTCTTGGTCGCTAGCAAGGTGCTATTGGGAGATGCTGTCGACCTTAGGAGGTAGATGGGAGATCCCTAGGTTATTGGGGAATTGCACTAAAAGAGAACTCTGGGACCCATTTCTGTGTCTCTCTCTGCTCCCTGGCTTGATGTGTAAGCAGCTTACTGTGCTATGAATTCCCACTGAGATGTGCCATCCTTGCTAGAGGATCAAAGCCTTATAGCTTTCCAATCTTGGTCTAGAATTTTCACAACCATGAGTTAAAGTAAACTTTTTCCTTTTATAATTTACTTGCTTCAGCTATTTCATTATAGGTGAAGCTAACTAATACACATCTGTATCATATTGGCTCAGAATTTTTTTTTATCATAAAAGGCATTGGATTTTGTAAAATGAATTTGTTTTTGCATCTAGTGAGAGGATCGTGTGATTTTTATTCCTTTATTTAGTTAACATGAACTATTAGCAGAAGTAGTAGGAAAAACAAAATTTAAAAATGTCTAAATCTGAAAGGAAGAGGTAGAAATACCTGTTCACAAATTATATGATCCTATTTACAGAAAACTTTGCAAACTTCACATACCTGCAAAACTAAAAACATTGTAAACTTGCAGAGAATAAAAATCAATATATAAAAATCAGTAGTATTCTTATACATTAACAATACACTATCTAAAAAATTAATTAATAAAATAATCCCATTTACTATAACATTAAAAATAATATAATGCTTAGGAATACACTTACTAGGGAAGTAAAAGAGTGCAAATTGTAGAACCTTGATGAAAGAAATTAAAGCATAGAAATCAAGTGTGAAGGCATCTTGTACTCATGGATTGGAAAATTTAATATTGTTAAATATTCATACTACCCAAAGTGATTCATGGATCCAATCTAATCTGTACCCAAACTCTGAATTACTTATAAAAATAGAGAAAAAATTCTAAAATTAACTTGAAATCACAAAAGACCCTAAATAATCAAAGTAACTTTGAATGAGAAAGAAAATATCTGGAGGAATCTACTTCCTGAATTCAAATCATATTTTAATGCTGCAGTAATCAAAACAATTTGTTACTGGCATAAAGGCAGATGGATGGAGCAATGGAACGAAAAACAGAGCTCAGAAATGAACCCAGAACTTATGATCAATTGATCTTCAACATGTATGCCAAGAATATACAATGGGAAAAGGAGAGTTTCTTCAACAATTAGAGTTGGCAGAACTGGTTCTCTATAAGAAAAAGAATGAATTGAATTCTTATCTTATGTGCAAAATTCAATTCAAAATGTATTAAAGGCTTAAATATAAGACTTCACATGATAAAGCTTCTAGAGTAAAATAGCAGAAAAGCTTGGCATTGACCTTAGCAATGATTTCTTGGATATGACCCCAAAAGCAAAGGCAACCAAGCAAAATAGTAAATAAGGACTTCATCAAATTAAAAAGTTTCTGCATAGCAGAGGAGACAATCAATAGAATGAAAAGACAGTGCATGGAATGAGAGAAAATAATTGTAACTCACATATCTGAGGCATATAGAGCTCCTACAACTTAATAGCAAATAAATAAATAAATAAATAATCCAATATAAGGGCTGGGGTTGTGGCTCAGTAGTAAAGTGCTCGCCTTGCTTGTGCGACACCCTGGGTTTGGTCCTTGGCACCACATAAAAAAAAATAGTGAAATAAAGGTATTGTTTCCAACTACAACTAAAAATAAAATATTTTAAAATTCCAGTATAAGAATAGACAAAATAATTAAAATATTACAAAAGTAGACACGCAAATACCCAAACCATATGAAAGATGCTCAACATTGCCAACAACAGGGACAGGTAAACCAAAATAAAAAAGTATCATCTCATTCCTGTTAGTGTGGCTATTTAAAAATATACAAAAATATAACAACAGATGACAAGGAAGAAGATAAAATGATATCCTAATGTACTGTTGGTGGGAAGGTAATTAATGGAAAAACTATTAAGGAACCTCCAATCAAAAATAGAACTATCGGGGCTGGGGATGTGGCTCAAGCCGTAGCACGCTTGCCTGGCATGCTCGTGGCGCTGGGTTCGATCCTCAGCACTACATACACATAGAGATGTTGTGTCTGCAGAAAACTAAAAAATAAATATTAAAAAATAAAGTTCTCTCTCTCTCTCTCAAAAAAAAAAAAAAATAGAACTATCGTGTGATCCAGCTATCACACTTCTAAATATATATGCAAAAAATTGAAATCAGGGAATTGAAATACATCTGTACTTCCATTTTCATAAGAGTATTATTTGCACTAGTCAAAACAACCTAAATCTCACTGATGGATTAATGGGCAAAAAAAAAAATGTAATATATACATGCAATGGGATAATATTCATTTTTACAAAATATTTATTTAATTTTTTAGTTGTAATTGTCAATACCATTATTTTATTTATTCACTTTTATGTGGTGCTGAGGATTGAACCCAGGGCCCGACACGTGCTAGGTGAGCATTCTACTGCTGAGCCCCAACTCCAGCCCCTTATATTCATTCTTAAAGAAGAAAATCCTGTCACTTGTGACAAATTGGAAGAAACTAGACATCATGCTAAGTGGAATAAGCCAGACACAGAAAAGCAAATATTACTTAATCCCACTTAAAATGAGGAATCTGGAATAGTCAAACAAATAAAAGCAGATAATAGAATGGTAGCTTCCACTGATAGGAGAAGCCAAAACAAAGAAATTTTAATCAAAGGTTACACAACTTCAGCTATGTAAGAACAAAATCCTGGATCTACAACTGTGCAGCATAACACTATAGTTAACAATGCTATCTTGCATATGTAAATGCTTGCTAAGAGGGTAAATCTTATGGTGTCTTTATCACAAATAATAGTATTAACAAAGTGGGTAGTTGGAAATGTATGAGTTGATGGATATGTTTATAATGTGGAGTGTGAATATGATTTCATGGGTATATATTTATCTCCAAATTAATCAAATCATGTATTTTAAATATGTACCACTTTTATACATCAACCATAATTCAATGTTTCTAATAAAACATATGAGTTGATAAAAAATGGCATTAAATATAGCATATAATAATTTCAAATAAAGAAATTTAAAAATAACACTACATAGTGAAAATATCGACTAAATAGGGAAATATATAAGATTTTTACATTATTACTTAAATCTCTTTCAAGGATAATTGAGTCTTTTAACACAAAATTAGTCTTTTGGATGTTGAATATTTTGTATTCCTATAACTTGAGTTTTCCTTTTGGAATTCAGTTAATTTACTTGAAAACTGTTTTATTCTCTTGGATCTTACATCTAAAATTTCTTAGGCATCCCCAAAATTAATTATCCCTCTCTAACAAGGCAAGTCCCTCTGATTACTCTACCAGTGCCCGTGAATAATGAGAGAACCCAGATTGACTGGCAGGAACGGCACTGTGTGAGCCCCAGGAAACATTCTGTCCAATTGTTCTGGATATATTTTCCCTGGCCTCATACAGGTTCAATAGACTCATCCTCTGGTCAGTACTAAAGATCTAGATAGTCACCATCAAGGATTCAGCAAAGCACAGTAGAATCTCTTTTAGTGCACATTTCCTCTCTATTTTTTCCCACTGCCTAAATCTAGAGCCCTAATCTCCCACAGTTCTCAGTTCCACCTCCTCAATTCAGGTTTTCCTTGAAGCTTCACCTGGGATCTCCCCTCTGTGCAGCAGCCTGGAAATTTTCTCAAGGCATTCAGCTCATGCAATCCTAGAGCTCATCTCAGATATTTGACATATTGTAGGAATCTCTGTTCTTCATTCAAATCCAGACTTCTTTTGTCAGAGGAACACTGGAAGGCATAGAAAAATCTCTGTTCCAGGATGTAGATTATACACCTACTTAGCGTCTTCCCCCTTTTTATTTATACACACATCCCCAGAAAGAAGTAGCCAGTCAATAAGAACACATGGATTATCTGCAGGGGGAACATGAGCAGAGAGCAAAGGAGCTTTGTGGAAGAGATCTATGTTATTGTCCTCATTGCCTCATTTTTATTATTTTCTACAATGATCTCCAAACTAATGCTAGAATTGACATGAGGGATTCTCAAAGGAAACCCTGGACTACTGTCATTACTGATTCTAAAGTCTATTGCCAGCTTGGTGTTGTTAAAAGAGCCTTTTATTTTGGTAACCTGAAGCCAGACACTTGAAAGTTTCTAGGGTAACTTAAAAGGATTTCAAGTTTCATTAACCTAAATAAAATAGAACACCCAACAATATCACCTAGTCCTTTGATGCTGTACATTAATCTGATTCAAATATTGTATAAGAAATTATATTTGTATAGCCTACCTAATCCTGAATGGGTAAGGCATATACTTTGTACATTAAAAGATATATTTTCAGGTCCTGAAAATGTCAAAATACTGTGTGTTTTGCATCTTCTTTTCTGATACTGTTGCCAAAGAGCTGATTCCAACATGGTATCCATTTGTGGCCCCAAGGAGCACCTAAAAGAACTTTATTCATTATTACAGACATTCACATTTGCACTCCCTTTCCTCACAAAAATGAGCCTTGAAACTTGACAATCTTTCCTGCCTGCTTGCAGTTTAATATCTTTGATTCCAGTTAAATCTGGGACCATGAGTATATCTCTTAAATTTATTTCTCTTGTTAATCAGATGATAATCGCTGCCCCCTGCATAAAATTATTAGGAACTTACAAGTAAGTAAAATACATCTGTCATATATAGGCTCGGTAATTATACCACACACTCTAAACATTTTATTTACTATATTAATATTGTAGGCATCAAGCACTACTCCCTTGTAGTTAAAAGCTGAGCACTTTTAATATTCTCCTTACTGATGACCTCCAAAATACTCAGAAAAGTCTAAAGGATTCACCATCTTCCATGTTCAAGTAATCCTCTCCAGGAGCAAAGTCCTATTAATGACTGACTGTACACACCTTTAGTCATCACCTTGGCGGTCCCTGTCGTAAAACCTGAAGAGCAGTCAGACTCTTTTCTCTTCCTCTTCTCCAGTTCCCTCCTCTGCTTCCTTTCCATGCTGCAGTGCAAATATTAATTTGTTCTTAATTCCGGCAGAAAACTAAGGTAATAATGTTTTGATTTCTAATATTCTCAAACTGATATTTCAAGTAAATAAAATATATATAAATTCCCTAAGCATCAATGATGAGTTAATTCCCGAAGAAGTCATTCTAACATTTTGACTTATAACAAAAACCCACAAAAGCCCTGATTTATTATCCAGTACATTTTTTCTGTACTAAAAACCTAATACATGGTATAAAACTAAACACAAAGGTCTTAAAAGACATTAAACAATACATTGTGGGATTTTCTTTAAAAATGATTTCATGCCCTACTTTAGAAAATAGAAAGACATTTTTTTGCAACTACTGGAGGAGGGGAGAAGGTATTAAAATACCATGTCTCTCATCAAATCGAAAAGAACTTTTTTTTTTCTGAATTTGGTGATACATGGTAGTAATTCACACCTTTTTCTCTCCTACCTTAAAATCCACAGCCCACATCTCCCAAAATATAACAAGTAGGACAGTTTCTGTGAAATCTTTAATAAATTTTCTATACCTATATAAGATTACCCTTCAGGTTTTCATTTTTTAGGGGAGAAGAGTTATCATGGTTTTCACATAAATGAGAGATAATCCACTCAGTGTTCTACACCATGCTGTTTTCATTTAATAGTATGCCTCAGAGATAAATATGTACTTATTATGGAATTTTTACTAATTTTACTCCCCCCTGCCCAGGAACAAATTGTATTATTCTGTGTTTTTGTCCTTTTATCAATATTCAAACTCTTTGGTTGGTTGCTATATCTTAATTAAAGTCAGTCCTCTATAACTATGGGTTTAGCATTCAAGGATTTAACCAATCTGAGATAAAAAAATATTCAAAAAAATTAATTATGTCTATACTGAACATGTAGAGATATTTTGTTGTTATTATTCTCTAACCAGCACAGTATACAGCTATTTAAATAATATTTACACTGCATTAAGTATTATAAGTATTATGGAGATGATTTAAAGACTATAGGTATATACACATAGGTTGTATGCAAGTATTCTTCCATTTAATATAAGAAATGTGAGCATCAACAGAGATTTTAATATCTTCAGAAGTCCTGGACCTAATCCTCCTTGGGATTTGGAGGAAAGACTGAACATACCAGGCATATCAGAAAGGAGTTTCAGAGCTTCATCTGTGCCAAAGAGGAGGAAATTGAAAAGGTGTCATGGTAATAAAAGCTTATTTTATTGGTTTCTTATCTGAATTGATTCTGCATACTTTCAACAGTTCTAGATATTTTATACTTTCACTCAAAAGCCTCCATTGTTCCCAAATATTTATTTAATCATATATAATTATCTTAACTGATCACCTAGGACCATGCAATATCTGCAAAACTTTATGTCCTAGTATTCCTCTACATATATCCCATGCTGTGTCTAAAGTGGCCTTACTAAGAGGCCCCCACATCACTACCTCCATGTTTTTGCTTAGTTTTACTCTGTTATGGAAGCCTTCTCCTTCCTCTAGTAGTAAAAATATCACAGAACCTCTTTTCCCAAAACAGGGCACAAAATCATTTAAAAATAAAATCCTGTAACACATTGTTTACATGCCTTTTAAGACCTGAGTACTTCTCCTGCATTAGACATATCTGCATACCTAGTATCCCTTCTAGGGTGACTATTAATTACTAAAGAGCAGTGGCAGTGTCTTTCTCTTCTGTGTGTATCATGCAGTACTCAGCACAATATCTGAGGTAAGTTCTCCATAAATATTTGCTGATTTGAACTCAATTGAATTTGGTACATTTCTACCCCAGCATAGAAATAAGTTTCTGATTTATAATGAGGATTTGTGATAAATATTTCAGCTAGACTTACTAGAATTTATCTATTCCATTAAATTAAAGGCAACTGTGCAGTCGCCAAATAGGTACTTAATATTTTTCTATAAAGTAAACAGGTTTAAGTTTTCATTTAGTGATAAAGATCAAAAATAAAAAGGAAACTATCAGCAGTAATAGTTCCCATTACAGGGAATGAAAATATTTGGCTTTTAATAAGGTACAGACCAGAATGCAATTATAGAAAAAAGTAATGAAAAATAGTAATCATTTTTCCCTAGATCTGATTGAAGTCATAAAAAAAGAAAAGGCTCTTTGGTGGCCATGTTGTCAAACAAGAGGAGAATAACAAAGCAAGTTAATCAAAAGAAATAAATTCAAATTTTATCTTCAAATAAACAACATAAGTTAAATTTCACACCTGACGGGAAAAAAAAAAAAAAGGCTATTTCTTAGGGCTGGGTTCTGAGCTTTTCAATGCCTTTGGTTTTCTTCCATCCAAAATAAAGTTGATGGATGAGTTCTTACTTGATATAATATCTCATTTTGGTCAAGATTATTTAACAAATTTCATCACTCTCATTGAAGTCCTGGAACTTGGCACATGGCTTTGACAAATTATCATTAGGAAGAACAGGGAATTTCTAAGTTATTGGAGAATCATATCATAGGGAGAAGATGGTGAAAATGACCTTCACAATGCACTCATTTTTCATTTCCTCAGTATCACAACTTTCCATCTGAGTTTCCAATATTTCCATTGTAAATGTATCAGATATCACATTTGTATAGTATGTATCAGATGATTTTCTTGTACTTACCAGAAGAAGGGTACAGAAATCAGAATATGAAAAATATGATTTTCAATTGGAAATGAAATTCAAATGGAAAAAGTATTTTTAATTATTAAGGAATTTTTGAAATCCTAGCTGGGTGGCAAGAAGCTTCAGCATGCATTTCTTTGTACTGTATTGGAGATTACTTGCCCTATTGAGCTTTGGTTGAAATAGAAAGTTCAAATGAAAACAGGTAAGAGGCTTTGGGAGTTATCCAACCAGGAGATTATAACTAGTTTCATAATTGTAGAAATTGAAAGGAAAAGAATGGATTTAAATCACAATTTGCTGACGGGGGTTTTGAAGAATGAAAATGGCCACAAGTCTCTGAGTCATGCGAAATGCTTGTGCTGTTGGCAGTGGAAACTGGGAAGTGGAAAGATTCTGAGAAAGTAAATGAGATGGTGATTAATGTTTATATTTATTAGCTATTGTTTTGTTGCTTTATCATCATTTGAATTGATGGGAGGTTTTTTGCAGTATTATATTCATTTATAAAAAGAATACAAGTTGTGGAAGGAGCATTAGTAGTTCATTCTGATTCCATATCCTGGCATTTAGTAAACTTTTGATATTGGAATTCACTTTACATCCCTGTATCAGTCTTTTTAGTTACAGAAGGGCTATAAAGATCAAAATAGGTCATATATGGAATATTACTTTGTAACATATATAGGGATGAAAACTAAAATGATTATCATTATTTCTCTGTCTAGGGCTCTACTCATGGAACAAAAACATCCCAGTTTTGTTATGCAAAAATCTTATTCTTAAACAAATCAATCAAACTCTCTGCCTGTTCTGTAAAATGAACTGCTAGTAGTAACCAACTCAGGAGAGTATATTGAAGATCATTACATGATTGATTCAAGATGCTAGTGAAAGTATATAGCACTTAGTAAGTCAAGAAATGAACCACAGAGTAAGTCGACGCATGCCATTGCTATTATTAATACTAACATTATTTCTAACTTTATAACTTTTATTATTTGGCCATCTAATGTTGATACTATGGTCTATTAGGCCATATAAAATTTTTAACTTAATATGTACAGAAAGTAGTACCTCAGTTTTCACAAGTATCCTAATATTTATAGATATTGATGATAATCTCCTAAATAGAAAAGTTTATCACATAATTAATACTCTTGGCTTATTTTCTAGTTGTGTAAATACAAAAAAAGGATGCTTTGACTTATATGTGTACCTAAAATACACTGTACTTATTTTTTATTGAACAATCATAATTATTTATCATCCAGTTGTTTAAAGTATTTCTCTTACTATATAGTAAAAGAAGAGTAGTTCTGCTGTTTTCACAAATTTGATTTAAAAACACAATGACCTTTAGTATGTTTTTTCCTTCATTTTCAATGAGTATGTTGAATAATCCAATAGGGAAGGCATTTTCCTTGACAGAAATTTATTATAGTAAAAAAAAAAAAAACAAGTGCTGAGATTACAAAATGTTTTAAAATGTTACCATGTGAATATTATTTTAGTGCATATATTTCTACTGTAATGGCATTTGCCATCTGCCATTCTTGCAAATAAGTCTTCTTTCCTCACACACTGTACATCTTTCTGCCTGTCTTTCTCAGTTTGTTTCTATTCATAATTAATCTCTGGGTTCATGTAATAGGCCTCTCCTGCATGTTCTCTTAGCTAAGGAAACAAGTACTCAAGAGTGTAACATCATAGGCAGGGAACAAAGGATTCACATTCCACACTCTGTGTTAGAGAGCACTGATATGATTCTCAGGAGCCAAGCTTCCTAGCAACGAAAGGAAGGATTTACAGCCCTCCAGCTTTCTCAGCTACCAAAACTCTTGAAGGCTTTCAAGAGCTGACCTTCTTAGCAAAGAGCTAGATTCTTTTAATGCACTCACTTTCAAAAGGTACCATACCTGTTTTTCCAGTGTGATGTGGATGCTATTAAAAGGGAGTTTCCATGGATACGGACCTCAGTGGGAATGAAATAGGATTGTCTTCTTTTCAGATTCATTGTTGCTCCAAATATTCCTAAAACCTAGATCATGCCATCCTTTTATGCACCTTTCTTATGGCTAACATCTTATTTATAAAGCATTGTCAATTATAAGAAATCAATGCCTTTCTAAATGTGTAGGTTCAAACTCAAAGGTATTTGTGTGAGAGGCTGTAAGATGAACTTGGAGAAATGGTCAGTTAATTAGAGTTCATTGAGTGTGAGCTTTATAAGGGCTCATTCATGTATGGGTTTAGAGAACACACATTAATAAGAGAAACCATCCATTTCTTTGAAATAACACAGAATTTGTCAAATTTAGATCCTTCTTTAAATAACATGAAATTTAGTTTATATGACAATAACACCACAGGGGCTGGTGTTGTGACTCAGAGGTTCAATCCTCAGAACCACATAAAAATAAAGATATTGTATTCACCTATAACTAAAAAATACATATTTAAAAAAATAATACTATAAAGTTTCCCCTTCATTTTCTCTCTTGTATTTTTAGTCAGTTAATTCTAAGAATATGTATGCCCTATAATTACATATTTCTGGAATATTATCATCAAAATACATTAAATTTTCTTTGCCAAGACCTACCTGAATGTCAAATGTAAAAGAATCTGCTCATTTGTTGAGTCTATTATCTGCCCAGCGATAGGCTTGTCTCTGGAACTGCTATATGAAGGGGACATCTATGTTCTGGAAAGCTGATGAGACAGTCACACCACCCACTTTTCTTTGAGATATAAGACCTTGCAAGGAAATTTTTCAAGCCTTGAGAAAATAGTTACCGAATATCTGAGATATTTGCCATAAATCAGTGGTGCAAGAACCCCTCACCTGGACGAAGAGAAAGAAGTATACAAAATAAAGTTAGAATTTTCAAAGTGAGCAACTGATCTAACTTTTTGGTATCAGAATAACTCTTCACCTTGACAAATTTTACGAATTCAGGTCAGCAGCATCAGTGATTTAACAACCCATCAAAGCATAAGAAGAAAATCAGTGTTGTCTCAAAGATACAGATGATCAAATGATTGAAAATTCAGCTAACTTTACTGGATATTAAGGAATTTTAATACAGTTAATGAGTTCTTGATCCCCTTATATTGATTCCTGGTCAGATAAATACAGAAAAAACACATTTTTTTCATGATAATTATGTTATTTTAGTTATTAATAAGCAGAAATAAATCACTCATGGAAAATTCAAAATCAATTTGTGGAATAAAAAAACTTTACTTTTTAATGGCTAAAAAGCTAATCTTTTTCATGTATCAGATCACTTTATTTCACTTGGTGTTCGATTCTCAGCACCACATAAAAATCAAAAAATTAAAATATCACTAATTTTTGTAAGAAAAATCAAGGAATTAAAATATCACTAATTTTCTGTATTAATGTCTATATGTGAAATCATGTCCCTAGAAATGCATGTCTACCTTCTAAGGAGTGACCTAACAACTCTGTGGCATCTCATTAATTTGGGAATTGCAATCTATCAGTCTAACAAACATCAATAATTTCCACAAGAAATTTATCTGTGTTTCTGTTTGTTTTGTTGTGTTTTTGTTTTTGTTTTTGTTTTGTTTTTTTGTCTTGGTAATGTAAAGATGAGAACTAAAAGTGAAGACCTATTGTTATTCTGAAAATCCAAAGTTTAATATTAACTCTCAAATCATAACTTAAAACAATGAACAAATTAAGAGAAGAAAATGACTTGCTTTAAAGGGCACTATTTATCAGATATTCAGATGTCCTTTGAACAGTGCTTTTTCATGAAAAGTTGCACGTGAATGACCTCACTTAAACTTTAAATTGTTTCCCATTTAATTATGAAAAACCACCCACAAATAATGATTTTTGTCAAAAAAATAAAACTGGAGGAAAGTTATTTCAGGTTCTAGCCTTTATTTCATTAAATTATTATTAAGAAGTCAATTTCCAAATAACTTTAAAAGAAACACATTTAACATATGCTTTATTAACTGCTATTTGTGCTTCTTTAGAAAAGAAATTCTAAAATATTAATTATTCTCTTAACTCTCTATGGACATTTCAGCTAAAAACTTTGAAGGTTGGGAATGGTAGAAAAAAAAAACTTTCACAGAAATTCATAAACACTTCAAGTACCACAAATAGGTTTTAGGGAGAATGAACAATTTATTAGATTTATTGCTTGTACTTGATCACATAACGGAATTTATAAGGAATTCTACAAAAGAAGATAAAATTGAAGGTTGTTGGTGGAAACCATTATTGTAAAATAGCCAAAAGAGAGATGTGCTCCAGGACTAAAGAAGATGTTATTTTATCTTTTCTGTCACCTGTATATGTCTCTCCCTTGAGTCATTGCTGAGTGTTTTCCATTGTTTTATTTTTTATCCTTTTTGTGAAAGAAGTCTTCTTGTTTAGTAAGCAGAATTAAAGTAGTTGAAGTTTATAGAGTCAATGACTGACAAACAGTAAGGTCAATGTCCATCCCATTCTGGAAAAATTGAGGTTAGAGCAGGTGAAATTATCATTCTGTTTTGTTTTTATGGCTCTAATGGAATGCCAGAGAGTCCCTGACTTCTGCTGCCACTCATGTCTTACTCTAATAGCAATGAGTAACCGTTGACACTCATTTAAAACATGAAATAAGGCAAAGAATGGGCCAATATGCATGTTTGGACAAAGAAAGTCTTTGAAATAAATTCCACAGGGATTTCAAGAAAATCATAACCCTTATTCATTAGGCACATAAGCATTAAAGTTATGGTCAGTAAACACACACACACACACACACACACACACACACACACAAAATAACCTGTACCATTTATTTTCTTTCTGACCTGAAAACCTATCTACTAAGTTATCCTACAACATAACCATCCACACATACACATTGTGATTACTAAGAGTATGGACATTGCTGCTAACTGGCTGGAAAATACAGGAGAGATGTTTTGGGCATAGAAGGTTGTTGAGCTGTACACCCAAATCTTTTTTTTTTTTTTAATTTAATGTGAGTTTATTTATTTTCAAAGAATTAGAGAGGGTTTGGTTTTGTTTTTCCCTTTTTTATATGGAGCAATAGCACAGTTTTTGAGAAGAGTTCAACATGTGAATGGAGAATGCAAGTTCTGGTGATCGACTGGATACTTGATCACAATAGTGACAACAGGTGCACCACAAATGGGAAATGTTTCTCATGTATATTCAAAGAAAATATCAGGTTTCATCCAGAAAATGATGAAAAAATGTGTAGAAAGTTTCCATGAGGAAGAAAGCTATAGCAGAAATACAACTCAGGCTTAGTTATGACTAGCTGCAAATCTTAATTCTCTTACTAGAATGATGTACAAGAGGAGATTAATGATTTTGAGTCATTATTTTCAATGAATTTGGATAATGCTATATATCTTTTGGTATTTTTCTTTTTATATTACTTTTGATTAAATGATATAGTTGTCATTTAATTATTGAACAACTAGCATAGAGCAGACACTAACTAAATAATTCTTCCCTTCTCATTAAATGATTATATATCTTTATTGGAAAAAATTAATATCATTTAATGTGGTGTTATTTGTTGGAGTTCCAGAAATAGAACCATCAAGTAGGATATTATATAAAGTAGTACTATGTTTTAATTTGGAATAAAAAGTTTAGACTGATTCTGGCATATACAGAACACATAGACACATACAACACACATACTAAAACACACCTGCACTTTAGAAGATATCTGTAAAAATAAATGTAAACTACGTAGGACAGAAGTCTTATAAATAGGTAGTGAGCACATGATATCCTTTTATTATTTTTAACTTTTTAAATTATGCATTTACTGATGTTGTAATAATTACATATTAATGTTTATAAACTGCCTACTTTGGTCTTTAAAATTCTTACATTATTGATAATCATTCTTATATAACTTCTTCATTAAAATACTATAATATACTATGATATCATATTATTACCATTTCTTGTCTCTCACACTCATAGATACATTAATTCCTGTAATGTATATTAATTGATGGCAAATGCTTCTGGTCTGCATGCTGGATGATACTAGTTTCACTTCTTATATTAAAATAAAACTTAACTGTTATTTATTGCTTTAAAACAAAGTATAAGATATTGAACTCTACTAGTATTTTACTTATACTTTGCAGTGATCTGTGGGAAAATAAGATTGTATTTAATTTTCTTTTTAGTGTATTGTTTATGAAGATTTATTATAAATGCTCCACTTGGTTTGTATGGAGGATAAAGATGCTTTGAAACACTGTAAGTAACATAGTAATTACTTATTTTTCAGAGTTTTGTAGCATTCACTTTGGATACATGTTGAATCCTGGGAGGACTGCTCTTTGGTAATTTTCTTCATTGTGTCAATAAAATGAAACTTCCCATTTATTCTGAGATGAGTTTTGGTAAAGTATGTTTTACTGAAAAAAAAATCATGCAATTGACTGCATAGAGTTTTGCAAAACACCTCATGTTTTGACTGTTATGTCCTGCCTGCTCCTGATTATTGTTATTTATTTCTTCTCCATTATTTGCTTAAGTTATTCTTTTTTAATTTATATGTGATAGCGGAATGCACTAAAATTCTTACTACACATATAGAGCATATTTTTTCATATCTCTGGTTCTATACAATGTATATTCACACCAACCCATGTCTTAGTTATTCTATTTGTCTCTTTGTCAACAAAATTACTCTTACTAGTTTTAGTGTTTTCTACCTTGAATTCTACTTTAATATTTTTAATAATTTACTAATTATTTTCAGTTTTTAGATCACAAAGTTCATTGTACATACAAAAGCTGCTCTACTTTATTACATACATTGTTGAGGTCTTGAATATTCTTGCTTTTCTGACTATTTGATCTGGCTTTGGCAGAGACAGTATGCTAAAGTCTCCTATTATTTTTGTGTATCTGACCATTTTGCCTCAAATCTCTTATACTTTCTGCTTTATGACAGCTTCTGCTTTGCTGTTTAGTAGATAAATATTCATAACTGTCATGTCATCATTGTAAGGCACACACTTCAGATTTATAAACTTCTTTCCTTTGCTTGTTTAACACTTCTGTGGCTGCACTCTACCCTGTTGTAACCAATTTTATATCCTTCCTGCTTTTTGGCATGTCTGTTATATTTTTGACCTTGAGGTTTTTTGAATGCCTTTGCTTACACTTGTCTCTTGTATAAAACAAGAGACCAAGATTTTGCTTTGTGAGCAACCTGAAGGTTTTTTGTCTTTTAATAAGCAACTTAATTTCATTTCCATTTTTTGATATGACAATTTTTGTCAGTTCTGACATGTTACTGTGTTATGTGTTTACTGCTTTAGATATCTTTCATTATGAGATAGTTTTCAATACTCTCATTTTTCCTTTGATTTTCTAATACTTAGGATATTCTTTTAGTGTATCAAATTGTTAATCTTTATATTACTACCATCCCATGATACTCTCCCTTCTATATTTTTGATTGCATATTTTCCCCAAACTGATAAACAATAAAATTAGAATGTATCATTTTCCTCTCCCTCTTGCAAACCTCTCCTTCTCAACTATAAAGTTACAACGAGATTATCTTTTGGGATCCTTTGTTACTGTAGTTAAACAGCACATCCTGAAAAAATGTTTTTGGCTTGCCACTGACAGTATTCTCTCTTTCCTTATATATACAATAATTTCATCAGAAACTACCTTGATATTGATGATTCTGGATCAATTCTCTTTTGTGCAGAATGTGCCCTTTAATTATTTAGATGCATGTTTTCTTTTATTTCAAGATCATTTTCCTAATTGTAACTTAAAATATTTGCTTTGTTCCATTGTTCTGCTATTTCTTTTTGGATTCCAGTTGTATATTTATTGGATCACCTTTGTATATCTTTAGTATTTCTCCCTTTGTTTTATACTCCACTTATACCCTCCTTTATTGCATTTTATTTTCTTACCTGTTGGCATTTTGATCTGACATTTTGCTATTTAGTGATTATTTCACAATGACTGATTTTTTTCTATATGATTATTAATTCATATCCATTTTTGTTTAGAGTTAATTATCTTAACCATTTTTTTTCTTAGAGTTTTCAGTTTCTTAATGTTATTTTATGGTTATAAATATAACATGAGAATTTTTTCTTTTTATTCATAATTTTTATTTTTACATTTTGAGACACGGTCTTGCTAAGTTTCCCGGGCTAGCCTCAAATTTCTTATCCTCATGCCTCAGCTACCACAGTTGCTGGCATTAGAGGCATGTGCCACAGTACCTGGCATGAGAATGTCATTTAAATTCACATTGGAATGATGTTTCATAGTATTATCAGATCCATTAAGTATTTTTTTTCTCATGAATTTGCTTCTTGTTACTGAGATTTTCTGACCTTTACCCCTTTGGGGGAAGGGGGCAGTACCAGGGATTGAACTCAGGGGGCAATCAACCACTGAGCCACATCTCCAGCCTTGTTTTGTAATTTTTCAAATTTAGAGAAAGGGTCTCACTGAGTTGCTTAACACCTTGTCATTACTGAGGTTGGCTTTGAACTCATGATCCTCCTGTCTCAGCCTCCTGACCTGCTGGGATTATAGGAGTGCACTACCATGCCCAGCCTTTACACTCTATTTTAATGTAATTATTTTACTCTGTTGTTGCATTATCATTATAATTATTAATGCATTTATTATTGCTAATTAAATGAACTTGGTTTTCTTGGTCAAATTATTAGCAGGAAGGTCCTATGAAGAGTTAAATTTGGGTAAGATAGATTTTCTCTTTTCCCAACTTTGTAATGTTTCACTGATTGAAAATTCCTCTTACATGTGACAATATTACCTTGAATATACAGTTCCTTTTTCTTTATCTTTCTCTCTGTTTTAACTATTCCTAGATCACTTCAGAAACTTGATTCCAATAAAATATGGAACACATGGCTGAAATGTTTATTTCTCCAAGAACAAAAATAATAAAAATATGTCTTTAAAATTATAAGGATTATAAATGAAGCCATAGAAAACTTGTTATCAAAGGTGATCTCATCACCTCTTCACTAAATTTGTAATTAATAAGGCAGTACCCCTCCTCACTACAAACTGATGAATATAATATGGAGGAGACTCCATATTGCATAACTATAGGAAGTGATACAGCACAGAATCCATGAACAACTGAGGATGGGAATGAGGGTGTTAGTCACAGAAAGTGAAGTACCCTTTGATAGAATGGGAGCTTTGACTCATTAAGAGTGGGCATAGCCACAACTCTTAGCATTTTATGTGTCTGCAAATCCTCCCTCTCCATTTATTTTATGCTCTTCATTGAGTCAGAGGGTTCAAAGGTAATGGAAAATGTTCTTGAATGTTCTTGGACCTCTCCTGTATAGATTCTGCATACTTTCTTCCTTTTTACAGAACATAAAAAATTTTGCCACTATTTGCCATATCCACTATTTTTCTTAGTGGGTGATGTACATGCTTAATTCAGGTCAAAGTCTCACTTATTTCTAGAATCTTAAAACTAAACAAAACATATAATCACCAAATTATACTCTATTAGTTTACAAATGGAAAAATTAAACTCACAAAGTTGAAGTAAAATGCTCACTGCACACAAGGAGCTGGTAACTGATCTATCTATACCTGAAATTCAGTTCTGAGGCTTTTTCTATAAAATTGTAAACTTGTGCACCTCTCCATTACTTTATAGGTTTCAAAAATTCTACCATATAATCTACTCTGAAGTGAAACAATTCAAAATCTTGAGGCTGGCAAAGAACCTATAAGAACATTTAATCCCATCTAATCACTGTACACTATGTGAATGATAACTCCCACTTTCAACAAAATTTGCTTATATAATAATCAAAAATCATTTCTAGAGATGCATTTGTTATTGAAATGTAAATATTTTTTTTAAAGAGAGAGTGAGAGAGGAGAGAGAGAGAGAGAGAGAGAGAATTTTTAATATTTATTTTTTTTAGTTCTTGGCGGACACAACATCTTTGTTGGTATGTGGTGCTGAGGATCGAACCCAGGCCGCACGCATGCCAGGCGAGCGCGCTACCGCTGAGCCACACCTCCAGCCCCTGAAATGTAAATATTATACATAAGTATTGTAAAGACACACTTAAGATGGAAGAAGAAACTTCAAAAGTCATGATATAGCATGAAATAATTTAATAATAAACATACATTAAATGATGTTTCAAAAACCAGAAGCAATACTCACTGTCACAACCATTGTAAAGAAATTTTCATTATACCCATACTTAATTTATATATATTTAGTTGCACACAGTCAGAAATAAAAGTGTAATCTTCTTACCTACTAAGTTAAACTGTATGAAACTGGCATTTTTATAATTGAAAAGCTACCAAACATATGAGCAACTTTATATCATTGATCCCACATGCTTCTGAGTGATTACAGAATGGGAGATATTAATCCTGATCTCCTCTCCTGCATGCATTTTGTAACATGAGTATTTTACTAGGTAGAATGTGACTCTATTTAAATTTATTTTTCATTTTTACCAGGCATTGGACATAACATAGATTCATGTACAATACCTTTTTGAGAAGGAGCATTTTAAAGGCATTATTAAGGCCAATTTTGATTATACATGTTTATTACATTTAAATTTATGACAAATATATAAATTTGAATAAGGTACACATTGATTTATCTGTGAGTAAATTGAAGCTATATCTAATATTTGCCATTAACTTTTCATATGATTTACATTTTTTTTTCTTTTTTAGCATCTACAAGACATTGATACACTAGTAACCTGAAAACTATCTGGACTACCTCCATGTTACACCAAGAATCTTGGAGAACATATTTTTTTTAAAAAAAATCACAGCTATTGATTGAATATTATATAACTTCCAATAATGATATTGCTATTGGAAGTCATCTCTTGAATTTCATCCTCCTGCAATTTCTTCCCCTTGTCACTAGAGTACACTTTCACTTCCAATAAATGGTTTCTTTGTTCTTCTCTGATCTTTAGTTTTATCTTGTATTAAGACCATCCTTCAGCCTGAGAAGTGCCTGTCAATAGCTATAGGTAAGGAAAAGATAGAAGTTGAGGTGAGCCCCTGTAGTGGCAGGTACAAAAGATGGTGATGGATGAAGTGGGGGTTGCTCCTGCAGCCATTTTGAGGACAGCTCTATCATGACAGCTTCTCTGTTCTAAGGGCTGGCACCACTTGTGGGGAAAATGGAGCAAAAAAAAATTAACCATCCATAGTCAAGGTCAAGAATGCTAAGAGGAGATTTTAATGGATTGGGTGTCAAAACATCATAGTGGGTATCTTTCCAAGTATTTAACAGAGGAAGCAAACTACAAGCAGAACAACCTGATTTCAAAATTCTGGCAGTTTCTTCTTTCATTCGGAATCCTGACTGTTCAAAATTAAATTGCAATAAAGATAAATGCAATGTGTTAAGTTGTCCCTGAGCTATCGGAATCAGATAAGAGGTGTGCAGCATTGTGGGGAGATCACATAAGATTGCGATAACTCAAATGCTCAATTTGTCAAATGGCTCTTTCTGTGCAGAGAGCTGAAGTATCGTTGTGAGTGTGAGATCAAGATCCTGAACAAGTGCTAGAAATAACTATTTTTCTTTGTGGATGAACAAAGATAAATGCATTCTGAATGACGAGGAGGAAAAACTAAGAGTGCTCAAGCTTACATATTTCCAAATATGTTTCTTCAGAAATAAAACTAACATAAATGGTTCATTTCCTCCCATCCTCAATCCTTTGTACAGTATTTTCAGTTTCTGTAAAAGAAACTATAATAGCATTTTGCATTTGCATAGTATTAGTTGTCTAAAAATTCAATAATATTATGGATAGAAATGGTGTAATTTATCCTTGCAATGCACCGTTTGTGTAATTAAAAGTTTTTTTCCTTGCATTTTTTTGTTTGTTTTCAACATAGAAAAAGTTAAGATCAGGTTGGAATAATCATACAGATAATATAAGTGTGATGATTGAAAATTGCCATATTCATCATTATATTTCCATCAAGACTAGGATTTTGCCACTGTTAGGTTGAAATACCACAATATCAGTTAAAGAATACTCTGCCTATCTGCATTTCAGCAAGTAGCTTACATACTGGTTTTCTTTCTATATTACTGTCTCTCCTGCAACACTGTTTTGGTTTGAGGAAATGCAAATCTCTGTTGACAATTACTTATATTGAGTTTTTAAGAGTGTAAGACACGATTGAATCAAAATAAACCTTTATTCCCAAACTGGAAAAGTGCACACTGATTACTAAATCATATGCTGTATCATAGTAGACTTTTTCGGATGAGTAATGGGCTTTCAAATAATACCAAAGTATAATAAAGCCATTTAAAATAGATGTTTTCATAAATATTTAGTACATTGCTCAGAAATATTATGGTCTAAATGGAACCTGAGTATATTAACTAGCATGAGAACTCAGGTCTCTGCCCAGAATAGCTTTTTAGGAAAAAATAGGTAAAGAATTCAGAAAATACATCAAGAATATTAGGTTCATAATTAAGAACTCAGAATAATTGGGCTTCTAAGAGTAAGAATCTTGGACAGATCAACAAGTCCAGGAAATTTTCTTTAAACAGAATTTTTCCCTATCACTGAACTTTTATTGTCATCAGAAATAACCAGATTCCCTTCCTCAAAAAAACTTCAGAAAATCCTTTCCCTTTCAGGGACAGTGATGGATGGCATGTGGGCCAGAACTTTTGTGCAAATACACATATTTTCTGAATCAGGTGCCTGTATTGAGGCAGACCAGCCATCTCTTAATTTTCCTCCTTTTCCATCTGTGGTATTTATGATTTTGGGTACCTACATTTCCAGTGTGAGGGATGACCTAATAGGAATTCTGAATGATGCAGTTTTATAAAACATAAAGATCTTTAGCCCAACTTCAAGATTTCATGTAGCAGTAAAAATGGTCTTCATCAAAAACTGAATTATAAGCATGTTTAAGAATCAGAATCACAGGGGAAATGCTAAAAACAAAATTACTACTCTTGGCTATCACAGTAACCTTTATTCGGGTACCATAACAAGTATAAAATGAGTAGCAGTAAATGATGTCTATGAGCCTTCAAAATATTGATAAAAATGAGTGAAAAGAAGAATGATACAGTCAGTGTGTATGTCTTTGTCTATGAATAGTACTATCATGTTTTGCCACTGAATTCAGAATACCTTTCAAATGTCAGGATTTGAAGAGACTAAGAAAGTTATTCTAAATCAATATCTATTCTAACAGCTATGATTCTTAACCTAAATTTTTAGGGCTCTACAACATATTATTATCCATGTATTCATAAAACACAAGTAGTTAAGCAGTTAGGTAAAACAATGATGGTCCCTAATATTTTATGGATAGTTCTGGAAGACACATTCAAAATGAAGGAACATTGTAACTTATATTTTCAGTTAAAGAAATAGTATTCATTTATTTGACCACTCACCCATTTTGTCAATAGCTAAAAGTACACATTGAGTGCTCACTGTATGAGAGGCACTTTTCTAGGTATTGGGGATATACATCAGTAAATAAAAAAGAAATTCCATGTCTTCACAGAGATTCTGTGTGAAAGACAATGAAAAACTTGTTTAGTCTACAGAGTAGGTTAGAAGATGAAAAGTGGTACTGAGAAAATAAAGTAGTAAAGGAAGCCTAGGGCACACTTGAAGAGTGGGGTATAATTTAAATAGGATAGTCACTGTAAAGAAGATGAAAGCTAAGCAAAGACTGTAAGGGAGGTTAGGAAGCTTACCATGTAGGTATCTTGGGAGATAGCATCATAGGTATTGGGCATAAACAAGGGTAAAATGCAGAGACAGTAGTCTGCCTAACATATTTGAAGATGGGCATAACTGAAGAAGAATGAGAGGGACAGGAAGTAGTGGCAAAGGAAATCATAGTGGTAGTAAAGAGTGAAGAGACAAATCATATAGGTGATTTTTAAGCTATTTTAAAGACAGTGGCTTTCATTCAAAGGAAAATCTGAAGATAGAAGGAGGGTTTTGAGCAGAAGAGTGACCTGCTGTGTATGCATAAGTAGATCTACCCAGAATGCTTTGCTGAGAATTCAATTTATGGAATAGACAGATAAGATAAAAGCTACAAGACCAGTTAAGAAGAAGCTATTTCAAAATTCAGTGCAAGGAGTATATGGAGATAGACCTATGGTGATTGTAGGAGCAGTGATGAAAAATGGGAAGACTCCAGATATATTTTGAAGAGAGAACCAACTGAATTTTCTGATGAAAGGTGTGAGACCCCAAACAAAAACAAACAATCCCCTTGGGTGACTACAGAATATTTTAGCCACAGTGTTTGGAAATATGAAATTACTACTAAAAGACATGTGAACAATTGAAGCAGGACCTCATTTGTGTGAGTGGAAAATGGGAATGATTGCAGCAAAGAGAAGTTTGTGGGAGATCAAAACTAGTGTGCCTTAGAGAATAAAGGTGAGAAATGGCCTAGAAGAAAGAATGAAGAATACCTGTGCAAACTATAAGGTCCAAAGTAAGGAGAATGGGAGCAAAAATAATGTTACTTAATAAGGTTACAAGGAAGGCCAGTGTCCTGGCAGGAGTTGGATGATTATAGTGATGAGGTGAGGAAATATTCTTTCAGAGATCACATTGGTACATAGAGGAATTTATTAGTGATCAAGAGAGGACAGGAGCAGTTTTAAAATTCTAGATTTTATATTGCTTTTTCAAATCAGAGTCCAGTTTATATTTTCCAAATTTGCTCTCTATGCTTTTGCTTTGGTATAAAATTAAGTTTGTTTAGGGAAAAAATGGTTTCTTCTGAAATCTTTTTTTAAAAATAGTTCTTATAAATAGACCTTTATTAATTTATTTATATGAAGTGCTGAGAATCGAGCCCAGTACCTCCCACATGCCAGGCAAGTGCACTACTGCTGAGCCACAACCCCAGCCCCTCTTCTGAAATCTTAACAGCATTGCCCAAAAAGATGTTTCCTCAAAAGTTTGATGTTACCCAATAATTTTTTTTAAAAAATCTTTTATCTATGACCCCGAAAGGAAAATCAAAGTCTCTGATACACTAAAAAGTGTCTCAAGGCACTTTCTAATGAAATTATAATGGCAAACATTACATATATGTAGAAAGAGAACCAAATAATGAGGCTAGAAATGGGAGGCAAAAAACTGGAGACACAGTATTTTTAAGACCCTTTTCTCTATTTCGTTCTTCCTTACACTCTAAGCTCCTTTACTTTAGTTAATCTACACTCCTTTGCATTTAGCCTACTTTTTCTTTAAATTCCTGATTGTGTTTTCCTCCTCAACGTCTAAATATTCCCCCTCTATCTTTTTTTTCATCTGTTTTTCTCCTTTACATGAATTCTTTCAAATGTACATAAGTGGTGAGTTCTTTTTCCACCACAGTCCTGATTTTTATCCTTCCTATCAGCACTGTAGGACATTTGTCATCTTATATGAGATTCCAGCAATGTGCATTCATTTGTACTTATGGAAAGGTATTGCTCACTATCCCTTGCCTTTGTTGGCAAAGGTCTCTCATTAATAATTCTGACTTCACTTGCTACCACCAAGTTAGTAAGCATTGTGCAGTGACATTTCAAACATATTTAGAATGTCTAGTGAGTGTAAAAATGAAAACAATTCTGTTTTCTTAAGAATTAGTTCTGTTTCTTAAGACAAAAATAAAACCAAAACAGAGAAGAGAAGCCACTGAAAAGCTTTTTTTAAATTCTTTTAATGGGCAGAAATACTTAACACAACTGAAATATATTTTTATAAGTATTTGGGTTATTTGATATATTTTAATCTTCTATTTTTCCAACATCCGGTTTTTGAAAAAATGAAAACTCATGGATAGTATTAAATAAAGCTTTCCATAACACTTCCAAATATTTTCTGTAATATATCTGACATATGATGATACTAAGATGGTAAATTTTGGTGGCTAATTGCCACACTTCATAAGACAGATTATGTCATTATGAATCATGTCATTGTCAATTACAAGATAAATAACTTTGGATGAAGTATTTACTTTTCTTATGTAAAATTATGGGCAATAGTACTACCTCCATAGTCTTATTGTCAAGATTACACATAGAAAATACTGAAAAATGTATCTGGTAAGTAAATAGTAATGATGCTAACAAAGTTAGCCATTACTGCTGTCTAACACTTTGGTATTTCTAATGTCCATACACAAATGTAAGTATGTTCATAGAAGGAAAGGAGAAAGTTTGGAGATACATCTGTAGTTTTCCTCCAGTTTTTATAAGCAAGCTTCAATAAAGGCAAACTTATGTATGGGCAAAGTTAATTAAATGATTTAAGTCAATTTATATGGCTAGTTAAATTATAACAGTCATATTTTATTTTATTTATTTTATTTTATTTTTATTGGTTGTTCACAACATTACAAAGCTCTTGACATATCATATTTCATACATTAGATTGAAGTGGGTTATGAACTCCCAATTTTTACCCCAAATGCAGATTGCAGAATCACATCGGTTACACATCCACATTTTTACATAATGCCCTATTAGTAACTGTTGTATTCTGCTACCTTTCCTATCCCCTACTATCCCCCTCCCCTACCCTCCCATCTTCTCTCTCTACCCCATCTACTGTAATTCATTTCACAAATAACCCAATCAACAAATGGGCCAAGGACCTGAACAGACACTTCTCAGAGGAGGATATACAATTAATCAACAAGTACATGAAAAAATGCTCACCATCCCTAGCAGTCAGAGAAATGCAAATCAAAACCACTCTAAGATACCATCTCACTCCAGTAAGATTGGCAGCCACTATGAAGTAAAACAACAACAAGTGCGGGTGAGGATGTGGAGAAAATGGTACACTTGTACATTGCTGGTGGGACTGCAAATTGGTGCGGCCAATTTGGAAAGCAGTTTGGAGATTCCTGGGAAAGCTGGAAATAGAACCACCATTTGACCCTGCTATTGCCCTTCTTGGACTATTCCCTGAAGACCTTAAAAGAGCATGCTGCAGGGATACTGCCACATCGATGTTCATAGCAGCACAATTCACAATAGCTAGACTGTGGAACCAACCCAGATGCCCTTCAATAGATGAGTGGATAAAAAAAATGTTGCATTTATACACCATGGAATATTACGCAGCTAAAAAATGACAAAATCATGGAATTTGCAGGGAAATGGATGGCACTAGAGCAGATTATGCTTAGTGAAGCTAGCCAATCCCTAAAAAACAAATACCAAATGTCTTCTTTGATATAATGAGAACAACTTTGAACAGAGTAGGGAGGAAGAGCAGGAAAAAACGATTAACTTTAAACAGAGACATGAGATGGGAGGGAAAAGGAGAGAAAAGGGAAATTGCATGGAAATGAAGGGAGACCCTCATTGTTATGCAAAATTACATATAAGAGGTTGTGAGGAGAATGGGAAAATAAACAGTCATATTTTAAAGGTATAAAAACATTAACACTTAGAATAATAAAAGCAAAAAATGAAGTGAATAAAACAAACAATAAAAATATTTCTGCCTCTAAAAATGACAATTTGTATTTGTATTAAGGCTTACTAATATTTTCTTATATTCAATCAAAATAAAAAATAGTGCTTAAATTTATTCATTACAAATAGATATGATTTTGTTTTTAATCATGTTAAGAAATGTGTAAGGTATACTATCTTATTAAATTTTCAGATTTTATAAGAAATAATTTCAATGCCTAAATTCAAACTATGGCTGAATTAAACATGTAATTATTTTATAAATTTCAACTTATAACTGCATATGAATAATGTCATATTCAATGATCAGAGAATGATTTTATGACATTATTTGCTCTTATGTTAGTTCATAAATTATATACAAGATTATTTCTGCACTAACTCATTTTTATGGCTATTTTAAAAACAAAAATCAAGATATATTATTCTATAAATCTGACTATACTTTTTACAAGTAATTGAAGTTTGGAGTGTAGGATGAAGGTAAGTATATACAGTAACGTGATACAAGTGTTTCCTTTAAAGTCATTTGACAATATATCTGAGTACAATTTTTTTCCAATAAACCCTTGTGAATAATCAGAAACACTATAGGCGGGTGTATTCAGCAAAAAAACACATTTCTGTCAAATGTGGTTTAATACTTTCTTCCTTTCTATGTAGTATTGCCTTCTAGTACTTTATGAACTGAATTCAAAAGGAAATAGTCTATACAGTTGTCATCCTCCTACCTAGCAAATTATTGATTTCTGAAGTACAAAAATAAGTTCAAGATTTATTAACAAATTAAGTGAATTTCAAAAATCTTAGCTTTTAATTCAGGTAATACTCGGCTTAATCCTAAAACAAACAAACAAACAAAAAACTTAGAAATTGGAGTAAGAATTAAATAAGAAAATTGAGATCCCTTGAATTACTAAATCGGCCAAAGGTATTAAATGTTGGTATTGGGGAAGGAACCTCAGACCTTGGATTATTCTCTACTACTCCTGCTTGGCTATGAATCATGCAACTTATGAAACCAGCAGAGATGGGAAGATGTGGTCTCTAAGGTCTTACAAATTCAGTCTTTAAGGATTACCTCATTATGTTAAAAAAGAATGGATCTTAGCATCTTAAAATGCCCATTAATTCTGCGAATGAAAAATGTTTATTTTCCAAGGTAATGCTGTCTGGCTGGGACTTAATGCATACTTTTAATCTTAAATTTATTCCACTTCATAACCAGAAAAAAAATTCAAAGAGATAGAACTCTAAAAACATTGATTTCTAAGTTAGATTTTAAGTTAGTTAACATTAGCTTTATTTAATAAAAGTTATTGAACAATGAGGAGTACACACTGCCATCAAAATGGTCAGTTTCCTCTATTTCTGGCTCTTTGTCATTATTACCCCTCCATCTCTTTCTCAGGGAGCTCTGTCTTACCCTCTTTTCTATACTCCCCAACCTTTGTTAACAACTTCTACTCTCAAGTGTGCCTTGAGATGAATATGTCCTTAGATAAAATGTTTTCTCTCCCATCCCCTCCAAACTAATTTCTTCCCACCAGCTCTTCAGTTTTTATAGGAAATAAGTATAGTCACATGTACAGGCACATACAATTTCATCCATGTAAATTTCCAAGCAGCATTGCTTGATACATGTCATCTCTTTAAAAGATTTACAAAAAAAGAGGGAGAGAGAGAATATCACAGTCATTGAATATCTACAAATTTGTACACCCTTAAAGTGTATTAAAGTGGTTAAACCAAGGAGGTCAGAGAAATAAAACTTGAGTCTGACACATCCACACAAAAAGATACTTAGTTAAACAGTTTTAAAATTGCTTCTCTTTGTGGATTTAGGTTTATAAGTAAATGTTAAAGGAAGTGACTTAGCAAACAATTAAAAATCAAATTTGTAATGGATATATAGAATAACTCTCAGAAACCATCAATGTAAAAATTAAAGGAAGGATTGGTGAAGGGCCGACTTGCCTATTACAATAGTGATAGCCATGATAAAAATACTATGCTTTTCAAGAGAGATTCGTTGTTTTCAAACTACTCTATATATTGTCTTTCATTGTAATTTCTGTCATAGTTTGAAATTTTTAATTAAAAAATTATTTCCAATGAATAAAAAATTTAAATATGATCTATATTTAAAACATCCATAAAACCTTCTATGAGTAAGAGAGCAGAATTGAAAAATAGAGTCGATCCTAGATAGAAATAATTATTATCATAAATTTGTCAAATTTCCTTTAAGTTATCCTGTAAATTTCACATGACCAATTAAAACACAGGTGTATTTTCTCTTGTAACTATACAAGTTTTAAGGTTGACATGGAAAAAAATATTGAATGAAGTATCACCAGAAAGTTCTGGAAACAAAAGATTATGAAATTAGTAGTTCTTTATGAATTATGAAAACATTTTGAAATCTATAGTAATTTACAGTTTATGGTATGGTTTCTAGGGGAAAAATATCAAAGAGACATGTAGGAAAAGAGTATAGAATTAAAGAATAACCTCAAATTCATGTGGAAATTTTTTAAAATAAAGGTTTTCATAACATTGAGGACAAGATGGATTACACTGGTGAAGAACTCTTGAACCTTGCTGGAGGAGTCCAAACTCCATAAAACACATCAGTTTAATTATGGCAAAAAATATTTTTTAAAAATGTATGCACAAAACATTTACCCCACAAATTCCACATTTTGGAATTTTATATATGCATTCTTATATGCCAGGTTTATGTGAGAATTTTTATTGTAACAATATTCATAGTAGTAGAATACTAGAACCAAAGAAATATTTAAAGTATACAGCATCCATTAAATAGTTTACTATGCTATCTCCAAAAATAATGAGTTGAGTCTATGTGCCTATATGTAGAAATTTCAAATTTACACCACTAACAGGGAAAAACAATTGCAGAGGAGTATGTTATTGATTGCCTTTAAAACGTGAAGCAAAGCCAATATATGAAGAGATGTCTTTACATTTTTCTATTTCCTCCAAAAGAAGTGTTAAGTTTTTCCCTCTGAAGAGAGCTATGGATATCTACCAGTTATGAAGAGAAGGATGAAGAGAAGGGATATTTAGTAGTTTTAGATTCTTTACACAGTGCACAAATTCCGGTTTTTAAAAAAGAAAACCTTAAAAGAAAATATGCAGAGTGATGCAGAGAGGTGTCGGCAGACACTTTTATTATTTGGACTTGATGCTAGTTTTATTGTCCATGTAGATTCAGAACAAATTTGAGAGTTTGACAGCTTTCTGGAAGCTTCTTTATGTATTGTAATATTTTTATTTGATATATATATATATATATATATATATATATATATATATACATTTTTAAAAAAATAAAACACTAACACCTCTATGTAATATGTAACCTGAATGAGAAATTACTTTGATGATGTATTAAGCTATACATCATCAGGGCCAGCTGCCACTCTGATGATGTATTAGTGCAATAAATCTCAAGGTGTGACACATTGGAAAATGTATTACTCAAAAGAGAATGCTTTCTAAGTTAAAAACTGATCCAACATAAAATTCAAAGAGAAAACTATGAAGAAACAATTTATCTATTGCCAAGAAGTGATCTCAGAGCACTTTTATTTTAGGCATTAGAACTTCAGCAAGCTCAGGGGAAATCAAAACAATGTTCTCTTTTCTTTAGCATCCAAAATCAATCCTTCAGATAACTGGTTAAAAGCACCCCCAAGATACCATCAGAGTGGAAAGAAGGTACAGCAAAAACTAGAGTTCTAGGAGTGATTGTGGGGGATGCCTGCAGACTGGGGTTATTTTAGAACATATTGCTAATTTATGTGAGGATTAGTTCTGAAGACTGAAGAACTAAAAAGTTGCAATGGAAATGCAGAACTTAAGTCAAGAGCTTGACAAAAGAACATGGTAAAAAGGAATGTAAAGTCAAGTACATATTGCATATCAAGTTCAAAGACAATTTAGGGACTTTCCTGGTCTAGAAACTGATGTCAGAAAAGAAATTTCATATATTGTCATATATCAATTATGTAACTTAAGGAATATCAACATAAGATTTTAGCATACAAACTAGAAGGCAAAATGGACTGAGATGAAAAAAATTCTGTTTCATCCATATGAAGCACTGAAGAATGTTCCCATGAAAATCTGTCTCTTTGGTTATTTCCAAGCTTGGGAGTTTTGAAGTGAATATAGAATGTGATCTTTTAGATGTTACACCTCTGGTAAGCAATGGGAGCAGCTAGCTCCTAATTCATTCATTTAAACATTAAGTAGATATTATAAAATTGATAGATGTGTGTCAGATAATGTGGCCAGCTCTGAGGATACCAGAGTGAACAAAACAGACATGGTAACTGTTTCCTTTGCTCATGTTTTGTCTCCTTTTTATCCCCTCGTTCTTTCAGTGTTCAGCTCATGTTTCATATGCCTCATGTAATCTTGCATGAGCAAATCATCTCAAAGTATGATCTCCCTCTTCTGAATTCCACTGAATTTCAGAATTGGAAGGAACATTCTAATCTAGTTCCACAATTCACTTTACAAATGAGAAAACTAGGACCTTAGATGACTGATTTATGTGCCCAGGGATCAACTGGCTTATGTGCTATCAATGAAAGAAACCAGGTCTTCAAATTTTTTTCAAGAATGTCTCCAATTTATTATATTTGTGTACTTATAGCTCTGTGATGCTCATTTGGCACATGAACTATACTTTTTTTTTTTTATCTTTACCTTTTGGCGCATAATATATACTTTTCCGAATTACACAGAACTTTTTGAGAGTACATCTAATTTTCTATGTATTTTCCTCCCTCTCAACCCAGGATTTAACAATCTTCCTGACCTAAGAAACTATCTACATGCTAATTTATTAAACCTCTTAAATCACTAAGTTCTGAGAGAAGAGCCATGTCAAACTGTGTTCTTCATGTAATCTGAATCATGTCACTATTGTTTTTTTAAATGAATTGTGACCCTCTTCTAACATTACACTGAAAATGGGAATTTCATTTGTATATAAGAATGTGGCAAAAGCACTTGAAGAAATGCCAGTTATTTCCAGGAAAATAACTAGCAGATGAAGAGTTAAGCTTCCCAGTCCTATTCAGATTGATATATTTTGTTCTAGGAAGAAAAAAAAATCTCAAGTAAAACTTTTAAACAATTAGACTGAATAAAATGATCCTTGTGTTAGCCAACTTTTCCCTGCTGAGACTAAAGTACCTGACATAAACAACTTAAAGGAAGTAAAATTTATTTTGGCTCATGACTCAAATATATTTTAGTCCATGGTTGGCAGGCTCTATTGCTTTGGAATTGAGGTGAGGCAGAACATTCTGGCAAAAGGGCATGGAGGAGGAAAGCAGCTCAGCTCATGGCAGCCAAGAGGCAGATAAAGAAAGAAAGGGGCTAGGAATAAGAAATACCCTTCCAGGGGATGTCTCCAAGGGACCTACTTCCTTCATCTACATCCCACTTCTCACTGCCTGCCCTACCTACCATTATTCCATTCAGGTTGTGAATGGATCAGTGGATTAATCCACTGATAGTGTTAATACCCTCATGATCCTATCACTTCTCCAAAGCCCCACCTCTAAGCATTGCTGCACTGGGATCCAAGCTTCTGATTCGAGTCTTTGGGGGGATACTTTATATCAAACAATAACAGTCCTAAAACCCTCAATGCTGAATCTGAGTGAAATAGTTGAAGTAGGAAAGAAGAGGCAAACCAGTTAGCTAGGCAGTTCACTGGCAACAGACAGGAAGGCTTTTGTTGCAAGCATGATTTCTTTAAGGATTAAAGTGAAGAACTCCTGCAATCAGCTCTGGCTAATGAAATTGAGGATATTGCCACAAATTCCTGTAGGATTATTTTAAAGATATAAACTTAATACAAATATTAATTACTTCTACACATAAGAATCACTTTCCACTCCTCCCCCTTTTTCAGGTTTCATTTGAAAATCCAATTATACAGAAACAGTTTTAATTATAATATTGATTTTACTTCTTTGCTAGGAGTGGGACTAATTCAATTAGTTCTAATTATGTGTATAGAGTGGTCGGACTAATCTTTCAGGATGTTGGCCCACTAATCTCATACTACTTTTCTTCACATCCCAGTCTGAGAGGAAAATTAAGGCTCTGAAAGGCCTGAAATTGTGCATATGTTTAATAAAGGAAAACAAGGAAAAGGGTGAAATAGTCTGTAAAAGAATTTGACAATTTGACAGTGGTTTTTCAGATGCTAAGTTTTGCAAATCAGATTTTACTTTGCTTTTGCAATTAGCAACCCCAGCAGGGTTTAGAGAACTCTTATAAGAAGTAAGAGGAAGATTAATGGTACAGAAACAAAGAAGAAATAATGTTATCTTTTGATTTTAAAAACACTGAGGTAATATCAAATGAAGTAGTTTTAATAATTTATCTAGAAATGAAAAGGATGTTCTCTAGAAACATGAGGTGGTATGCTGCTATCAAAGCAAATTGTAATGGATAAACGCAGGAAAGACTTTATTCAAAATTATTGCAATAGAGGAGACTCAAGACAGTCGGATATCAATTCTGAAGACTCAAAGGACAGGAAGGAGATTGTAAGCCATCTGTGTTTGCCATTTGGTTTTACTAAAATGACGAAAGTTTCATAATTTGAAACAAGGTGCTCAGAAATCTTGGGCTCCTACCTCCCCATAGAGACTAGAAGATAAGGACACCATCTTCCTTGAGGGTTGCATTTTCAAGAGAGGGCTCCCAGGTCCTTAAGAAAGACAGTTCTGGGTATAAAACCAGTAAAAGACTATAAAGAGATTTTGAAAGCCAGAAGGCAGAAAAAAACTTAGAATTTCCCCTCATACCTTAGTCAACTCCTGCAAATCTGTTGTTGACAATGTTCATTACAATCTAAAGCCACCTGACCTCTTTCTCAGGCATCCAGCTAGACTCAGAAAACTTAATTAATCAAAAAGAGTTTTCTATATTCTATAAATTGCTATTTAAGATCATGACCTTAAGGTTACAGTCTTTCACTTCCAATTTATGCTGGGATAAGTGAAACCTGTGAAATTTAACCTATTTGGAACACAATCCTCATATGACCCAGATTTTTAGGAAGGCCTTTGGTCCCAAGGTCCCCACTGTTCTATTTGTGTAATATCAGTGTAATCACCTTTTTTTTTTTTTTTTTTGGTACTGGGGAGTGAACTCAGGGGCACTTGACCACTTAGGCATATCCCCTGACCTATTTTGTATTTTATTTAGAGACAGGGCCTCACTGAATTGCTTAGTGCCTTTCTTTTACTGAGGCTGACTTTGAACTCAAGATCCTCCTGACTTAGCCTCCAAAGCCACTGGGATTACAGGCCTGTGCCACCACGCAGCCAGTGTGATCACTTCATATGCCTGAATTTCACTCTGCTGATGGCCCAAACACTTAGAGCATGTGCGAAAGTATTGAGGGGGAACCTTGTGTTGTTTTCTACATCCTAATTCAGAATTAATCTTTCTGTTTTGGTAACAAGGAAATGTAAGGTGTAATCCTTAACCCTTTCAGAAAAGAAGATAGTTTAAACCAGATGAACATAACGTCTTTAGAAAGTCTGTGAATTCCAGTTTTGGAATAAGGGCTTTTGCAGCTCTGAGATTTTTATCAGGTTAGTAATTTCCTGATCTAAGAAAATAAATGTTTATAATTAGAGAAGGAAACAAAAACGACAAAAATTGAGTTTATCAGACATGCTTAGCAGAAAAGCCAAATTATTGTAGAAAACATTTTTAAAAAGTATATCAGTAATAATCTTGGTAAAGTTCTAAGCACTTTACTTATATTAATACTCACTTTCCCCATTCTGCATAACATGTGAATATTCAAAACTAGAAGGTCATTTATATTTTAAGCTCTTCCACATTACAAAAATGTCTTTCAAAAATACCTTAACAAACTGTAATTCCAATGTCCGTGTACTAGATATCTTGTTTTGTTCATAACAGTGAGGTTATTTCTTATTATCTTATCAGTTTAATTAATAAAAAACAGTATTTAATTATTGCTTGATTATTCACTTTTTAAATTAATATTGTTTGAGCTTTAAAAAATTTAATTGTAATTATTAATTTTGAATTTGTTTTATCCTACTGAAATAATGTGTGTGATATTGTATTGTATAATTTATAAGAAAGCATTTATGTGTATATATATATATATATATATATATATATATATAGTAATGCTTTGTTTTTATTTTCTAGCTAGTGTATCTGTTCTTGTGCAATTCTTCCATATGGGCATCTCATTGAAAAAGTATTCAGATTTAATTTAAAAATAACTATCACTTTTTTTTTTCCAAAATATATTTGGTTATTATAGACTATATAACAGAGCTAAACATTAGAAGTACATTCAAGTACAAAATTTCTTTTAAAAAAAGAAGAAAAATTCCACTAATTCAAATTGAATTCTACTTATAAATTAATATGTGAATTATGACATAATTTCATAATTCTAAAATCTTAGAACAAAAACATGGCTTTTATTTCCATTTACCTTCTTTATGTTGCTTCACATTTCTTACAAAAATTTATTTATAGGAATTAAATAATCTAAGTAGTATGATGAATTTAAAAGATAACTATTTATATTTTATTTTCGCTTTGCCAATAAATAGCACCCTTTCTAAATCCCATATTTAACAAATAAGTTTTCCACTGATTCTATTGTATTATTATTTTTTTAAAGAGAGAGTGAGGAGAGAGAGAGAGAGAGAGAATTTTAATATTTTATTTTTTAGTTTTTGGCAGACACAACATCTTTGTTTGTATGTGGTGCTGAGGATCGAACCCATGCCGCACGCATGCCAGGTGAGCGCGCTACCGCTTGAGCCACATCCCCAGCCCCAATTGTATTATTTTATATGCATTTATTTCCTTCTTAATGTTGATTGATTCCGTCTTTGCTTTCTACTAAGTGCATATTTCTTTCCTTTACTTATTATACTGATTCTTTTCTAGGTTATTCACTTTTCATCATATTCCTCTTCTATGGAAATTTGTATAGAATATCACCTTTATACAACATGTCAGTTTGATTTAAGACTCGTATTGCAAGCTTACCATTCAGTCTTTTCTTATTTGTTATTTCATGTTGCAAGTGTGTTATCCTGAGAAGAGAATCTCTGGATTATCTGTGGCAGCCTGGACTTCTTTCTTTGCCACAGCAAAGGAAGCAGTACCTTGAAATAGCAATTCCCAAGACATTGTTGTGTGGAAACTTCAAGTTCCATCATTTTTCCAGTTTAGCAACTAACAGAAGCATTTCTGCCCTTTGTTATATTAAGTTGTTTGCAAAACTATGCAAACAATAAATACAACAAAATAATTATTAGGAATGATTTGGAAAGAGTGAGGAGCAGGAGAAACAGAGTTTTTGGCCTTCAGTGTGTCTAGAGAATAGAACATAATTTCTTGAAGATGAATTAATATTATCTTGTCTAATTTTTTGTGCTTCTCTCATCTTCTCATCTATATGCATGTTCTTTTTTTGATTTCACACCAAATACATACACTTCTTCCTGAGAAGAGCTTCTCTAAGATCATTATCAATGCTATTGTGGTTAATGTCTGTGAGACTGGACATTCTTAGTGTCATTTTTCAAAGTGCTGCTGACTGTGCCGTCTAAGGAATAGTAACTCACAAATTACTTCTGTGTCTGAAGATGGAAAAAAATGTTAAGTCAATTTCTTGAATTAATTAAGAGATAACATTGATATAGGAATGGGCTAGTGCCACGAATAATTATCACTTGAAATTACACAATCAAAAAGGCCAATTAAGGAACCAAATATAGCTAATGAGAAAATTTAATTGATAATGTTTCAAGCTGCTGGTCTGGTTCTGCATTTTTTCTATGGCTAAGTAACAACAGTAACAGTAGCAACAGCAACAACAACAAAAACAAAAGAAAGGAAGAGAGGCTCAGCTTATTTTATATCAACATGTTCCTGTGGATCACAGTTAAATTTTGTTTTAAGCTATATGAGTCCACTATTTTTTATCATGTCTATACGTATTTAGTTTGTTAATTATTTTCTGAAATAATTATACTTTCTTCCACATTTTAAAAATTCTAAAATCCTCAATAGTTGTTCCTATATTTTATACTTCCTGGTTAATAATTAAGTTCAAATTCACTACCCAGTTCTTATTGTTCCCATTTTCTTCTTGGTAATATTGCATACTGTATATGTTTTATGTTCTGGAAGACCTTCCCCCCACCAAAACTTTTTAAATAATACTGGATAAAACATAAAAGTTATAGTTTAATAGTTACTTGCTACATAGGCAATATAGTTAGTAATATTTACAGCCAAAAATAAAAGGAGGCAAAGAACCAAAAGAGATAAGGAGATCAATGAAGCTTTCATCTTGAGAAAGTTTCCTATTGCTCTGTTACTTTGAATTTAGTTTTCATGGAACATAGATAAGACAAAGTTTAGAATTTATCCAATATGTGGTAAATAATAGAAGATGCAGACACAAAATGTCACTGAATGAGCTAGAAATATTCTTGCTCTTTGCCCACCTGAAGATAGTTAAGAAAATCTGGAAGAGAGGGGAAAAGAGGGAAAAAAATAAGAGGAAAAGGTACATCTTATAAACCCAGACTTACAATCTAGTCTTTATAAGATTTTTCAGCCTGAATTTATTCTTATTGCTTAAACTAAAATAATGTAAAATGAAAATAAAGATGTATTATATTGGTAGTTTTCTTAGGTCTCTGGCCAGGGAGACTATCTTTCTTGGAAGAATTCATACTCTTAATTTATACCTCAAAGGCATCAGTTAATATGGCAAAGAAATGTAAAATGCAGAAGAAAATCAGACACCACAAATGAATTAATTACAAACAAATCCAACCAGATTCACCAAGATTTTTTGACTCATAGGAGAAACAGAGGCACAAAGTGATAAAGAAACAAAAAGAGCTTATTTGGACTGATCAGATTTACAACTCAGGAGACAAAATTTTCCAGCAGCTAATATGAGTCTTAGGGAATTCAAATAAGTTTTAAAGCCAAACTCACAACTAGGAAGTTTTTTTTTTTTTTACCAGGAATTTATATTGATATAGTCAGGATAGCAAGCTGTCTTGTAAGACAGGGGTTGAGTAATTTAAAGACTATGCATAAAGCAGTTTCAGAAAAGGAGGAGGAATGGACAAAAGCAAAGACATTCTTGGAAAAGGAAGGAAGTTAGGGGCAAGATGACCCAGGAGGCTATGTAAGGCCTGGAATGTTCTGCTTTAATAAAAACTATAGCTCTTATACATAAACTACAGGCTGTAACAAGTTCTGGTCCCGTGGTGCTTCAGTATGTTGTAGGAAAAGGATGTACAGCTTACACAGGGTCAAAAGTTGATGAGGAGGTACAGAGCCTGGTCCTATCATGTCCTCTCAGCCAAATATTTTAGAGGGTCTCAATCTGGCTTTATCTGTTTAGTTTTAGTTTTTCTACTTCAGCTTTTGGAATTATCTGATTTATATTTTTAAAAACTAATATTCAAATATTTAAAGAAATAAAAACAGAAGACAAAAGTTGGATATTGTTGAAAAAGGATAAAAAATATTAAGCCCGATTTGAAAGATGAGTGTATCAACTTCAAAATATGAAAAACATAAAAATGTTATAAATATCATAATATTAAAAAACATTATAAATAATCTATAAGAGAATTAATAAGCTAGAAGATGTAAAAGATAATCAAGAATGCAGCAGAGAGGGAGAAATTAGGTAAAATATAAAGTAAGTTACCTAAAAACTAATGACTGCAGTTATCTTAAAAAAAAATCAAGTAATGGTAGTACTATCTTTAGTGTCCTGACCAAAAAAAAAAATGTAAACCAAGAAGACTGTAAAGCAAAAATGTCTCTCAAATTAATTTTACTAATAAATGAAAATGAGTTTGCCTTTTTCCTCATGAGATGGACTTCTAAAGGGATTAGTTTTATTAGAAGGAAATGAAACAAAACAGAGTTCTGAGATGCAAAATCAAATGATTAATTAGATGATAAAATTTTTACTTAAACATATATCAACTATTTAATCAAGAATAAAATCCTGATTACTTTTTTAAAAATTGAATTGAATTATCTTGGAAATACCAATAATTTGCTGAGAATGGTTGAATTTAAAGTGTTTCAAATATTTTATATTTTACTTAAAGAGGGCAAATATGTTCATTAACCTTTCATTTAGATTAAGGAACTGTGATGCAATTTCCAAGGAAATAACTATGAGAACAGAAACATTGTATTCAACTTTCTGACACATAATGGTAAATAAGTACATAAGCAATAATAATCCAAAGATAGTTAAGAAAATAAAAAGTACAAAATTTGATGATGCAATTAAATTCAACTCCTATCAGTTATTACAATGTATGAATGAAATAAATTCTCAAGTCCAAAAGAAATTAAGCAGACAGAACATTAAAAATCAACATGTATAATTTTTATAAAATCTCCAATAAAATGTAGAGATGTTTTAATTCACCATGAAGATAAAGCAATTTGAAACTTAGATAGACCTAAAAGAATAGACTTAACATTGAAGGAAGAAGTATCAGAATTCCAAAGAGAAATTCAGATCATCATATTAACCAGAGATATCAACACCTATGCAATAATTACAAAGTCAGGAAGACAAAAACAGTAAGTATATTGTTTGAACAAGACAATTAACAAGCTTAGTGTAATAAATATGTATAAAATATTGCATATGAGCAGAGACTTCACTTTCATTTGAAGAGCTCATCAAGCATTTATGAAAATAACCATAAGCTAAGAATAGCACACAATCAATCACCAAATGTTGGAGCATACAGCAGTTCAGAACAAATTTCAGAGATTAGCATAAGAACCATGGATCAAGGAGGAAAATATAATGGATTTTTCTTGTTTGTTTATTTGTTTGTTTTTGGTACCAAGAATTGAATCTAGGTCACTTAGCCACTGAGCCATATCTCCAGCCCACTTTTTATTCTGAAAAAGGGAGTCACTAAGTGTTGAGGCTGGATTTGAACTAGCCGGCCTCCTGCCTTGATCTCCTGAGTCATTGGGATTGATTATAGCAGTGTGCCACTGCAGCCAGTGAAAATGATTTAATACATGAAATGAATATGACCAAAACTCATGCAACCCTGATAAACATGTAGCTAAAGTAAACTTGAACTTTGCAAAACTTAAAAATTGTGCCACACAATGAGATAACTAACTTAAGATATTAGAAAATGACCAGCAATAACATAGCCTGAACAAAATAGTATATGATAATAAAAAAAGTAAAAGAAAAACTATGTAAAATGGAAAGTAAATGGCCAATAAAAAGAATCTACACTCAGCACTTGTTTTTTTTTTTTTGTTTTGTTTTGTTTTGGTTTGGTTTTTTTCTTTGTTTTTTTTTTTAACTTAAAGAAATTGACAAATTTTTGGTAAAAAAAAATGAATGGTTACAAGCTGATACTATTTGGCTTTTACAAATATTAACTAAACATAACATACAATGAATTTTTTTTTAAAGAGAGAGTGAGAGAGGGGAGAGAGAGAGAGAGAGAGAATTTTTAATATTTATTTTTTAGTTCTCGGCAGACACAACATCTTTGTTGGTATGTGGTGCTGAGGATCGAACCCGGGCCGCATGCATGCCAGGCGAGCGCGGTACCGCTTGAGCCACATCCCCAGCCCACAATGAATTTTTAAAAGCAATATTTACTGAATAATATGTATCTGATATTAAAATTGAATGGAAACTTCATATTTCAAAATTTAAGAAACTAGGAGCATATATAAAAAAATTTAGATCAGGAGGCATAACTTTTGTATGTTGGTACATGGTATATAATGTCCCTATAGATAGTAATGTAGATGATCTGTCTGGTTCATTTCTTGAATCAGTAGATATTAGAAATAAGTTCTGTAACTAGAAGTTACCATCCAGAAGAATTCAACTTGAAGCAAGGGGTAATCTAAATAATTTTAAAATCAGTTCATTTATTAGTTCAAAATGGTATTAACACTTTCAGGAAATCATTTAAACTAAAGAAAGTTGTTCCTGTTCTTGAAAGATTTCATGATTCTATCATATTTATAAAATGGAGAATTTTATTTATGCTCTTTTTGACCAATACATAAATAAGCCTCAAAACTTGACCTTGTAAAATATAGTTTTTCCAACTATGAAACATGGAAGTGGAAAAATGCTCTTTCAATCTAAAAAAAAAAATGCCTGTAATGCTGAAATTATCCAAAAATTTACCTTTCATGGTGCCTTGTGTAAGGTATGTATTTGAGGTATCATTTCCATTTATCCAATATAGAAACCATGTCAAACTGGAACTTAATAATTTTCATATGAATTTGGTTTAGTTTATAGGTTCTGAAATAACACTCCATCGTAGAGTAATTGTATTCTGAAACTAAAATAATGTCAAAACATGAGATAGTATTATCACACCATATTATAATTCCTCTAGATTATAACTTTGTGAGGATATATAATCAAGGCAACTTCACTGCTCTAAAATCATTACTAATTTTAGTGGCTGACTGTAATAAAAGTGTATTACTTATAGTCATCCAGAATTCATACTGTTTTTATATACATCCTTGGAGTCATTTTGCTTATGGTAGAGAAAGAAAAATAGAGGAGGATTATATGTGAGTATTTATTGGACTACACCTACAATATATTTTTCACTTCTATTGTCAAATTGGACTGGATATAATATTAAATAATTTTGTTCTCTATTTCTGAACTTCATACTAAATTTTCCCTTTAGTAATTTTCTTTATTAAACTACTTTACAATAATGGATACACATTCAAAAACTTAGGTTCAAGTATACTTCACTGTCTCTCTTGCTGCTTACTTTCTCTGTAAACCACTTGTAAAAAAGTATGCAGCATGATGAATATTTAGTTATTATAAATAATCAGCAGAGATGCAATAACTAAACTAATACTAGCATCACAAAAGCTGTGTGTCCATGACATGGATGTAAGAGCAAACTCTGATAAATAAAATACTGTTAATTTATCTACTAGCACACATGAACAACTTAGACTTATAAAATAAAATATTTTAGACTATTTTAATTTTTATCTTATTTAACATAGTTAGAAAAACAAAAACACTTCAAAAAATGAAATAAATGTTATTCACAGGGTAAAGTGAACTCCCCCCAAACAAAGGCCAAATGTTTTATCTCATATGCAGATGCTAATTCACAATAAAGTGGAGGAGGTGCTAGAGACAATTTTCTGTAATTCTTATTTGCAGAAAAGTTTTATCAGAGTACTAATTAATATTGCCTACTTTGTTCCTACCAAATGAACTTCAACTAAATGCTCAAGTCAAAAGGCATTTTTGTAATAAGCTTCCAATTTCCTTCTACTTTATGACCTTCAATTTTGTCATTGTGTGCAGAGTTTGTTAATAACACATAAGTCTCCCATGCTAAGTCAGAATGCTCCATAAAATGAAGAGATTACAAGCTTACACTATAAAGTAGAATTTTCCTCTAGCAGAGATATAGTTTACTTCCTACTCTAAGAAGGATCATGTAATTTTTCTATTAAGTCATTCTTTAATAAGTCATTCTTTGTTTTGACTGCCAAACTAAGCCCATAATGAAAGAAAAATTCCCCCACAAACTTCTCTATCATTAAGCATATGAATAATTCTAGCCATCTGATGCCTCCTGATGAAGTCCATTGTTAATTCTGTAATGATATCATCCTGATCCCAAGGTGAACTGACTGAAATCCTTTCCTTTCCCTTTATCAATTCTCCTCATTTTACTAGTTGATATCACCATACACCCAAGTTGCTAATACAAAATTTGGAGCTGTCATTTACTCCTTTACCTTCTATGTGAATGAATCATCCAGTCCCTATAATTATGTTTAAATTCTTTCCTGATATCTCCCTACATTGTACTATGATGTGAGAGCAATAAACACCTATTTTAATAAGCCACTAAAATTAGTGATTGTTTTAGAGTATTTGACCTACTTTAATGTATATGCTGTCACAAAATTATAGTCTAATCAGATTACATTTTGGTGTGCTAGCATCTTACTATGCCTTGGCATTCTTTAAACCTCAGAATATAATTATTCTACCATAGAGTGCGGTATTAGAACTTACAAACTGAAGCTAGACTCACCTAGCAGAAATTAAATGCCATTTTGTAAAATGAGGCCAAAATTTACATGGAAAAGGAAGTCATAGAAATGTAAAATCATAGAATAAGTTACCAGAGACTTAAAAGGGAAAAAAACTTGTTAAAACAGTTCTTTTCAAGCTGTTTCTCTTTTTATGAAATTATAATAAGAATCTGTTTTATGTCCAAATCTGCTTTACGCAGCTCTGTGCAGCAATGTGTCACTTCTTTCCCTGTCTTTTCCAATTCATTTCGCTATTTAACAGCTGAAAGTATACCTGCTGTGCCATTTCTAGAGACTAATTTGCACTTGCACTAATTGCATGAGGTGTAATATCAGTATAATGGCAGTCATCTTGTTTTGGGTCATGAGGCTACCGGTTCTCTGGGCTCTGTAACAAGTCTTTCCATTACCATATAATATCCTTTAAGTGGGTTTTAGATTTTATTTTCAGGTATTAATTGGTGCCCCCTTGAGTCTAAGAATTAGAAATGTCAAGAGTGACAGCAGTTATAGTGTTGATAGTTCACTTCACACTTCCTTTCACTTTCACTACCTGAATTTTTCTGATTATTTTCCCTTTTTCTGATTATTTCACCTGTTGTTACTTTGGCACAATGCAAAATGCCTGTCCATTAACTGTTTTTGCAGATTGACCCTAGTGTGGGAAATGTGTACCAGAGAGCTTATATTTTTAAAGTTTAAGGAGAAAATTGGACTTCCCAGACCATGATAGTTAATTATAAATTTTCTGTGAGTCCTTCAGAATTACTAAACTGATGTCCTACTCAAAATCATTGGAAATTCACATTTTGTCAATGTTTGAGATTCATGTCATTTTCTAAAATATTTTAAGATAAATGTATCATGTATTATAACTTATTGATGATGTCAATACAAGAAGACCAATAATGTTTTCTTTATATTTACATTTCCCTAGAAACATATAGGTCATTTTTTAACTCAAGGAAATTTTTTTTTATTAATTCTGGTCTGTATTGATTGACACCCTACACACAGTGCATATAAGAAATCAATAACATGAGTATAATTTATCTTAATAGGCACTTACCCTGGCACTTTGAGATTGATTGTGAGATCAGGTCAAAGAACCCAAAGCAGGTCATTGCTGTATTAAGGTTTTATCGCATTAACTGAGTATGTGAAGTGTTTGCATTTCGAAAGTTAGATAGGAAACATCATCTACAGGGGTTTCTTATTTAACACAAAAGGAAGATATCAAGTTAAATATCCCATTGGAATGAAACAAATGGTTTCTCTGGGACTCAGGCAGATAGAGCAGCTTTTGGCTTTGCTCTTCTGGGCCTTGCCTTTGTACCTTGGGGCCTTGCTTGTGTCTTACCAAGTTCTTTTACTAAAGCTCAGATAGGCAATTATGACTGACAACTTGGTTTCTTCCTTCCCTTCCTCTGTGAATGTACTCTCTATACCTTTCATTACCCTTCTCCCTCAGGGCCTGGCTTTGGTTTGTGGCTGGGGAAGGGTTTCTGAGTGAACACCACAAAGTTCTGCAGTGCCATTGTTAATTGCAAGGAGTGGAGTGAAATACTCCCACCACTTCTAAACTCCCCTGGTGGATGGCCAACAAACTCTACCAGCAACAGAAAATGCTTGTCCAGGTCAACAGTGCCAGAGCCCTTCTGTTTGAAAACACTTATTTTAAAACAATGCACTTAAAAAAATAAAACTTGAAAATGGGAAATTATTTGGCATGGATTTAAATATGTAGTGATGCTTCATTTGGCAAAAATTCTCAAAGTAAAATTTCATGATGACACCAAAGAAATTTGTTTGATTCTGCTTCAGATATATAGATATGAAAGGACAAAGGTGTTTTTCATTCTTTAAATTTATCTTTTAAAAAATATTTATTTTTTGGTTGTGACTGAACACAATATCCTTATTTCATTTATTTATTTTTATGTGGTGCTGATGATTGAACCCAGGGCCTCCGACTCTACCACTGAGCCACAAACCCAGCCCCTAAAATTGATCTTAATGTGTAATTTTACATCATATTGGAGACTTGTTAGTTTCTATTAAAAATGGTTTTCAGAAAAAAAATCTCAAAACTGAGTTGCCCCATTCTAAGGGTTGTGTTGGAATAGTAAACACTGAATTAGAAAACAATAGGCTAATACTGGTTTTACTTCTTAAACAGAAGGCCACTAGGCAAGACATTTGGCTTCTCTATATTAGTCTCTCACCTGAAAAAGTGGTGCTTTCATCAATGTTTTATATGTTCTACCCAAAGTCAGATTAAGTTATTTTAGAACTGGCTTTTACAATTTCTTTTAGTTTTCAAAAATACCACTATTGCTGTGGAAGTTACATTTTATCTTGAAAAAAAAAACAGATTCAACAATGGGTGGAAACTCAGGGGTAGCACATTTGATGGCAAAGAGAGAATAAAAAGGTGCAGGGAAGCAGACTTCCAAAGGGCCTTGTCTTCTGTGAGCTGATTAGACATTCCAAGGACATATGCAAGGTGCTCCATGAAAACAGGACAGGCCAGAGGAGCTGGGTTACAATAAGAGGTGAGGACAAGAACCCTGTTCTGTGTCATTGAATCTTGACATTCAGGACATGTGTTCACTAGTGGGAGAACAAGGAACTCTGAGTCTTATGTAAAAAAAAAAATGCTGGGGTCTTCTGGAACTTGCATCTCTATGAAGAATGTGAGCTTGACCTCGAATAACTGTTATTTATATTTTGAACTTTCTTTAAAACCAATTTCTTCTGAAAATATGCTTTTTGTTTCTTAGTAGTTTACTTTAATATGTTACCCACATTTCTTTTGAAATAATTTTTAAATTGCTTTCTTGTGTAACAATGTTTACTAGGTTTACATTAAAGTTTTAAGTCAACATATGTAACACTTTACCTTTTATCGTTATAATCTTTTAGATTAGGGTTTTCTCTATTTTATTATATTTCAACCAGTGTAATGATTTTTTTCTTAGCTTTTACTTTATTTACTTTTAAGTCCATTTATTTCATTGCACCTTATTTGTAATGTAGCCTAATTTATTTTTTATTATTCTAACCCATTATTTGCTTCATTTTAACTTCTAAAAATATGTTCTGTTGATGTTTTTATATTTTAAAATATACTGATGTGTGATACAAACACAGTATTTCACCTAGGTTGAAAACAGTTTTAATTTTCTGACAAGTGTGTGTGTGTGTGTGTGTGTGTGTGTGTGTGTGAGAGAGAGAGAGAGAGAGAGAGAGAGAGAGAGTAGGTAGTTGACCAGTAAGGAAAATATTTTATTTTTGTTTGCTTTTTAGGCCTTATTTTTGGAAAATTATTATTATTACTGAGACTCAGGGAATCCCATTATTTTAGGAAATAACTACAGAGGCAAACCACTATTGCCTGATCTTGTAGATGTACTGGAAAGGCCATTTCTGAACACTAATACTGCAGACTAAGCTACCCCAAGTCCTATTTAGTCACATAAAAGTAAAACAACTTTGGGGAATGTCCCTAAGGATTGAAGACCATTTTGTATAAAGAAATACTATACCTGAAAGATTGTCTCTCACCCAGTTTGAGGTAGACCAAATGTTGTGAGAGTGGAGATGAGCTGTGGTTGCCTTGCTTAGGCAATCTATACTTTTAGGAAGTTCTAATAAATAACTTATTTTATCCTTAGTGGATTTTCAGGTTAGAATTCCTGAGGTCCAATTCTTACTGGACCTTTTTGTCAAGTGTATTATCCTGGGCTTCTTACTAAATTTCAGTTTATCTCACTTTCCACCTCTGTTAAATTGTGCCACTAAGTGCAATAATCTTATATTTAATTAAATGAATTTATAAATCACATAGAAAAGTATTGATATAAAAGAAATGGCTAGATGAATGCTAGATTGTTTTACCAGCCCACACCGTGATATAGTTCTAGGGACATGCTACAGCTGAGTCTTGAAACTCCTTCTTAAAGACCAAGTCTGGCTATCAGCAAAGTCAGACAGTGGAACATTTTTCTCTGCCTTTCCCAGAATATTTTAGTGTAAGCCAACACCATTATCAATAACAGAGGAGAGTTGGACCTGTTGACAGGAGGCCCAGAGTTCACATGTCAGAGTGCAAGCTATAGTAATAGGAGTACCCACTGAGGACAGGGGAAACAATACTTCATACACCCCATGGCATTCTAAGGGTACAAATCCAGAAAAGAATAGACTGGTCCTGTGCCATGCAGTCTTGAAACAGCACAGTCCATTTGCCTTATCTTCCTCTATGTCATTGCATTTTAGTTATCACTTTCTAATATAACAAACAATAGTATACTTTTCTATTGAATTAATTTTATGATTTTCTTCTCTCTACAAATTAGAATGAAACTCCCAGGATGTAATAATTTTTGCTCATACGCTTACTTCCTCAGGATATGTAATGTGTGTCACAGAATAGGTCCTCAATAAATATTCAAATGAACAAATAGTAAAATGCAAAAGATAAATTAACTGAGAAGGGATTTTTAAATACAAATCTAATGAAATAGAATAAAATAGTTAAATATTTTTAGTGAAAAATGAATGACTCTGGGCAAATAATGCATGGTAGGTGGTCTTTGGTGATTTCAAAAATACAGAACAGGAAATTAATAAATTGTTATGGCATGAAATAAAGAAAAATAGTGTCCAATTCCTTTCTTTAAGCTTATCAAAAGTGAGCTATTTTTTATTTGTTGATTTCACCCACTGATATAAACATGAGGTATATATTATTAAGTTACTTCCTCTCAGAAAATGACACAACTGTCCATCTGGTTACTAAAGTCAAATTCTTGCATCACTGTGCTTGATTCTGTTCTTTCCCTCATCCCTCATATTCATTCCACCAACCAGTCCTCTCAGCTCTGCTCTAACAGACCAAATATGTCCATGCCACTCTTTCTCCACCCCCGCCTGTGGCACCTTCTTCCTCTGGATCCCTGCAAGAGTATCCTAAATGTCCACCAAGCATCTGCTCTCACTTCTGTACTTTTCTTTTTCTTCAAAACTTTCAGATACATCTTATGAATCACATCATGCAGTCTTCTGCTTAAAATCTCTCCTATGCCTTCCGATGATACTTAGAATAAAAGTTAAACTCTGAACCATGTCTGTAGAACCTCACCCCTCTGACTTTATTTTCTATTCCCTGTCATACTACAGGTTCACCTCCCTTAGAACCTCTGTATGTTTGGTAAAATTCAGGACCATCTCCAGTAAACACACACACACACACACACACACACACACACACACATTCTTTCCCATGGCTGGCTCTGCTGTTCTCAGAGGGATTTTTGTTTTTGTTGTTTTTTTACAAATAAGCATATACCTGTATTCTTTTCCATTTTCATATAAGTATTTGGAAGCACATTGTTCATTTATTTGTATTCTTATTTAATAGTTGCCACCCACCTAGATGTAAGGCCCACTATAATAGAAACTGCCTTTTCTTTTACATGGAAACATTAGAATGCAGATTAACATTTTAAAGGAATATGTGAGGTCTTTGTACTTTATTCAAAACTGGTAATTCCCATGTTAGAATTGATTTCCCTTGCAAAAAATAAAAATAAAAAATACTAACAGTGTTTTACTACTACTTTGGAAACATAAAACATAGAAATGGAATCTCCTTTAAAATACTTCCCATGATCCTTTAACATTTGTTTGTTTTGCTTTGAGTACTATAAAACTGATACGTACCATCTGGGGAGTGTCTACTTTATGCCAAATTTATGTTATGTGGTATAAATACATTATCTTAAAGTCCAGTGCGAACCTGTGACAAAAGGAGTGTTGTTATGCTTATTTTAGATTTCTGGAAACTAAGGCTTAAATCCTATTCAACATATGTATGTTAATACTCTCATTTGATTAGCATACTTTCAACCTCAACTTTTTTCTGTACTTAAAAACCTAAGTTTATCCTGAAAATGAGTTGAAAGCCAACCATCGAACATTCATGCAATACATATTTACTGACCACTAAAAATTATAATCAGGTAAGAAAGAGAGCATAATACCTGATATTTAAAATAAGTAAAATAAAATATGCCCTGACACAATAGGATCATTGATTATAAAATGAAGAAACTGAGTCAACAGCAATAAGAAGGATGATGAAGTACATGGAAGCCTAGAAACCGTTTGTAAGTTAGCCTTGGGATGCTTAGGGACTGCATCCTGTACAATAATGAGGGGACTGATCAGCTCAGGTGAAGAGCTTCTGCTATCTCTAAGACCTATTTTGGAAATTAGGCTTATCAAAGGCTCCAGGTATGTATGAAATACTTTGTCTTAATGCTAAGATTAGAATGTTCTTAGATTTCCAAGAGAAACATTTCTGTTTCTCTATGAAACATATTCCAATTAATCTCAGTCCCTCATGCATTACATATATTCTAATTTGTGTGATTTAAAATCAATGGCCACTCAACTGGGAATCCCTTCACAGTGCTTTGTAGCACAAAGTAAGGAGTGGCTACACTCACTACTCACTCGAACTAAGTAAACTATGTCATTTCCTTATGATTCAGTTTCCTTTAGAGTGACAGTTCTAACTTATCCACAAGGTTATAAAGGGTGGAGTCAGGGGAATCACAGACAACATATACCCCAGGCACAGAGTTATGGCAACAGATTTAATCCTCATTTTTTGCTATATAATTCCATAGGAATTAAGAAAATTACCTCACATGCCTAATACTCTTATGCTCAAAATTCTTGTAATTGTCCACTGGCAAGAGCATTAGTCCAAGAACTTCAGGCTACATTCACGACAGTCTCTAATCTGACCCAATCCTATAATCTCAACTTTAATTTGCCCGATGGAGCACATTGTCAAGCATAATTGGCAACTCTTACAAGTCACAGTTGTTTAAAACAACAAGACAAAAAAAGGTTATATTTATTGAAGAAAATGAATCTATTTTTTCATATAAAAACTATATACTCTTTCTCTGGCCATAAAAGCCTAACATCTTCCTCTGTGATTCCACCCCATCTCTCCAATCTCAGCACTTGTTTCAGGTTGGATTATCCCCATGCGTGCTTATATTGGATATTTGATTGCAGGAGGCAATATTAGTTCATCATTATTAGTACCTATGAACTAAGTCTATGTAATTATTTTATTATATACCCATGACCAAAATAATTAGTTTAAAGTTGGGAAAAAGATCACAGTAAAAACCAATGAGAAGCAGTGAAAATGTGTCCTATTGTGTTTATGGGAAATATTCTAGCTCTCCTTTCTGGTCTGAAAAAGAAATCTTATCCTGAAAATGAGTTGAAAGCCAACTCCAGCACAACACTGAAGAAGGTTAAACGTGGCCAGATAAACTGTTCAAAATGGAGAGGAAAAAATGGGTTTTCATATAATTATCTTAAGTCCCAAATCCAGTATTATATGAAAAAAATATACCTTTGACTGATTTATGGAAGCAAATACATTTCTTTTCTCATTTTTCTTCTTTATACTTTTCCTTCATTTTTCTGCTTAGGCAAGTTAGGTCTTTCTGGGGAGTTACTTGAAGATTTCTGGCCAATAATCTCCCATGTTTAAAAAACTCTGAAGAGTTCAACAGGTATCCTTCTCATAAGAAGTTTACATTCATTTTGGAATAGGAACTAGAAACAAATAAAAAGTGAACTAGGTACACAATCCAATTTATATCCCCAAATAACCAATTGTGACAATAGAGCCAATGGTGCTTAAGGCAAGGATTTGATTTGGGTCTGAAAGGGTAATGAAATTTAAACTAAAATAAATAAATACTTAAATGTGAGCCAAAATAAATTTAAGTCTGTCTCAAAAATTTCAATTTTTGTAGCTTTGCTCTCTCATTCTAAACAGCTTGCCATCCTTTGTTTCTATACACTAGCATTAAAGAATTTCAAAGATTATATTAAATCTGGTTCTATGAAAAATAATTTTTGTTACCATTGACTTTTAAATGTGGCTTTACTCTCATATTTGATGTCTGATTCCAGAAATCATTATCATGCCATTTGGAGATATGCTTATGTTTATCATAGTGTTTTCAACAGAATACTCTCTTTAAAAAATCCATAAAGTTAGCCAATCAAGAAGATGAATGGTCTGCAGCTGTTTTTTTCCCCTCCTATTAACACTCTAGCCTTATCCAACTCCTTCATTTATCCTTCTGTTTTCAAAGGAGCTCTTAATTACTTCCATCCCCATTTCAGTTGTAAATGTCTCTTTATTACCATTCTTTCTTTAGAATAAATCCTCCAACCTATTCAAGGACCTGACACTTCACCACTGATTTACAAGTGATTCAATTTTATTAATCAGATGCTTGCCCTGGCTTTGGGATAGCTGCAGTACCATGGCTAGTAGCTGTTGATGAAGCATCCCCTTTCTTCCTCCTTGTTTCTTAAAAAAATATGCAGGTACATTTGCAGCTTCAGCTTCTTTTTTGAGGAATATTGAAATTAAAAAGAACTAGTGAAAATAGAAAATCTTGTAATTGTCTTGAAAAGAATTATTTCACACTGTTGGCTGTGGAAGTTATAGTTGCAGTGGGGATAAAGTTACCTATAAAGGATTTGCCTGAAATTATCCATTAGAAATTCCTTCTTTATAGATTTCAAGCTACTGCTGAAATTACTGTCATGAGACCAAGCCATGACTCCATTGCAAAATATTCTAAAAGCATAATTAAACTTATAGGTAACCAGGCTATACAAGCTTCATAGATTTTGATATTTCTATGTATGTTCATAAATTCCTCTTTAAAATATATATGAGACACACTAACGATTATATATATGTATATATTATATTTATTGTTCTACTTTTTCTCTAACTGTGACCAAAATACCTGAAGACAACAATGTTACAGTAGGAAAAGTTTATTTGGCACTCAGGGTTTCAGAGGTCTCAGTCTATAGATGGCCTATTCCATTGCTTTGGGCCCATGGTAAGGCAAGACATCATAGCAGAAGGGTGTAGAGAAGGAAAGCAGCTCAGAACATGACCACCAGGAAGCAGAGATAGAGCTCTGCTCACCCAAGGCAAAGACACACCAGCAGTGATCTATCATCTCCAGCCACACCCTACTTGCTTAGAGCTACTAACCAGTTAACCCATTCAAGTGAATTAATACACTGATTAGTTTAAACCTCTTACAACATAATCATTTCATGTCTAAACTTTCTTGCAGTTTTTCACATCTGAGCTTTTCGGGGACACCTCACATCTAAAGCATAACATTCATAAACTATTAGACACATACACTTATATCTAACAATTGTGTTTGTGTGTGTGTGTGTGTGTGTGTGTGTGTACATACATACATAAATACATATTAAATTGTTCTTGGCCTAAGCCATCCACTGGCCATATTTTATATCATTGATGTAGATCCATGTATTTATTTCTATTTGTCTTCCAAGTTTTCCATTACTCGCACTAAAAATAAATTAGATTAAAACTCCTCTGCAATTCTTGACAGTATGAAACCAGAGGAGAGGGTGTGAAAGGCTTACATACTTAGATTTTGTGCTTGAAACCAAGTTCTGTGTATGTTTTTACCAGAAAAAAAATGCATTGAGTGATGATGGGTTGGGGATACAGATAGCAAAGGAAATTGCTGTTTCCCATTTGGTTATTGCTTCATGTATTATTTCTATAAACAAAAGGAAGGAAGAGTTCACTACCATTTGGATATTAGAATTTCACATAAAATTCCTAAGAAAAAGAATAATTTTAGAATAGAAAGAAGGAGGCTTTATTATGTCTTCATTCACAAATTAATAACCATGTGGCCCTTTAGAAGCATTTAAAAATTCTCTTAAAATCAGTTTTGTTACCTGTAAAATAAACTTAACATATTTACCCAGCAAAGTCTCTGTGAAGAATGAATGAATGAATCCATTCTATTAGTTTAATCCATTAGTTTATTCTATGTATTTTCCAGATAGATCTATTTTTCTGTCCTTTGAGTGATCCTCCAGGTTTTTCCTGTCAATCTACCTCCTCTGACTTATGAAGTATCACAAACGTTATGTTGCCTTTTTTGTGGATAGTTGGTAGTTTGTTCAGACTTTGAAATTACTTGTCAAGAAGATCAAGCTGGATAAAGTCACAGCATTGTTCCATGATCTCTGTTGAGCATCCATTTATTCACTTATTCTTCAAGTCTTATAATCTCCTTGGAAATAGTGAAGATTTATTTGGATCATTGTCTTACTTTGAACTTATATGGTACCTACGTACAAAGTATTCTTCTGACTACCCTCTTTAAATTAAACTCCATTTCATTATCTGTAATTTCCCTGTGTATTTCCAAATTCTTCCCTAAAATATTAATTTGATAGTTTCAAGATTTTTTTCTTTCATTGTATGCTCAGCATATAGCATACTACCTTATAGATAATAGGCAACCGATCAGTATCTGGTGAAGAAAAAAAATGAATTAATAATAAATTAATTATGGCAAAAAGTGTGTTCTATCTTATTACTCTCAGAATCACCTTTTGACTTTCATTTCAAACTTTCAAATCTTACAGATGTAAAGCAATGTTGGAGAATGACACAGAGAAGATATAAAATCAAAGAGAATGTCCCACAAAGCAGAAAAAAGTCATTTCCAAATACTTCACCCGCTAGTTATAACACTGCAACTGGAGAAAACTCCTATGCAAATCCAGTCATGCAAGCCCCATTTAACTCAGGAAAATGTGTAGAAATTGATTGAGTGAGCAGCTGGTGATATTGTAGTCAGGCTCTCTGGAAGTTAATTGGGAAGCGTTGTGAAAAATCCTGACATTGTACATGTAGCTCTGCTGCCTTCCATTGTGCCCGAGACACTCATCACACACAGTTGCTCTCTACTATTACAAAATAACTGGATGCCTAGGAGTCTCTGATGACTCTCATCAATAGCCTGCTAAGAAAACAGAGGAGGAGGGAGTGATGATGTGGAGCTAGAACTTCTGTAATTGGAATGAAAAGGCCCTTAATCTTATGGGTTTTTACTTCAGTCATGAAACATTTTTATTCCCCTACATATAAAAACAAAGTTTTTCTTTCAGGGTCTCCTTTTGCATTATACTCATGGAAAATCAAGAATTGAAATTCATAATTTTCTTTTCTTGGTGTCTTGTTTATACAGTTTCATGAATTAGGTATTGTCTTGAAACAAACCTCCCAAATTTACTATGTAAAACAACAGGTGGACATCTCTTATTTCTCCTAAGTCTTCAGTCCAACCTGACAGTGTTGATGTTGCAGAGTGGGCTTGCTCCTGCGTCTTATGAGCTGAAAATCTGCATGGTGGTCCAGGATGGCCTTGCCTGCAAGAGTATGACTCTATATATGTTGCTCACATGTTAGTGATACTCTACTCCATGCATTGAGCTCCTTGCCAGGAATCCAAAGATCAATAGTGTTCTTTGACCTTGATGAGTTTAGACACAAAAGAGGTAAATAGATCATATAAATGAATATTACATTCAAATACCATCCACAGTAGATATTCCAGAGTTATGGAGAGAAGTTTGTGATATACAGGAGGGATACCAGAGAGGAAATGATCAACCCTGAGTAGAGTGAGAGGAGGTAGCAGGACAAAATTTGTAAAAAGTGCTTCTCAAATTAAGTCTGAAAATCTTTGCAACATTTTGCCAGGTCCGTAAGCCAGGAGATAGCATCCCCACCGGAAAGGCCAGGTGAACAAAAGCACAGATATAACCTGAAATAGTTCAGTAATAGTTTGGTAGGAGTTAAGTAGCATGAGATAAAACTACAGAGATAGAGATGGATTATTGGTTTGGGGATTTGTGTATGCCAGACTGAATTTTAATTTTATCTTCAATATAATAATAATAATTATAATAATATATTTTAAAATTATCACTAGGCATTCTTTTAAATGACATGGGTATGCCCTTATCCACATTTTAAAAATATGTTAAGAAAGGGTAGAGAAGTTAAATAACCTAAGAGTAAGTAATACGGTTCAGTCCAATATTAGTCATCCCAAGTCTTTAACCACTATGCTTAGGGAGCCTACTAATGGAGGCCACTCATAGGTTTAAGTAAAAAAAAAAATCATCAAATTTCCCTTTTACTTAAAAACAAAACACTTATTTACAGTACCATGAAGGCTATAAGTTATTGAAAAAGGAATAACCATTTTGAGGCTATAGAAATCGTTTTGGTTAGAAATAATGAAGATTCAAAGATAGACATTAACAGTGAGGACAGAACAAAGGGATTTCTGACTTAATTTAATAGAAGGTAAGAGCACATGTGTTATATGTCACAGGTTCTGAGGGCAGAAAGCCTGAATCTGAATCCCACATCTACCACTCACCTAAGTGCTTGAATTTGTGCATAGTAATGTGGGGTAACATCTTCCTAAGTAAGATGTGAGCAGTAATTAAAGACATATAAAGTCCTCTGCAGAATGACGGATACAAAGCTACCTTTCAATAAATGGAGAAGTGTAGCAGGAATTTGAGATAAATCTGTGAGTAGAGTTTGGACACATACGCTATGAGGTTCAGTTGCTCAGTAAGTCTCTAGAGTTCAGGAGGAAGATTTATGATGAAAAGGTAGATTTGTGAGTCATTAGCATTGTTAAAGTCATATGTGGTTGGGATAACAATAAAATCAGAGAAAGGCAGCATTTAAGTGGTGGGGAGACCAAAATGCTAAGAAACAAGAACTAAAGAGCAAGGAGAAGCAGTCAAATAAAGCCAAACTTTGAAGTTATTGAATGCCAGACACTATCATATATTACAAATGTTAAAGTAAATAGGGATGTTTAACAGGCATCTTTCATTTAACATGATCAAAAGAGAACTTCAGGATTTTTCCAGCCATTTTCACAGTCTCAGTAGATGGCACTGCTGTTCATCTTGGGAGTCAGGCCAAAATCTTAGGCACCATACTTGATTATATTCTTTTTCTCATGGTCCTCTCCCTCCAATCCTGCAGTGATCAAATCCTTTGAAACACAAAAAGTGAAGTCTTGACCATTTTTATCCCCTATACCACTAATCTATAGTCAAAAGAATACATAAATCTTCCATTCTATTACTAAGAATGTAATATTAAGTAAAATTGAAAGCTCCATATATGATGAATCCCTGACTTAGCCTTTGCTTTGCTTCCTGGCATATAATGGGGCACTGAACTAATAATAAACATGCCAGAAATATTTGCTGCATGTAAATAAGCCAATTCATCACATCGTGTTATTGAGAAGTAAAATCTTTGTAGGTTAGTTAATTTTGGCAATATGGTATTTTGTGAGTTCACCATAATGCTAAATGTTTCTAGGGGGATAAAGACTTTGACACAATCAACATGCTTCTGAGGCATTTTAATTAATTACTGTGTTAACATTTTATTTGGGATATTTTCTGTCACTCAATACAAATTATTACTATTGAATTTATAATTTTCATGTATATTTTTCCCTTAAGAATAGCTATTCATTCTACTTTATAATACCTTGAATTATGTATGTTTCCCTTTTGATTCTGGCTTTTCTTGTATACTTATAAATATGAATCATGTTACCTGTGTTGACCTATTTTGAAATCTCTTCGATTTTGAAGTATATATTTTATTAACTTATTAAATATGCCTTTTATTATAAGATAGCTTAAATTATTTGCACAAGAGGCAAATTATAAGCAAACATATTGATATTTAAAGCCCAAAAGGAGTCTTGTATGGATCAAAACTGACACATATGATTGATTGAAGAAAGTTATGTGACAGTTGCAGTGACTCTGTGCACCAGGTAGAGAGATTGCAGAATGATCAAGGATGCCTAACCAGAAAAAAATTATTTGATTTAATGTCCAAGAATGCTGCGGGAAAAAATGGTTCATTACAAACAGGATTAGATACATACATATTTGATATATTTTCTCTTAGAAGAAGCCTGATCATAGGAAAGAGCTCTATGTCTCCAAGGAAGATGGAGACTTCCCTGGAGTAGGTTTGGATCTCATTTATCCCCTAAAGTTTCATGAGCTGAAAGCTTGTTCCCCAATGTAATAGTAGTGAGAGACAGTGGGACCTCTAAGCAGGATTTATCCTTTTCTTGAGGAAGTAAGTTCCAACTGGGTTTGTTACCAATAGCGGGGTGTTATAAAGCCATCCTGGTACTTCCTGTGTCTCTGTCTTCCACAAGGCCTCTTCCACATGTTGTGCTCCTCTCACTTCCACCACTCCTGCCATTGTGATGCCATCCACTATGTTATATCACCACTTGAGACCCTTGCTGGATGAGGTGACCCAATTTTGAATTGTAGCCTCCAAATCTTTGAGCTAAATAGACATCTTTCCTTATAAATTACCCAGTCTCAGGTATTTTGTTAGAGCAACACAAAATGGTCTAAGGCAGTGGGCCAATCTCAGCAGCCCAGTCTTAGTTTCTAAAGAGGAGTTGGATCTACATGAAGTATGAATCTATTCTTGAGAACACTTTCACACTGTCCCCAGGAACCTAGATAGATGCCCTGGGAAGAAGAGAAATATGTGATACAATCTAAAGACCTATGTTACTCATGTCACTAAAACTTCTCATGCAATACCCTCTTTCAAAGGAGCTGAATACTATAATAGGAAGCCATTATCCTTCAGGTTGGAGAGAGGAATGAAGACTGGAGAAGGAAATAAAACAGTATGAAAACCTGGTAGGTATTTTCAGAATAGATATATCCTCCTTTTTTGGAGAACCTGAGATGGGCATGCTTGGAAAGTATTGCTGAGGTTCTATAATTTAACAGAGTAGTAAGACAGCAGATTAAGGGAGAAACTGCTAAAACAATTTTGTATAGGAATAAGAAATAGTCAAAGATTATGGGAACATAAAATATACAGAAAACCTTTTATTCGTCATTTTGCATACACAATCATTTTCCTATGGCAATCCAGCTTTTCTACTTCCATAATAAAATTTCAGTAATGGTCACTAATGGCCTGTTATTTATGGATTTTTTTTCATTTTTTAAACTATTCCACAAATATTTATGCAATACTTACTAAAGTCTAGACATATTCAAGGTACCTGTTACTCAATAAATGCCATTTCAGTAGCGAGGTTAGGGAGGAAGGGAATTAAAATTGATTTTTATTATTCTTTTCAATTGGAGGACTTAAGCTTCCTAATTTTATGGTAAGTAAGGTTGATGATTTTATTTATGAATTTTGCCAGGAAACCTAAAAGTAATTAATTCTTCCAAAAACCACATTCACTCTTCCCTGGAGAATTCCTAATGGAGATGAATAGTATGAGTAGATACAAATGGAGAGTGAGAACTAATGGAAATGAATAATATTAATAGATACAAATTGAGAGTGAGAAGTTATATTATTTTTTGTTGGCTTGTATCAATACACTACTATAAGATTTCTAATGAATGTCCTAAAGTTCATGAATTGACTTGAGCTTAAAACCCAATTCAGAGAACTTCCTGCTCCTAAAATAAGCCTTAATTCTAGAACATTAATAGTGTATCTTATTCCATTTATAGTTATACTACAATGTACATCACTTGTCCTAATATTGACTTTTACTTTCTTTATATATCATCATTATTATAAGCAATGATATGAACCAATTTGAGAGGTCCTGGGAGGCCAGGCAGGCTTTAAAAAAGATCCCTTTATATATCCATCTTCTCCTGAGTAGGATAAATACATGAGAATAGAATTATTGAGTCAAAAGGTACATACATTTTTAAGTGTTTGGACATAGGCTATCAACATACATTCACAAAAATATGTAAAAATATATAATTGTAAAGGAGATTATGAAGATATGTTCATTCCCTATACTTTTTCAAATGTGGAACATTGTAATATATCATTTTCTTTATCTTTTGATTGCTAATCTGCATTTCTGTGTTCACTAATGGTGCTAAAGTTAGCCTTATAGGTTTGTCATTAACAATTTGGGACAGTACATTTCTGCTTCAAATAAAATAAAGATTTCTAGGACAGAAACTTACCCACTGATCCATTTAATTTCAAAGAAAGTACAAGTCCCTAACAGAAATATTTCTGTAAGCAACTAACCATCTTTACATTTTTGGGACTGTACTGGCAAGAAGTAATTGAAACCCAACCAAAACTAGTTTAAACTATCAGAAATATTTTTATTTAAAAATTCCTAATAAGACACATGAACACTAGAACTGGAGTCAAATACTCTTTCTCCCATATGTATAATATTTCTCAACTCCATTTTTTTTCTAAACTTTTATTTTACAGATATTGGGGTTGGAGTTAGAAGAAAACTTTTTTTTCCTGATTACAAATTTTGAAATTATTTTCTTATTTCTAGTTTTTAAAACTTCTAGAAAACATCTGTGAATGGCTATACTGAGTTTTGTTGTTGTTGTTATTTTATTTACTTGTAGGATTTTTTTGTTTGTTTGCCAAGGGATGGTGGTAATTTTTTTTGGGGGGGGGTGGGGGGTGGGGGGTGGTGTTTTACTTTGGTACCAGAGGTTGACTCCAGGAGCACTTAAACACTGAGTCACATCCCCAGCCCTTTTTATTTTTTATTTTAAGACAGGGTCCCAATAAGTTTCTTAGGGCCTTGATAGATTCCTGAGTCTGGCTTTAAACTTGTGATTCTCCTGCCTCAGCCTCACTAGTTGCTGGGATCATAGGTATGCACCACTATTCCCAGTGGGTCAGATTTTTATTAAGAGAATTGGATGCTAAAATGGGAGGTTTCCACTACATTATTGAAAGAAAAATTACATTTTTTCCAAAGAAAGAAATATGATTTCTAAATGAAAAAAAGAAATGGGCTGTTTAGACAAGTAATGTGATTACTATATTATTAATAGTATCCATTCTTAAGTTATCTTTCCTGAAGATATTGACCAAGAGTACTGTAATGAGCTCTTGCATGTTTTACACCTAGAAATGAGAGAGAGAGAGAACAATTTGTTTAGATAGGACTTTCTGTCGTGTTTGGTATAAACCTTTGTTTAAATGGAGTTAATTAGCCAAGTCATCCCGGTATCAATGACAGAATTTGGGAAAGAAAGAGTTTTTCTTTGCTCATCTACATAAAAGTGGAATTAAGAGGCTCAATGATCCAGTGTTTTTGACTCAGAAAAAAGTTGTCAGTTTTCATGGAAGGATAGATCTCATCCATATTAAACCTTATTAAACCTACATAAGTTCTTTTCAGGTTTTCCTAGGACAACCACCAGTTAACAGTTATGAACTGGGTAAGAGATGTAGTATCACAGGAAGTTTCTACATACCTCAATAGTCATATATGCATATAGTAACTAGGTTTCACTTATTAAGGCATAAGGAACCTAATTGTAAATATCATACTATTCATTTAATATTTTGAAATCTTTAAGTCAAGATTAAAAGAAATATATTTCTAAGTGCTCATTCTTTTCCATAGGGACCATGGATATTTACCTAGTTAATATAACTTACTAAGAATGAAAGTTAAAATTAAAATGTGATATGAATAAGAGTTAACTGCATGGGCCATAGATCATAACTACTTAGTAAAATTACCAGAAACTATATATGGCATATTTTCTTGTGGCATCATCAGTCTTAAAATAATTGAATTGCTTATCATTTTTCATCCTAAAGACTTAACACTCTAAAACTATGTTCATGCAAATTCCCTATGTCTGTTCACTGATGACCCAAGAGGTAAACACCTAATAAAATATAGGCATCATGAGAACAGATTGCCTATATAAAACTTTTTGTCTAAAATTTACAAGCTCAACCTCAACATAAACTAGTAATTTTGTAATAACATTGCACTTTGAAGGTTACTGGAAAGAAGAAAGGGAGGGTTCAGTCACTATATTTTCAGAAAAAAAATAATATCTAACATAACACAGGAAAAGCTTTTATTGAAATAGTGACCAAAGTCTCTCTAGAGATCAAATTAGAGATGAAAGGAGAAACAATCAACAACAAAACTATTCAAGCTTTCTCTAAATTTGTATATAAAGTTAATTTTACTTAATGTATCTTCAATATGCAACCTTAGATGGAAGATATCTTAGGCTGGTGTTGCTATAACTGCTATAACAAGATACCTGAAGCTAGGTACACTATGATGAAAAGAGGTTTATTTACCTCACAGTTCTGAAAGCCAGCAATTTTATGATCAAGTGGCAACATCAGTCCAAGGCCTCTTGCTGCATCATAACATTGCAGATTGTATCACATGGTTAGAGCCCATGTAGAGTGGCAAGTGACACATATGGAAAATAAGAAGCAAGAGAGCAAGTCAAACTCACTTTAAAATAATATGCACTCCGGTTAACCAATCCAGTCCCACTAGCCAGGCACCAATCCCTTCTAATGTTGGAGCTCCAAAGGACCTAATAACCTCCCAATAGGTCGCATCAGATCTTAAAATTTCTACCACCTCTCAATTCCATTGTACTTAAGGACCAAGCCTCCAGCATATTAATTTTTGGAGAACAAACCATATCTCAATCATAGCAGAATATATTTTAACTTTTATGATACATACAATTTAATTTATTAATAACTATCTTATATTTCAAAGCTAAATTATTTATTGACTTCAAATAATTTTTTAAAATATGATATAGCTAAGATGTGATTCTTTGGAAACAATCCAATTGAAACTGTCTCTATTCAGTCATCTATGAGGATGTGGGTCATGCTAGAAGATTCATTTACCATATAATTTATCAAGATATCAAACTTACAATTTTTTCTGATAATATGATTTTTTCAATTAGCACTATGGGAATAATTGACAACTAAAATGATCTACCAACTTATAACTTACATGCCTTTCTTGCTAAATGCATTTTTAGTGTAAATATAATACTAATAATTTTGCCAACCCTTCCTTATTAAGGATTAGTAAAAGAGTGGTAAGTATGGCAAAGTATCAATTGTAGGTGTTCCCCACTTAGCTGCATATGAATCAGTCATCTTTTTCTGTTTGTAGCAGTAAACCTTGAAGCATAGTAAATCCAGAAGCTTTTCAAATTCTGTTGGAGTTTACTTAGAATCACTTTCAAATATGGAAGGCATTTTGCCTTAAAAACTCTTGATACTCTTCTGAATTTGTTACCCTTTAATCTTACTGTGTCTGCAGGCTTACATTATTAATGTATGCATTAAATATATTTGAGCACCTGTTACATGTTAGTAATTGTCCTAGGGGCCAAAGATACAAGTTGAATGCTTAATTTGTGGAATGGAGAGGAGAGAGAGAGACAGAGATGTGTGTGCACACACATGTTCTTAATAAAACTAAAGGGATAAATGAGTGGAAATGAGAATTTGGGGAATGAAAAGTAGAGGCAAAACATGTGTCTCCAGATTTGAAGCATGTAAAAAGTTTCCAGAGTAAACAAGGGAGTTCAGAAAGAAATTATTTCAGACATGAGAAATGACATGTTCAGTCTGATCCATCCTATTTGCACCACCTGGCCTGCAATATTCACCAGTGGAAAACATCAGTCGGGATACTCTTCTTAGGCCATATTTTTCAGTGATTTCTCAAGGTTGCTCTTCATAGCCATGATCTCACTCTTACACTGTCACTGAATCCACAGGTTATGAAGCAAGTATCTAGTCTCGCTAACCATTCTGATTTCACAGAGCAGGTGTGATGTTCGCCATTTGGGACTCAGCTAATGGTGCCTCACTCTGCCCATCACCCCTCACTCAATAGTCAGGTTACAGTCATCTGTTCCATTTTCTTCAGAGCTTATTATTCTGGTCATAATAGTCTGCCTTCTTGGAATGGCAGTTTAATTATATTCAGTGGCTTCTTTTTGCAAAGGTTGAGCATCTAAAAACACAATGAGAAGGCCATCTCCATTGCTAAGAAAAGAGTTTTATCTTTATGCTCTTTTATTATGTCCTTTGTATAACATCCTTTTCTTTCTCCTACATTTGAAGGGAACACAGAACAAAGTAATCAAACCTTTCTAAAAATGTTAACATCCTAAGTGTCCTTGCTGTCCAAGAAGCAAAACCCTACAAAATACTTAATTTGTTCATGTTCCACTGTGAAGAGCTTATATAGATGGCACTGACTTAAAATGCAGAGAAATAAGTGTTCATATATAAGATCTTTAAAAGTTTGAAAAATCATTACTTAAAATTGAAAATTACATATATTGTACAATATGCATACACACATATGTATACATAGCACACACTGAAGCTGATATATCACCTTCTTAAAATGTACAAATATCTGTAATATTGTAAACTGTGATGCAGATGTTCATATTTTTTTACTGCTGCATTATAATTACAATTTTGGGATTCATTATGCTATGTTTATACATGCATATAACTGGATAAATTTCATTTCCCAGTCTTCCTTTTTTCCTCCCTTCTTCTCTGATCTGCTTGTTTTACTCTACTGATCTCTACTGATTTCTCAAGGTTGCTCTTCATAGCCATGATCTCACTCTTAAACTATCACTGACTCCACAGTCTTCTATCATTATTATTATTTTAATTAGTACACTATGATTTTATATATTTCTATATATACATATAAAACCAGGATTTATTGTGGTATATTTCTCCAAGGACATAGAATAATTTGGTAGATTTTGTTCCCCCATAGTTTACTATGTCCTTCTCTTCTCCCTCCTTCTTGATCCCCTTCTTCTACTCTATTGAAAACCTTTTTTTAATTAAGAAACTAAAATTGTTAAGTGTCCAGAAAACTACAGTGGCACATGCCTGTAATCCCAGCAGGGATTACACGAGGCTGAGGAAGGAGGATCAAAATTTCAAAGTCAGACTTAGCAACTTAGTGGGGCCCTAAGCAACTTAGTGAAATTCTGTCTTCAAATAAAATGTAAGAAAAAAGCTGGGGATGTCCCTCAGAGGTTTAGTGCCCCTTGATTCAATCTCTGGTACCCCCCAAAAAATGTTAAGTGAAAGTTTTTGCTTTATCTTAAAGATAATATTACATATAAAACTATTCTGAGAGGTAGATTTTGTCATTATGATTTCTTAATTATTTTGATATTTTACCAACATATGCAAAAAAATCAAACAATTATGTCATTAGTTCTTCTTGTAAGCAATTTTATTATTTCTATGTTTGGTATAATAATCTTTACTTTCAACAACAGTTTTTCTTACATCTATAAACTGGTTTCTCAAAGAATGTCTAAATATTTCTGGAATTTGTGGTGAATTATAGATGCAAATAATTTAAAGTTTTAAGTTTGCTTATATACCAGTTCTTTATTTTTGGTATCAAGAAAATACTATAATTTGAAGTCAGTATATAAAAGTATTAAAACAAAATTAGGTTGCATATAACTCCCATCCTTTACCAACATTAAATACAGAATTTAATGGGAGTAGGTAATATCTGGCTGAATTGTACTAAAATTCTTTCTACGTTAGCCCAAGTAGTCCTTTAGAAGTTAAGAATTCAATTCCCCCAGTTCCCTGGTATATTTCTTTTTAACACTTGCTATTAATTTTAATGAAAATGATTGAAAGTAATATTCACTAAATGTTTTGGAAATTTTCCAATCTATGTTAATACTTAATTGAAATGTGCCTGAGGCACTTAACATATATTAGCGTTACACTGATGGTTGTTTGGTTTTGCACAGGACTAAGAAAAATTGTAAATAACAGCAATGCCTTTGGGCAAGGAGCCTGGAAATTACAAACTTAAGGTTAATGAAAATGACCTTTATGCATAAGCGTTACTGTCAGAGTTAAAAAAAGAATGAGTTACTTGCTAGTTATGAAAGCTAAACAAAAATAAAGAGCACTCTGATACTCCACTGCCATTTTGCAATGTCTTGACCTTATATGTCTTTCTTATTTGGGATGTATTTCCTTTGTACAAAGATTTGTTGTAATATATAACATCCCACTTTTATCTATTTCCTTGGTTTTGAGTTAGTTTTAGGTGTATATGTAATACAACCATTTTGGAGTTTTTATTGCAAAACATCATATGATTTGTGATAAATTCTAAATTCTGCTCAAGTTGTAGAGAATTAACAAAGAGGGATATATAACTGCAGGATATTATTTTGGATCAACTTAGCAGATATTTAACTCTTTACTGTATCTCATAAATAAGGTATTGAACTACTAGACTACTCATTTTAAAAAAAGGAAAAATGATCTCTGATCACAATAATCTTGCATTGAACTGGGTAAACAAGAGATATGTACTGACATAGCTAGGTAATCAAGATTAAAAAAAATAGCAAAAATCAAATCACTTCAATTAGAGACACACTTTCTTCCCAAATTTTTCTTTATAGCTATGAATAAGATGTCTTAATCACTCAATCACTCTAGGTTTAACAATTTATCAAAACTAGCATTATAGAAATTAAAGCACAAGAATTCTGGAAGACTTTCTTACTTAATTACCAAAAGGAGTTTTCTACTCAAAGATTAGTCACTAAACTGTCATTATTATTGCAGACATGTACTGCTAACTAATTTTAAAGGAAGCATTAGGAAGTTTTCTCTGAAAGATACTAAACACACATTTAATTAGAAATGTTTGGGTTCACATGAGAAATCAGAACTCCTATTAGCAAATCTTTTGTGCATAGAACAACTGTAGTTATAACAGAATGTAAAATTGTGTACAAGACACTTGAGAAAGTATTGACAAAGATACATAAAATTTAAAAGGAGCACATATGTTTTGGGTTCTCTTTTCTGAAATATATACAAATTACATGGACTAAGGTATAAAAATGAAAAGATATTTACAGACATCAATTTTGTCATTCACTGTTACTGCAGCCAAAGGTATGTAAGCAACATTTGCATACATCTACCTTCAACTCCAAGACCAACAACATCAATTCATTCAAAAACCAAGTCTTGACCCCTTCAACATTTTAGGGTTGACTATCCTTAAATCCTTTCCCCTCTCCTGCTTCTGTTTCACATAGCACTTCTAGTTTATCTATTCTACTTTGCTTCCTCTTACTCTGTTTGCTCAATTGCATTTGCCTATATGCTCCTTTCAACTCTTCATCATAGGGTATCCGTAAGCCTCCAGAGCCTTATTCCTATTGCTTATTATTTTATCCATTATCCATTATGTCATAACATTTCAATTATTATCTCTGTTCAGATGGTTCAGAGTCCTGTATTCCCAGTTCTGAGTCCTCTCCCAAATGCTAAATGGTAATTTACCTCCCTCCCACCCCAACCCCTCAACGTCTCTATCTGGACTTGACAAATCTTGGGCAAAATTATTCCAAAAGTTCCTCCCTGAGTTCTTTAGTACCTACTTTCTCCTCTATGCCAAAATGTCCCTTGATCTCTTTACTTCATCCTACCATTCTTCCTTAGAGACTCAGGTTTGATGTCTCTTTTTTCAGTTGTATAATTGTAACTTCCAAACAGAAGCAAAGTCCCCTCTTCTCCAAACACCCTTAAAATATATCTATGTTACAGTTTTTTTCATCTACTAAAATATCCTATTCTTGGCAAAGTCTTCCAAAGCTAAGAATTTTTGAATCTTCTTGAATTCTTTCTCTTCTTCATCCTCACACTTAGTCACTTAAAGCTATAGCTTTCCCTAGGAAAAGCATCTGTTTTGATACCTTCTTTTAAAATTTCAGATCCCCTTTCTCAAGCCAAAAACTTCCTCATCTTTCCTCTAAACCACACTAGTAAAGATTCTTTATTTCTATATGTGTTCAAGTAGTTTATTTTTAATTATTATTATTAGGGATATAGTAATGGCAGCTTCTTCATCTCAGTATCTACCACAGAAGAAGAAGCAGGAAATATTAAATTCCTTTATATATTTGATTATTCATCTTTTTAAGACCTGTACCTGTACCAATATACCTGGCATAGTAACCTCTTAACAATAGGTATCACACTTCTTTGCTGTTTGGTTCAATACTCTTCCACTTTAAATCCAATAAACTTTATTGTTATCATCACCTCCCTCATAATCACCAGCATCAGATATCATCATCATCAGTATCAGCATTAGCATCACCATATTAATGCCTTACACTCATTTGTCCAATTGTCCAGTTCTTTCATTTTCAAATAATATTATTATATTAACTGGTTAAAAAGGGTAACATAACAATTTAAAATCAGATTAATAATTTTTTCAGAAGATAAAGAATAGTCTGAGAACTTAAAAACATAAGAATTAGTATTACGTAAATGTAAGGGGTTTAAACTTCATAAGAAATAAGTGCTAAATAAATTATGCTTGTAAGCCATCAACAAGAGTCTTTCATCAGTCTTTCTGATACAGGAGGAGGATTCTTTTCTTCTGACTTTCCCTTTTCTCGCCAGTGACTGAAGCTGAAGTTACACAAATTCAGCTAGAGTAAGAGGTTCAAGTCTTCCTATAACCTATCTCTTTATCCTTGAAATACCTACACTTAGCCTTTATTACTAAAAGATTTTTCAGCAAACAGCATTATAACTCAAAAAAAACAGTGCTTTGTGAAAAGCAAGGGAATCAAAAGGAAGGCGATTCTAATTCTTCTTTTTTTTTTACATAACAGTAGAATGTATATTGACATATTATATATACAGGGAGAACAACTTTGAATTCTTCTGGTTATACATGATGTGGAATTACACCGATTGTTTATTCATATATGAACATAGGTAAGTAATGTCCAATTCATTCTATTATCTTTCCTATTCCTATACCTGCTCCCTTCCTTTCATTCCCCTTTGCCTAACCCAAAATACTTCTATTCTTTCCTGTCCCCACCCATTATTGTGAGTTAGCATCTGCATTTTAGAGAGAACATTTGGCCTTTGTTTTTTGGGGAACTGGCTTATTTCAATTAGCATGATATTGTCCAATTCCACCATTTACCTGCAAATGCCATAACTTCAATTCTCTTTATGGCTCAGTAATATTCCATTCTGTATATAGACTACATTTTTTATTCATTCATCTGTTGAAGGGTACCTGGGTTAGTTATATAGCTTAGCTATTGTTAATTGAGCTTTTGTAAACATTGATGTGGCTGTTTCACTATAGTATGCCTATTTTATTTCCTTTGTGTAAATGATGAGAAATGAGATAACTGGGTCAAATGTTGGTTCTATTCAAATTTTCTTAGTAATTTCCATACTGTTTTCCAGAGTTATTGCACCAATTTGCAGTTTCACCACCAATGTACAAGTGTACCTTTTCCCCATAACTTCCACAACATTTATTGTTATTTATATTCTTATAATTGATTCTGACTGGAATAAGAAGAAATCTCATTGAAGTTTTAATTTGCATTTCTTTAACTGCTAGAAATGTAGCAATTCTAATTCTTAAGAGCAAAGTCCAAGTGAAAATATAACTACTAACTAGGCCAGCACCACAGAACAAGCTATTAATGTGATTTAAGAAATTAATGCATATACATTTATCTTGATGATATTCTGATGTAATCCTGAAGATTTAACCATTGGTTAGCAAGGAGTAAGGTAATCCAATTCTTCTTTATACTGAGGAATACTGTATAGAAAAATCCCTAATCTGTCTTTTTAATCACTTTTCATTTCACCACAATAAATGTTAATGAACAATATTTTTCATTCTATGCAACCTTGAAGTCTAAGCAGAACACAAGACAACACCATTTGGAAAAGTAACCTAAATTTACTGCTTAGTACCTACCAAAAGGGAAGAAAAACAAATAAAACAACCAAAAAAAAATCCAAAAGAATTAATGAGTATATATTATGAATAAGATCCTGTATTATTATATATTATTTCTTCTAATCTTTATGACTAAGAAAAGTGGGTGTAATATTTTTTTTCTATTTATACTCAAGGAAAATAAAATCAGAAGTCTTAAAAAATTGTATCTGAGATTCAAATCCAAGTACAGTTTTAATTTTAATATGTTTAAAATTAACTTAAATAAATATATAAAGAACAGGCCTCAGTGACTAATAAATCAAATTATAAGCAAAATAAAAAAGAATTTGAAAATGAATAAAGGTAATTTATATAATTAATGCATCATATAGAGACCTTGTATTTTTAAACTCTTTGCAAAATTTAGGTTAAACATGTAAGATAGGATGTTAATTTGGTGAACAAATATATTCCTACCAAAAGAAGAGAAACAGTTGCTTCTCACTAAACAAACATTGAGTACACAAAATATATACAGCAACAGATGTTTGTAATTTGACAGTTAGCCATGTAATTTGAATTAAAACATGATATCTAAAAATCTCATAATATAGCAAGAAGTGAGAAATGCAAACTCAATTTAGTGTGATATCTGAAATAGCAGTAATAGTAGCAAATACAGCCTTAAGGAGTATGGAATCACCCCATTTTCTAAAGTGTCCTTATTTATTAAGAGTTAGGAAAACAAGCAAATCCCTTTACTGTGCTTACACTTGCTGCAAATTTATCACAAACAAATAAAATAAAGATTCCTTAATCAATGAGACCTGTGACTTTAAGCATTCAGGCTTCTTGAAATAATCTTCCAATCAATGAGTTAACAAAAATACACCTGGAGATCTTGAAGATAATTAAATGGGAGTCCTAAGATCTTTTAGCAACTCATGCTGTAATCTGTTTTAACTCAGCATCAATGAAAATGGTAATTTTTATCAAAACATAAATATAAGGTTAATTATTCAACCATATTTGGTTTAAATTCTATTTTACCATGACAGTGAATTTTAGATCTACTTTGAAAGGCAAAAAGTAGCTTTTGTTTATACATGAAACAATGACTATCACGTCTGAGTAAATCAAATCACTCCAAGGTTTAAGGTCAGGAGGTCTTGACAGAATTGGCATCGAAAACCCTTAAGCTAAAAATTCATACACTCAAATATATAAATTTTGACTCTGTTAAGTTGAATAAATAAGATCAGAAAGAAATGAAAAAAAAAAAAAAACAGTACTGTCAAACCATACTGTCATGTTTAATGTATCTTGTACAGAAGCTGAATTATTAGGTTCTGAAATTTTATTTACTTATAATTTATTTTAGAACTGACTTAATTAATATTCATAGGTTTCCCTTCCTGTTCTTTGTTACTAAAATTAATACAATTTTTAAAATGGAGCTCGTGTTTGGTTAAGAGCTTAAATCTATTTTATTTTAACTTATGCAAAATCAACTGGAGAACTAGAGATAATTATCTGAAGAAATCAACCAAAAACAAAGTTCTGCAGCACTCACATATAATGAATAAATAAAAAAGATATTTTAGACAAAAACTTTACATGTTATTCTTTCATTTCATTTTAGAGGTTCACTTTTGGCATGGTACTTAATTTCAAGGAGCTTGTGGTAGGCAGAGTAATGCCCTCCCCCAAAATGTTCACACTTTAATTCGAGGAAACATGATTTTCTACAGGTTTCAGAAGCATCACAATTACTGCCACCACCTCCATCCTTACCCATGTCCCATTGAAACACATTTCATACTTCTAATATCAGGCACTATAAGATAATAAATCTATCTTGTTTTAAGCCACCAATTCTGTGGCAATTTGTTATAGCAACAATGAGAAACTAGCACAATTATACTTCATAAATCTATTACTCGTAGTTCCTGGTTAATTTCTTAGCATTAGCACTCCTAATACTTAACACAGTGCTGGGCACATTGCTAAAGTGACTACATTTAAGAAATTGCCTAATTTAACTTTCATAATAGATAAATTAATCAGACATATGTATTGATTCCACACAGACACTTCATAATTTCTGCTGCAAATCACTGAATAATTTTTAAAGGCATTTGTAAGATCAAAAAGACAGGGCTTTCTTTTCAATTTTCACTTTTTTGTGACAATAAGTTTTCATAAACGTACAAAGGCATATACATGTATACAACAACATTAGAACAATGCTATGAAAATATCATTCTGAATGTTAAAGAGAATGCAGGAAATAGAATGTTATTCCTGAACACTTATAAAAGCACAAATGGAAATTTGATTCTTTATTCATAGCACAGGTCAGCTAAATACTGATAATAATGCTGATTCAAATTAACCTAAATATTTGTATTTTTTGTACCTATATACCTAAACAAGAAGAAAAATAATATTTTCATGACTGCTGATTCTGAGGTAAATTTCTCCTTTTTCATCAGAAAAAAAATCATAACTTCCTATTTCATAATTAAACCTATTGTAAAATTATATAGGTTAATAAAAAAATTTAAAAACTTATTAGTTTGTGATTATACATGCACAAATACACTCATCCTACTTCTATTTTGCTATTCCTCAATTATCACTAAAGAAAGAAAAGAATATAGGGGAAGAAAGTCCCAAATAACTCATTAAGTACATACAGACATGTCTTTTCTACTAGCTTTGGCCAGGAATAAAAAGAGAAATGCTTCCTGACATCCTAACAGAGCACAACTGAAGGTAATGTGCTAGATTTGAGGGAAAGAAAAGAGGATACAAGTATTTTCCTAGCAAACCTAATAACTTGTAATGGAGGAGAGGCATGGTTATAAACACCAGAATGTATTGAATAAATAATTAGAAAAGATGAATATGTAAACATCCTACCCCACTGTAAATTAGAAAAAGAACAAAAAAAAAGAGCACTGTCGTGGTTTTTTTTTTTTGGATTTAAGCAAATCTGAGTCAAACTAGTCCTATTTTGAGACTACCAAAGGATTTCCCAGGTAAGAAAACTGTGTATATTATAGGTTTCTTCATAACTCACAAGATATCATTCTATCTGGGACAAAGGTCAAACAATATTAAGAGAACATAAATCCAATTCAAACTAGCCCAGCTGATGAAATTGAAGGACTATTTAACTTACTTTGAAACTCTGAAAAATATAACCAGGTTAAAATAAGGGTAACAGATTAAGTGAGGTGTGAAAGGAGTGTAAGAAAGAAAAAGCAGATTTTAATATATGATGATCAGGTCTGTTTAACTAATTGAAGACTAATCTGAAGTTCACTCTTGAACATAGATTCCAAATTTTATCTGCAATCAAAATTTCAAACAAAATTTGGAAAAGACAGACAACCACAATGGATCCATGTTAATGCAGTAATGTAGGGGTGGTTTAATATCTATGTGTTATTAAACTTATTAGCAAATTAACACTGTAGTTTCATTCTTTATAGAAAATTAGAAAACTCAACACCAATTCTTGATAATATTTCTTACAAAATATAGGAGAAAAAAATATTTAGAAAAATTAAAACAAGCTGGGCTTGGTGGGGCAAGCTTGTAACCCAGCAGCTGGGGAAGTTGAGGAGGAGAATTACCAGTTCAAAGCCAGCCTTAGCAAAAGTGAGGTGCTAAGCAACTCAGTGAGACCCTGTCACTAATTAAACTACAAAATAGGGCTGGGGATGGGGCTCAGTGGTTGAGTGCCCTTGAGTTCAATCCTTGGTATAAAAAAAAAAGAAAAATAAAAAAGAAAAAAAAAGAAGAAGAAAAAGTAAAATAAGTTTTAAATCTTTGTGAAGAATATGATAAAGATATATATGATAATTGTTTCTATTTAACACACTTCTGAAAGTCTTGGTATGCTAAAGAAGGAAAAGAAATAAAATTATTATAATTGTAAGCAATATAAAAACATTATTATCATTAAATACTATAATGACTACATAAAAACAAAGGCATCTGTGGAAAAAATAAATAAAAGTTTAACATTGAATCGGAATATATGGCTGATATGCCATAATAAAATAAATTCTATGTACAAGGAGGAAACAAAATATAATAAATGTTATCACATCATCACCATCATCTAGCATTTAAAATAGTTATCAAAAATAAGACAGTTAAGAAATATCTAATAAAAACTTGTAAATGTTATATAGAAATATATAAAATTTTATCAAAATGTATTAATGATGACTTAAATTATTAGAGAGATATATCATTCTCTTGAACTTAAGATATCCAAATTTATGTAGATTTAATATAAAAATCAAAATTCTGATAAAGTTATTTTTGGAGGTAACTGGACAAGTTTATTCTGAAACTTCTATGAAAAAAGGAACCCAAAAGCCTCAACAAAAGATTCCATGTATATGAGTATAAATCTCTGGTGTAAAAAAAAAATCAGAACAATGAATGCATCCTACGGAAATACACAAAGTGATTAGAGGAGGCCTGAGAGAACTCTTTGAATTATGCTAATATTCCATGAATTGATAGCCATTTGAGCCACATAAAAGGTGTATACATACCTGAAAGTAATCAAATTGTACAACATGCTTTGTGCATTTGTTTACTATATGCAAATTTTACCTGAAAATGTTTATCTAAACAAACATTGAAATATCATTAATGATATAATGATATGATGAAGTGTTTGGTGTCAAAAATGCTGATATTCTCAACTTAATTTAAATACATCAAAAATCGGTAGATTGATAAGAGAGAAAGAATAGGGAGAGCTGCAATAAAGCAAATACTCATATATTTTTAAATGATAGTCAATTTATGAATAACCAAAAAATCTTATACAGCATGTAACCAAATGTAACTGGTATGACCAGTTTGAGGTACAAAATAGCACAATCTATAAATTGAAATCCAAGACCCTGCAATTGCACTTTTTTTAGAAGCTTGAACTAATCATTTAGAATGTTACAAGATACATCATACACAGCAAACTGAATAATGCTCAATCCTCAGAAATAGATAACAGAATGAGATTTGTTTTATCTATAGTGGATTATTTTGGAGAACATAAATAAAACCTGTGCCACACATGTATAAGTTTTAACAGAGACTATGTAAATGTATGATATACTTCTTATGCATTTTAGAGACACTTTTATGTATGATAAAATTATATTTTTAAAAGGGGGAATGATAAATCCAAACTTCAAATTAACAATTTATTCTGATCACAAAGTAGGATGGGCTAAACAAACACATACTTCATGAAGCATTTTTTCTTATATTCTAGTTCTTAAATTGAGTGATGAGTTCACAGCTGTCAGTTTTGTTGTTATGGTTTACATATTGCATCATATATATATATATATATATATATATATATATATATATTTATATATAATATGTATATTTCATATTTTTTCTTGGAAGAAAAATGAAGTATCCAACCTAAAAAAAGACTCAGACCATTGCTCTTTATTAGAGTTAAGTGCTATAGTCTAACATTTTAATAATTACAACTTTCATTTTAATAATCAAAAATAAAAATCATTCTGGCTGGAGTGAGATGAAATGTTAGAGTAGTTTTGATTTTCATTTCTCTAATTGTTAGGGATGATCAACATTTTTTCGTAAGTTTGTTGATTGAAGGTATTTCTTTTTCTGTGATGTCTCTGTTCAGTTCCTTTTTCATCTCACTCCACTCAGAATGGCAATTATCAAGAATAGAAGCAATAGCAATTGTTGGTTAGGATGTGGGAGAAAAGTTACATTCATACATGGCTGGTGGGGTGGCAAATTGGTGCAACCAATCTGGAAAGCAGTATGGAGATTCCTCAGAAAACTTGGAATGGAACTACCATTTGACTAGCTATCCCACTCCTTGGTTTAGACATAAAAGATTTAAAATCAGCACATTACAGTGACACTGCCACGTCAATGTTTATAGAATCTCAATTCATAATACCTAAACTATATACGTGCATGATTACACTACTGATGTGACTCTTGACTCTGCACAATGTACAGCCAGTGCAATGAGAAGTTGTGCTCCATTTTGTGCAATGTATCAAAATGCATTCTACTATCATGTACAGATAATTAGAACAAATTAAAAGTTAAAATAAAAAATATAAAGTCCAAAAGGAAAGGTGAGAAAATTAAATACCTAAGAACCACTACCCTTATTCTATGCAGAATTTTCTTTCCTTCCACATATGCTTATGCCATTGCTGGTGATACACAGGAGTGTTAATACTCTGCAGATGTGCTTATTATTCTGTACCTCAGTTTATGACAACAACTCTGGAGTTGCTGTTATTTCTCCCATCTATCACAGGAGAAAACTTAATTTAAGAAAAGTGACCTCTCAAATCACAAAACAGGGAAGCTGAGATGGCAGAATTGGAATTCAGTGTTGCCCAACATTTGAGACCAAGATTTTTCTCATTACATGTAGTCCCCAGCGATTTTAAGGGATTAGTTTCCTCAACTAAGTGGACATATCATACATTTAAAAAAGAAATATTTTTAAAGAAAACCCTCAACATTAAAATAAAATAAGTTACAATGGGATTGTTCCAAAACACTCTGATTTTTAAAGATTTCATCACTATCCTCAAGACAAGAACTCCAATACTACCTTAAGCTCAACTTGCAAAAGATGAGCACTCTCTCATACACTGATTATACTTCAGGCTAAAAATATCATATCAAGATGGGACTATTCCTACAAACAAATTGCAATAAAATATAATCACCACAATTCAAGTGTCAATTTCATATTTGTCTTTGAATTCAGATTTACTGTAGCTCCATGAAAATATAATAGATGCTACTAATCTAGTATGCTTTAGTTGTGACATGCGTTTATGGCTCTTACGTCTATGAATAGAAATAGATTCTCATTTCAATTTCTACATAAATTTCTTTGAGGGAAGCATAGATGTTAACCTCATTTATTTTAAACCTCAGGTTAGCTTTATATGGGCCATCTCTTGGCTAGCCTCCAGAATTGCTGCAAATATTAAAGACTTAAAAAATAGGAAAGTAAGAGTAAAGTACCTAATATACACTCCAGCCTTTACCCAAGCCTCTGCCACAGTAAGAAGTGACACAGAACTTCTAAACATCTACTTTGTACAGAATTCTCCAAACATTTTAAATTAGATACACAGCTGCGGTTTTCTCAGAAGTAATAGGAAGTATCCAACTTCAAAAACGGCTCAGACCTTTGCTCTTTATTAGAGTCAACTGCTTTCTTCTTTCTCTGTGACAAACTCTTTTTTCCCCTCTCAGCTGATGACCTTGCTTCACACTTTGTGAACAAAATAGAAAAAGAAAGGAAAACCTTTAGTCCCTACAATAAATCTGCCAACTCACCTGTGTCTCTTCTCATATTATCTGCTCCTTTTCTGTTACAGTTTGGACATGAAGTGTCCCCCAAAAGCTCTTGTGTTCATGCAGAAATGTTCAGAGGTGAAATAATTATATTATGAAAGCTGTAACCTGATCAGTCCAACCCAGTTTGAATGGAGGTCATAGGTCACCAAGGGCATTCCCTGGAAGGGAGCACCAGAATCCCCTGAAGTCTATTCCCTTTTCTTGCTCTGTTTCCCAGCTGCCAGTAGCAGAGCATCTTTCCTCCACCACACCCTTCAGCCCTGACATTCTGTCTCACCTGAGACCCAGAGCAATGGAGTCAGTTGACCAAGCACTAAATCTTTGAAACTGTGAGCTTAAAATAATCTTTTCCTCCTCTAATTGTTCATGTCAGGTATTTTGATCACAACAATGAAAAGCTGCCTAACACACTTTCTTAGATGAGAATGAAGTGTCCCTTTTCCCTCCTAAGGCCAGTCTTTCCAAATCTGTTCAGGATTCCATTCTCTTTTCTCTCTTTCCTTTCTATTCATCTTTCCTTCCTACAGGATCATCAATCTTTCCTTCTCTGTGTTATCATTCCCACTATTTAAAACCAAAGCAAAACAAAATAAAGCAAGTTTCTATTGATCCTGTATACTTACCATTACTATATCTTTTTTTGTTGTTGCAGCTTATTTGATCAGAACAGGCTTGAGAGAGTAGTCCACAAATCTGTCATCCAGGATCAACTTTCTTATATCACCATCTTTCTTTTCACTTGAACTCCTTAAACCCTTCTTGTCAAAGACACTAGTGGCCTCAGTGATGGCAATTTTCATAGGCACTTCTCTTCTGTCTCAACCCCTTCACTGTAATTGGCTCACTTGCTATTCCCCATTCTTGCCACAGGCTCTTGACATCCATGAAGAATCACACTTCTGGTTTTTGTTCCGTCTCTTCTGACTCAGTATCTCTCTGTGTGTAGGGGTTCAGGGCCAAAATATAGGAGACCAGGGCACCTTTTCTTTCTCCCTACTTATATTTCCTCACCAGAAGATTTCTTCTACCATTAATAGCAATATGCATGAATCTTCATGTCCAGCCCTGCTCAGTTCTTTCACTTTCATAACCTTATATCCAAGTATTTATGATAAATCTCCATACATATATCTAAAAGGTACCACCTTGACTTGTCCCACAGCAGCCAGATTGATGTTTTGGAATGTAAAATGAAACTAGGTTCAAAATCAAGGGGTTGTCATCACATTTAGAAAAACATAATTTTTTTAAATTTTCAGATTATACAGGGCAGATCTGGCTCTTAGCTGCTATTCCTACATCATTCCTAACCACATTTTTCTTAATTTCCTCTGCTCACTATCATTTTACATATCTTTTGGACTTGACTATGACCATGCATATATAATTTATCATTTTAATGTACTTTAATAGTGCTAATAGTACTATTCCTCACTTGTATTGTGTAATTCTTTAATTGAATTCAAGTTAAGATTTGGATTAACCCAATACTCATATTTCATTTTTTTGATCACTCTTAATAGTGTTGAAAATCTTCATTACTGATTTTTGAAGTAGCTTATGGAATTTGATGAAGAGAGATCTTGGTGGTGCTGTTTACATCATCATTTCAGATCCAAGACAAATATCTGCAACTAAGACCACACAGGGACTTCACTGAGATAATTGGATGTACCAGATCTAGATTCTTAAGGAATTCTGATTTTTGGTAACTTACAAGGATTCTCTGGACTTTACTTTTCACCATACATAAATTTTTAGAAGCAACTTTTTTTGAAAATGTAGTTTCTAATAATGAGTGATAAAACATTTTGGTTTTACTCTACCATAAGAGTAAATTATGTCATATTTCCCCTCATAAGAAAGTTTGAGCTAAATGACTAATCAATCACAGTAAACATTTTATCTCTGAATGATATCTATTCTTTTATTTTTTAAATTTTAATTTGACTTTATTTCAATTGCTGAATATAATTATGTTTAGGGTAAACTTTAAAAACTATTCATAACTGGAATATATAAATTTTTAAGATATAAATTAAAGTACTTCAGCAGTTATCCTAAAATGGAGCTCATGGGTTTTTAGTAGATGACAAATTCAGTACATACCTAAGCTGTGTGATGTAGTTTTTAAAAAACACTGGATTTAAAGGTGCATTAATAAAAAAATATATATATAATTATGCTCTAAAGGAGATATAAATAATCTCACTGTAACTTGGGCTTATTATTCAGCATTGTTCCATATAAATACTAGGGCAAGTCACATGTGTGCTTTCAAATATTCTTGTTGCAATACTAAAACAGTAAAAAAAGTATTAATTCTGTATTTACTCTAATATATCTAAAATGTTATCATTTTAGCATATAATGAATATCAGAACAATTGTGATATTTTACTTTTTTCTATATGTTTTAGATCCTCTTTTTATCCTTAGATCAGATCTCAATCCACATTATCTATATTTCAGATATTCAAGTGCCACATTTATCTAGTGTCCAACATACAGATCAGGTTAGTATTAGTGAACACCAATGTAAGACATAGCACATTTAAGAAGATGTTAGAGGAAGTGAGACTCAAATTTCCATCTTATAAAATACATGGAAAATTTAAATAATATAAACAGAGAATGGATACATCATTTCCTCTGACCTCTACTTCAGTGATTCCGTAATACAGCATTTTAGATATTTCTATTCTCATAAACATGATTTTGTACTTTACCTCCCGCTGCAACAACTTTAAATGCTGCAAGTAAAAAGCTGCTAAAAATTACAAATTGCCACCTAAGCCTCTCTGCCTTCATGATGATAATTAGTCCTATTTTTGAAGGACCAGAAATTATTTCCAAACAATTAGATTCATCTCTAGGAAAACTTAATCTCTTTCTCTTCAAAATATGTTTTTGGAAGAAGAGAAAAATAATGTGTTTCCACTTAGAGTTGAGTTTTAGGGGTTTTACTTTTACTTTGTCTCTAAAATTAATGAGTTGGTGAGAAATTATAAAGATGAAGAGAATGAAATGGAGCAACAAAGGGTTTTGTGCATATGAACTAGGAAGGCTCAGAAACACTGAACACATGCTTATACTACTTTTCTATTACTTCTTTCAGTGTAATCTTCTCATTTCTATTTGTTCACCTAACAAATTCAAACTAGAATTTGAAATAATTTTTAAATCAAAAAGCAATAAATTATGCTGAGTTTTAAAAAGGATATTTCATATTTAATCTTTTGTCTGAGTCCATTCTGCTGCCATAATAATATAACACAGTCTAGATAATTTGTAAATAATAGATGCTTGCTTTGCACATGACTAGAGCTGGGAAGTCCAAGATCAAGGTGCTAGCACATTTGGTGTCTGGTGAAGTCCTGTTTCATAGATGATGTTTTCTCACTGAAACCTCATATGACAGAGAAAGAGGAAGGTATGACTACTGTGCCTTATTGTAGTGGTAGAGGTGTATGTGTGTGGTGGGGGTGGAGCGGGGCAGAAAGACCAGGCAGCTCTCTGAAATATCTTTTCAAAGGCCTAATATTAACTATGAAGATAGCCCCCAGGCCTAATTACCTCCCAACAGGCCTACATTTTTATATCATCACCTTGGAGTTTAAGTTATAACATATGAATTTTGGAGTGGTATATACACTCAAGCCATAGCATCTTCTTTTAATCTGTGTACGTTTGCCAAGATAGTGACAGATTATATTTGGGATATTAACTAGCACTTAACATAGGATCCAGCACAGCAGGTAACCAACATGTATTCCACATGTTAAAGATTGCTGGTTTTGTTAACAAAATATAGATTTTGGAGAAAAATTCCCTATCTTTTATCATATGTGTGTCGATTTAGACCTAATCTCTATAATGCTGGAATACAAACTATTAGGGTAAATTTTGCTGTTTCATTCCCTGCATAAAGCAACAGGAAGACCATATCAATGCTCAAAATTATGTCACCTGGCTGTCTGCTTCATCAATATCCACGTAGACCAACAGAGCAAATAATCCTCATCATAAAGGACTTACTTTCAAGTGGCACAAAAAGTGATAAGAAAAGAAAGTTTATATAAACATTGGGTGATAGAAACAGTAAGATATGCAGGGCTGGTAGAGTTAGAAGTAATTTAATTTAGTTTTCTTTGGTGAATGTTGAATATATACAATGAAGATACTATATCCATGAATTTTATACCACATAACATGGGAATTATTTTAATCTCCTTTGACAAACATTTTAGATTAATTGCTTTGATCATTTTGAGACAGAACCAGTTATTTCCAAGCAATATGATGAGGATTATTCCTTGTATCATTTAAAAAAATCAATTTCAATAAAACTTATCTTAAATATTGTTGCCTTTAACTTTAGCAAATCCTCTCTATTTGTCTGGGGTTTTAGATATTCAAGGCACTTTCATGTACACTTACCCATTTGATTTTCTTAACAACACTATGATTTGATGTTTATGCTGTAAGTAAAGACATTAAATACAATTTATCTTTCTGAAAAGAGAGGACATCCTAAGAGACTGCCATAAAAATCTAGTCTTGCCTTTACATGAAAATCTAGTCTTGCCTTTATAAAAAATCTAAAACACCTTTACCTATCCTTGCCTTTGCCAACATCTCTCTAATCAGCATCCTGTAGACATGCTTTGCCATCTTTGTGCAAAAACCCAGAAGTTCTTTCTCATAAACCTCACAATATTGTTGTTAGAAGCCTGATGTGGAAAGAGAGGAAATTGTTTTCTCAGATTACCTTATTGAGATCTCACATTTCTCCATCTGACACAAAACCTGGTTGCAAGTTTCTACTTTGTTTCTATCTTCTACCTGCCACATGCACAAGCACAAAATTTCACATATTGTGAAATTTTCAGCTCTGTAATGCATCATCTGTATTAATGCTACTTATACTAAAATAATAAATTCAAGATTTATAGTCAGTAAAAAATAAAAATCACATAACTTCATAACCAACAAGACTAGTTAGATCCAAGTTTAGAAATAAAACACTCTGATGCAAATTTAAGTTATCTTTTGGAATTGTATTTTGTATTGCTTTTACTCATGTCTCTTGGTATTGTTTCTTGATGCTCAGTTTCAACCAGGCTTTCAGTATCACTCATCCATCCTTTTAATTATTCCCTAGTTGACTACACTTTAAATAATTTTCATCAGTTTGAAACTTTACTTTTAGAACACCAAATCAGCTATTCAAAATATTTGAACAACATAGAATTTAATTTATGTTACTTCAACATATTATTTCTCTGCATTATTTAAAAGATATGAGCTCATTCAACTGCCTTCCTTCAACCTCATTTCCTCCCCTATACCTTGCCTCTTTTCTCTGTATCCCTTCCCTAAGATTCTAATCTGTTCCATCCTCACACTGTTTTTCCATTGGCTTGTTAATTCTCACTCACTATTGGATTGTTCTCATCTTCCTAAGCAGAGGTAAATACATTTATAGAAAATCAAAATCCACTTGCATGTACAATAAAAATAACTTCAACAACCTTCCAACAATGTTCTTTTCTCCAGAGATTTGTATTTAAAAATATCCACTGCCCAATCCCTGGTAATGCCTTAATAATTTACAAAAAATATAACACCGTGCCCCTTAATATCACTTCACTAAACCTGCTGCTGCCAAGACTTCTCCCTGTATCAATTATCTATCACTGCATAACAGCCTCTCCCAGAGCATAACACTCACTTTAAGGATTACTTATTCCACATAAATTTAATTGTCAGAGGGTGCTCCTGATAAGCAGTAACCAACTGAGATGACTTCAACAGGTCTTGTTTGTCTCTGTGTGATCAGTTGACACTTGTCTGGAGGCTGGTCTGTTGAGGAGAGGATAGTTGGTTGACAATTGGCTGGGACAGGAGCAGTGATCAGTTTATATTCCTTTCATTCAGCATGGCAACTACCTAGGCTTCTTCATATAGTGATAGCAGGACTCCAAAAATAGTGGAAGTGTGCATGGTTTTTGAGTCCTAGATGCAATCCAGTATATTAAGATTTCTGCCACATTCCACTGACCAATGGAAGTAGCAAAACAAAAAAAAAAGCACAGAAATATATTCCCCCTTTTCACTGGTAGAACTGCAGAGTACCATTATAAGGTCAGGGATTTAGTGATTGATGAAGAATTGGGTATTGTTTATTTAGACTCTACAGTGTTTTGCTTAAATTCTTCATTGCTTTAAACAGTTCCTTCTTTTGTCAAAGCTATCTTCTCTAGATCTTCAAGAATTATAATCTACAGATTTCACCTTACATTGTTTTAGCCTACTCTTTTCAACCTTTTTATTTAGCCTTTGTTTGGTCCTTGAATATGTGCATTTCTCTAATTCTCTTCTTGTCCTTTATCTCTTATAAATGGGCATATTTCTCCAATAATTATGTCATCATTATCTTCTGTCTTGCTTCAGGCTCTGTTTTTAGAGAAAATGAATTAAGAAACATCCTTCTTCACAGTTTTAAATGAAATCAGACCTTATTATCTTGTAATCATTGTTCTAATTTCTTTCCTAGCATTCATACCTCCATTTTCTTTTTCTGTTCCTGTAATTATCTACTGCCTCTGTACTATTAAAACTATCTGATTGTGGCCTCCACATATGCTGTATAATTCTACATCAATCAAGTGGAGAAAGCAATTTGATTTTTCTCCAATGAAATATTAATTTCTCATTTTGGAATTTAAGAACTTCTACTATTTGACTCCAGTCTATCTTATCCAGCTTATATAAAATCCTATACACCTTTCCCTTCCATCATATTATAATCTCTTTATTCCTCACATGTACCCTATTGATAGCCATCATTCATGTTCTCTCAGACTTGAATAACCATCTCATAAGGTCTACTACTCAGGTCCAGCCCCGGCAGGGGGGAGTAAGGGTCCAGGGGGTCCTGAAGGAGGAGTGGCGTCCGCAAAAGAAGAAGAGTCTGGATGACAGGTTGCAAGTTACAAGCAACCTCCAGAAGACATCTCTCTAACCCTGGAGGGACTTTTATTTTTATACCTTTTTTACATGTGTTTTTTCAGCGAGTTAATGGATAGCTTCAAAGCCTGAAACTTCTTTGATTTACATAATTTTCAAGAATTACAATCTTTTCTGACATACATTGATTATCTAAGATATTGAATACATTGTTCAAAATATTTTTCTGTCATGATTAAACTTTTACATTTTAACCTCAATCACTAGGTGCTAGGCGACACAACTAGACTACATGACTCCTGACCTATTTTTTACTTCTAACTTTAAAGCATACCTATACTTATTTCATTAACTTTTAACTTTAAAGCATACTTATGATTATTGATAAGCTTTCTTACTTCTAAACTAAAATCCCAGTAAAACACACTTAAAATAGTGAAAGTCTATTATTTAAAAGCCTACTATTCTGAAGTGCCTCTAAAATATATCTATGTTAATTTTACATTATTCTATTTTTAATTTCCAAGGTAATTTCCTTTTTTAATATGATCTATTCAACTGCTTTCTTAAAGAACTTCCTTGATCCTTGGTCAAGCACACCAATTCTTATGTCTTTATAATCTGTAAATAAAGGGTAGGCTTTACACCTCAACTCATTTGTCATTTATATTAACTATGTGTTTTCCATTTTCATCATAAGTTTCTGTGTAAGTAAAGGAGGGCCTATTGGTTGGGGAATGTATTTTTATTAGCCTCTTGTCCTTGAGGGGATAACATAAGCTACATACAGTAGTCCTGGTACTGTTGGGACAGCAATTGTTTTTCTATAGCTAGGCTATTGTACAGGTTGTGGTTTTAGGATGGGGTTGGTGGGGGGGGCTAGTGTAAATTGTTAACCATGAGATAAATATTTCTTGTTGCTCAGGCTTGAAGAATAACACTATTGTTTCTATCCTGAGAGATATTGAAACACACCTCATGAACTGTCTCAATTGTATCCTTAGTCTCATTCTGGGAGTTTTCCTATAATCTCAGGCAATATGTACTTTTATTATTGACTGACATATGCCCTGTTAACCTTATCATGAGTATCATAAACAAAACACTTAACATTCCTAATGGGTCCAGTTTCCAGATGGTGAGGCCTTGCCACAGCATCCCCCATGCTGTGACCCTGTCAGACAGCGGGTGCAGGAACGCCTTCACGAAAATTCTGTTCTTCCTAGTTTATGGAGTTAATATCATCATCCCCTTGGTCTTGTATTTCATATTGTATTTCTGAATCTCTGCATTGGATATTAAATATTTTAAGTGATTAAATGGTTTCAGATATTATATTAACAGTGGTCAGGCATTTTATGAATGAGTTATTAAAAATAATAAGTATCTATTGAATAGTATTAAATCTTTTATATATGATTTTTTTAAAAAAACTTGAGAATTAATGTCTTAGATTCTTGCCAATTTTTATAAACCTAACTTTGTACATTTAAATTCAGAATTAGTTAAAGAAAATATCAAATAGATGAATTGAACAAGATCAAATTTTGAGATATGTCCTTTAGTTCAATGGAATTTTCAACATGTATTAAATGAAATATAATAAAATTTAAAGCATAAAATAAATAATTAGCATCAGTAGTCACTGTATGTATGCTGAATCAATCAAGTTTCTCATAGGAAACAGATTGGTCACCTAAAGTGATCAATTTAAAATAATTAAATAAAAATTTATTTATGAAGAATTGAGTAGGGTTTGGGATACTAAAAGAGACAAAGTAGTGCCCTGAAGATAGGAAGAGGATGTTCACAACTTCTTGTCTAGAAATGGTATGGGGCTGGAGCATTCATTAGAATCTAAAAACAGAGGACTCTGTGGAGAGCTGTGACCTTAGATAGAATGATAAACTAATTAAGGGCAAATCCAGACCTACAACTCCTGTTCCTTCTGATAGCAAATCCAACCAAAGACCAACCTGGCCCCAGGTCCAAGGAAACAAGAAAGACCAATAATGTAATAATATAGAGAAGAATGTAAGGGGTAGATAATGAATATGGGAAACAAAGTTTTGATTTCTAGTTATCATGTATTGGATATTTTATTTTCATTTGGCTCATGTTTTTTGGTCATGAACCTCAGTTTCAGGAGAATAATTCATACAAATGTGTTTTATCAAGAAATATATTGGTTTATTAAAAATATGAAAACTTTTTTTTTAGTTAAAGGGAGTTAGTATGTCCAATTATTTTGTATTTTTGAAGAAATTAAACTTCTACATCAATAATATGAAAAAAGCCATTGTGAAAGAGAGTAGTTTCAGAAACCTTTTTGATTATAGCTTTCTGCTTGAGTACATAATCAACTTCACAGTCAGATATTTTCAAATCTTAGAATTATTAGTATTACCGATGTGCCTTATTAAAAGCATAAAAGTGCTTTTATTCTTCTCAGAAAATGTTATGAAGCACACAGATTCAATAATATAACCTTTTGGATTTGCAGGTTAATTTGGTGCCTCCTCTTATGCTTGATAGGTACCAACATGTCCTGGGTTCCCACTTGAAATATAAAAAAGGCCAAGCAAAGAGACTTATACCAAAAAGATTCTGAGAAATTAGTGCTCATCCTCAAGAAACAGTAAGATTAAACCAATTTAAAAATCTAAAATAATTTTAATGACTAATACTTTTTGTACTAAAAGCCAAAGAACATAAATAAATTACGCCTTATCAATAATTTTCTTACCTTGGTGTTCTATAAGGTCTAAGACTCATAAAATCAAACCCTACAACTGAGCTTTTAAACTCCCAATCTTCAGTCTCTACAAGGATCTATAAATGTTGTTAAACAGACACCACAATTTACACATTATTTACTATAGTAAGAACACATTAGAACTCATACAAAAGAATAATTTTTAAAAGATAATATAAACAAAAATGTAAAGAAAAGATCAATAGTTTTTTACCTGTTTTTCATTATATCTGTATATTCTGCTTTGAAGATTATTGATCTGTAGGATATTCTATAGCTTATCCTCTGAAATCAAACAAATTTGACTTTCTTAAAGTTCATTATACAGGCAGTGAAACCCAAAGCTCCTAAAAAAAGTCTAGATTTAAGGATGAATGAAGAAAAAGGACAAATTTTTTATACAGAGGCATTTTTAAGGAAAAAATTATAGGATTTAATGACTGTTTAAATATAAGAACCATTAGAGAAGAAGTTCAGAATCATTTCTATATTTATTTATTTATTTATTTTTCTTCAGTAATTAAACAAATGCTGATTACTTAAATTATGAAATAAAATAGATGGGAAGCCTAAGTTTATAACTATTAATTTGAAAATGCCTTCATGTTTGTTGGCTATTCTGTTTTTCTCTAATACAGAGAATTGTTTAAGTCTTTTGCCTCTTTTTGGTCTGGTGTGCTTTCCTTATTGATTTACGGGAGTTCCCAATATATTGAGATATTAATTAATATTTTGTTCATTTTATATTTTCTTTTTATCTTCTTCACTTATTATAGACTACTCAACTGTGCTAACTTTTGAGAAAATAGTTTCTTTAGTCAAATCAAGAGCCTTTTAATTTGAAGAATGTTGTTTATTTAAGGAAGGTTTTACCATCATAAGTCATAAATGGATATTCCAAAACTGTTTCTTAATATTTTATAAAAGTTATCTTTTAAACTTAAGTTTTTAATCTAATGTAAAAACAGTATATATGTGATATAAGGTGTCAGGCAAAAATAATTTTATAATTTTCCCATTTGTATAATCACTTTTTACTGTAGTTCTATTGAAAAGTTCATCTTTGTTTTCCACTAAACTTCAAAAGAAAATTCTTCTACAAACTAAGTTTGCATACAGATGTGGGTATGGTTCTGCCTTCCTATTCTACTCCTGCAGTCATCCACACAGCACAAAAGATACTGTATGATTGCTAAAATGTTGCAATAGAACATGTTTCAGTTTTCCTTTTATTCTATAGTTCTGATTTTGCTTCAGAAAGCATTCTTGTGCTTCTTTTCTGTCAATGTGTCTGACTATTCAAAGAAATTCACTATCCTGACTTTTTATGATATAGCTGAGTTTTAACTTTAAGTCTTTGTTATCTGATTAAAATGGAATCATAGACTGTTTTGTGTGTATGCTTTGGCTTCTTTTGTTCAATTTTGTGTTTGTGAGAACTCCATCTTTTGTGTGTCATTGTAAAGTCATTGTTATCATTGTATAATATTCCATTTTCATTGTTATTAAGGAAATTCCCTAACTTGAACTAACTTAAAGTATAAGAAAATGTGCTTTGTTACAATACTGGAAGCCAAAAGTAAGACACATTGCAGGCATGACAACTAAATCTTCATTGATATCTTTAAGAAATAAGTTTTCTTCTATCTTTCTGTCCTGTCATTCTTGTGATCACAAGGTGACTATATATTGCCCTCTGTGTTCTGAAAAGTACAAAGAAAACCTCTCCCCAGTCAAGGAATATAAACCTTTGTCTACAAAAAGACATTTTCATCATGAAAATTAGCAAAATTTTCAAAGTTCTGCTCTCTTCAATATCATCTATCCATCTGTCCCCAAAAGTAACACATGTAAAAATTACAAAATTCAATAACAGCCACACAAAGAGTAAAAAACAAAACCTTTTTTATGGAATAATTATAACAGCCAAAAGAAAGACGACAAAACTAGGAAACTGAAGATCATTCACAACAAACTTCATAGAAAAAACAAGAAGCTTTTCTGTTAAAATCAGAAACAAATTACTTACTATCTCACCACTATTAATTAATGTTTGTTTGTTTTCTGGAAGCATTTCTCAGTGAAATTAAACAACAATAATATGAAAAACAGGAAAAAAGTCTACAAATGGAGAAAAAAGAAAAACTTTCATTATGATCAAGTTCATAACCCACTTGAATCAAATGTATGAAATATGATATGTCAAGAGCTTTGTAATGTTTTGAACAACCAATAATAAAAAATAAAGAATAAATAAATTCAATAAAACAATAAAAAAGAGATGTGATCATAGACCTAAAAAGTTAAGAAGATAAAATTTTCAAAATTTAGTTTACAAAACAAGAGAATTAAGCAATTTTAATTTAAAAATTAAAATATTTTCTTTCTATGTTCATATTTTAAATCATTCAGAATTTGGAACAGCACAAAAATAGCATTTGTATTAGCAAGTTAAAAATCAGTACACTAAATAATGACATTAATTAAAATGCCCAATATCCATATAAAGAAAATTTCACATACTTTTGGGAGACAGAAAAGGAAAATGGCTTGAACAAATGAAGAGATCATGCTCATTGATAGATAGATTCATTATCAATATCAATTCTCTCTAAATTAAACTTTGAATTTAATTTGATTCAAATAAAAAGCACAACAGGATATTTTGTTTCAGAACTATAATTGTGATAATTTGTCTAAAATATTCGAAATTAGGGAAAATGTTATAAAATGTACTGAAGGGTTTTACCATTGCTAAAAGGAAATATTTTATAAAGTTATAATGTTTAATCAATATGGTACAGCTACATAAATAGACTGAAAGATTCAGGGAAGAGAGGGCCAGAAATGAAGGAAAAAGGCAATTTTATAATTTTGTTAGGAAAAATGAATTAATCAACAAAATTTGATTAATTTTTTAATTAATTTTGAGTGTTTTGTTAAAGCTGGGTCTCTATACCAAAACTGAACTCAAAGTAATTTCAAATGAATCCGATTTTTCAAGATTTTACATATTTATATAAAATCTACAAATCATAGAAGACTGAAAAATTGATCACATGAAAATTTGTAGATTAAAAGCAGCATGAAGTTAGGAGATTTTAGGAAAAAAAATACTGTTTGCACAATCACCCTTCAGCACTCCCAAAGGTTCACATGAAATGAAATATAAATGTCTCTAAAGTATAATCTATGTGAATGTCAACTTCTCAAGCAGTATAAATGGTGGTTTTAGCTTAATCTCTGTTGTTATGGGAGACATGCAATTTAAAACATACAATGTTAACCACATTTTTCATCAGTGATATAGCTAAAGACAAATATTTGGTACTATATTACCTGGCAAAAATATAAAAAACAGGCAGTGGCAAAGCTTTATTGTTGACATATTATCAGTATGAATTCTGAATAGAGTAATTTGCTATTGTTTTTTGCAATTAACACTGCATATGCACTGGTCATGGTGACTTGACATATGCATGTAATTCCAGCATCTCTGGGAGGCTGAGGCAGGAGGATAACAAGTTCAAAGCCAGCCTCAGCAATTTAGCAAGGCCTTAAGCAACTTAGCAAGACCCTATCTCAAAATAAAATATAACAAGGCCTAGGGATGTGGTTCAATGGTTAAGTGCCCCTGGGTTTAGTGTATGGTACAAATAAATAAATAAATAAATAACAATAAACAAAAAACTGCAGATCCTTTTTCATCTAAAAACACCTTTATATGAATTTATCACAGACATATATTCATAGAAATACAAAATAAAAGATATGTATAAAAATTTGTAATGTAGCATTGCCATAAAGAGCAAAAGTTAATACAATTCAATGAAAAGAATGAGGCACCTGGGAAGGTCCTGATTAATATCCACATAATAGCTTTGCTTCTGCTTGTATTTGATGGTAACAGTAAATATTCCCTCTTCTTTGTCTTGTACAACTGCAAGAATGATGATTCTGGATACTAACAAGCAAATTATTTTATGATACAGGTATTGAAACATTATTGTTATACATAATTGGATTCAATTTGACAAAGTCAAACATGTATGGAATTTGATATACTTCATTTTAGTCCCTGTTGTCCTCCCTCCTAACTTTCTTTCCCCTCCTCCCACCCCCATTCTCCTTCCTGTACTCCATTGATCCTCCTTTCATTCCTTTAATTTTTGTTTTATAACAGGTTTCATTCACTTTATTTTTTTGCATAAAAACCCCCATGTTGTAGCCACAGCTGGAGCCTGGGTCCACTGCACAGATACTCTAGTGTGAATTTTCACAAGATGGTCCCTGAATTCCTGATAGGGAGATTTGGTGAACAGTTTCTTTCCAGAAATTGGGGGTCAGGTAACTGTATGTCTTAGACATGGCATAAAAGGCTGCATTGGCTATAGAAGAGAAACAGCCAAAGAAGATTGGTGGCTTGAGAGGAGAGAAACCTCCCACCCCTAGACCAGAAGCCATTGAACTCATAGCAACTGAGAGTCCACTTTGGGACAGGTCTTCAGGGCATAAGACAGCCTTCCTCTCATTCCTTTAGAATAGGCCATGTACACAATGGGCCTGAGTGATTCAGTGGAGCTGAGAAAGGGGTGTTTATTTATTTTTGATTCATGCTTATTACATATACAAAAAGTTTAAATACCCTGGGTTATACTTATGTATGCACACAGCATGAGTTTGTTCAAATCTTTGTATATTTCCTCCCCTTTCCAGTTCCTCCTCCCTCATTCTCAAATCTCATTCTTCTACTCCACTGAAATTCCCTATATGTTTATAATATCAAATCCCACTACACATAATTTTTTTCCTTATTTTGCTTTAGGTTCCATATATAAGAGAAAACATTTGACCCTTGACTTCTGAGTCTGGCTTATTTCATGATGTTCTCTGTTTCCATCTATGTACCAGGAAATGCCATAATTTTAATCTTTATGCTGAATAAAATTTCAATGTGTATATATACCAATTTCTTAATTCATTCATCTTTGTATGAGTGGACCTTTTTCCCCCACATCCTCCAGCATTTATTATTATTCATATTTTGATAATTGTAGTTCTGACTAGTGTGAGATGAAATTTCAGTGCAGTTTGAATGTGCATTTTCTTTCCTAATTGCTAATGATGTTGAATATTTTTTCATATATTTGTTGGCCATTTATATTTATTCTTCTGAAAAATGTCTGATTAGATTCTTTTACCCATTTATATGTTGGGCTATTTGGGTTTTTTTTTTCTTGCGGGACAGCATTAAACTTGTTGAGTTCTTTATATATTGTGGATATTAATCCCCTGTCAGAGAAACATCTGGCAAAGATTTTCTCTCATTCTGTAGACTCATCCCCTTTGATGTGCAGAAGTTTAATTTGATGCTGCTCCATTTTTTGATTCTTGGTTTTATTTCTTGAGCCTTAAGGGTCTTGTTAAGGAAGTTGGTGCCTGCACCAATATATAGAGTGTTGGCTTTATATTTTCTTATAGCAGTTGCAGTTTCTGGTCTAATTCCTAAGTGTTTCATTTGCTTTGATTTGACTTTTGCGCAGAATAAGAGATAGGGATCTAATTTTATTCTTCTGTATATGTATATCCAGTTTTCCCAGCATCATTTGTTGAAAAGACTATCCTTTCTCTAAGATATATTTTTGGTATCTTTGTCAAGTATCAGATGAGTGTAAATATGAGGGTTTTTCTCTGTGTTTTTTATTCCATTGGTCTTCATGTCTATTTTGATGCAAATGCCATGCTGTTTGTTTGTTTGTTTGCTTTTACTGTAGATCTGTAGTATGATTTTAAATCAGACATTGAGATGCCTCCTGTATTGCTTTTCATGCTCAGAATTGCTTTGGCTACTCTGGTTCTCTTATTCTTCAAAATGAATTTAATTACTGGTTTTACTAGTTCTGTGAAGAATGTCATTAGTAGTTTGATTCAATGAATCTGTAAATGGCTTTTGGTAGTATGGCTGTTTTGAGAATATTAATTTTACCTATTCAAGATCATGGGAGGTCTTCACATCCTCTAAGTCCTTCTTCAATTTTTTTCTTAGTGTTGTATAAATTTTATTTAGAGATCTTTCACATCTCTGGTTAGATTAACTCCCAAGGATTTTTTTTTTGAGGTTATTGTGAATGAGATGGTTTCCTGATTTCTTTTTCAACAGAATCACTGTTGGAGTACAGGAAAGTAATTGGTTTATGAAGGGTGATCTTGTAACCTGTTACTTTACTGAATTCATTTGTCAGCTCTAGAATTCTTCTGGTGGAATTTTATGGCCTCTAGATATAGGATCACGTCATCAGCAACAAGAGACAGTTTGACTTCTTCTTTTCCTGTTTCTGTTTCTTTAATTTTCTTCTCTTGCCTAATTGATCTGGCTAGAGTTGGGGGAACTGTATTGAACAGAAGTGGTGAAAGTAGACATCATTTTCTTTTTCCTGATTTTAGAGGAAATGTTTTCATTTTTTCTCTGTTCAGTATGATGTTGGCTTTTGGTTTGTCTTATTTAACCTTTTTAATGTTGAGGCAAATCTGTTCTATCCCTAGTTTCCCCAGTGTTTTTTAACATGAAAGAGTGCTGGATTTTATCAAAGGCTTTTTCTGCATCTATTGAAATGATCTTATGATTCTTGTATAGTTATTTTTAAGTGGTGAATTACATTTGATGTAGGTATGTTGAACCAATCTCACAAACCTGGGATCAAACCCACTTGATCATAATGTATTTTCTCTTAATGTGCTTTTGAATATGGTTTGCAGATATTTTGTTAAGAATTTTTTGCATCTATGTTAACCAGTGATGATGGTCTGTAGTTTTCTTTCCTTGGTGTGTTTTTGTCTGGTTTTGGTATTAGAGTTATACTGGCTTCATACAATGTATTTTGGAGTGTTCTCTCCCTTTTGATTTCATGGAATAATTTGAGAAATACTGATGCTAGTTCTTGAAAGGTGTGGTAGAACTCAGCTGAGAATTCATGTGGTCCTGGGCTTTTCTTTGTTGGTAGACTTTTAATTGCTGTTTCATTACTTGGTATTGGTCTGTTTATTTATATATATATATATATATATATATATATATATATATATATATATATAATTGTCAATACCTTCTAGACTTTCTAGTTATGAAGTATAATTTTTCAAAATAGTTTCTAATGATCCTGTGGATTTCAGAAGTGTTCACGGTGATATCTTCTTTCTCCTTTCTGTTTATTTGGGTCCTCTCTTTATTTTGGTTAGTTTGACTAAGGGTTTATCAATCATATTTATCTATTCAAAGAAACACCTTTTTCTATTTTTTTATTCTCAATTTCATGATTTGTGGCTGTGATTTTAATTGATTCCTATTTCCTACTGATTTTGGAATTAGTTTGTTTTTCCTTTTCTTAGGTCTTGAAATGCAACATAGCTTATTTATTTGGAATCTATTGTTTAATGAAGGTACTCAATGCTATTAATTTTCCTCTTAGAACTGCTTTCATATGGTCACAGAGATTTTGATATGTTGTATCTCTGTTTTCATTTGTTTCTAAGAATTTATTTTTTTCTCTCATTTCTTCTATGGTCCATTCTTCACTTAAAAGTGTATTTTTCAATATCCATGTGTATATATGGTTCTTATTATGTTTCTTGCTACTGATTTCTATCTTCATTTCATTCTTATCTGATAGGATGCATGGGATTATTTCATGTTCTTTGTATTTGCTAAGACTTATATTGTGATCTAAAACATCATCTACTTTAGAATACTTTTCTGAGCTGCTGAGAAGGTGAGTTTAGGTGTCTTGGTATGAAATATTTTGTAGATATATATTAGGTCTGCTTTATTTGTAGTATCATTTAGGTTGGGAATATCTTTATTGATTTTATGTTTGGATGACCTGTCTATCGATGATAAGGGTGTATTGAAATCACTCAGTATTATTATATTGGGATCTATTTTGGATTTAATGTTAGGAAGAATTTTTAAATGCATTAACATTTGGGGCTAATGTATTACATATTATTAAGTCTTCTTGTTGGATTGTTCCCTTTATTAATAAATAATGGCATTTTTGTCTCTTCTGATAAAGTTTTGCTTAAAATCTGCTTTGTCTGACATGAGAATAGTTACTCTTGCTTGTTTTGAAAACTCCATTTGTATAAAATATTTTTTCCATCCTTCTACTTTCAGAAAGTGTGTGTTTTTGCCTATGAGATGAGTTTCTTGCAAAGAGTACATAGTTGGATTCTGTTTTTCAAATTTAGTCTGCTAATCAATTTCTTAATTGGAAAGTTGAGAGCATTTAAATTCAGTGTCATTATACATATGTGTGTTATGCCATGAAATTTTGATTTGTTTAATTCTGACTTGATTTTCATTTAAGTGGTTGTACTTTTAGTGGTCTTCATCAGTTTGGTAGATTTAGCATTTATTTGAATAGAAATATATCTTTGAATATTCTTTGTAGTGATAGCTTAGTGATCAAAAACTCTAGTAGTTTAGCTTTGTCAGAGAACATGTTTATTTCTTCATCTATTTTGAAAGATAACTTTGCTGGATATTGCTATTTTGGCTGACAATTATTTCTTTTAGATATTGCAATATTTCATTCTAATTCCTCCTTGATTTTAGGGTCTAAGATGAGAAGTCAGAAATAAACTTTACTGGTTTGCCTGTAAATGTAACCTGATGTTTTTCTCTAACAGCTTTTAATATTCTTTCCTATTTTCTATGTTAGGAATTTTGATTATGATGTACCATGGAGAGGTTCTATTCTGATATTTTCTATTTAGTGTCTTATAAGCCTTCTGTATTTTGTTGTCTTTCTCATTTCTAATATAGGGGGGCGGGAATTCTGTTACTGTTCCATATAAGTTGCTCTTAATGCCTTTAATTTGTATCTCCATATTATCCTATATTCCAATGACTCTTAAGTTTGTCCTCTTGATGCTATCCCAGAATTCTGATCATGATCTTTTACTTTCTTTTTCCTTTACTCTATAGTTGGGTATTCAAGTTCATATACCCTGTGTCTGAGACCTAAACTTCTGTCTTTACGGCCTGACATTCTTTTTTTTCCTACACATTTTCAAGTTAATTTTTCTACACTTTCAAGTGAATTTTTAATTTGATTCCCTTTGTCTTTCATTTGCAGGAGTTCTGATTTGTTTCTTTTCATTATTTCCATTTCTTTATTGAAATGGTTTTTTATCTCCTGTATTTTCTCTCTTAATTCATCTCTTAGATCTTCTTTGAGTTCATCAAACATTTTAAGAATCAGTTTTTTTTTATAGTCTTTCTCTGGAATTTCATCTAATTCCATAGCTGTGAAATCCTTTGTTGGGGTATTGTCAATTTTGGGGGGAGATTTGTTTGCCTATATCATCATGTATTCAGAGGTCTTGGACTTGCACATAAATTGATATGAATTTCCCTTCCTCTTTTATACATTTGTCCTTTTGTGTATAATTACCTTTTTTGTTCTGGAACTTTTCAGGAAGTTCAGATGTCCAGGACATCTCTCTTTCTCCCCCATATTCCAGGAGTGGAATACATCTAGGAGTGCAAACTGAGGTCCCTCTCTTGTTATTACTCCATGGGGCCTGATTGTTGATTATAGGTTGCTGTCTCCCAGTTAAATGTGTTGAAGTATTATTAAGGCTAAGGTAGGGCCAAGTAATGCATTGGATGAGATTTGCTGTTATTTGCCTGAATTTTGTATATTTTTTCATCAGGACACCTATTTGGCAACTTAAAGTGTTCCAGTCACTTTCCATCCATTCTTAGAGGAAGATGGAAGCCAGGAATAACAATAATATTGGCAACAGATGTACAGCCTCTGTTTTCTAACTTGATATCTGTTACACTAATTGTCACCTATGTAGGAATAATGGAGTCAGTACTTAACATAAGCACTAATAATAAAATTCATGAAATAGATTAGGCATAAAGAACAGGTATCTTTTACATCATCCACTGTATTAATAATCACAAAAACATGAATGGGATGGGATAGAAATTACATATACAATTTAATTATTTTAATGGGAGTATCATTTCTTAAGTGAAGGGAATATAGAGGGGTGGGAAGGCAAGAGAACATCTGAAATATTTGAAAGTGAACAGATGAAAGGTAGTGATGACAGCTATAGGAGGAAGAATACAAAAATAAGAAATGTAATTTTTAAAAAGGCAGGAGAAGAGGGAACAGGAAATTTTGAGTATTAGTGGATGTTAAAAGTGAAGAAGCAGCAATAAGAGGGACAAAAAACAAGGTACAAACAAGTGTAAGATCAAAATAACACAAATCTACATATAATTATGTACCATCTACTCAAAGCAAAGCTAAACAATAAACAAGTGAAGAAGAAAGTAACTAAAATGAAAGTAAAATTATAGTAACACATATATTTGAGCCTGTCTGCACAGTGGGACACCCACCCACACACACACACACACACACACACACACACATACACACAATCTTACAGAATTTTTTTTAGAGTTAGAAAATAAGAAAATATGTTAAAATGATTTTAAAGAATTTTTAAAGATTAAAGAAAAAAGTAAAAAAATAGGGATACATATGGGGAGGTAGAAACACTTAAGGAAAACAAACAAAAAAACAAACTCATTTATGCTGAGTCAAAACTGGTGACAAGAATAAATTTTCATTTTTTTGTATTTATTTCTAGGGTTTATAACCCTTGGGTTAAGGACTAAGGATTGTTAAATTTATGTGTTCCTCACCTAGCTGCCAGTCATTGTGTCTAAGAGCCAATTCTGATTGTAGAAACTCTCAGCTTCCCATCTCCTAGTATAGGCTGGGATAGACTGGTAAATGCTGACAAACTGTATATTCTTGTAGTGTGGTTGGTGCAGACTTCCAAATTGAAAGCTGCAGCAGCTGGGGTTTGGTCTTAGTTGACCCTTGAAACTCTTTGTTTTTGGTTTTTTGTTTTGTTTTTGATATTTAATACATGCCCCTGTTGACAAGGAGATGTTGATCTCTCTGGGATGTCTGGAACACCAGGAACCAAGGGATGTGGCTGTATGCTCTCAGCACAGTTTTCTTTACACCTATCTCAGTCACTGTGTGTCCAGGAAGACTCTGGGGCTCATACTAAGGTACTGATGGGTCTGCTGGCAAATTCCTTTATGAGTTCCCAAACTCCTGTCTCTGATGGTAGCCTCACAGCATTGATAAATGATTCCTATGCCAGCAAACCCAGTTCCTGCCCAACTATCTGCCCATGGGCCAAGCAATTTTAGTTGCTTTTTCACTCAACAACCTCCCCCACTGCCTCTGGGTCCATAAAGATCAGCGTCCCTCTCTAGTCCACAGGTTCCTCAAGGACTCTTTTTTTTTCCTTTTTCTGCCATACTTTTGCCTCTTGCCTGTGCTTCTCCTATTGCTGCTCCTAGCCAAGCATGTGCCATCTCTAACATATCTTATTTTATGTTCAAAGTTTCTGAGTGTCTGTGTCTGTATGGTTTCTTTTACTGTCTAGTTTTCAATTTCAGTGAGTTTCCTTAGTTACCTACATTGCTAAGGAATAGCATTTCCACTTTTTTAAGTTTGGTGCTAAGTAACTGCTGGGAAGTGCACTCTTCCTTTAGTTTACCATCTTTTTGAAATCTGTTGATACAGGGTTAAAGATATGGGGATACAGGTTTTACGTGGACAGTTGACAGAGGTAGATTCAAATGTTTTCTTAGCTGGGTCATACAAAGAAAATAGTGCAAACATATTGCATATATGTTAGTATCTTAATGGGTAGATTAATATAGCATTTCACTAAATATATTTTGGAGTAAAAAAAAAGAGATCTAAATGATTCCTATGCCAGCAAACCCAATTCCTGCCCAAATATCTGCCCACATTCTATGTAATGGACTGGATGTTTATGTTCCTCTCAAAGTTTATATGTTAAAATCCTAATCCCAATATGCTGGAATTGGGAGGTGAGGCATTTGAGAGGTAATTGGTTCACAAATGGGAAGACCTCATGAACAGGATTAGTGGCTAAAGCTCTCACTTTCTGAGATGTGAGGATTATATGAAAAGTAGGCATTATGTTGACCTATATTATCATGTCCGTTCTATTCTGAACCAACTTTCTTCAACTACTTGATTCTGTCCCCATCTTTCTGTAAGCATTTGCCTTTTATTTCCATGTTGTCTTGAAGAACATAGATCAAAATGTGAAGAAACAGAATAAACATCAATAGAAAATAGGATAATCAATATTAACAAGATAATTGCAATTTATTTAAAATAATATTTTTAATTATAACTATAATAGGATCATAATAGTATTCTTCCATCATCCAATAATGCTCTTGAAACTTTTGAAACACACATTTAATCTGGGAACACAATGAAAATTAACATCAGAAATCAGTTATGATTAGAGAAATTATGTTTAACAAAATGATACTGAGAAAAATATGAGAAATAAATATAAGCTATACTATTTAATTATTCAGCATATTTAAGACTTTTAGTCACACTGAGAAATTCAAGCCTCAGTAGGCATTTACATATGTAAAAGAGCAAATGTATACATCAAAGTCTTTATATCATTATATTTAGTAAAATTTGAATTATATTTAAGGTAGAACATTAATTAATTCTTCAATTCAGAAGACAAAAGTCTAAATTTTAGAGCTAAAGAGTTCTCTTGAACATTATTAATATTTTAGAACTTGAGCATTCAAATTAACTCTAATTAAAAATTCTTGAAAACTGTCACAGCGCAACTTCCCAGCAGCACTGTATTCTAGAGAAAGCTTGAATAAATACAGAAAACTGCATGCTAAATTTGGATAAGATGAAATCTGACCATTAGTAGAGTACCATGTAAAATGTAGATCCCTTGAAAGTTAACTTGTTAACAAAAATTTCTGAAGGACACAGGTAAAACCCTCTAAGGTCTCTTTCAGCTCTAAAATTGCAGAATTTTAGTCCATATAAAAAATAAGATGAACAGAAATCATTTCCCCCTCAAGTTATACTTTTAGATTTACATATGAAATAGAATAATGTTTACTAAGTGGAGGCTATTAAAAACATATTTTAATGACATACAATTTTCGGAGATGGTTTATAATTATAGGGATGCCCTCTACACAATTTAGTAGCTATATTTCCTTATTTATTTTAAGCAATGTCTTAGAGTTTATACCCATATGGGTAGTACATATGGGAATGAAAATGCCAATATTTTTCAATTTATAAAACAAACACATTATATTTCTATTTTAAAAGTTATACATATTTAAACAAAAATACCTGTTCATATACATAAATGACTTTTTAAAAGTTTTTAAAATATACAATGTCCCTTACATCAAAGGAAATGGATACTACATTGAAAATTCACCTATCTATGTGTATATACATTTATGTGCATACATGGGCATGTGTGCATCTTTAATTTTTGAATTTCAGTATCTTTCTATTTGATATTCCAGGAACTTAGTGCAAATAAAAAAATTAGGAACAATTATAAAGTCACTGGTTAATATATGCCCTTTGGAAGATATGACTGATGACCCAATCACCTTCTATTATGCTCCACTTCTTAAAGGTTCCACCACCTATTAATGCCACCACAGTGGAGACCAATCTTCCAGAGTCTAAACCTTGGTATCCAAACTATACAAACTATATGCTGGGGAATAAGTAGATTCTGAATATGAATTTCATAATAAATAATATCTGTAATGATTAAACACATATAATTTAATTCTGATCATTGAGATACAGTTTAATTCTGATAATTGAGATATAGTAAACATAACTTAGGCCTTAAAATTTGAAATTTTAGCAATGGTTAATTTTAATAGTCAGTTATATATATAATTAAAATGTTTTCCTTGATAATAAACATTTTTGTTGTATAAATAGATGTGTATACTATCTATAGCAGACAAGACAGGTAGGTAAAAATAAAATTATAGTAGGAAAAATAGAATTTGTAGTTAATATATCACTAAATAGAAGTATAAATAATTTATGTCATTCATGAAGGTTTTCTGAAGATTTTGTAACAAATTCTCAGTAAAATTTATTCCATTTAGCAAAATAGAAAATAGTCTTTGACATTGGAATCAAGATCATGCTGCTAACATTTGTTAGTATATATTATTAATTCAATTTATTAAATAATTGGGTGTTAGTTTCATTCTGGAATATTTATGAATTGGCAATATTATGTGAGAGTATTCAAAGAAGACCAAATGTTTTTAAATATTTTTCAAATATTTATAATATTTAAGAAGTTTAGCAAGGGCCATTTCTTCTATGAGCTATGTAAGTACTTATTTTTATTCCTTTGATTCATATCCTAACTTTTATAAAGGAAAAGATAAAATACTTTTTGTGAGTAGCAGCTATAAAAATGTAAAATGCCAATTTTTCTCACTGAATTTGTTTCCTAAGACACATATTTTTGGGTTTTATTTCTAAAAATTGTAAACTGTCTTACTGAAAAACTGATCTGAAATTATGAAAATGGCAAACTACAGTTTTTGTTTTAGATCAAACTGATCCTAGACCAAACTTTCTAATAACATACTTTAATATAACAAAACATTTTTCATATGACTTTATTGGTTACCCTGGAAAACATCATCAAAATTGAAATATATATTAGCCTTGATGCATCTTCTATGGCATTTCCCCTCAGAATTTTTAATGCCGTTAAGGAATTAAGCTCAAAAGTAATCTGTGTGAGTAATCTTCTTCAATAACTTACAAAATTTTTTTCACCAGTAAATTTAACAAATTCAATATTCAATCAGACTTATGTTGTAAACAATTTTTAGAGAAAGTATTTATACAACCAACTACTTTGTTTCATTGTTGAATATTCACAATTTTGTAACAAGTGGCAAATATTTTTGAACATTATATTAAATTACCCCCTTATTTTATAAGGTTTTATCTCTCCTATTTGCTTATAAGGAAAAATGTCAACATAGTCAAAATTTACATGTCTGATAATACTCATAAAGTCATATACAAGCAAAATCGAGAATGCAATACAAAATGTTAAGCAAAATATGCATTTTCAATTTTCGTGCTTTAAACTGCAAATCTCACCAATTGAACACTTAAATTGAAGCAGGCATTTTGCTTATCTCAATAAAATTTTTACATTTTGAGGTAGATGCTATAGTCCTTTTACTAATCAGAAAACTAAAGCGTAAAGAAATTAACAAATTTAACCCTAATTTACAATTAAACAGCAGTAGGGTAAATAAACTGTCTTCTAAAAATATTTTACTTTGTTTCCTAGTTAGAATATGAAGTAAAGGGGCATAGGATTAATTTTCATATACTTACCTTTTCTTGCCAAGTTGCTTCTACATTTTAGCCATAGGGACAATTTAAATATTCAAAACTGAGTATCAATCATCTATAAGCAAAATGGAAAGTGTTTTCAATACTTCCAAGTAGAAGAATAACAAAAATGAGCTTCTATTGCACGTTGGTTTGTAATAATTATTTGCATTACAATAAATACTCTGAACTTTTGGGCTATGCCATGTGTAGCACATATTCTATGCCATATGTAGTAACCAGCTCTACTCATCATTTCATTTTCCCTGATGCTTTCCATTACTTAAATACTCTCAAATCCATGAGGCTCAGAAAACAATACTCCAAAGTATGATGCTTTGTCATGCTTAGTAATTTGTGAACTAGAGGGCCCTGGAAGAAGTGGTCTCTGACTTTTTTCCTATATTTCTTTCCCTGCTTGCTGCTCTCTTCCTGGCAGGTTATTCAAAGTAGAACTTGCTTTTCTCAAGGCAGCTCATAGAAACATAGAACATAGAACAGCTTTACCTCAATTACAAAATGCAGATATATTTTCAAACTCTCTCATCCTTTTCTGCTCAGGAGCAGGCCATAAAGAAATTATCTGATCTGTTTTGTCTGATAGTAGGTCAAAAGACCCTTAACTCTAGAAGGGGTCTTGTCCTTAAGCCCAAGGAAAGAATGCCATATAGAGAAGCCAAGATACCATACAGGTCTTTCCAGGCTATAACCAATAGGTCATATACTTTTCATGAAATCATAATTCTACAGGGATGTCCATTCCTCCCATCTAGTCATAAACACAGGTTTCACTGAGTTTTTCATTTTAATTTCCAAAGGCTCTTGTTTTACCTAAAATTTAGATTGGATAAATTTGCCATGCTTTTTTCTTGTTAGCCTGTCTTTAATTATAGAAGTATTGACCATGACCTTTATGATGGGTGAAAAAAGAGGTCACACTTTTTGCCTCTATAGTTTTTATCGGGTACAAAGTTATCCTCTTCACTCCTTAGTAGGCCAAAGTGTTATTCATGAACAAAATGCAAAAAAAAAAAAAAAAATGTGATCTTAAAGCGTTTTGTTATTAATCTCTTTTTCCTGACCACTACAAAAACCATGATGAAAACCAAAATGATTCCACTTGGGTGTTTTTGATGTACAAGTAACTTACAATTTCTTAAAAGCTGTTAAACAGTTAAAATGATACAAATTAGCTACACATTGGTTAACCTCTAATATTAATGCAATAATAATGAAAAATGCTTAGATGAACTAATCTTTACGTTATTTTAAAAGATCAGTTACATAAAGTAAAAAATTAAATAAATAAAACCTTACAAAGGATAACCAAATATAGATATTAAAATAGGGAAGCTATACATCTCTTACAGACACATATAAAAATTTAACACACTTCAAATAATAGTCATGGGAAGCTTTTAGATCATTTTTAATGAACTACTTTTATTTACCAGTTCTAAGGATTACCTATAGGAATATACGTAAAATTCTCTGGGGTGAAACAAATCAGTTTATATTAAATGTATGCGGACTAAGTCGGGGCAGACAAGAATTTCTAAATCATAAATATCATCTTCTTCTTTATAAAAAGGTAGTACTTCGTGGGATATCCATTGAATACCTATTTATAAAAACACACACTCAAAAGTATTGGCCACACAAGAAATAATAACTGGTGGCTTTAGTGGATTAAAGAAAGAACATCAAATTCGACCAACTCAAGAAGCATTATTCAGCCCTCAAAGGATCATTATTGAGAAACAAAAAATACACTTAGAAAGGTTCATAAATTAGGAAGAGCTTCCAGGAACCAGTTCTTGCTGTTTCAAAACCTGCGCTTCTGTGGCAGGGCCTCTTCCGGTGGAACCAGCAGGGCCCAGAAGCAGGTGCCCACACACATGGGGGCTCCAGAGCCCAGACACTGGCAGGACCCCGCGGGCAGAGGCAGGGCGCCACCGGAAGTGTCAGGTGGTAGGCTGGAGGCACTGAGCTCAGTGGTCCAGCAGTGTAGGGTGGGGAAGCAGCAAGCGCAGAAGGAGGGGCGCTCAGGGGCCCCGCCTCTCCCGGCTGAGGCCAGAGGCTACAGCCAGCTCCCTGGGGGCGCCGGGTCCTGGGCACAGAGGCCAGAGTCGGGCTCCTGCACAGGGGCTCCTCCTTGTCCACACGCGGGCGTGGCCCTTGCTGTTCGAGGTGCAGCTGCAGCAGGGCCCTGCGGCACATGGCCTCCAGCTTCTCCAGCCGGGCCCTCAAGGCCCTGGGGCTGCCTGGTTCATCCTCACGGCGACCACCTCTCTCCCTCCGGTTCGTGCCAGCCTCCGGGGGACCCAGGGCCGCCTCTGCGGCCATCCGGTCGCCGCCCTCCCCCTGGAGCCGCAAAGCCTGACGGAAGAGGCTGCGGTTCTCGCGCTTCAGCCGCCGGTTCTCGAGCCGCAGCCGGGCGTTCTCCTCGCGCAGCCTCGCGTTCTGCCGGTCCTGCTCATCCCGCGCGCGGATGGCCTCCAGGTGGCTCTCTGCCAGGTCCGCGAAACGCTCCTCCAGCTGCTGTCGGGCGCTACCCGCAGGGCCTAGTCAACTCTTGTCGCCTCCGCCGCGCTGCGGAACCCGGCCCGGGCGGCCTGGCCCATCTGTGTCCCCGCAGCCACAGCTCCCGGGCCGGGTGGCGCCACCACGCATGCGCCACATCTGTCCGGTCCTAACCGCGCCGCCAGCGCCAAGGGTCCAGGGGCCTCGGGCCAAGGCGCGGACCAGTTCGGGACCCGGCGGGGCGGTCAGGCGACAGCAGAGTAGAGAGGTGGCGAGCTGCGACTGCTGGCTTGTGGCCAGAAGAGGCCGGGAATTTGCCCGGGTTGAGGCGTGTCCTGTTTCCCGCGGCGGAGCTACCCCCCTGGGCCTGCTATCTCTGGGCCCAGCTCACACACAATGCCCCGGGGGAGCTCTTTCTGCTCATCCCTCTGGCCCGGCGGGGAAAAGCGAGTATCCTCTGAGGGTTACTTGAGCATTGTCACAATGGTGCATGTGTTTTGTTTAGATTTTGGTCTCAGGCATCAATGCTAGCAGATCTTCCAATCTCTGGGTATCTGGAAGCAGAATGCAAACTACATAGAATGTATGTATGGCCTTATCAGAGCTCACTGAGTGCTTGTGTTTCACAAGCCTCGGGTAAACTCTTTCTTTCTCATGTTTCATGCAGTTACCTACTGGTGTCATTTAACATCCCAAACTAATTAATATTATTTACAGCATGGCAGCAGAAGTACATATGATATAGTCTGAGCAGTAAGAAATTCATTATATATAAAATCACACAATATATACAGAAACATATATAGATAATGTAATTTAAACAACATTTTCACAAGATAATATTTAGCCTTTTATACATGATGTCTTTATATGTCCTATTTAATCAAGAAAGTATTTTCAGTTATTATCTACTAATACATTGCAATCTATAGTTACAAAGATATTCTAATAGTTACACAAAGCTATAACTAGTGGCAAACATGGTTTCATGATCTTAAACACAAAACATTTTAATAAAAATTGTATTGTTAAAATTTATTTATTTTTCTGCTTGTAGTTTCCATTGAATATAGGAATAATTATTAAAAAAACATTTTGGGTAGAAAAATGCTCATTTTTTGCATTCTTTTTTCTTTTGATTGTTTTATTTGAAATTTTTAAAGAGATTCAAAAGATGATGATTTAAAAATCTTGTAAATTAAAAAGTATGATAAAGAGGCCATCACTTGAAAATATCAGAATAAAACAATTGTGATGTCTTACAATTTTAAGGAATTTTCAGCAAATTTATTTTGTAACTTGCTGCTTGTTTTTTAATGTTGCCTGAAATCACAGATTTTAACTGTGCAGAGTATATGGAAAATTCCTACACAGACCATCCACAGAAATCCCAAGTGAGAGGAAACCATTATATGGAAAGGCCTCAAAAAGCATTTTGTAAGAAGATCAAACAGACTCAAGGAAGATTAAGTAATTGGATTAAAAGCCTAAAGCTGGTTAGCAGAGAATGGGGCCTGGAATCCATGTGTCCTGACCCATGGTGTGTTTTGTTTCTATTACACCAGCATTCCCCAGTCTTCTCTGATCTTCACAATTATTTAGGATACTTATTAAAAATGAAAATTTTCTAAACACTTCTTCTGGAGATTGTGATTCATTAGATCTCAGATAAGACCCAAGAGTGCCCATTTTTAACAAGTATCATGCTTGATTTTTACAACCAGACAAGTTTAGGATATAAAAGCATAAAGTCTATGCTTCTAATAAATTTATAAACCGGATTATTGGTTTCTGGTAAAATACAGAACATTTGTCATTAAAGGTAAACAGGTGAAGTGCAACAATTTCTCACAATTCCTTGTGTATGTAAAAACAAATCTTCCATCTCTTAAATAAGACATTTGTTTTGCCCACTTAGAAATTAGCAACAATGTTCTAATCATAGAACACAGTTTTGTTTCTCATTCTTTTTGATTGATTCTAAGACTGTAAGGACAATTCATTGAAAAGACTTTAATACAGTTTTCCCTCTTTGATTTGATAACTTTTACAATGTCTCTTCTTCATTCCCTTGGTTACATCTGGAAAGTTGCAATCATCTGGAATTGCAACATATCTGCTCTGTCTCTTGAGTACTAATGCCCATCCCTCCAGATGCCATCTGCTTTTTGCATATATATTATTCCCTGAAAACTCTGATTTCCCAACTCCCACTTTTTTTTTTGCCTGAACATACTTGTATTATAATCTAGACCTATTGGTCTGTGCTCATATTCTTGATCTTGGAAGCTGTCTTTTATACCTTGACCATTCTTCTACTAGTTTCATATGGCTTCTTCGAATGTTAGGTCCTAGGTTCAGTTTTGAAAACCGAGACATTTTTCATGACTACCAATGAGCAATAGTTGACTATTTCCTCCACTAATTTTCATTTTAGCACTGTACTGATGTCCCCTTTTAACAATCTATATTTATTTCATGTGCATACTTATTTATGTGGGCTGCACAAGACTATTGAGTTCTGTGAGAGCAAGGGCCATGCTGTGTTTACCTTTATATTTCTAGTACTTAACATAACATCTGTCTCCTAATAGTCACTGTTCAAGCAGGACATAAACTTTTCATAGTAGCCTATTAATTTTTCTGTACTATTTCTCTTAGTGAAAAGAACCACTGATCAACCAAGTATCCAAAACAGAACTGTGTATTGGTTCTCTAATGAATAAATCTATTAGATCTATCAATGGATTCCTTTAATAAATTTTCAATGTTATTTTCTTCCAGTCTGTTTACCTCCCTCCCCACCTTCCTTCCTTTCTTTTTTTTTTCTTCAAATGTGTATAAAGTGCTCCCTGTGTGCTAGGCATACTTCTAGGTACTTTGGACTAAGCAATGACCAAGAGACAGAAGCCTTGCCTTTAAGGAACTTACCCTCTGTTTCTCCCACTTTTTAAAGTTCTGTTTCTTACTGGGATTACTCTGTCAGTCCTTTATGTCACAGACATTCATTGGTCTCCCCATCATTAGTTTTATAACTTTCAAGTCTGCTCCTCATATTACTCTCCTAAGTTAGAAGACCTCTCCTTTTCCTTATGATTTGAGTGATTTTCCCTTCCCTTAGAGTGCAAGGCAGCCATTTTGTGCTATTTGTCTGGTGTTTGTGTTGTGTGGTGCAACATCCTTTCCAGGTATCTCTCTCATCAGGTTCCTAATACATATTTCACAATCCAAACTGCTCCTGGGCAACAGCAGTGCCTTTCTCAGCTCTGCAACAAGGTTCACTTATTGCTCATCTTTCCTTTAACCTTTGGCTAGCTAACTCCCATCCCTGATTCACAACTTGGCTCATATTTCACATTCTCTTAGATAAAGTCCGCACTGCCCCTGGTTGGACCTCTTTTTTTACTTATTTTATAGCATGGAACACTTATCCCTTTCAAAGTGTTGATCAAACTGTACTGTAATTGTCATTCTATTCCTTCCATTATGTAATGAATTCATTGAGATACCAAATTTGAAAATTTTCTTAGCCCCCAATAAAATGGAAGCAAATGAAGGATTATGTTCCAATTTGAGGTTTTGAAATTTTAGTTGGATTCCTAGGCTTTACAATTCTATATCTCAAAATTGTACTGTTTTTGCAGAGGATAGTGATGATAATGTCTAACAGGAAATATTATTGCTTTTCTTGATTCATATTTTCTTCTGAGGCAAATTTGGATATTGGATACATTATGTTCTGAGCCAAAGAAAATTCAACCTAATCGATTTACTTAGGCATGCCTTATGGAGTCATAAAAACTCAATACTAATTTAGGCTCTACTTAGTCACCATTCCTGCGATTAGGATTCTGGCCAAAGCTGTCCTTCTTGGGGGCTGGATTTTGTATAGGATTTGTCAAAGCTGGGCTTTGTGAGATAAAGTGAACCTATGCTCTGCGGAAGGTGGCGTTGGAAAGTACATCAAATTTAAAAACAAAGTATTTAGGAATTGGATAGTAGTAAAGAGTCAGTATGTACAACAGGAGAGTCTTCAAAATGCAGAATATAGAGGATTTCTTGGACAAAATGCATGGGCAGGACCAATTTTCTAAATGGGAATTGTTAAAGATGTTAAACAGGCTGTAAAGCTACTTTGTATTCCTATAGCCATAAGACCTTGGAAAAGGAAGAAGTCTTACAATAACATTATAAGAGGAGTGGTTAAGGGTTGGATATTTAAAAAAAATAGCTCAAGTCTATGCTAAAATAAAAAATGTAATGGATTTAGTGTAGTGGTTCTAGAGGGCAAATACAAGATTAGCATATGAAATCAGAAAGAGACATACTAACAAAAAATAACAAATTTTCTCATAGCTCAGAAAGTTCAGCAATTAAATTGTAGAATAAATTGCCTTGTAAGAGGATAAATGTGCTAAAATACAAGCTGATTATCCATCCATCAAAGATGTTGCACGAAGATTTCTGCTCTAAGTTGAATGCTTTTGAGTTGGATAAATGCTCACATTTTCCTTGTAACTGAAGTCCACAATTGACTTTCTTTTCCTCCCAATTCAGAACCTCACTTTTGACAGCAAATTTATGATGTCCAAGTTATCATCTAAAGAATTGTCTACTAGTAATGAGTGGATTTCAGCCATTTGATAGTTGACACTGGAAAGGAGATGGCGTGTCTCAGAAAATACTTGTTAGAACAACCCAACATCTCAGATGAGAAATACAGAGGAAAAGAATCAGATAATCACAAATAAAATACCCTGTCTATCAACTGGGCAAAGCTAACCTTAAAATGTCTCAGTATGTTTAACCTCTGTAGTTTATTTTTAAATACTATATTTATTTTACTTGCAATTCCATTAGATGTTCAAATAATTTTCACCTATCCCAAACATATTGTACAGAGACTCATTGGACATCTGTGGAAAGTAAATATATACAGTGTATTTTTAGAGTAGCAAATATGTGTGTATGCATTTATAGTACAAACAAAATTAAACCTGATCTGAAAAAAAAAATGAATTCTTTAGTCCTGACCACTCCTGTACTAGTTTCATCTTTAGAACCTACATTTCCATGCTTTAATTTTCAGAACACCTCCCATCTTCAAATTCCAAACTTAATGGAAAATTGTCCTTTATCCTGTACACTGTTTGCTAGAGAAGTTCCTCTGCAATGACTGTTGAATGCTATTAATTCCTATTTATGGCTTTAATAGTTTTGCATTGATGAAAAAAAAAAACAGATACCCTTGGTACATCTACCTCATGGGTTCATCTAGGAGATGTTCTATTGATCCAAAAGAGTCAGATTAATTTCTGTTAAAGATGAGAATGTAATAAGAAAGCTCAAACAGTATGCTGATAAAGAAATTGCTTGTTGTATCACAAATATTTGCTGCGTATTTTTTCCACTTATTTCTTCTAATGGCTGTCCTCTGCTTTACATATAGCTCAAATTTTGATTTCCACACTGTTGTGTGAATTAACAGAAAAAGAAAATGAAGAGTACCCATAATATTTTGTGAAAAAAAAGAATTAAAAGTAAAAATATCATTCATGAATTTTGAATTGTGGTGTTCAGGTTTATTTGGATAACTGGAAAGTTTTTTCTTTGTTTGTTTTAGATAAACAAGTTCCCTGGTATAACTTTTCAGAGTCTCAATTACTGCATTGGAAAAATGAGGTAGGATATAGAAAACTAAGGATTTTCTAGGTCAAACAATAATATTTTCTTTCTTCTCTTTAAAATATCAGAGATTTCTAACCTACCAACATCTGCTGCATCCGGCCATGCATAATCTTTAAAAAAATAGTCTATGTTTCATTTATTTTCAAAATAATTTTCCATTTCAGCAGGTTTGCATGAAGTAAAACATTTAATATAAATAGATAAATTTCATGAGGGAACTCCTTTGACAGTGTCCTAAATGAATAATCAGAGTAAAACTTTGCAAAATTATAGTCAAATATTCTTTTAAGTATACTAAATTTTAAAGTCCAATTTTACTCTTCAAACTGGACAATATTCTAGTCATCTTGTTTAGGGAGCATATGGGAGTGCTACAGAACAGTTAGAGACAAAAATAGAGTCTGGGTTAAAATCAGCCAGAAGAGACCCAGGAAGAATATGTCTAGTGTAAAAGTAACATCAGCACAACAAAGGTATATTACCATGAAAGTGCCACACAGACTGGATATCATGTGGCTGCCAAGGTGGTACCAAATCTGATCAAAAGTTCCCAGAGCAAGACAGAATGGAATAATCAGAAACTCATGATTCAGACTCAAACATGAGATCAGAAGATGAAGCAGAAGCCAACTCAAGCAAGAAGTAACAGGAAAGGGATGGTAAGCACCTGCCAGAACATTTGCATAAATCTAAGCCAAAGATAAGTATATTCACCCAATTCTTGAAGCCAGGAAGGAGATAAAACACAGCCAGCAAGTCACATGGTGTTTTACTTGGATCTGAATGTAGTTGTCATTACAATCAATAAATAAAAATAGTCAGTTTTTATACATATAGACATTTAGAATTTATATTCCATGAAGCTATAAAAATGAATATAGAAAATATTGATTTGTATTGATTTTCAGGATGTATTTCCAAGTGTAGAAAGCAGTGAAGTGGAATACTTACAGTATGTTTGCTTTCAAAGAAGAAAGAAGAAAATATTAATATATATGCTCATTTGTGCAAAACAAAGTTCAAATAGAAAAATTCATAAATGAAAGAAATGAATAACAGAGAGAAGATAAGAATGGAGTAGAAAGAATGAGTAAAAGGAGGTGGGTTGGAAGAAATAAGGGAGGGAGAGATACTTTCATGGGTATATCTTTTATATAGAAAGTTGAATACTAGAATTTCAGCAAGATTTCACACACAGAACAGTAAATAATCAAACCCAAACTAACAAACTGCAATTTAAACAATGACAAATGAGTAACATAGCCTTAATTAAGGCATCAGGAAAAAAAAAGTAGATTAAACAACTTCCCAAAAGAGGAATTTCCCAAATACTGGAAAGATACAGGAAAAAAAAAGAAATAAGAAAAAGAAAGAAGGAAACAAAGAACAGAATTATAGACAGTGGTACACTACAGTCAGTAAATGTTAGTTTCACTGCCATATGCATTAGCAATTCTGAAGCTATCTTATATGAATGTACCTTAAAGAAATAAATATAGATCATGAGACACAAGTTTATTTTGTCAGCAAAAGGAGTTACAAACAAGCCAATGGAAGGCTGGAATGAACTCTGGGATGTTGGACTGGAATTACACATTTTCATTGAACCTCATGGTTTTTTAAAAATAAATATATGAGTAGACAAAAAAATAGATTTAGACATGGGTATGTATGCAACTATACAACAAGTACTTTCCAGTTCTATTCACTGAGATGGCTTAACAGTAATAAGATCTAAGCACCGATGAAGACACCTCATCCTTAGATCATAGTTGCAATTCTGAATAAAAACAGTTTCCTGGAACAAATGGATGATTCCAGGGCCGGGGAATTTATGGGCAGATACAAGACAAGTCCAGAATATTTTAGATTGCTAAAACGTTAGGAAGTGAAGAAAAATGTGAAAACAGAGAGTCACAAAATTTGATTTAAAGGAACTGCCCACAAAATAGTTTTAGAATGAGGACAGGGGCTGGGGATGTGGCTCAAGCGGTAGCGTGCTCGCCTAGCATGCGTGCGGCCCGGGTTCGATCCTCAGCACCACATACCAACAAAGATGTTGTGTCCGCCGAGAACTAAAAAATAAATATTAAAAATTCTCAAAATTCTCTCTCTCTCTCTCTCTCTCTCTCTCTCTCTCTCTCTCTCTCTTAAAAAAAAAATCAGGAAATGTACAAACATTATTATCTGTGCCAAGTTTGAAAAGTATAGATCTTAGTATAACTACAGACAGTTACAAACTGTTCAGTTAAATAAAAAAAAAAAAAAAGAATGAGGACATCTAGAAAAATCACCAATATCATAGTAACAAGACATTATTGCCATCATGTACCTGCTGATGACACTTTCAAATGGCATGGACTCATTTCTGAACATTTTTTTTTTACACATGAATAACCTTAATCTAATAGGAGAAAATATCCTCAAATTTAGGACACTTTGCAAGCTAAATAAGGAGAATTCTTTGAATGTGTCATGGTCATGCAAGACAAAGAAGAGCTGAGAAATCCATCCCAGGTTGTAAGATAATGAAAATACCTTACTACTAAAAGTAAGGTGTGGCCCTGAGTTGGATCCTGGGTCAGAAAAAAAGATGCAAATGAAAAAATTCAAAAAATTCCAATAAAAAGTACAGATTAGTTAACAGCATTATCTCACTATTAGTTTCTTGTTTTATATAGTTATATTTATGTAAAAGATTTTTGTTTAGGGAAATTTCATGAAAAGTACCCAAGCACTCAGCCTTAATGTTGCAATATTTTAACATCTAAAATTATTCTAAAATATGAGAAAAAAAGGATGTGTATTAAAAAATAGCACTTGAAAAGTATAACAGAGTACTATTTGCATTAAATGTAATAAAATATGAAGAAAAAAGGATGTGTATTAAAAAATAGCACTTGAAAAGTATAACAGAGTACTATTTGCATTAAATGTAATATTAAATCAAACTTTTCCAATCATCAATCATTCATCATCATAGCAGGGGCTTGATTATATATCATTCCCTAATTTGGCCAAGTCCTTAGTTTATTCAATGTTTTCCTGAATTCTATAACCATTTTATCTGGCAATTTTATCAACATAGAAACAAAACTTCCATTGGAGTAATTTTCATCTTTAGATTTTTTAGGCATGATATTCCACAGAATGTATCTGGGGGACTAAATAATGTGAATTTGCTTGTAGTTTCTACCTAGTGACAAGGACACTGACTGGCTAGATGCCTTCTGAGTTTATTGCAAGATTGTACCATAGGAAATATTTGACAGTTTGACCAAATGACAGTCCCTCTCTGTTAAGGAAGAAGATTGACAGAGATAATCTGATCAACTAAGTGGGCCCTAACTATCATCAGGGTGACAGGTGTTACACCTATTTTTCCTTGTATGTCTCCGATTATAGCTTCCAAGGCTACGTAAGCAAACTTAACCCACTATCTATACAAAGATGCTGGCAATCTTCCAGAGTGTTATAGACACAACAGCCATGAGCCAGACACCATTGTTCCATATGAGCAACTACCTTGATTTCATTAATGACATTGATCATTGATATAATGCAGAAATGCATTCCCTGAAAATTATTCTGTAGAATGATGATTGTTAAGGGATTTAAATCATGTTTACTAGATGTAGAGGAAAAGAGCTTTTATTTGTAAATGTAGCTGTAAGAAAAGATAACATAGCCAGGTATTTTTCTGTTCTTATAAAAATGAAAATGATGTAAAATTTAAATGTTCACCTTTGGTATTTAAATTTTAATTTAAATACCTAAATTTAGATCTATTCCTGAAGGTTATATCCTGACTTCATTACACAAATAATTGGTTAAATTTAGGAAAACATAAAGGTTTTCCTTATGATGTGAAGCCTCAAAATCCCCTCAGGATAATCAAAATCCTGATTATCTTCAAATTGTATTATATGTTTCAAGAGAAGAAAAAAGGAGATAGCATGTTATAAAGTAGATTTGGTCATATAAATTACTAATAATTCTCTTTTTCCTCAGAATATCTTAAGGACTAGTATCTTCTGGAACATATTCTGAGAAATGTATATTAAGTAACAGCAAATCAATCACTAAGTAATCTTTAAGTATAAGATATAGAAAAGTCTTTGTGTTTATATTTGTGCTGAGGAAGTAAGGTTTAATCTTAGACATCAATAAGAGATCAAATAATAGCAGTATATTAAGATGCCAGATCAAATGATTCAGACAATCATCTTTCCAGGAAAAAATTGACATGATGTAGAATCAATAATGGAAGCAAAAGGGGGAAATTGGAGCTAAGCTTTAATGTGTAAGTACCTTTTGTATACTAGACAACAGACCTATATACAGAGTACTCCACACACAGTAGGTGTTTATTAAATGCTTGTTAATTAACCAACTAGCCTAAATTCTATAGGCCTCAGAGGAAACTTGGCCTGGCTCAATCTGGAGAAGTCACTAGTAAAGTTTGCAACTGGCAGTGAGGCGGTGAAAGAGCCTTGGCAGGAAATTCATTAGAGCCACTTTGAAGAGATGGCCCAAGTACTTTCTCCAGCAACCTGCAGTGAGATGTTTCAGGATGTTATCCTTATCCTGGAATACTTCCTTCAGAGATAAAAACTTGGCTGGAGTTTTAGATGCTTTAGGGTATAGTCTATCATCTCCATCTGTCTCAAAGAGCATGTATAAATATCTCCCTTCTAAGAAAGAACAAGCCCATTAAGTTATGACTGTGTCATCCATCTTTCCACCTACTTCCCACTCAATCAAAAACAGTGGCTGAGCAGGTCATACAAACAAGGCACTATGATGGGTATTAGAAGAGGCAGAAATTTTTTTGCCAATTTATCTGGTAGAAAAAAGGCCAAAGTATATATATGTTTTTTTTTAAATTTTCTTCAGTATATGGTTCATATCTTACCCAGCTCTGCACTTTACTGCCACATACTACCATAGTGTGTACTCAATAAATATCTTTACCCTGAATTACTTAGGACCTATTTTTTAAATCCTATATACAGGAAAATTAATAATATTGCCAACTCATAAATGATTAACTAGTTTGAAAGAAACTTTGGACATTCTGGCTACATGGCAGAAGAAATAAATACTCACAGGAGCTTCTACTTCTGCAAACACTAAGAAATATAAACTGAAAAGCACTAGATAATGTTAATTTGTGTGTTAGTCAGCTTTTCATTACTATAACAAACACCTAAGATAATTGACTTAAAAAGAGAAAAGATTTATAGTGGTTCATGGTTTTAGAGGTTTCAATCTATGATTGCTTGACCCTGCTTTGGACCAGTGGTCAGGTAGCACAACATGGAAGAAGTGCAAAGCAGAACAAAACTATGACCAGGAGCAAAGGAGGAAGACAACAAAGGGGCTGGGGTCACAATATCCCCTTTGTGGGTACATCCTCAGTGACCCCCCACTGTGCTGTACCACTTAATTATTCATTATTTCCCAATAGTACCACAGAATGGGGAACCAAGCCTTTAACCCATGGGCCTCTGGGGACAGTACAGATCCAAATTACAATAATATAGGAGATGGAAAGAGGTAAACTGAAGTGGAAACTATTATAATGATTTTTATGGTACTGGAGGAATTAAGAGACAAAGTAGATTTAGATTGTGTTAACTGATGTATGCAATAGTCCCCCTTATCTGCAGGGTCACTTTCCATAATTTCTGCTACTTATAGTTAACTGCAATATACAAAAAGTATCTAAAATATATTTTAAAAATATTACATGGAAAATTCCAGAAATAAATAATTCATAAGTTTAAATTTTAATATAGCATTGTTATAATTATTCTGTTTTGTTATTTATTATTATTCATCTCTTACTATGCTTAACTTAGATATTAAACTTTATGTGTGTTCATGAAAAATATAGTCTCTACAGGATTCAGTATAATCTGTAATTTCAGGCATTTACTTAGAGTCTTGAAACCTGTTCCTTGTGGGCAAACAGTGTATATTATCCGTGATATATATTGTAAAAATATAAAAGCAGAATTTGTATGTTATATCCCATATATTCCAAAGCTGTAAAGGAGGAAAAATAAGGAATGACATACACTTGATCAATTTTATAAATAAGAAACCATGAGAAATAAACGAATGAATTACAACTAGAAAACATTTTAAAGGAAGGTGATGGATAAGCATATATCAGTAATCACAATACATGGACATTGGTTACTTTGTCTTTAAAAAGAAACATTCTAAAATAAAACCCAGGTTATACTTTTATATCATAAAAGGTTTTAACAAAATACATCTGTTAGTACAGAAAAGTTAAAACAAAGAGATTAAATCTATTAGCACTTGTGCATATGCACACATGTACATGAAGAACACGCCTAAATCATGTTACTGTCATTTGAAATAAACTTGATGTAAACACAAACACACACAAACACACACACACATATACACACTACTGTTAATTGATGATGAACTGACCATGAAAACTCACTAAGAAACTTTAACACTCATGAATCTGTGCATGCTTATCAGCATGGCTTTATCACATTTGTCTTAGTGCACTTGCACTGCTCTAACAAAATACCTAACCCTAAGTAATTTCTAAATAGCAAAAATTTACTTCTCATAGTTCTGGAGTTTAAAGGTCCATCAAGTTTTCAATAATGTTGGTAACCAGTGAGTGATCACTCTGCTTTCAACTTGGTGCCTTTTTGCTGCACCTGCCAGAGGGAACAAATCTGTGGCCTCATGGCAGAAGGGAAATAAAAGATCAAGCAGCTTTCTGAGTCCTCTTTAATATGGTGTCAATCCCATTCACGAGGGAAAGAGCCCCGTATGACTCACTCACTTCCGAAAAGAACCCATCTCCTAATACCATCACTTTGGGGTTTAAGTTCCAACATATGATTTTTTTTGAGGGAGACACACATTCAAAACATAGCAATATACATAGAAAAAGAGATAAAAAGATAAATTGACATATTTCTAAAGTTATTAGGAAATTATCACAGTTCTATCTAGGGGCTGAAAAGTTAAGTATTCAATCTTTTTCAAAGAACTCACATTGTTCAAACTATTGTGGAAATTTGAGCTAGATATTGAAAGTTACTTAGATGAACAGGATAGAAAAATCATTCTACATAAAAGACTTGCAAAACAGTTTCAGAAATCAAGATCTAAGTAAGTCTGAAGTGTATAATTATGCCATGGGCTGATATTTTGAATAGCTTTATTTTTCCTAAATAATCCCATCTTTTAATAAGATAGGAAAGTAGCCTATATTAAAAATTCAATATTGTGCTGGGTGAAGTTGCACATGCCTATAAACCAAGCAGCTCTGGAGGCTGAGACAGGAAGATAAAATATTCAAACCCAGCCTCAGCAAAAGTGAGGTACTAAGTAATTTGGTGAAACCCATCTTTAAGTCAAAATACAAAATAGGGTTGGAGATGTGGCATAGTGATTGAATTCCCTTGAGTTCAATCTCCATTACCCCCCCCAAAAGAAATTCAATATTGTTATGCTGCCACAAGTCTAATGAAAAGATCCATCTCAGTTTACAAGTAACCAGGAATTTTTTAAAAAGTTATTTTGATATATGTCCATTAATTTATATATAAAAAAGCAAGAATTTTGAAATTCTTGCTTTTGTATATATAAACAAACAAAAAGTTAAAATGTCCATACATTATCTGTCTTTTTCAAAATGTAAAAGTTTTAACAGGTCAAAATTATCTTCTTTAATCTTGAATTCCTGTCTCAGGGACTAAATGCAGATGTAAATTTATAATAATTACATCTGATTGCATTAAACAGGGGATGGGCAATCTAATTTCCTTTGATCCTTTATAAAACTATAACATTTAATGAGCTGTCTCTATAACTTTTATGTATCCAGTATTGTTCATTTGAATGTTATTAAATATTTGTAAATAAATTATTCTAGAATTTGTCCCCTAACAAAAATTAAACCTTGAATAATCAAAGAGCAAAAATGTTGAAATTATAAGAATTTGTCATTCAAAGTTAGGATTCAGTACGATAACTGTCCTTATTTGTTCATTGTTCAGACCTGTTTATGAGAACAAGAACCTTACAGATTTCATTTGATGATTTATCTTAATAGCTCTGATACAAACTAATAATGATTATATTGATGTATGGATGAATAAACAAGCTAAGATGTAAACAAATAATTGTACAATACATACCAGGAAAACCCTTCTATTCAAAAAGAAAGGCACCTGAGATTTTTAAGAGTCTTTGGTTAAATTCCTGTTCATCACTGGCATTTTGTTCTTTTTTTTTTTTTAGAATTGCCTCCAGAGGCTGGGGATGTGGTTCAAGTGGTAGTGCGCTCACCTGGCATGCATGCAGCCTGGGTTTGATCCTCAGCACCACACACAAATAAAGATGTTGTGTCTGCCAAAATAAAAATTAAAAAAAAAAAAACTAAAAAAAATAGAATTGCCTCAAAGTACTCCTGTGCCTAGAATAGGTGTCATTTCTAGAAGAACCAAAATATAATCCACATCCTTTAAAGGTAGAAGTAGAATTTGGCCATATCTAGGGCTGAAACTGGAACTACAGTATTGTTTTAGTTCTGTCAGTCTCTAAAGAATATGGTAGATTCTTTCTGGGTACTACTAGCCAGAACTTCTCTACATTGTTCATATATATATATATATATATATATATATATATATATATATATATATATATTATATATGTGTGTGTGTTTCATTTAATATATATATATATATATAAAATATATTCATTATATATATATATATATATATATATTAAAGAGAGAGATAATTTTTTAATATTTATTTTTTAGTTTTCAGTTTTCGGTGGACACAACATCTTTATTTTTTTTTTTTTATGTGTTGCTGAGGATTGAACCCAGCGCCCTGTGCATGCCAGGCAAGTGGGTTACCTTGAGCCACATCCCCAGCCCCAAATATATATATATATATATATATATATATATATATATATATATATATATATATTTACTCCAGCTGTGAGATCACCTTAGAAACTGTATTTTGACTCAAACTCTGGCCTCCTTAGAGTATTTCTTACTGTTCAGAGCCTGTGCTATCACCTCAAAATCAAGGTAATACCTCCTTCATGTTCAATGCTTTCAATTCATTCTTCACTAAAGCTCTTCTGTGTACATTATTCTCCTAGCCCCAGAAGAACGCAGAGTTCTCTTATTTTAGAAAGGAAAAAGGGAGGGATGGAGAAGAGTTGGGAAGGAAAAAAGAGAGGAGGAAGAATGGAAGGCAGGGAAGGAAGAGGGAGGGAGGAAGACTTTAGAAAACCAATGCTTATTTCTTTGAATGAAGCACCACAATCACCCAGAATTTTCTATTTAGATCAAAATAACATAAGGAATCCTTATGAGACCATTGTTTCATTATTTGAAAGAACTTGCCAATTATAGTTTTCCTTGAAGAAGGAAAGGAACTAATATAGGAACAGGTTACTGGGCTTGTGGAAGTAAAGATCTTAAAATAGGAACAAGAAGTGCACAAAAAGAGAGGATGAATTCAGAATTACTGCTTATCTTATACATTTTCCCCTGAGTTTGTGTAGGGAAAAATTTGAATGCACTTTGGAGCCTTTAGAAGATTCTAGCATATTTGTCAAGCTACAATCTATTCCAAGCAAGGTTTGCAGATGAAAAGCACAATATTTAATGATATTTGGAACAGAGAAAGACAGACCTTTAATGGCTGTATTTGTGATAATGATCTGAAAAACAGAAACAGTATTTTATAGTGGTTGTATTTTTATCAAGTCTCACTAAAGGTTACAAGTCAAACAGTATAAAACTTTTTAAAAATTTATTCTTTATCTCCTGAATACATAAAACTCCAGTTCACTAATGACAATGAATTTATCTTTACCACATAAAATGTGACTTTTCATAACTGCAAAAAACAGTGTAACCCATCATTTAAAATTAAAATGAGAAATCTATATATGGGCAATAAATAAAATAAATATGTTTAAATGTAAATGTAAAACACAAACTGCAGACAATGAGCCCAGAGGAACATTGTGATATTTAGACGTTTGTCAGACAGCCTTTTTCTGTTGTGACAGCCAAATGAATGTTATATATAGAGGGACTCTCTCAGCAAGATAGACGTTCTTGCCTGGTTTCCATTACTATGAATACAACTGTAAGACATTTGAATGAGTGGGAAGCATCCACGGGTGCAGAGAGTTGGAAAACATTCAGACATAAAGTACCAAAACAGTCAAATGCTTGCAAATCCAATATGCTCATCCATAATGATTCATTCTCTATTTAAAACACATTTTTGAAGTCTAGGACAATCCAACATGTACAGTTAACAAAAGCCTTTTACTTTGACCTTCTCACAGATGTGCTTAAAAAGAAGGAATATGGAATCTAAACTTCAACAATTTACAGTTCTAAAAGGTGTTTTTGCCCCAGTGCTTCTATGTGAGACAAAAAATAATGGCAATCATCATATCTTTACATCTTCTGTAGCTTTTGTTCTGATTCTTTTTGTTCCTGTTCTGTGTAAAGCTACAGGACTTAAAAAAGCAGCTGTGCAACTTCCTTCATAAAAATAGTGATTCCCAGAATCGTGGGTTTAATTTGATTAATGATCTCAGCATGGGTTCCATTATATTCAGCTGGAAATTCTTTGAGATCTTTGGACATGACAAATGTGTGTGAATTTTAAATTTCTGAAACCAAGCAACGATATGGTTCATGGTTCATCATTTATGACAAAATTTTGATAATTTTTCTCTTCAAACTTTTAGGAAGGTTAGGACATAAACAAGTGAACCTTCTTCCATACTGTTCTCACCATACCCTGCTTCTGAGAACAACTGGTTTGGATTACTCTACCCTGAGAGAAGTGTGCTTAGCATATTATTTTTCACTTTTGACTCTATCTAGTGAGATAATTGATAGAGGGAATATTTTGAGGTGTGCAAATTAAGCATTTAGAAAGAAAAAGAAGCATAAGAGGAATATTAACACTCTGGAAATATTTGTTTTGTTAGCACTGTCCTGAAAAATTTTTTTAATATGATGGGCAACTCCTGGAAGTCCTATAAAATGTATGAAGAAAATATTGTCAGGAAACCTGGACTGTGTTTTAGTTTTGGAATTTTATTGAATTTGTGAACACATTAGTTGTGGCAAAATCACATTAAAATTTATTTTGGATGTGACCACATAAATTAAGCCAATTAAGAAAAATGTGGGTAGAATGAGAAAACTGTAATTATTTTTGAATTCAAACCTTTCCATGTATTTTTTTTAAGAACAACATGTTCACAACAAACTCCTTTCAAAGTATTTGGGGACTTAGAAAATGGAAACATATTACTCCCAATATTCTAATCAGAGTAAGATCCTTATACAACATTTTTGTGTGCAACTTTTCATGACTTTCACATTTTTTTAAAAAGTTAGTTCTCAAAAGATATTTGAATGGAAATACATTTCCAGTTTCTGTAACTAAGTATTGCCTTTTATTTTCAACAAAGTCATAACCTTTCCCTAGTTTACAAATGCACTTAACTTTATTTATTTCATTCAGATACTTCAAAAAAATACTACCAACCTAAAAATACATAAAAATAAAGCTATGTAAGAAAAAGATAGAAAAATAAAATATGGAAATGGCCAAAAGACTTAACACATACCTCAGAAAACAGGGCATCTTAATGGCTAATAGCCATGTGAAAACCTGATAAACTTCATTGGTCATCATGAAAACGGCACTTACAACAAAAAATTAATAAATTGACAGAATGTCTAAAATGAAAAAGAAAGATATTACTAAGTTTCTGCAAAACTATGTGTAAAATAGTACAACATTTTGGAAAACTGGTAATAAACTAAAACCGAACAACTATAGAATACAGTAGTTATAACTCTACATATATACATATTGAAATTTAATTCTACACCCAAAAACATATAAAAGCATGTTCACAATGACATCAATAGCAATAACTTCAATTGGAAATTGTCAGAATGTCTATCAAAGATAAAATGAGTCTGTAAATTTTGGATTATCAATACTACAAAAGGATAAACAGAGGTATGAAAACAGAGGTAGCCCAATATGTAGTCACAAATAAGACTTTAAGCTAAGAAAATCTAACCCAAATAGTGCATATTTTATGAATCTATATAAATTTAAAAGACAAATGTACATGAAATCTATGTTTTTAAAAAGTCAGAATAAAGATTAACCTGCCAGAGTTTGTACTGATTATGTTGATTTTATCTGAAAATTAATAACATGGGTGTGTTCACATAAACATTTATCAAGCCATACACTTATGATTTGGGGAGAATAAAAAGTATCTTCACTAAAAATAAAAGTGCCCAAAGGTGGATTTACACCTGGGAGAAACCTCAGAATCTGTGTAGACAGAATTATATTTTGGAAGAACTTATATGAGCATCTTATGTTGCTATGTATGACAGAATCCCATAGACTAGGTAATTCATAAAGAACAGAAACATATTTGTCACTGTTCTGAGGGCTGGAAGTCTAAGATCAAAGTTCCTGCAGCCTTAATTTTCCAGTGAGAGCTGCATCCTGAAGAGGGAGCCATAATGTGTCCTCCCTGGGCAGGAGGCATAAGGGAGCCAGGAGCAAGTTAGCCCAA